>NC_084464.1:63677094-64277094 GCF_027409185.1 Cynocephalus volans
CGAGGTTGCGGAGAAAAAGGAACTCTCATACACTGTTGGTGGGACTGCAAAATGGTGCAACCTCTATGGAAAATGGTATGGAGGTTCCTCAAACAATTGCAGATAGATCTACCATATGACCCAGCTATCCCACTGTTGGGAATATACCCAGAGGAATGGAAATCCTCAAGTCGAAGGTATACCTGTTCCCCAATGTTCATCGCAGCACTCTTTACAATAGCCAAGAGTTGGAACCAGCCCAAATGTCCATCATCAGATGAGTGAATATGGAAAATGTGGTATATCTACACAATGGAATACTACTCAGCTATAAAAATGAATGAAATACTGCCATTTGCAACAACATGGATGGACCTTGAGAGAATTATATTAAGTGAAACAAGTCAGGCACAGAAAGAGAAATACCACATGTTCTCACTTATTGGTGGGAGCTAAAAATTAATAAATAAATTCACACACACACACACACACACACACACACACACACACACACACACACACAAAACCGGGGGGGGGGGAGAAGATATAACAAACACAATTACTTGAAGTTGATACAACAAGCAAACAGAAAGGACATTGTTGGGGGGGAGGGGGGAGGGAGAAGGGAGGGAGGTTTTGGTGATGGGGAGCAATAATCAGCCACAATGTATATCGACAAAATAAAAAAAAAAAACAAAAAACTTAGCAAATAATGTACTTTAATTTTGTGCAGTTTATTTTATGTTGATTATGCAATGATAAAGCTGTTTTAAAAACTACTAAGATTTATTTTTTTAGGTAGGTTAGTAGTATTTGGTGAAGAGACTAAAGAAAAGGGAAACAACGAAAATGATTACAAGGTTTCTGGAATGAGCCATTTTCTATGAAGATATTTAATGTCCTGGCAATGGGTGAGACCATCCAGGACTGGGTGTGGAGGAAAGCTAACATTTACAGGCTGTGTGGAGGAGGAGCTGGGGTCTTATTTCTTTGTGTAGCTGTGTCATAGTTGATTTAACTCATCTTGACAATGGCCATGTTTATTTCTAATATTTTTCATTTTATAAGCGGCAGTGAATAACCTTACATACTGCCATTTTGGAAGTATGTATGTGGGTGATCTGTAGGATAAATTTCTAGAAGTAGAATTTGCTAGATTAAAGGGTATGAATAGTTGTGATTTTGGTAAATAGTGCTAAATTCCCCTTCATAGAAATTGTACCAATTTACATTCTCATCAGCAATATGAAAATGTCTCCCTATAACCTCATCAACACAGATGATTATCAAATTTTTGATCTTTGCTAATCTGATGAGCAAACAATGGTAGGCAGCTCAGTATTATTGTAATTTGCATTCTTTAATTGTGAGATTGAACGTATTTTATTATTCACCCTTTTCCATCCGGAGCCATTTATATTTTATTTTGGGGAGATTGTTGTTCATTTTAAACAATTGAGTTGTTGGTCTTTTAAAACAAATTTTTTTTTTTCTTTTAGCACTTTATACATTCTTTCTTTATATTAGGAAAAGTAGCCCTTTGTTTTCAATATTACTTGCAAATACATTTTCCCAGTTCTCTATTTATATTTGGAATTTGTTGATAGTGACTTTTGCCTTGCAGAAGTGTTTATTTTTGTATTAATGAATTTATAAATATTTTGTTTATGTTTCTTGAGTTTTGTGTCATAGTTAGGAAGGCTTTTCCTACTCTGAGTTTATTAAAGAATTCTCATGATTTCTTATGGCACATTTATAGTTTCATTATTTACAATGAAATCTTTGATCCAGTCGAAATTTTCCTGGTATAAAGTGGGAGATATTGATGCAACTTTAGTTTTATTTTTTGATGGCTTACCTGGTTTCCCAAAATAATTTGTAAAAGAAACTCATTGACCTTAGGATTCCATTTTTTTCTTTACAAAGTAAAAAAGAAGGTTTTATATAGAGAGGCTCTGGAATATATTTGAATGCTGATAGAAATGGTCCTGTAGAGAGGGAGAGAGTTGAAAATTCAGGAGTGAAATTTCTCAGATGGTGGGAGAGCACAGGATCCAGAGCATTTTAGTGATTAAATAATAAATGCTAACTTTTACTGAGGACTCACTATATGCCCATCAATGTTCTAAATGCTTTACATGGATTAAATAATTTAATCTTTTAAAAGGTACTTTCTCATGTATAACAGTATTTGCTTAGGAAATTCCAAAACTGAATGCTGTGCTTCACCACAGCTAGTTCTAAGCAGCTGAAGCTGAAACATGACAGAGAACTCTGAGTGAACCTAAATGGCAGACCTTCACTGAGTCTGACCGAGGGTTCTTTCCTGCTCAGTGAAAAATGGGACTTACACAGACATATGAACTCATTCTTTCCTACCTGGAGTGCAGACTTTGTATTGTTAATTAGCATAACCACTGTGAACCCCACCTGCCTCTTTCTTTAATGTTTATATAACTCTCCTAACATTCCCTCACTCAGTGAACTTTTTCACTGGTACATGTTCCCTTGCCTGACAAGCAAATAAACTTAGAGCTTGCTTTATTGATTACTGTAGTGATTTATTGGCTTTCTTTTATCAGATCACAACAACCCAGTGAGGTGGGTTCTAAAATCACCCCCGTTTTACTCTTCAGGAAACTTAGTCCCAGATAGGCTAGAAGACTTGCCCAAGATCACATTGCTAGTACATGATAGTCTAAGGCTTTTTTCGGGCTGGCTCATAGATCCCTCTACAGTGTCCTGTGCAGGTTGTGAGTCAGGTAAGCAAAAGAAAAATTGGGTAGCCGCGGCAAAGCTGACATGCTTTATTTCAGATGCGAGCTCTGCCACCAGCAGTTCGAATCTGTTGTCTTGTATACCAAAGTACACAATAGTGGCAACAAGCCAAGGGGTATGTGGGCGCCCATGGGTGCTAATGCTACTCATGTGTAACTGGTTTACGATGGATATGCTGAATCATACACAGCCGGATATAAGGTGAGGGGGCCTGACTAGACTAAATCCATTTTCCTTACAGCTTTGGTAGTTTAACTCCATGCTCTTAATTCCAACTCTGTGTTGAAATGGTAGGAAAGGAGATGATGAACATGCATGCAGATAGATTTAAATTTCATGGTGGGAAGAGATTACTTCTATTTTCCTATTGAAGTAGAGGGTTATAATGAATACAAAGAAACTGTCTTAGTCATTCAGGCTGCTACAACAAAAATACTATAGACTGGGTGGTTTAAACAACTAATATTTATTTCTCACAGTTCTGGGGGCTGGAAGTCCAAAATCAGGGTTCCCGCAGAGTTGGTGTTTGGTGAGGGGAGGGCCCCTTTTCTGGTTCATAGATGACCCTCTTCTTGCTGTGTCCGGATGTGGTGGAAGAGGAAAGGGAGCTCGTTGGGGTCTCTTTTATAAGGGCACCAATTCCATTCATGAGGGCTCTACCTCATGACGTAATCACTTCCCAAAGACCTCATCTCCTAATACCATCACCTTGGGGGTCAGGATCTCAACATATAAATTTGGGGGGAAGGGGACAAAAATATTCAGTCCATAGCAGAAACCAACCTATCCAATTGCATGATTTTCTCTAGAAATGATCAGCTATCTCCGTGTGGCCAAAAGAAAAGTCCACCTACCAGGGAAAGGAATCTCTGGAAAGCCCATGGCTAGTCTAAAGAAACAGACAATTGAACAGAGAAAGAGACTCTAAAGGGGAAACAAAAAAGAGGGTCAGAGGGCACCGAAGACCAAGCACTTGTTCCACAATGTTCTCTGGAGCTGGCCTTGCATTTAGAATGGACGCAAACCTAAAATTGTTCAGGGTTTGGGTCAGAGAGAGGAGTTTGATTCCATTGGCCTATACTTAGCTCCAGCTGCTAGGGGCTGGCAGGTCACTGTCCCTGATTTCTCCCAGGAGTTAGTATTCTGGCTTCCAGATGAACTGCTAATGCTACTGATGACTGTGGGCTGTGAGAGCAGCAGGTGGAAAACAATCTCACGAAAGATAGGAGAATATGGGTGAACTAGGTATTAAAAAAAAGAAAAGAAGATGCATTGGGAAAGTAGCAGAAGCCTCATTCTTTTAATAAATATTCAATGATATCTGATTACATAGTAGGTACTGGGTTAGAAAATTGAAGGTCTTCCTAAGTCATTCTCGTAAAGTTCATCTTTCAGCTCATTTTTGAAGTTGCTGGCTACTGGTCCTCATGTGAACTAAGCTTATTAAGTGATCACTAAATGGATTAATAAGGGATGAGGGGAATATCTTAGGGTCTTTGTTTGTGCCATTCTCTTTACCTGGAACACTTTACTTTCTCTAATATAACTTCGTAAATCCCTCCCTTGTTTGAAGGCTCCTCTTCCTCCATGAAGACTTTTCTAACTCCTGCTTACAGTGTACTTTTCCCTTTATACCAATAGCACATGCTGTCTAATATTTTGCTATCTCTGTCCCCCGCTCTGGCTCTTTCTTATACTATATAGAAACAGAAATATACATATCTTGCTCTTGAACAAGTGTGGGCATTTCCTAAATGCAGAAACTACATTTTTTACTTCTTTCCTAAGACCTATGGTTCCTGATGTGGTGCTGGGCATAAAGTATTGCCCTGGAAATACTTATTGATTTAATTTCTTGTCGTCTCCAAAACAACATTGTCAGAGAAAAGTGAAGGGGTTCTTGTCAACCCAGACTGGACAGAGAATTGCAATAACTTTTCTACCTAATCCTTAGCCTAATCCTCCATCCCTGAAAATGTAGGCATCTTTGATCTATAAGGGATGTTACAGTGGATTACTCTATTGTGTGGAAAATTGAGAGCTAAATTAAAACCTCTTATCTGGCAGTATCATGAAACTGCTGAGGTTTGTAGACACAGTCTTCATATGAATGCTAAATGTAAACCCTTGTTATCAGTAGATGCCCAAGTCCAGTGTTACTGAGTCATGACTGTAGCAACTCACTAATCTTTGTTTGAACATACACTATTTACTTTTTCAAGACTTACTTAAAAAATCAATTATTTCTTCTCTCTAGTGAATATTATGATGCTTTTTCTTTATATTATTCAGTATCAAACTTCTGAGATTTTGTAAGGCTAGCAGCAGGTTGTGAGTGTTCAAATAGACAAAATTCCAAAGTATACATTCGTTATTGGTTTGGCTGAGCTTCCTGAAATAAGCGGAAATTAAATATCATCAGCTCTCTCTATTCTACCATGAAGGTAAATTACATATTTGAATCAGAGAGAGTAAATGCCAATATTGGAGTTGAGATAGCTAGAAGATCACAGAAGTATTATGGAATAGGCAATAGAGAAGACTTTAACAGATAATCCCAGACACTTCTTCCAAGCCCTAGTATCTATTATTTTGTATTTTTATTACTGATCCAGTCATAGACTGGAGGCTTATGCCAGAATGTTGTGGCTCTTTAAGGATGCAGTCTCATCACCAACTGTGTTTAAGATTTAACCATAAAGTGTAAGGTTGAAAGAGTACTTGTTCAGCCATAAAATAATTTGATCTACTTGGGGAAACTCACTTTTGGACTAAGTGACCTTTACTATCTCTTTCTGCTCTAAGATTCTGAATCCATTTATTTTGAAAGAATTAAATGCCTTTCCTGATAATTTTCACCTGTCCAAGTCTTACTCCATTCAGATATGACATCACTCACAATTTCTCCATCTTGAAATGATCACCCATTCCTTTTAAGTCCACTTCGAACTTTACTTGTAACTCTTTTAAAGCATTTAACACTTTCTTCCTGATGTTTTAGTTATAGGTGTCTGTAACATCATCCTCAATGAACTTTAGTTCTTAAAGCTTCTAAAAGGCAAAGAGAGTACCTTGGTCATAATTGTACTAACCACAGCACAGAACATGGTACCTTGCAAATGCTTTTAAAGCACTCACTAAGTGCTTGTTGAACATGAATAAGTCCCTATGGTGTACGTTAAAATACAAATTCATTTATTTATTAATTTAATCATTCATGCATGGAAGAGGTGACACACCTGGAGATGGATGAGTAGAAGACTAGTTGAGAGTAGGAATGGAGACACGTGAATGGGTAAAAGCAAAGCATCCTAACTTGCTTCCCTGCTTCCAGGCTTGTGGTCTGCATTTCATAGTCTACACATCAGCCTGAACAATCCTTTTAAAGCTTAAATCAGACAGTGTCACTCTCCTGCATGAAAAGCTCCAATGGTTTCCCATCTTTGAACTCGGGTGTAACAGAGGATCCTTACCCTGTCTTACAAAGCCACCCACAGGATCTGGCCCCTGCCTAACTTTGTCCTCATCACCTATTGCCTTCCCCACTTCTCTTTGATTGCTGTATCCACACAAGATATCTTTTGGTTCTTTGGACATGTCAGCTTCACTTTCATGCTTATTGTTCTAGCCCTGCCCTCTGCCTACAATGCTCTTCCTCTTGAGTTTCTCTTAGCTGGCTTCTTATTGTAACAGCAAGTATAAAGGCTTGTAGGTGGGAGATGGCTGAACCTGCTTAAGAAAGAGGTCGAGTGGCCAGTGTGGCTGGACCAGCATGAACAATGGAGAGAAGAGAGAAATAAAGCCTTAGCAGTGGTTAGAGGTGAGATACGGTGGGACTTGTCAGCAATATTAAGGACTTTGAATTTTATTCTGGATAAGAAGAGAAGCCATTAAAGGATTTTGAGCAGAAGAATGACAAAATCTGACTTATATTTACCATGAATTACTATGTCTGATGTGTGGGGAATGCAATACAGAGATTAGGGTAGAAGTAGGGAGAGGAGACAATTAGTCCAAATGAGAGATGATGGTATCTTGGACTAAAGGAACACCTTTCTAATCTTAATTGTGTCAGAGATTGTCCATAAAAATCCACTCTTTTCACCTTTTCCACAGTGAAAGAATTGTATTCAGGCACATGGCTGCCTACTCCATTTCCCAGTTAAATGTGGCCATGTGACTCAGTTCTCCCCAGTGGAATCAGCGTAGAAGACACATGTGTCCCTTCTGGACTGACACCTGCAGACAGTAGGCATGCTTTCTTCAGGCTCTCTTTCTCTTCCCCACATGTCAGTTTTGAGCATGCAGATGAGATGGTGAAGGAACTGGGTTTCTGAATGACCACATGGAGCCGAGTTGCCTGCCAGTGCTCTGTGCTGGACCCAGATTGTAATGTGAGAAATAAATCACTGAATTATTATTGGGTCTCTGTAACAGCAGCCCAGCTTTACCCCTGCTAAAACATTTATCAAATTATTTAACCTTTCTGAATCTTGCTTTCCTCACCTGTAAAGTGAGAAAAATATTAGTATATCTCTTGTAGGCTGTGGTGATAAATACATGAGATAATAATCCAAGTAAAGTTTAGTCCAGTGCCCTTCTCATGGTAATCTTTTAATATATGTTTTCTAATAGCATTAATAACAAAGATAATTCTACTTTTGGTTTGGACAATGGATACCTGGCTTGCAGATGGGGTTGGTGAACTGATAGGAAGACCTTTTAAAGCAGACTTGCCATGAGTAGAGCCCTAGTATTCATATTTTTAAAAAGTTCCCCAGATAGCTCCAATGATTAGCTTGGTTTGGGTAATGCACACTTCATATTTACTGTGTATGTCATATAGTGTTCTGTTAATTAAATACCTTAATGCCTTCTTTTGGAAGGAAGACTAGTTTACAATTCCTAATATTCCCATAAGTGCTAAAAAAAGGGAGGAATAATAGACCAAATTAGCCATATTCAATGACATAAATTTCCCATGGACACTAATGTTAAAAAAACCCCCAAAACAACCCTGCATAGGAAGCTTCCATTTTGGGCATTCTGGTCATCTATATTCCCTGAAGATTCCTTATACACAATCACATTCTCCGTAAGACTTAAGCTTTAGTACAATTTTGGGCTCACGATCTGTGAGCTTAATGAAAACCACAGAGGTGAGTTGTGAGCAGGCACCTGAAGTGAGGCTGCCTTAAATGCTAAACAGCAGCAATGGAACAGAAAACCAACTCTTGCATCTGCACAAAGCTGGAGCGATGAACCTGAGACCCCTGGATTAAGCTAGCATTCTGAAAGGAAGCCATATTGGTCCTAGGTGAACAGAGTCCTCAAGTTACTGGCAGAGCAAATGCAATTTTTTTTCTGGAGAAGAGCATGCCCCATTTAAGCGCTTAAGATTTCTAGGATAAAGATCAACCAAATGTATTTCTAGGCTAAAGACCAACAGACAAGGAAACATGCTTTCGTGAAGGAAGAAAGAAACTCAAAGGACATCCAATACTGGAATTATCATATTCAAAACAAAATAACTCTGTATAAAGTTTTTGAAAAGAGTTTTTTGCACTATAATTCACAGGCTATTCAATTCACCTATTTGAAGTGTATAATTCAATGGTTTTTCGTGTATTCACAAATACATACGACCATCACCAGACTCAATTTCAGAACATTTTTATCACCTCCCAAAGAAACTCCATACGCTTTAGCTATCAGCCCCATGTCCCATTCCCCACTCTCATGGCCCCAGGCAACCACTAATCTACTTTCCACATATATTGATTTCCCTATTTTGGACTTTCATATGAACGGAATCATACAGTATGTCATATTTTGTGACTGACTTCTTTCATCAACATAATGTTTTCAAGGTTCATCTATGTTGTAGCATATATCAGGACTTCATTTCTTTTTACAGTTGAATAATATTCTGTTGTATGAATCTATCCTATTCTATTTATCCATTTATCTGTTGATGGATGTTTAGGTGGTTTCCACCTTTTGGCTAGTATGAATAATACTGCTATAAATATTAATGTAAAAGTTTTTGTGTGGATATATGTCTTCATTTTTCTTGGGTATATACCTAGAATTGCTGGGTCATATGATAACTCTACGTTTAATCAGCTGAGGAACTGCCAGGTTTTCCAAAGTGGCTGAACTATTTTACATTCCCACCAGCAGTTTATGAGGATTCTGATTTCTCCACATCCTTGTTGCTATGGTCTGAGTGTTTGTGTCCCTCCAAAATTTGTACATTGAAATCTAATCCCCAATGTGTTGGTATTAAGAGATGGGGCCTTTGAGAGGTGACTAGGTCATGAGGGTAGAGCCCTTGTGAATGGCATTAGTGCCCTTAGAAAAGAGGCCAGAGGGAGCCTGTTTGCCTCTTTCGCCCTTTCACCATGTGAGGACACATAGGAGAAACCATCTATGAGGAACAGGCTCTCACTGGACACTGAATCTTCTAGCACCTTGACCTTGGACTTCCTAGCCTTTAGAACTGTGAGCAATAAATTTCTGTTGTTTATTAATTACCCAGTCTAAGGTATTTTGTTATAGCAACCTGAACTAAGATACTTGCCAACACTTGATCTTATCTGACTTTTCTATCCTGGCTATCCTAGTGGATATGAATTGGTATCTCATGTGGTTTTGATTTGTATTTTCCTGATGATGTAGAGCATCTCTTCATGGGCTTATTTGTCATCTGTATATCTTCTTCAGAGAAATGCTCTGTCTATTTTTAATTGAGATATTTATCTTATTGTTATAAGAGTTCTTTATGTGTTCTAGACTCAAATCCCTTATCAGATATATAATTTGGAAATGTTTTATCCTATTCTGTGGGTTGTCTTTATTTTCTTGATGGTGTCCTTTGAAGCACAAAAGTTTTAATTTCAATAAAGTCCAGTTTATCTATTTTTTCTTTGGTTGCTCATGCTTTTGGTGTCAAACCTAAGAATCCTTTGCCAAAATCTGAACTCACGAAGATTTACTCCTATGTTTCCTTCTAAGAATTTCACAGTTTTTGCTTGTAATTTAGGTCTTTGGTTCATTTTGGCTGGAACCTCAGTTCTATTACATTGATGTGTATGTCTGTCCTTGTACCAGTTCCACACTCTCTTGATTACATGCTTTGAAGTAAGTTGAGAAATTAAGAAGTGTGAGTTCTCCTACTTCAGTCTTCTTTTTCAAGATATGTTTTTGGGACTATTCTGGGTCCTTTGCAATTCTAAATGAATTTAAGAATCAACTTATTAATTTCTAAAAAGTCAACTGGGATTCTGGTAGAGATTGCACTGAATTTGTAGATCAGTGGGAGTATCGCTGTCATAACAATGTTAAGACTTCTGTCTTATCCATGAACATTGGAAGTTTTCCATTTATATAGATATTCTTTATTTCAACAACATTTTGTAGCTTTCAGGATACAAGATACTTCTCTTATTAAATTTATTTTGTTCTTTTTGATGCTATTGTAAATAAAATTGTTATCTTTATTTCATCTTTTGATTATTCATTGCAAGTGTAGGAAAGTACATTGGTTTTATATTCCACAATCTTTCTAAACACATTAATTCTAGTAGTTTATTTTTTGGTGGATTTCTTGTTGTTGTCTATGTATAAGATCCTGTCCTCTGCAAATAGAGATAGCTTTAATTCCTCCTTTTCTATCTAAATGTTATTTATTTATTTATTTAGCTTAATTTTTCTGGCTAGCACATTCAGAACAATGCTGAATAGAAGTGGTGAAAGTCCACATCCATGTCTTGTTTCTGATTTTAGGGGCAAAGCATCTGGTCTTTCACCATTAAGTATGATGTATCAGGTTGAGGAAGTTCACTTCTGTTATATGAATATTACTAGTTTGGTGAATGTTTTTATCACAAAAGTGTGATAGATTTTTTCGAATGTTTTTCTCTGCAAATATTGATATGATCATGTGATTTTAAAATTCTTATTCCATTGATAGGATGTACTACATCAATTCATTTCTGGATATTAAACCAATCTTGCAAGTGCTCTAGGTCAGGCTGACTACATGTCCTGGTTTGCCCAGGATAGTCCATGCTCATGCCAGTTGTCTCAGTGTAAGTGTTAATATCACCCCCTCACTCTCAGAAGCATCCTGGCTTAGATAATAAATTATTTGGCCACTCTACATATATAGGACTTAGTGACCTGGTGGACTTGAGGGACAAGCACTAGGATAGAGGCAAAGGTAAAGCTAAGATCTCATTTGGAAGGTGGTGGGGCCACTGGCATAAACACTGGATGAGCTTGTGAATAATTGTCTCAGATCAGGAACTTTCAGGAGGATCGTTCATAAGACTGGGAAGATGATTAGTTCCACCCACTCCAATTATTTGAAGTTTTCATTGTTCTGAGGCATTTTAATTAGTTGATCTGACCTATAATTCTCTCAGTTCTTTGAGTCCATGAGAACATCTACAAGGCTCCCAAATTGCACATCTGAGAGTTTTCCAGTGAGAAGCCCCAAAAGGCACTGTTGTTGTTAACCTCATGTCTACCATGCCAGGACCTACAATTCCAAGCTCATTGTGGGGTATGGGTTCCTATATGCATTGAGTTACAGAGAACGGGAGGAATGCTTTTCTGTCCCTTGCAAATAAATTTTTTAAAAGTGTGAATATTCCAAAAATCAGCAAACAGAGATGGGATTCAGAATGTGCTTACTGAATTATCCAATTTAATAATTGTTTTGTTGATTCTAGAGAAGGGGTGGAAGAGACAGCTTGTGGGAGAGATAACTGTGCTAGGACAAGAACCAGAAGGTCTGGGTTCTGGCTTTGATTGTGACCCTTCTGGCAATAGGACCTTGGATAAGTCACTTATCTTCTCTGAACTTCCATTTCTTCTGCATAATGAAAATATTAAGAATATTTATAAGCACCATCCATGTGCTGGGCACTACTATAAGTACTTTATGAATCCTTAAAATGAGCCCATGTATTATTGTCATCATTCTCATTTAAAAAATGAGGAAATGGAGGCATAGAGAAATGAATTAACTTTCCTAAAATCACACACCTTGTAGGTGGCACTCCTAAGATTTGAAACTGGCACTATACTTTAACCGTCTTGACTAGGTCACCTGGTGTGTCTGTCAACTGTTCTCCATTCTGCTCTTTGTCCTGGGAGGATGACCCATGTGGGTGTCCTTGTCCTCTGGCTTATGCTTGGGTTCCAGCAATGACAAGAGATCAGAGGATGGGGGAAGAAAGGTTGGATTCTTTCTTCTTCCATTTGCCTCCCTGTGAGGTCCCCACGAATTAGCTGCATCCCTTTGTCAAAGCTGATATCTCTTATCAGGTGTCCTCTCCATAAGGTTAGTCTATTCCAGTTCTAGAGACTGCTTTTCCCTAGCTACCTTCTGGCCTAGGAATGGTAACAGCTCTTCATTCTTGCCAGCCTGGGATACTGCACCACCCTGCCTGCTGGCATCCTTACTGATCTCATGTTGCCATCTGTAAAGTTGCACACATTGCACTATAGCAGAAGGAGCCTCATTTTTTGGTCACAGTACGGTCTGGCTGGGGTGCTGGGGGCTTCTGCTTGGTAAAGGCTCTTAGTTGGGCCTCTTGGGAGGCAGAAAGCTGGAATGGGTTGTGGCTGACAGCTCCAGGACTGAGACATTTGAGAAAGTGGGGAGGGTGGTGGACAGCTTTGTCCCTTGGCTTCCTGGCCAGAATATATAGACTTTCAGCAGCTCCCAGCCTTTCCAAACTTATTTAGCTCCACTACACTAACCTTCTTTCATTCACTGAACGTGTCATGGAATTGACACGTACTCTTCCTTCTGCCCGGCACACTCTTTCCTCTTCTTTTTGCATGGAAAACTCCTTCAGATAATCTGCATGAATATTACTTGCTTAGGGAAGCCTTAGGGAACACACCCCTCATTCCTGCCAGAATAGATGAGTATTCTCATTATGTGCTCTATTCGCTTTTTGAACCTTTCCTTCACAACCCTTCTCACGGTTTATAATTGTGCATCTGGTGATCATGTGATCCATGTCTTCCGCTTCACTAGAAAGGAAGTTCCAGGAGGCTGGGGTTGTTTCTGGCTTTGCTCAACATTAAATTTCCAGAACTGAGTACAGTGACTGACTCCAGTGGGCACTGAGAAATGCTTTCCATCCACCTGTGGATGAATGTGTGACTGAGCATCATAGAAAATGGTGAAGGTGAAAGACTGGGAAGAAAAATAGTTAGGAGAGCACAATCTAGTGGCTCCAAGTGCATACAAGCTAAATGGGACCATGTTTTCTCCTGGGCCTCGTGAAAGTGTTGAAATGCTTGTAGAAAAAGTATTTTCCCAGGAAGGCAGTCGAATATCCTTAGAAGGGACTAGGCTGACGTCAGTAATGACAAGAGGAAGAACGTATCACAAACAAGCAGTTTGACTCCCATCATGAGAAGTGAAGACCAGGGAAAGCCATGAAGGGATGGAGGGAGTTTTCTTAGTATTGTCACTACTGGGCCTTGGGCAGGGCCTGGGAGACAGAGCTGGGGAGAACAGTCACGTGGAGTATGTGCAAAGTGCCCTGGGCTTCAGAGAAATTTAGGTGCTGCAAGAAGAATATGTAAGAAACTCCAGAACCCAGTTAGAGGGAGAATGAGGGAGCGCCAGTGATTTCATTGGTATAGGCTTGAAATAATGGATATTTTCTTTACTCTGTATAACATATTGTTACCCATACACCACGTTTGATTGTATCTGACCAGGCCTGGGAAATGTGTGCTAGAAGATGACGTTTTTTGACTTAGCCATTTCTTTTAATGATTGTTTCATCTTCTCTTCTCCAGTAAAAATGATATTTTAGAGTTGATTATGATTCCTTCTGTAATTCATCTTTTTCACACTATTTCTGTACATTGGTACCATATCTGTCGTGAACCATTGACTGATCCATTTCCTAATTCATTTGGATCTAGAATTTGTAGCATCTTTATTTTTAGTGTATTTTTGTTTGGCTCTGCACTTTTCCATTTAGGTTGCACACTTGAATAAAAAGCTTTACTCCAGTGTAAGTTACTTATTTAAATAAGCAGATGTATCTTAAAAGGAAAAAACTCCACATGTAAATAACAAAGTAGCATTTCTAAGTTTAGCCACAGGTTTATTATTGTATTCTGCAGGGAACTAGTTGAACTAATCCCAAATACCATCCTTTTATGACCAATTTGTGTGGACAGTTATAAATAGTTCTGTGAACTATGCCTACAAGGCTGCAAGCCAAAAATCTTTGAGCATATAAAGGCTCTGTTGTTATTTGTGAATAGGCAATTATTAAATGGTGTTTCTGAAACTAGGAGCTGAGTAAAGCAGTTTGTCAATAGATGCCTAATAAAAAAGAAATTAATTTGATAAAAGTTCCACTCAGAAATGGTTTATGTACTTTATACACTACACATGGATCTACTTACACATGTAAAAATTACGTCCATGTAGACATAGCATTGATATTTATTCATTAAAATTTATTCATTAGAATAAATTATATAGTGTTGAAAAATCTGGCAACAATTCAATGTAAAAACTGCTTATGCTCTTAAAAACTAGTTTGTTTATAAATATAATACATACTCATTGGAGAAAGTGCAACAATAAATGAATAATGGTTAAAAGAAGAAAGAAAAATGACCAAAATCTTATCATCTAGAAGCAACTAGGGTTAACTTCTGCTATGATCTGAATGTGTCCCCCCAAATTCATGTGTTAGAAACTTAATCCCCAATGCAAGAGTGCTGGTAGGTGGGGCCTAATGGGAGGTGTTTAAGTCACAAGGGTTCGGCCCTCATGAATGGATTAATGCCATTATACAAGGGGCTTATGGGAGAGGGTTCACTCTCTTCTGCTTTTGCCATGTGAGGACACAGTGTTCCCTTCTAGAGGACTCAGTGTTCAAAGTGCTATCTTGGAAGCAGAGACCAGACCCTCATTGAACAATGAACCTGCTGGTGCCTTGATCTTGGACTTTCTAGCCTCTGTTTTTTTTTTTTTTGTTTGTTTGTTTAATAAATTACCCAGTCTGTGGTATTTTGCTATAGCAGCACAAAACACATTAAGACAGCTTCTCTCCAAATATGTGACTCAGAGCTCTTTCCATGTTAGTGAACATAGGTATGCATCACCATTTTTAATTGCTACTGTTGGCATCATCGATTTTTAAAACCAGTTACCAAAACCAGCTTGTCTAAGACCAGATTCCTATGAAACAGAACTCAAGACGAGAAATAAGTGCTTATGTGTTATTTGGGAGGTGCACTCCTAGGGCAGCAAGAGAGAAGGAAGTTACACGACGTAGTGAAGGATAGGAAAAAATTCCATGTGATGTGTTTTGCTTCACAAGACCCTCAGAGTCAAAGACTGTGGAAAAGTCATACCTCAGAACAGTATTTTGGAGGGAGGTAGGGTGAGGAATTTACCTGCTGACTCCTTCTTCCTTCTTTCGCTGGTCAAATTTTGCCTCACAAGGAGGTTTACTCCTTCATATCACTCAGCATTTTTGGTGGTCACTTGCCAAGCCAGATCCCATGTCCAACAATGAGATTCTTCGTTTGAATTTGGAAGTTATAGGAAGAACAAGAGACTATGAATGTGTAACAGGTTGGCCTCAGGACGTGGGCTTTTGTGGGTCTACCCAGAGTGGGTCAGCCGTAGCAATTGCTTAACCAAAACAGAGAGAACCAGGGGCTAAGAGACAGAGGAGGCTGAGAGAGAGGCAAATAAGATACGTATTGAAGAAATAACTTAGGTTATTTTCCATAATAAGTAAGGCTGCCATAATAATCTTTCTGTGTACATCTTACGTGCTTATCTGTCTATTGTTTTAGAAAAAAATTCCCAGGAGATATATTGCTGAGTCAAAAGTTACAATTATTATAACTTGCGATACATTTGAAAAATTGCTTTCCAGAAAGGTTAGACCAATTTTCATTCCATCCTACGGGCACAAGAATGCTTATTTCCTCATGCACCTGCCAATGTAATTTGTATCAGTCAGTGTTTGTGAGATTATGCTGCCCTAAATTGCAGTGGCTTACCGTAAACCTTTAGTTCTTTTTCGTATACATCAGTGGCAGGTTGACTTATGCTCTGCTCCATATTGCATTTATCCCACCACCGAGACTCAAGGAGCAGCCCTATTTCAGTCTGATGTCAGAGGGAGGAGAGAGATAATGGAACCCCAGAATAACTCAAAGTTTCTGCTCATGCTTCACCGACCAATGCAAGTCATAGGGTGATTTCAGTGGAGTGGAGAGGGATGATCCTCAAAAAGGAAGGGGAAGTAAATAATTGGAAAATAATTTCTTTGCCAATCTGAGAAGTGGTAATAATATAATTATTTTAAATTTACATTTTTCGGGTTACTAATGAGGTTGAAGCTTTTTCATATGTTGATGACCATTCATTGTTCTTCTTTTGGAAATGGTTCTTGTCATTTGCCCATTTTCTAGCTGAATGCTTTCTTATTAATTTGTAAAATTCTTTGCATATGAAGGATACATATATTTTCCTCATTCAATTTAAATAACAATGTTTTTCCAAAAAGAAATTTTTAGAGCTGGCCAGTTAGCTCATTTGGTTGGAGCATGGTGCTGATAACACCAAGGTCCAGGGTTCCATCCCTGTACCAGCCAGCTGCCCCCCCCTCAAAAAGACAAAAAGTAATTTTTAAATGCATGTGGTCAAACCTGTGTTTTTTCTTTATGGTTTTCTATTTCATTTCTTGCCTTATTGCAGTAGAATATTACATTCATGGCTCCCGGTGAATGGGTATCCTCCCAGGATTCATGCCCTTGTGTAGATGCCTCCCACATTGACTGGACCATGAAACTCTCTTTGGCAAAAGGGAAATTAGCAAGCATGATGCGAACAAGAAGCTTGATAAGCACTTACCCACTGAAACTTCTCCTCTTGGAATATTCCCTCATGGAGCTGTGAGCCAACATGAAAAGTGGTCCAGACTTGAGACTCCGTGTTGAGGGAGAAAGAGAGACATGCCTGGCCACCTCTCAGCTCTTCCAACCAGGCACCAGACATATGAATGAAACCAGCTCAAATTTCCACACCTGAGTCAAGTGATCCTAGGGCAACACCAGCAGAAGTACTTCCCAGCAGAGGCCAACCCCAAATGCAGAATTGTGAGTAAGAAAACTGTGGTTGTTTTAAGCCACTAGGTTTTGGCTTAATCAATAATGGAAACTCTAGGCTGGAGGGCAGGATAAAATGTGTGGCAGGTGCTTAGTGGGGTCTGCAACTCAACAAGGACTGGAAGAAGCCAAGGCAGTGGTGATGGGGAGTCTTCTATGGCCCTTACCAAGCTGAAAAAGAATAGAGCTGTTTTCACCAGCTGCAGATGCCAGCAGTAGATGCCTACAGAACACATGTAGCTTGGATGGGGTCAACTGTTCCCCAATGAGAGCCAGGCCAGTCATGCTGCAGATGGCACTGGTGAGGATCTGGAGCACTCGGCACATTCCTGAGGACCCCTTCACTCTGTCCCCTGTGCTCATGTTAGCTCGCATCTTCCCATTTACCAAATCCCATTGTAGGGTAAGTAGGAGTGAAGGTGGAGATAATAGTGGTTGGGTACATAGAATGAGGTTGACTAAACAATTCCCCCTAAAAGTGAGCATTACCTAAAGGGACTGTTTAAATTGTTAAATCAGACTAAGCAGTAAATTGGTTCGGCATGTAGTTAGTTTCCTCCTCTCTTTAGCAGACGGTGCTCATGAAGATGGTGGACAATGGACAAAATTTTAGAACTACATTCTCTCTGGACATCGTAGTTTAATCCATTTATATCAGCAATAGACTAGAAAGATAGCTTTCTAGAAATATATAGCAAAGAACTAATGTTCTTAATCAGAAAAGGACATAACAGTAGAAAAATGGGCAAAGGATTGGAATGGACAACTCACGGAAGATAATAAAATGGCTCACAACTATATGACAGGATGTTCAATCTCTTAAGAAACTATAGAGTAAAACAATAATGACATTTTTTGGTTAAGTATATTGGCAAACAAGAAAAAGGCCAATAATCCTCTGGCATGTTTTCTAACTTAAGTGTTTGCTGAGGCTTTTCATACTCTGGTTGACCAGATGCCTCCTGATGGAAAATCCACATGAATGCTCTTAAGAACATTAGCAAAATCTAACAGAAAGTCCTCCAGAAGAGATCTCAGGAGGCAATCTCGTGGCAGCTCTGAAACAGATTTCTTCGGTGACCTTGGGTATAGACTTTCAGTGCCTTGTTCGCCATCTAAAACTTAAGGAGGATGAGACCTACTTTTCCATGCCTCGTTGAAATGTGATCAAGATTAATGTCCTAACATAGAAAATGTTTCCACATCTTCAAAAAGCAGGTACATTATTCAATGCCTGAATCTATAAATCTGGTAAAAATCAGTCTAATTCATTTAATTTGAGAAAAGTGCCTATTTAAAACCATATGATTTTGGAATTGGATGTTTAAAAATGGTCTAATGTAGTGTTTTTAAAAATGTCCTTCACACTGAAAGGGTTAACTCAGACTAGGCAATAGGCCGAATCTAGGGTGTATAGATTTAAAAGTTGCGTACAGAATTGATTAGATCCACACAGCTATTGCACTTGTCTTGCACCTGTACATACATTTCCCCCACCCTAAGCCTACACTATAGTTATTGAATTTGTGTAATCTGGCATTACAACATTACAAAAATGCTTTCTTGCCCTAATTTTTAAGCTTTTATACTGCAACACATGTTATTTTTCTAATGTAAACTAAAAGCAAATTTCTCAGGGTTTTTCCTGCCTGCTTTATCAGCTTTTAAAGGAAGATCTTTTATACATTTATAATAGATAAAAAATAATCCAGACTGCACGTCTTTTTTTTTTTTTTTTTTTTTTTTTCTGTTTAAAATCTAAATCATACACAACTTTTTGGTCCAAATTGTGTTGGATAAATTAAACTAAATTACATTATACTAACCAATATTAGTGTATTCCTGTATGGTTATATTGAAATAAATATATTAAAAAGCAACAACAACAACAAAAAAGCCTCAGAGCTCAGAGCTCACCTTGAATCTCTCTGGAGGGTAGAGCTCTGCCCTATGCCTCCCAATGATAATATTAAACACAAAATATCTTTTATGTAATGAGTTACACGAAATGTCTTTTATGTAATGAGTTACACAAAATATCTTTTATGTCATGAGTGCAAGTGTTTATTTAGCTTATTTCACCTTTGTGTTTCTATTTTCACTTTATAAATGAGATAACTGAGGCTTGGAAAGGTTCAGTAATTTACCTAAGGCCTCACAGGCACTTAAGTCTACAAGGTGAATAACCATATGGTATCTTATCATGTCCTCCTTGAAACAAAGCAGCTGCACTCATCTATTTCAAATACTGAGTTTTGCTTCTGATATTGTTGCATGCCTTCCACCTGGCCTTTAGGTAACTTGATAAAGTGCAATTCTAACAGCGTTACTTCTCTGCTTGAAACTATCGAATAGCTTCTCATTACCTAGAACAGTGGTTCTCAAAGTGTAGTCCCTGGACCAGCAGCAACAGCATTGAATGGAATTGTTAGACATGCAAGTTCTCAGGCCTCAGGTTTCCTGAATTCGAAACTGGGGATAAGGCTCAGCAGCCCGATGTGAACAACCTTCTCAGTGATCCTGATGCTGCACAATCAAGTTTGATCTTCAGATGACATTCGAGACCTGTGGTCGGGCTCCTGCTTACCTCTCTAGCCTTGTCTTGCTGCTCACTCTTTTGCCCACCAAACTGCATGTGTATCCCCTACACATAACACAGCTGTTTCTTGCTCAAGGGCAGTATCACCTGGTGGTTAAGCACAAGGATTCTGGAGCCAAATTGCATGGCCTTGAATGCTGTCTATGTCATTCAAGACATATGCTGCTGGACTAGCAGTTGTGACCTTGGTCAAGTTACCTAACTTCTCTGAGCCTTAGTTTCCTGATATACAAAATGGGGATGAAGATAATAATAGTATCCACTTTGTTCATTGTTATGAGAATTAAATGAATTAATATATGTGGAGCACTTAAAATAGTGTCTGGCATGCAGTAGATACTCTGAAAATACATTATTGCTTTTGCTTGTATTCATTTCCTGTGACTATCATAACAAATTACCACAAACTGGGTGTCTTATAAACAACAGAAATGTGTCTTTCACAGTTCTGGAAACCAGAAGTTAAACATCAACCTCATTGGGCTGAAATCAAAGTGTGAGCAAGGCCACACTCCTTCCAGAGGCTTCTGGTGGCAGCCAGCATTCCTTGGCTTGTGGTTGCACCATGCCAACCTCTGCCTCCATTTTCTCATTACCTTCTTCTCCTCGTGTGTTTAATCTCTCTCTCCTTCTCTCTGATAAGCCACTCAGGATTGGATTTAGGGCTCACCTGGGTAATCCAGAATACCCTCCTCATCTCAAGATCCTTAATTTAATTACATCTGCAAAGACTGTGTTTCCTCAGATGATAACATTTGCAGGTGCCAGGGATTAAGACTTGACATCTTTGGGAAGCTGTTGTTTAGCCTGCTACATCCTGTCTGCCTGTAGTACCCTTTTCTCTGTTTCCTCCTCCTCTTCAAGACTCAGTGCAGAGTTTGCCTCGTCCAGAAAGCCTTCCTTTACTTCCCCAGTGCCAAATTCAGTTCAGTTTATCTGCGCTCCCATAATGTCCCAAACACAACTCTGTCACTATCTCTTTTTTAACAGACTACTTTTTAGAGCAGTTTTAGGTTTACAGAAAAATTGCAAAGAAAGTACAAAGAGTTTTATACCCTCCATCTTTCCACCACCTCCCCCATCCCCATCCTGCTTGATTTCTCTTATTATTAACATCTTGCAGTAGTGTGGCACATTTGTTACAACTAATGAAAAAAATATTAAGTCATTATTATTAGTGAAAAGTCCATAGTTTACATTAGGGACTGCTCTTTCTATTGTACAGTTCTATGGGTGTTGACAAATACATAAGGTCCTGTATTCTCCATTACCTTATCACACAGTTTCACTGTCCTAAAAATGCTACACCTATTCATCCCTCACCCCGTGCCCCCAACTCTTGGCAACCACTGATTTTATCTTTTCCACCATGTTGCATTTTCTAGAATGACATGTAGTTGGAATTGCACAGTAATAGTTTTTCAGATTGGCTTCTTTTATTTAGTAATATACACACGTTTCCTCCAAGTCTTTTCATGGCTTGATAGCTTGTTTCTTTCTAGTGCTGAATAATATTTCATTGACTAGATGTACCACAGTTTATTAATCCTGTCACCTACTGAAAAACATCTCGGTTGCTTCCAAGTTTTAGCAATTATGAATAAAACTGCTATAAACATCTGTGTGCAAATTTTGGTGTGAACATAGTTTTCAATTCCTTTGGGTAAATACTACGAGTGTGATTGCTGGATCATATGGTAAGACTCTGTTTAGCTTTGTAAGAAACTGCTGAAATATCTTCCAGGGTGGCGATACCATTTTTCATTTCCACAAGCAATGAATGAGAGTTCCTGTTCCTCCCTGACCTTGACAGCATTTGGTGTTGTCAGTGTTTTTTGGATTTTAGCCATTCTAATAGGTGTGTAGTGATAGCTCATTGTTATTCAAATTTGCAGTTCCCTAATGACATATGATGTTGAGCATCTTTTCATGTGCACATTTGCCATCTGTGTATCTTCTTTGGTGAGAAGTCTGTTCAGATCTTTAGACCAATTTTTAGTTGGCTCATTTTCTTATTGTCACGTTTTGTACATTTTGGCTACAAGTCCTTCACCAGATATGTGTTTTGCAAATATATCTCCCAGTCTGTGGCTTGTCTTTTCTTTCTCTGAACAGTGTCTTTTGCAGAGCAGTTGTTAATTTTAATTAAGTTCAGCTTTTTTCTTTCATGGATCAGTCTTTTGGCGTTGTAGCTAAAAAGTTATTGCTAAACCAGAGGCCACCAAGAATTGTCTAGATTTAGATAGATAAATATACGAATATTTGTTTAGAAAAAAATAAATTTAGATTTATCACCTATGTTATGTTTGAGAAGTTTTGTAGTTTTGAGTTTTACATTTGAGTCTATGATCCATTTTGAGTTGTGTCACTATCTTCTTATTATTCTTGTCTCCTGCTTTACTACGTCTGCCTGTGAATGTTCCGGGAGATTACAGATTATATCTTACTTGTACTAGTACTCTCAGTACTAAATTGGCCTCAAAAAAAAAAAAAAAAAAAAGTGAGTGAATAATCTTTATCCTGTTCAGTTATTTAGCGATTCTTCAAAGCATTGTAGCTGTTTGAGGCTTACTAGCTTAAAGAAAAGCTGCAGAGCATTTTGGTTTGGCCCTCTGCCGATATGCTTTTGTAAACTCAGAACAGCTGTTTCCTCAGACCTCCAGGGACCTGCACACTGGCTCACAGAGGTCTCTGAGAGTCAACAATGCTGTGCCATTAAAAGACTAAGAATAGACGAGGCTTTTGTTTTCATTGGAACTGAATTTACTTCCAGTGGCATCCTACAAAAGAATGCCCGGTGGGAAGGAGTCAAGGTGGGGTGGAAAGTCAAAAGTTTAAGGATTATGTGGCCATTCTCCCATCACTTCAGTATGACTCACAGTTTTCTGGCCTAAATATTCTTTTTTTCTATGTATACGCCTATGGGTTTAGAAATAATAGCAAGCCCTTTAATCAGGAGAAGAATATAGAATTTTTTTCTATGTCTGAAGCAGAGAAATACCTGTATTAATCCTAACTTCCTTTACCGTGGAGAGATATATATAAAAATAAAATGTTCAGATTTTATTGGTACAGTGATCAAACAGTATAGATTTTCTGTGACAGCCTCAATTTCAAATAAATGTGATTTAATTCACACTTTTCAAAAAAATTTTTTTTATATAAATGAATACACAAATCAGGAAAATTCTTTGTTAGTCTGTCTTGGAAGGTGTCCCTGGGACATACTCCTTTGAGGTCTGAGGCCCACCAGGCAAATACCACTTTGGTTACAGACTCTCCTCTGAAGTGTTAGAGCCCAGGCCTTCAGTGTAAGCTTGCCACTACAACTTAATTATAATATAGCAGTTTTCGTTTAGTACCGATGTAATATTTGCAATGGGAGCAAATTAGTTGTTTTTTAGGTATATATTTGAAGGATTGGTGGGTTATTTGTGGTTAGTGGACTGTCTGACCGTCTAGCAAAAGTCAAAACTACTCCAGCAGGCCATATACAGGGATGACCCAGTGGCCAATTTTGCATGGGGCAGTGACTTGGGACCACAGGAATGTGAAGCAGGTTAGCTCTGACCCCCAATATCCTAACATAATTAAGGGTGAAAATAGCTCTCGGGCCTTCAGGGTGCTCAGAACTCAGACACCAGTTCTCTTCTTGATAAATAATAAGTCTCACAGTTTCTTAATCTAGCATCTGTCTTAATGGCATCGAAACTTTGATTTTTGGTCAGACATTTTGGTGGAGTGATGAATTCCAGCTCTAGCAGCAGCCCTTAGAAGGGCTTACAAGAGGGAAATACATTAAAAATTTTTGCCTCCCTCCACCTTTTTAAAAGCACATAAGAAAGCTATGGCAGAAAAATTGTGAATCGTTAATTAGCTTTCCTATAACTCCTAATGTCTTTATAATCCAAGCCAAGGCAGCTTGCTGGGTAAGTCAGGCAGCTGCATCTATTTGCTTGATTGACCTAAGTAACCCTTTAACTCAGTTCTTCTGTACACAAAAGGGCAATTAGAGGGATGAGTTTCAAAGCATGCACTAATCATTTCTAGCAGCTCAGATTAGGATGGCATCTTATTAGTCTTCGGACTTAGGAAGAAGAAAAATTTTGAGCATAGAAGTCAAAAGATACTTTAGTAAACAGTTTTTAAAAAAATTTTAATCATCTGCTATGTGCCACATACAAAAATACGTATTATTTCTATCAATGGAAAATCTTAGTTAGGAGGACATAGGATAAAATACCAGTAGACATAGAATTTTAATTTTTATAGATTTCTTACTTACAGAACTTACAGAATCTCTCTCCCTCCCCCCGCTTCCTGTGCAGTTTCTGGTTCATTAGGAAAAACCAGCTCTGGCTTGAAGTGGGTGGTAGCTTCAGATTCTGAGGTGACAATTCTTACCTTGATTAGACCTCCCTGCTTACCATGTATCTTCCCAGCCAGTGAGTGTTCGATGATTTGGGGACATACTTCATCTTGGGTTAAGGTCTTGAGAATCCTTGAAGGCTAACCCTAGAGTCCAGGTTATCATATGTGAAATCACATAGTCAGCGGTTAAATATGGAGACAAAACGGTTAACAATCACTGCTTCTCCCCTCCCCAGACCACTGGACCGAACCAGAATGCTTTGGGGGCCAAGTTCAACCTGGACTTGCTAAGGAATGGTTTACTGAAAGAGCAGTCTGAGGAGAGGCAGAATGAACAGAAACAGTGTCCCTATTGCTTGGCTTTTTTGCATTTCACAGATGTGAGTTGGTGAAGATTACTCTTCCGCTGTGGGTGGTCCTTGTGAAGGAGAGTGGGTGGCACAGAGAGAGGTGACAAGGACAAAGAATACGACCATTTTATGTTTTTGTTCAATCTCAGTTTTTGAGAAGGATGTAGAAAATCACCTGAAAGGAAGTTTTTAGGTAACTGGTGGGATTTCAATTTTTTCTAGTCATGTTCTCTATTACTAGGAATAATCAAGAATCAGCTAGCTTCCAGGGGGATGAGGTGAAGTCAGTGATCTAATGATTGGTGACAATTTGGAATGAAAAGCAAGGTGAATTACTATTCAAGAAGCACTGATGTACTGAGAAGCCCCCCATAGACTGGTTGATGGACAAGGAAAGATGCTGACTTTGTGGGCTTCAATCAGACATTCTAGATCATCAGGCAAATAATTTTATCTAAAGGAAAACGGTGCTAAAATATGTTGCTCTGCTTGCCCTTCAAGGCAACTTAGCCAACAGAGCACAGGCTTTCACAAATTTTTGACTGAAATGCACAGTGATAGGTATATTTCACCATGATTAGTATATACACCCCCTGACATCCATGCAAATGCACATACATATGCAAATGTAATGGAAACAAGAGTTTTAGGCGCAATGTCCTCTAGAAGTAATGTACAGGGAATTGTTCTTTTCTCTTCTCCTCTGCTCTATTTTATTAAAAATAAAAGCTGGTTGCAATCCACTGAATTGCTTAACTAATGGATCATAATTTCTATTTGGAGTCTAGTCGTGGGCAGCAGGTTGGAGATAAAGACACTAATTTGGCAGAGGGGCAGGTCATCCCAAAATTGGCAGCAGCCACAATTTCTCTGTCTGAAAAGCCAGGGAAAACTCTGCTCAGCTGGGTTATGTTGGTAGTACAGGCAGATGGATGTGTCAAGTTGTCTCAGTTTTGTCCATTCTGTGGCGTGATGCATCTGTTTTGGAATAGTACCCTAGCTACCTTCTTATGGGATCTGGGTAGCCCAAGATATTCCACAGTGGTTTCCAAGTTCATGTAATTATTTTCAATAAAAATAAATCTGTAAAGATAAAGGAATTGTCAAGGGCTGGGTAGATTCAGAATGTGTTGTGATGGAGGACAGGGCTCAAATCTTACTAGAGAATTGTAGTGCAAATCAGAACCCACACTGAAGCCCTACAATTTGGACTGGACCATCAAGGTGGGGACTCAGAGTTCTGGATCACAGACTGCTTTGAGAATCTAATGCTGTGGTTTACAAAGTGTGGTCCCCAAGAAGCAGTGTCAGAATTACCCAGGAACTTGTTAGAAATGCAGAATATTGGGCCCCACCCCAGACCTACTGAGTCAGAAATTGGGGATGGGGCCCAACAGTCTATATTTTAATAGCCCCCCCAGATGATTCTGAGGCAAGCTAAATTTGAGAACTATTGAAACGAATAAACACTTTTATCAGGAAAATGTATATATACTTATAATGCTTTGTGTATAATTTCAAATTTTTGTAAAGTTATGGAGTCCTTACATCCCAAGTTAACAGGAATTAAGGAGAGTCTAGATAGTTCAGTCAAAATACAGCTGTGTACCTGAAGAGTACCTGTGAGATCTATAGCCACAGAAAGACAATACTGATTTCAGGTGTCCTGCAGGGTGGACAGGCCTCCTTCCATGCTGGCTGGGTAGTTAAGGACTGGCTCATGAGTCACAGGGAATAAGCCTGTAGGTGCTGGACCTCAGTTATTTGCACCTGTGCGGAGGGCTGTGGGGAGAGCAGCCTGGAGCTTCAGGGATGGGGTTCACATCATAAGGACAATCACAGACCTTTGGGATAGTGAACCAAGCATGAGGATTATGAACATCTTATTAAGGACACAGTGTACAAATAGAGGTCTCAGAATTTTCAGAATGATTCTGATTTCATGTACTCTTTTTCGTTTTCAATAAAACTCTTTTAATGTATCAGTAAACAAGGTTGCATTTTTATATCTCATAGAAATAAATTTACGACTCAGAATAACATGTCCTTTAATGTGCCTTGGCTTCTGTTTCAGAGTAAATGGCCAGGTGGATGGCCAAGTGGATGCAGTTTAAAGGTGTATTGGCCCCACCATCATGGGTTCATAAAAAAATAAATGACTGGGGGGGGAGTAGAGTCACTTAGCATCTATTGCAATTTTCATGACATCAACATATTTTTAATTGTGGTGAAATTCATACAATAAAATTAACCCTTTTTAAATTTTACTTATGTTTTTCTTAATACATTTTTTATTGGTTATGAATATTCATGAGATACAAAGCTAATTGTCACCACTCATGCCAAAGATGTGATGGCCAGTTCCATACTGGCAGCATACCCATTACCAGAAATTGCAATTATAAAAATTAGCCATTTTAAGGTGAGTAATTCAGAAATGTTAGTGCATTCACAATGTTGTACAACCACCATCTCTGTTCAGTTCCAAAACAATTTCATTTCTTTCTAAATAAGATCCTGTGGTTTTATTTCATCTTTATCCTCGAGTATGTCCAATCAATTTATTTGAAAGGTTAAAAACTTAAGTAAGCCAACTCTTGTGTTGGATGTCTCCTCATTATCACTTGGGAGTGTACAGGCCTCTGGGAATGGTCTCACATACCATGCTAAATGAGCAAAAACTAGATAACATCTGTGACAGATCTGCCTTTCACAAAGGCAATCTGAGGAGAGATCAAAAGAGATGGCATTTCATTTAGCACAGTTTATCAAGTATAGGAAATGGTTTCAATTGTTGTATTAAGATTGGAAATGGGCTTAATAATCAATATTAGATGAGCTGCTCTTTGTCACTCTTCTGAATAATTGTAATCAAAACTGACATAAAACCAGGTCAAGCTTTTAATATTTATCAATTATATGAAAAATAACTGGGATGGAATGACTTGAACATGACAATAAAGCATCCCAGGCCAAAGGTCTGTGGTAACAGGCATGATTTTACAGTCCTTTCTAGTTGACAAAGAACATTGTATTTCAACATAAGGGTGGTGTAGCCCACACTTGAACCTGAACTAGTCACAGAATGTGTGTAAAGATGTGCTTGGCACATAGATAATGCTTACTCAACAGTAGTGAGCAGAGAGAGAGAGAGGGAGAGTGTGTGTGTGTGTGTGTGTGTGTGTGTGTGTAGCTATATGTAGTTTTTGTGTGTGTGTGTGTATATATATAAATATATATATATATATACAGAGAGAGAGAGAGAGCAAAAGTGAGCATGTGAGCATAAGCTCAATAAAGAATGAATTTTCTTGTGAAATAGAAAAGGCTCCATCCAGCCTGCTTGGAAGAGCTGTTACTATTCATCCATTGATAATGCACAGGAGAGACAGGGCAAAGTGGGATGGGTCGGGGGAGATGAAATATCTGTTTACATTTACTGCCTTAACTGAAACACACTCAACTGTCTACCACACAGTATTTCCACCAGGTCAGCCTTTGTTATACGTCGGGCCCTTCCTACATGGTCTTCACAGAGCACTAAAGCTACTTGGAAACCAGTTCTCCGATGGTTTGTGCCTTTCCTCTCACCCTCACCTCAGTCTCTTTCAGAAACCTTATTCTTTGTCTCATTGTTTCTCCCCACTTTGAGTTAGCTGTGGATTCAAGTCGTGACTCTAACTAGCCATGTGGCCTGTGTGAAGGTCGGTGTCATCAGCAGGCACACAAGGACCACATGTAAGGGTGAAATGAGAGGATTCTTAAACAAGGAGACCAGCACCCTCAGGGTCCCCAGGGGTCCTTGCATTTCCTCTCTCGCTCTGCCTACTCCTCCTTCCTACTTTCTGGTGTCAGTCTGGTGATCCTTGTGTCGACACCACTGGACAGAGACACAGGCTGCCAATTGCACCTGCCTCCTGGTGCCACCTCCATCTAACATGCCCGGGCGTCCTATTTGTCGGAGAGGAAGAAACCGAGCAGGAGCATGGAGGCCAGGCGCTGATGGGCACCTGGGGTTGGTCCTACCGAGAAGAAAAGCTTGTCAGTTTCTTTCTTTCTTTCTTTTGTTTTATTGGTTATGAATGCCAGCTTCTTTCTTATGGCTGCCTATGGCGGCCTCAACCCCAGCTTTTGCTTTGGCTCCCACCCTATGCTTTGGCTCTACTTGACAGCTTTCTGACCAAGAACAGATGCCCGCCCTGCTCTAACTTGCCTCCCTCCCTGCCCCAACCCCGGCCTTTGCTCTTGTGGTTTCCTCTGCACAGAGCTCCATTTCCTCACTTCTCCTTTGCAAGCCCACAACTCTGTGAAAGACACCTTTTGCAAGAAGTCTGCCTGCCCTTATCAAACCTTACTGTCATTCCCCGTGCCACAATCCCACCACAACCCACCAAATACAACTTATGTGATTTTACTTCCCTCAAACCCCTAAATTGTGTGTTTGTATTTCTCATGTGACAAATTCCCTGTCCCTGACTTCTCCTAGAAAATGATCATGGCAGGATTGTGTGCTGTGGTTATTTCTATACCTCCGTCTAGACTTTAGGTTGTAAGTTCCCTGAGGTCAGGGACAATAGCCTCCTTAGTTTTGAACATCCCTCCACTACCCTGCTGACCTTTCCTAGAAGGGACTTAAATGTTTATTGAATTGAAGTCAACTTATTTCCCCTTATTTTAGAGAAAGCTTAAAGAAGAAGTGGGGCCCATAAAGTTGTCAGATAAAACACAGGATGCCACTTTAATATGAATTTCAGATACACAATGAGTAATTTTAAAAATATATCCCAAATATTGTATGGGATATACTTATACTAAAATTTTATTTGTTGTTTCTCTTAAAAATCTGACTGGAGGGCCGAGCCCGTGGCGCATTAGGGAGAGTACGGCGCTGGGAGCGCGGCGACGCTCCCGCCGCAGGTTCGGATCCTATATAGGAATGGCCGGTGCACTCACTGGCTGAGTGCCCGTCACAATAAAAAGACAAAAAAAAAAAAAAAATCTGACTGGGTTTCTTATATTTTTCCTTGCTAAATCTGACAACCCTAACTGGGAAGCAGATTGCAGAAGCAAAGACAGGAGAATATACCATATTCATTGACTGCAGAGTCAATGCAGTTTTTTGACACTCTCCTGAGTGAACTGCCCTGACTTTCATATCTAACCCACTCCATTCATTACCAGCTTTCACCTCTTCAACAGTAGATCACCACTCATCTGAGACACACACAGGTTACTGTGCCCTAAAAAAACCCCCTATCCTTTCCATGCCCATAGGGCTTCCACAAAGATGGTGAATGTTCCTAAAACTTGCAGGAACTTCCAGAAGAAGTGTGGAAAGCACTAACCCCATGAAGTGACACCATGCAAGGAGTGCAAGGATTCTCTGTAGGCCCAGGGAAAGTGGCTTTATGACAGGAAGCAGAGTGGCTACGGTGGGTAGACAAAGCCAATTTTCCAGAAAAAGTCTAAAACTGCAAAGAAGATTGTGCTGAGGCTTGAGTGTGTTGAGCCCAACTGCAGCTCTAAGAGAATGCTGGCTATGAGGAGATGCAAGTGTTTTGAACTGGGAGGAGATACGACAAGGAAGGGCAGTGTGATCCAGTTCTAAGCCTCATCTTTTGTTTCATTATGAAGACAATGAAATCTTGAGATTATGTTGAAAAAAAGAAAGAAAGAAAAGAAGCCCCCCACCTTGATATCTGTGGGTGGTTCCAAAACCTACCTCACAGAAGAAAAGGATCAAGAAGGCAATTTTTCTAGAGAAAAGCATGAGGTTAACACAAGTAACGTAGCAAGCCCCCTAGAGTCCTCTCTCCCCTTTGTTCGAATAATCATTTATATGCTTTGTATAACTTTCCCATCTGTGTGTACATTTCAAACAAATAAAGCTGCTTCCTCTCACTAAAATGGTTTCTCTTCTTTAAAATGATATTCTTTTGTGGTTTCCTCAACCCTAAAAACCTTCTCTTTCAAATACCCTTTCCATGCTGTGTCACACCTTCATGCGTCTCAGAGAAAGGAGAAAAAGCGTTCATTTTAGGGATTAAGCCACGGTTTAAAAAACGTTCTCACCATTTTATGCTCCAAAAAATAAGATTTTGTCTTTGTGTGTGTGTGTGTGTGTGTGTGTGTGTGTGTGTGTGTGTGTGTGTGACTGGTAAGGGGATGTAACCCTTGGCTTGGTGTCGCCCGCACCGTGCTCAGCCAGTGAGCGCACCGGCCATCCCTATATAGGATCCTAACAGGCGGCCTCGGCGCTCCCAGCGCTGCACTCTCCCGAGTGAGCCACGGTTTCGGCCCCCAAAATAAGATTTTGAACACCACACATAAAAAATCGAATTAAAGAGTTAAATTATATAAAATGTTAATTAATAAAATAAAAATTGAAAGCCATTGCAGCCCCCTTCTGATTGCTCTGAGCCCGCCCCTCCCTGTCAAACAATTTAAAGGAATGAATCATTTAAACGCTGGTCTTTCTGAAGAGCTACCTGGCTGCTGGAGGAGGGCAGGTGGATGTGTGGGATTTCACACAAACATTCCAGCAAAACACCCAGAGTGTAGCAGAATTCCCTGCACTTACTTTCAGTCAGCATGAAGGCAGATATCATGTTTTCATCTTCGCCTTTATGAAAATAAAAATAAGGAACCCAAAGAGTAAACTTCTCTTTAGAAAGCTAGCCGTTGTTCTACTTCTCTTTCCCATCTACCCTCAAACTATTTTAGTGGGGGAACAGCAGAGTCCTGGAGAAGGAAAAGGCTCTGCCTCCACTTTTCTTCTTTCTTAACTTAGGCTTTGCTTCCAACCATTCAACTGAAACTATTTCTTTCAAAAGTCACCAACAGCTAGGGTGGCCAAATGGGGACACTTCTGAGAGTGAAAGGTGATTCTACTAATAACTATGTTAGGACAACAGGCATAAATGTGAGCTGTCCCATCAAAAATCTCCAATGGATGAATCCAAACCCGTCTTCCCAGCATCTTCCTCAGTCTTCCACAGCATTTGACATGGTTCCCATCCCTTCTTTTTGGAATCTTTATTTCCACTGATCTCCTTGAACACTACAACTCTCCTTTGCTCAAAGGCCAGCTCAGATCTCCTTTGCTGGTTCCTCTTTCCTCATTGGATTGAAAAAGTTCCCAGACTGATTGCTTGGCTCTTCAGTCTCTAGATCCCTCCTCAAGACCTCCTTCATTCCCATAACTTCAGCTCTCCCTGCACCATGACTCCATCCCTGACGTCTAATTCAAAGTCTGGTCTCATTAATCAAACTTCCTGCTGGATGTTACATTTGAATTTCACTGCCACCTCAGATTCTTCCAGATGTAACCCAATGCTTGGAGTCACCATTCACAGTGTATTCTACATGAATAAAGTTCCCTGGGTTTGTACAGTGAAGTGGTACTGAGGTGTGGGGCAATTCTAAAACAGCAATCACCACCCAGAGATCACCCTCCCAGCTCTCTCACTCCTGTACCCCTTGCCACAAACCAGCTCATTGCAACGTCTCCAAGTCTCTCAATGGCTCATCATTCATTTGGCCACCCAGGCCTGAGACTCAGCACCCCTGTAACTCCTTTCTTTCCTTTTCCAGTTATCATCTCTCATGTCTGATCTTTGACATAATCCCATCAATTCCTTTTTCATAATATCTCTTGAATTTCTCCACTTTCTTCAATTCCTACTGGCTTCATCATAACTTAGGTTTAGAGATGAAAGAATTCCAAAGCCAGATAGATGGGTCTCCACAATGCCCCCACTCCAGAGAGAAGGAGGAGGGTGAAGACTTGGGAAGTCCAGTGGGCTTGGTCATCGGGGGTTCACTGGCAATCTCCAAATATGCTGTGTCAGTACTGAGGTAGGTGCTGAAGGTGAATCACAGGACCACAGCAGCATCCTGGGGCACTGGGATCCCCACGTGCTCCTCAGCTATCTATTGCTATCACCTGTTCTTCGAGGTCCAGCTCAAATTCCCCAGGCCTGGCCCCACCAGCCTGGAGTGATCTCTCTTGTCTGAGCTGTTAATTACATATCACCTGCCATTGTTATGTGGCTATTTCATTTGAGTATGTTTGGTCTTCCCAAAATTCCACTGTGAGCTCCTGGATGAGGATTGTGGTAGGATTCTTTGTTCAGAATCCTCCACAGTCTTCAACATATGCCAGGTGGCCATCAATAACTGGTAACCAGGGCCAGCTACATAGTTGATGGGATCCAGAGTAAAATGAAAATGTGGCTCCATGTTAAAAAAGCAGGATAAAAGCTTTTCCCTTTCTTCCAAAGTTTTTCTTGATCTGTCCTAGTGTTTTTCTACAAACAGTTCTTGAGTTAAATCATGCTCCTTTGGACACAGGGATTCTTCTGGGGTGAGTGCAAGCTCACACAGGTGTCAGGGATTTGGACCTGAGACACGGCAGGCAGGGCAGGTGTATCTGACCCCGACGCCCCCTGCACCCATACCCAGACCTATGCTGGGGGCAGAGGTTACCAAATGGTGGAGAAGGGAGGCTGGGCAGGGCTGGGCCACCAGGTGTGGAAAGCAGGAGGCAGCAGAGGTGGGACCTCACGTGAGCAGAGGTTCCAAGCCCCTGGTACAAGTTCCACTGTCCCACAAGACACATTCGAAGATAAAATTATTAAGAACATGAAGACAGCAACAGTAGAGTACTCAACCCCAAACCTGGGGCCTTCTGACCACAGAGCCCTATGATACCACATTGGCCACAAGCCCATGTAGCTGGACCTGTCGTTAAATGAGTAAATGAATGTAGTGAAGTATAATCTGTTCTTTCAAAAGGCAGTAAAAGGAAAGGGGAAATGGCATAAAAGAGAGAAAAAGAGAAAGAAGTGGGGTGAAGGAAAGCGATTTCAGAATCTGTCATTACAGAGGGATGGGGCACCTCTTCCCCCCAGGCTGGAAGTAGAGACGAGTACAGAAGCAGCATGGTCGGAGCTATAAGGCTCCATCATGCATAGCAGGTAGAAATCAGCAGAAGTACTTAACACCCAATGCAGTGCAGCTTTGCCTCTTTATCTATGGATTTAGCAATTATCTGTAAGAAATTATTATATGCAAGATACTGAACTATTGCTGTGGCACACACTGAAGTGAATCAGACCCTGTCCCCAAAGAGCTTATAGTTACAAAATGCAAATAAGTAATTTAGGACAGAATGTGATGAATGACTTGGAAAACTTCTTTTAGTTAAACCAAGCTTCCTTGAAATATCTTCCTGCTAAAGATTCATTAACTCAGCTTTATGCAGAAGGAAAATGCACGAGGACATATACAGCACAGTAAAGTCAAGCAAGATTGCCTCAGGCTACTGCTTCATTTTCCTTTCAGAGGAATCCCCATCTTCTTCAATGGCTATTTATGGAGGGCCTACGTTGTGCCAGGCACTGTGCTACACTGCCAGTGGACTGGCGTTTGCAAATAGCCAAGGATAAGGAAGCAGTCTGTGAAATTTCAGGTTGCTATAGAAGAATCTTTAGCTATGAGTATCCATGAAGAGAAAAGCCTTCCTGACTCCAAACGTCTTATTCTCCAGAAATTTAGCAGTCAAAGCAGAGAAGTGTCCTACCTCCTCTAAGCAATGACCTGGATGATGTCAATGACCAGCAAACTAAAATAGCTTAGGAAACTTGAACTTCTGCAAAGGGCAGACTTAGAATTCTTCAGGATTGCTCCTTGGTGTGACCCTGAGACCTTAAAGGAGAGAGAATATAAGGCGTACCACAAGGAGAGAGCTATGGCCTGTGTCAGGCGATCCCCAGCCATGGACGAGAAAGAGGGCGAGGGCAGAATGGGCATGCTTTCTGAGGAAAGGAGTATGTTTCATTTCTCTTGCACTCTGCAGAAGCCAGAGGGACGTCCTGCAGGAACTCGCTGATTGAGAATCCTCAGGGAAGTGATACATTCTGAGCAAGGCTCTATTTTAAGTAGGACCAGCTACATAATTTGCTGAGCCCAGTAGAAAATGAAAAGGAGGGCCTCTTGTTCAAAAATCATTAAGAATTTCAAAACAACAGTAGCAGAGATTTAAAACCAGCGTGGGTCTTTTCTGAGCAGGGACAGTGCGGCTGCGCTGGTTGCACACTGGTGAGGCTGGCCTGAAGTTCAAGTGTAGAGTTTGAGTAAAGGGACACCTTGAACTGGTGCCCCTGCTTATTTAGAAGGAAGAGATGCCAACCCACTTGCAGACTAGTGTGCCCCAAAAACAGGTGTGAAGGAAATTGTCCTACAATCATATCATGTTCTTCAAGGAGAAAATGGAATAAATCTTCCACACTGTTATTCTGAACCAGTAGTGCAGACTGAAAGTTTTTAAACATTTAAACACACACACACACACACACACACACGCATGCATGCTCACACATATAGACATGCACTCATGACATTTGGGTCAAACCCACATGAGCCTCATCCATGAGTCAAGAGTTTTCTCTTTATTCACAGAACCGCCTAGAGGCACCAGAACATTAAGTTAGAAATCAACATGAAACAGCCTTTACTCAACCACTGTTTACTGGGAGTGCTGTGTGCCAGCTTACAACGTTCTAGGGGCTTACAATGTAGTGGTGAGCACAAAACCTCCTGCAACCATAGGACTTCCATCCCACCGGGGAGGTAGGCAATGATCATACATGGAAAATAAAATCATATTATAGTACATGCAATGAAGATGAATACAAGAGGTGGGGGTAGACAGTGACAATGCGTGTGTAGGAGCCAGTGCACACTATCTCAGGCAGGAATCATTGACAGCCTCCCGAGAGGTTACATTTACGTAGGTAGAGGGATGAAATGAGGGTTGAGCCATGTGAATTGTGGGGAGAAGGGCAGTCTAGGCAGAGGGAACGGCAAGTGCAACAGCCATCGGCAGGGTGTGCTTGGAAGCCCAGGGGAAGGCAAAGAGCCCAGAGTGACCTGAGCACAGTGAGACTGAGAGTGTTAGGGAATGAGATCAGAGAGGTGGCCAGGGCTGGGTCACTGTGATATTTCCATGCCAAAGTAAGGCTTTGGAACTTTAAGAGACACTGATCTCAGTTTTAAAAAATGAGGAGAGTCATCCAGCAGATAAGGAGGAAGAAAAGCTCCAGGCAGAGGCAACCACATGTGCGGTGGCACAGAGGAGGGGCTCGCTTTCCACGTGTGGGGGAGTTTCTGAGGGTTGACGTTGGTGGAGTCAAGCGCAAGGACAGGTGGCCTGTGAGGGAGGTGCAGGCCAGGCCACATGTACCCCCCCCCGACCAGGCCAGCCCCCTTGGGTTCTCCTGGGTGGGAGGTGAGCCCATGTGCCAGGTTGTGGCAGGAGGGGTCAGCTCAGAGCCACGCCGTCATTGACAGAACAGTTAGTCCAGGCCCAGGTGCTTTCTTCTGCAGCCATTGTGTTCTCTTTTCTGAGCTCAGAAGAGGAAAGCCCAGGAAGCTATTGCTCCCTGAGATGGAGTCAATTACACACCAGGTGCAGGCCTATGCCCTTGGAGTGGGGAGGTTGAAGGAAGAGAAGGCTCGGGACCAAATGAGCTGTTTGAGTGAGGAAGTGTGGACAAAAGAGCCAAAAGGCCAGACTCCTTGCCAGGAGCAAGGCTGGGAGCCACAGGACAGAGTCTCTGACAGTGCCCCGCTCTGCTCTCTGAGGAGGGCCTGTTCCCACAGGCCTGATGCAGCCTTATCTCTGCTGCAGTCTTATCTCTGCTGCAGTATCTGATCGCTGCTTTCCCATCAGTACTCCGTGAAACAACATGGGCCAGGTGTCTTAGAGTGATCTCCCAAGTATGGAACAGGGTCTTCCCTCTATGTTCTGAGCTGAGATGGCCCTTGGCAAAGTTGTGCAATAATTGTGGGTGATCTTTTCTGACTCCCATGTCCACTTGCAGCCCAGGACATTGCTTTGATCTCAGCAAGGGTGTTAGCTGATGAGGCTTCATGTGTTACTGCCATACAGTGTATTTGAAGGTTTTTGCTTTGAGCACTCATTTCTAAAGGGCTGGGGAGTGGAGTGGGACAGACAGAGATCTATCTGCCTTACTCCTGGGAGAAGAGCCTGGGAAACAGGCTCCGTTTGCAGAAGAAGAAAGTGATTTCAGATTGTTTGGTCTGACTAAAAAGAGTTTGTGGAGTGATGGGAAACAAAGGGGCATGATCGGCTAGTGCTTACCTTACACTGCGGAAATTACGTGTTCATTCATTTCTTTGACCAGAATTTACTGAGTGCCTCCTGTTGTTCAAAGTGCCATGGTTATAGCAGAGAACATATTTCTGTTTTTTATATTCTCAGTATTATATGGAGTAAGAACAGAATTAAAGAACATTAGGAAAGATCCTTCCTCTCCCTTGGTGTATCTTAGTAATGAATCATCACAGAACATTCTAGAGCAATGGGAGGTGCTGGTAGCCTTGCTAGATAATTCAAGGAGTTCAGAACATTCAATCATTTCTGACTAGTCAATCAACTGGGGCTCAGATTAAGAAAAATAGGTAAGTGATTGGTATCCCAAAAGGCAGGTAAACTTGAAATAGTAAGAGAACTATTTAAGCCAGTAATCAATGTTTCAGCTTTTCCCAATGTGTTAGTTTCCTAGGTCTGCTGTAATGAAGTACACGCTGGGTGGCTTAAAATAACAGAAATTTATTCTCTCACTGTCTGGAAGCTGGAAGTCCCAAATCAAGGTGTCGGCAGTACCCTGCTCCCTCTGAAGGCTCTACAGAAGAATGCTTCCTTGGCTCTTGTAGTTCCTCATTTCAGCAATCCTTGGCATTCCTTGGATTGTGGCACAATGACTTCAGTCTCTGCCTCCACCTTCACATGGCCTTTGTCCTTGTGAGTCTGTGTATCTCCAAATCTTTTTATAGGGACACCAATCATTGAATTTACGGCCCACTTTAATCCAATATGACCTCATCTTAACTCGATTACATCTGCAAAGACCCATTTCCAAATAAAGTCAAGTTTACAGGAACTGGGAGTTAGGACTTCAACATTTCTTTTTGAGGGACATAATTGAATGTTGACTTACATCAATGGTGTGCCAAGAGTGTTGGTGGAGGGAGAGATCACCCAGGTGAAGGTGGTAAGGGGATGCATTGTCTGCAGAGAATTTAAAAGCAATAATAAACCCAACTGAAAGTCTTTTTTATTATTACCATGCTCCCAGAATTCTAAACAATATCAATAGTCAAATGCTCCTATCAGGACCCTCCCACCCTGCCTGTACAGGGGTGTACAGGTTGGTACCTCACTCATAGTAGTTTGCAAGGGCTACCATAACTAAGTACCACACACTGAGTGGCTTAGACAACAGATATTTATTTTCTCACAGTTCTGGAGGCAAGAAGTCCGAGATGAAGGTATCGGCAGGGTTGGTTTTTATCTGAGGCTTCTCTCCTTGGCTTGTAGACGGTCTTCTCCTTGTGTCTTCACATGGTCTTCCTTCTGTGTGTGTCTCTGTTCAAATTTCTTGTTCTTATAAGGACATCAATCATGCTGGATTAGGACCCACCATAATGACCTAACTTTACCTCTGTAAAGACCCTATCTCCAAATTCAGTCACTTTCTGAGATACTGGGAGTTAGGACTTCAACATAGGGATTTGAGGGGTTGGGGTGAGGACAATTCAGTCCATAACACCATCGAGCCCATCTATTAAGTATTTTAGGTCCTATTATGGTGGAAACAAAAATTCTACTTTTTCCAGGAAACATATTTTCATATTTACCAGCATTCTGTTATCATACTTATTACTGCGGCGTTTTACAAATGGCTTCCTAGGAAGCACAGGATTCAGAGGATTTTAAAAGACATCCATGGTCAAATAAGTTTGAGAAACGAAAAGTAGTAGAGTTTCCCACACTAATTTTATCAAGAAACCCCTTTTTCATTAGCTCACCTGTTAACGACTCCTTTCAAAATGTGCTCTGTAGAACAAAGTTGAAAAAGCTGATTTATGCCAAGTTTTAAGAATATAAAAATTGTAGCGTATTGTTTGGAGTATATGTAATTGCTCTGACTTTAAAAAACAAACAAAAATATTGACGTTAGTCATTGAAATATTGTAATAATGCACTTGTATATGTATTTTACTACCACAGAACAACAAAAAGATAAATAAAAACATGTAATAATATAATTAAGACTACGCATTATGACTGGAGGCTAGGACACAAACACACTTGAATTTGAGAATCGAAGAAGGGCTAGTTGGTATTAGTCCTAATGTCCACTAATTGAGAACCACTGGCTAACAGACCTGGCGGGGGATTAAAAGTTCAGAAGGCATGTTCTTCCACTGAGGCCTTGGTGTGGTCTCAGATCCACTGCAAAAGAATGAAAATGACAGAAAAGCATAAAGAAGCAAAGATAATCACCCTAAATCCAACCAGCCAGAGGAAATCATTGTGTATATGTCAAATTGCTTCCATTCTTTTTACTCTGCTCACCTGTATTTTGTTGCATAGTTGTCATTATATTGCATATTAAGTTCTATGTCCTGCTTTATGTACTAAAATTACATCATAACCATTTTCTCATGTCATTAAAAATTGTTCATAAATATCATTTCTAACGGTTGCAAAATGCCCCATCCCATTCATTCCATAGCATAATATCAGTACCATTTCCTTTTTAGTATTTGGGTTGTCTAATTTTCTTTATTATAAATAACATTCTGAGAAGAAAACTACATATTAATATATAGAAATATACTCACCCTCTGCATTTCTGATTATTTTCTTATGATAGATTCCTAGAAATTGAATACCTGAGTATAGATGAATATTTTAAGGCTCTCAGGCTTAGGGATATTGAAGTGTGGGAAAGTGTCCATTTTACTTTATGCCAATATTGAGTATGATATTCTAAAAAAAAACCCCCAAACCTGTAATATGATCAGAAAAGATTAATCCCAGTTTAATTTTTATTTCCTTGATTGCAAATGAGTTTGTATTTTTTCCATATATTCATTAGCTTTTCCTTTTTTTTTCGTTTTTATTTTTTTAATGATTTTTTAAACTTTTAATTGTGGGAAAATACATATAAAATCTACCATTAACTATTTTTAGGTGTACAGTTCTACAGTTAAGTACATTCACATTACTGTCCAACCAGTCTCTAGAACACTTTTCATCTTGCAAAACTGAAACTCTATATTCATTAAACAACACCTCACTCCCCCTCCCCTCAGCCCCTGACAACCACCATTTTATTTTCCACCTTTATAAATTTGACTACTCTAGGTCTCTAGGTACCTCATATAAGTGGAATAATACAGTATTTGTCCTTTTTTCTTCTTTGGCAGCTGGCCGGTAGGGGGGATCCGAACCCTTGACCTTGGTGTTATAATACCACACTCTAACCAGATGACCTAACTGCCTAGCCTAGTATTTGTCCTTTTGTGACTGGCTTATTTCACTTAGCATAATATCCTCAAGGTTCATCCAGGTTGTAGCATGTGACAGAATTTCCTTCCTCTTTAAGGCTGAATAATATTCCATTGTATGTATATCTACACATTTTTTAATTCATTTATTTGTTGATAGATACTTGGGTTGCTTCCGTCTTTGGTGATTATGAATAATGCTGCTATAAACGTGTGCACAAATGTCTCTTTCAGACTCTGCTTTCAGTTCTTTTGGGTACATATTCAGAAGTGGAAATATTGGATCATATGGTAACTCTATTTTCAATTTTTTGAGGAACCTCCATACTGTTTTCTATAGTGGCTACCCCATACTACATTCTCACCAATAGTACAGGGTTCCAGTTTCTCCACCTTGTTTTCTGTTCTCTTCATAGTGGCCATAGGAATGGATGTGAGGTGATATATCTCATTGTGGTTTTGATTTGCACTTCTCCAATGATTAGTGATGTTGAGTTTCTTTTCATATGCTTGTTGGCCATTTGTATATCTTCACTGGGGAATTTTCTATTCAAGTTCTTTGCCAATTTTTTAATTGGGTTATTTGGATTTTTTGTTGTTAAGTCATAGGAGTTTTTTATGTAGCCTGGATATCAGCCCCTGATTGGATATATGATTTATAAATATTTTCTCCCATTCTGTATGCTGCTTTTTTACCCTATTCGTTGTTTTCTTTGATGCACAGAAGATTTTGTTTGGCATAGTCACATTTTTATATTTTTCCTTTTGTTGCCTTTACTTTTGGTGTCATATCCAAGAAATCATTGCCAAATCCAATGTCATAAAGCTTTTCCCCTATATTTTCTTCTAGGAGTTTTATAGTTTTAGGTCTTCGATCCATTTTGAATAGCTATTTGGTATAAGGTAAGGGTCCAACTTCATTACTTTAAATGTGGATATCCAGTTTTCCCAACACCATTTGTTGAAAGAATTGTCCTTTCCCCATTGGATGGTCTTGGCACCCTTGTCAAAAATCCTTTAACCACATATGTGAGGGTTTATTTCTGGGCCCTCTATCCTATTCCATTGGTCTATATGTCTGCCTTTATGCCGGTACCACACTATTTTGATTACTGTAGTCTTGTAATAAGTTTTGAAATCAGGAAGTATGAGACCTTCAATTTTGTTCCTTTTCAAGATTGTTTTTTGGCTATTCAGGGTCCCTTGAGATTCCATGTGAATTTCAGGATGGGTTTTCTATTTCTGCAAAAAACACTATTGGGATTTTGACAGGGATTTCATTAAATCTGTAGATCACTTTGGGTAGTACTGACATCTTAACAATATTAAGTCTTTCAATCCGTGAACACGAGATGTCTTTCCAACCTTTCCTTTTTTCACGAATAGTCTTACCATATCTTTTGCCTTTTGTAGGCAGTCTTAATATCCTTAATTTTAAATGTTTATGAACTCTTTATATATCAAGTACATTAACTTTTGCTATATTGTGGCAAATATTTTACCCAGCTAGTTATTCATCTTTCCATTTTCTTGATGTGTTGCTGTAAATTTTACATCACATTAAAATTTACAGTCGTCTCTTTTTCATTTATGATAATTTTTAAAAACTGCACTCAGCTAGAACAACAGCTAGCATTTATTGAGGGTACGCTATTCTATAGGCACTATTTTAAGTGCATGACATGTACTAGTTCTTTTATCCTCATAACAATGCTATGAGGCAGATACTATTATCATCCCCATTTTGCATATAAGAAAACTGAGGTACAAGGAGGTTAGATAACTTGCTCAAAATCACACAGTTAAAGTAGTCAAATGTCAGAGATGTCAGATGTCAGATATCAGAGACCTCATTTTTAATCTGTGTGCTCTTGCCTCCCTTCCTTGCTTATACCTTTTTCTCTCCTCTCATGATCAAATTTCTTACAGGTTTATCAGGGAAAATGAATAAGGAGCAGGGAACCTTTGCAAGTTCAAGATAGGATCTTTACCAGCCAGCAAACATGGTATCATGCAGCAGCAAGACAAGGTCAGCTCTAGGTCCTGGATCTAGATTAGGGGAACATGGGTAAAGAGTTCATCCCTAGGAGGGATAGAACTGAGCCCATCTCTAGAGCGAGAGCCTCTTTCAGCTTGGTGAGAGAGGCGGGGGAACACACTGTGGAAAAAATAACATTAGGCAATTTACTTAAAATTTTATGTGAAACTGTTTCAATAACTGTCTGGTAAATGACTTCTCATGGTGGTGTGCTGGGAAGGGCTCACTGACAGTGACTGATAGTAAGTGATGTGGATGACACCAAACATTCACATCACTAATAGTAACTTTTTCTTACCAGGGGCTTTTCTGAACCAGAAAAGGAGAGCTCTTCCCTAGTTTTGTTTTTTGCTTTTTTGTTTTTAAGTGTGCTAAACCCACTCCTTCTCCATCCATTAAAGAGAATGCACCCTAGGCTCTCTAGACCCGACCCAGTCATGTGTTATTTGAGACATATATTCAAAAGAAGAAGAAAAAAGTTTAAATATTTTGAATATCATTCTGGTAACCACACGAATACCAAAGCAAACTTGGATCCTTATCTCATGTCTTGTTTACTTTTCAGAAAGAATCTTATTTACACATAGTCCTTTAATTCTGAAAAAGTCTCTCCTCTTTGTTCTTTGATTGTGTAAGGGATGTTTTGTTAGCCTTTGTTTCATAGCAAGTCCCTGTAATACTTCGGTATGTTCCCAGTGGCTTTCTCACAGGCAAGTCTGTCACCTCCCATACTTGTCTGACTTGAGCAGTCAGACTGTGGGGCCGAATGAGGGATATAATTAATACCTGGTAAGTCACAGTGATGCCTGGTGTGGTTGGAACCTTTGAGGTGGCAAAGCTATTCAAGATTCAGCTGCAAAATGAATGATGATGTCCTCTGCTTTCTGTGTTTCATTCTTTTTAAAGGAGTAATAAAGAGAAATACTGGTGCCCACTGTGCTAAAGGGCTTTGAGGAAACGTCTTTTCTATGCTGTCTACAGAACTCAGACAAAATTCCAGGGAGACCGGACTATGAAAAAAATCTGAGTCATAATCATAAGCTCTATGTGACACTTAGTGGATACTTTTGAGGATGTAGGGTTCTTGAGGGCAGAAACTGTCTCAGTCACCCAGCACTTTCAGTTCAACAGTCCCTGGCATTGACTGGACTTGCAAGAAATATCTATTGGCTGCCAGATGCAACTTACCACCACACTGTCAATGCTTTCTCAGTAACAGGGCAGTGAGGACTTCACTGACTTTCCAGCAGCTCCATGGAATCTTGGGAATCTTTTCTCTAGGTAGAGCAGATGATTTAATGCCACAATTCTATAGTGGAGTGATTTAAAGACTCTCTGAAAGCCACCCTAAGAAAAAGGGTTTCTCTAATGGTGCCTGAAATTCCATGCACAGAGGTTTTCGAGTCTGTGTTATCTCACTAACTTCTTTGAAAATGCCTAGAGAAGGGTTAACCACATTGGGCCTTTGTGCCCTTCAGGAGAATGAGTTGATCAGGTGAAATTTTTTTTCACAGGAGAGACCATGAGCAGAAGGGGGCAGCTGCCCAGTTAAGAGGGTTAGATTTGCCCTGCACCAATATTCCCAAGCAAGTGGGCACAAGGGTTCCCCTGGACTTTCCTATTCAACATTCACCACTGACAAAATATAGGAGTTATAGCCCTTCTCTCCAGAAACAGGCCTCAGTCCTATAGTCCACAAGGCCATTCTTAGGAGAGTGACCCATCCCCTACTTCCCTCTATAGGCTCCGAACAGAGAGAATTTATCCTTGGCCAAACAGCCATTATTATGGCTGCATTCTTTTTTCTTTTATAGGAATGATGTATTTTCTATTTTAAAAAATTTCCATGATCTTTGTGTGATTTACATTTGACAGCTGCCAAGGACCAGCTTGCAAGGCAGCCAGAAGCTGATGTTTATTGTGTTTATTGAGCATCTGCTGTACACCAGGCAACCCGCCAGATGAACACTTCCTGCTCGAAATGACTTTGCTAGGTAGATATTATTTCCATGTTTATTGAGAACAAAGCTGAGGTTCTAAGAGAAAAAAAGAACATTCACAGGGTCATGAAGCTAGGTTGAATTCCAGAGACTCTGTTCTCTTCTTCTGTAGCAAAGAAGATGCCCCATACCCACAGGAGCAGGGAGCATGTCACGAATTCTTTTTTATATTCCCACTGAACTTTGCACAGGAGCTTGGAGCCTTTGATAGGGAATGCATGTAACAGAAACCCACTTGAAATAAGCTTGAACAAAAATGTGAATTTGTTGGGAGGAATACTGGTCACCTCCTAGAGTGTCTGAAGAGAGTTGAACAACCAGGCCCTCAGCAGCAGTATCCTCAGGCTTTCTCTCTATTTCACCCACAACTGGACTCAGTAACCTGCATCTTGCATGTAACTCTTAGTTGCTCTCAAGAGAAAACCTAATTGGCTCTTGGCCAGCCAATGGATTCCCTCCTTTGGAGTCAGGTGTCCACTTCTAATCCTGTCAACTGTGACCAAGAGTCATGAAGTACAAACAAGACCCCTGGGAGCTATTTCTGTGGATGGATTGGACAGTTCTATGAAAAAACAGTCTGGTGCTGGGAAGATAGCCCAAAGGTGTTTATTGTACTTGGTGTAACTCAATAAATATTTATTGCCTGGTGTTTTTTGTATTTATTAGTCCAGACCAAACACATTGAGAACCTTGACCCAATCATCCTTCTGTTTTTCATTTAATCCATGGGCCATATGTCATCAGGAAAATATGTGACATTTCTATATGCCAGTTGTACCCTTTTTTAAAACCACTGGAACAAATCAAGGAGAAATGAACGATTTATTCTCAAATGCTTGGTTTCAAGGAGAGAGAGGAAGTGGGGAAAACATTGTGGATAGGGCTATTGTGTTTGCTGCTGGAATACATCCAAGGCCAGTTATTAAATGGGTGGGCAGCAACAAGTAGGTGCTCTGTTTTTTTTCCCATAGGAAGTTGCTTTTGTTTTGCAAGCTTGTTGAATTTCTTTTGTGTCTGGAGTCAATAAACTAGATGCCTGAGACTTTTTTCCCCTTCAGAGACCCCTAATTATGCATTTTACATAACACTAAAGCTAACCAAAAGCTGATGTGTTGAGAAGTATGTTGCTTGCAGGTTAGTTCATTGACTCTGAAGGCTGCATGTACGTGGATTAGTCTTATACTGCCACCATAAGGGGACTGCTGGAATTCCAAGGCACTTTTAGTTAAACTTATTTGTTATCAAATGTAAATTTTCAGAAAGGAAAGTGAGCAAGGTAAAAAAAATATAATGGGATAATCCACCTCCTAAAACATGACTGTCTGGAAGACTTAAAGGGATAGACAACATGGCCAGGTGTGTATGAGTTAGGTAGAGTTTGTGACCTGCCTCCACCTATCACAACTAGTAACTTCTTAGACCAGGCATTTGTCTTCTAAGCCACATGTGTAAAAAAGCCCTGATGGTACACATTTCACAGGGGTTTGTGTTGACTAAATGACATAGCCTGTCTCAATCTTTAGCACTTAGTAAACAATTGAGTAATAAATGATTGTTATTGTTATCACCCGAAATTGGCCATGCCTGAAAGCATTAGAGAAGCCTTCTGCAGGAAAGAGGAAAAGGTGAGGGTGGAAGGCACCAGTAACCCAGTGAAACTAAACACTCAGAACACGACTGGAGTGGATGCTCGATGAACACTTGCAGGGTTGGGGGAAGGGGTGATGTAACCAAAGATGGCTCTAACTGCCAAAGGGGGATGGGCAACATTTTTTTCTGATCATTTTAGTGAAGAAATCATAAAAATATAGAACATCCATATGGTTAGGATTCTAGAAATGTACTCCAACTTCTTTTTTCAAATGGGGCCACCAAGTGGTTGAATCACTTCTCAAGTTAAAAAATGTGAATCAGTAAGACTAGAACTCAAGACTTTTGACAAATAATCCAGTCCTCTCTATGTAGCACTAAAATATTACTCAAGATTGGCCAAATCAGGACTGCCCTAGATTAGGAAAAAAGTGACTAGGCAAGTTATTTAACCTGATCATGCTTTAGTTTCCTTACTGGCAAAATGGCAGTAATAATAATATCCTACTGCAGAGGACTGTAGTAAAGATCAAATGAGATGCTACATGTAAAGCGTTTAGAATTGTGCAATGTTAACTAGTATGATTATATGACCACAGAGTTTATCTGTGTAAAGCTAGGGCTTATAGACCCCTCGAATCTGTTGCACAGACTGGGGGGGTCTGTGAGCTAGGTAATAAAAAAAGCTAGGTAATAAAAAAAAAAAGGTCCCGGGAGCCGTGGGTAAAGAAAAATGAATGGGTTTTATTCAGATCTAGGAGCAACTATCCCAGGGGCTTCTCGGAGAGTTCTGAGAAGCGCTGTGGATCAGAGCTGTTAGTCTTTTATACTTAAGTACATAACTCTGGACACCTGGGTGCCCATGCACAATTACATTAAGTAGTAACAAGGAACTCCTGAGGATATTAACAGCAAATGCTCAGCAAGATTCTGAACATCTGAGGGGCCCTGACCATCTTCCCATTTTTTCCCAACAATCTGTTACAATTAAACTGTCTTTTGGATGTGACCATCTCTAAAACCATCGGCTTCCTGTCTCCATGATAATAAGTTCATTGATGGCAAGAACATTCGTTAACTCTTTATACCTTCTGGTGCCTGTACAATTACCTTTTTTTAAATTAAATTTTTTATTTTTAGATAATTATAGATTCATATGCAGTTATAAGAAATAATACAGAGACAACCCATGTTTCTTTTACCCAATTTTCTCCAATGGGAACAGTTTGCAGAACAGTATCACAACCAAGATATTGACATTGATATAATCCATCAACTTGATCTCTCCAGTTGTACTTGTATTTGTGTGTGTGTGTGTATGTGTGTGTATTTAGTTCTATACAAAATTTTATCCCATTTATAGGTAGGTGCATGTATCCACCATCATGGTCAAGATACTGAACATTTTCATTATCCACCAGGATTCCTTGTACTGGCCTTTTATAGCCACACTGACCTCTCTCCCTGCTCCCTAAACTCCAGCAACTGCTAATTGGTATGGGGCATTTTTCACTCAGCATAATTCACTGGAGATTCATCCAGATTGTTGCTTGTATCAATAGCTTGTTCCTTTTTATTCCTGTGTGGTACTTAAAGATATAGATGTACCACTGTTTGCTTAATCATTCCCTCCTTGAAGAACACCTGGGCTGTTTCTTGTGCCTGGCTACTAGGAATAAAGCTGCTAGGAACATCTGTGTATGGGTTTTTGGGTAAACATAAGTCTTCATTTCTTTGGGATAAATGCCCAAGAGTGCAGCTGCTGGGTTAAATGATAATTACATAAGAGGAGTCCTCAAAAAGTTCATGGAAAGATTCATATTATCTTTTAATTCCATTTTCCCACAAACTTTCTGAAGTACCTCATATTTAGATTTATGAGAAACTGCCAAACTGTTTCCCAGAGCAACTGTACTATTTAAAACCCCCACCAGCAGCATATGAGTAATCTAGTTTCTTTGCATCCTCGCCAGCATTTGGTATCATTATTTTTTATTTTAGCTTTCCTAATAGGTGTGCGGTAATATTTGTTGTGGTTTTAGTTTGCATTTCCCCAATGGCTAATGATGTTGAACATCTTTTCTTGTGCTTATTTGCCATCTGCCTCACTCCTTGATGAAATCTCTCTTCATATCTTTTGCCCATTTCATAACTGGATTGTTTGCTTTTCAAGACTGAGCTTTGAGAATTCTTTACGCAGTTTAGATATAGCGCCTTGACAATTTATTTTAAAGTAAAACCTCAACATGGGATTGTGAGCAGCATAACTATGTAGTAGTAAAATATATGACAACAATAATGCAAAGCATGGGAGGTGGTAAATGACAGTTTACCGTTGTATGGTTCTCACACTGTATATGAACTCATAGTGTTAATCCATGTTTAACTGTGATAAGTTATGGATGCACATTATAATCATTTAAAAAATACACAAAGAGGAACCATTAAAAAAACCCCAAAGATATGTAATTAAGTCAATGGAGAAGATAAAATGGAATACCAATAGATGGCAAGAAAGGTAGATTAAAGGAACACAGAACAACAGAAACGAATAGGAAAGAAATAACAAGATGGTAGACTTAAACCCAACCATTTCAGTTATTACAGTAAATGTTAATGGACTAAGTCCTTCAATTAAAAAGGATTTTTAAAAAGACCCAACAATGAGCTATTTGTAAGGGATACACTTTAATTTTAACATTATAGATAGGTTGCAAGTAAAAGGATGTAAAATATTTATCATGTAAGTACTAATCATAAGGAAGTTAGTGTGATTATATTAATATCAGACAAAATAAAGTTCAAAACAGGGGTACTAACTACCAGCAATAAAAAAGGATACTTTATTGATATGAGGGTCAGTTCATCAAGAAGACATACACATTGTAAATGTGAATGTACCTAAAAGAGCTTCAGAGTATATGAGGCAGAAACTAACGAAACTAAGTGAAGAAACAGACAAATCCACAATCCTGTTTTGAGGTCTTAACACTTTAACTCTCAGTAATTGAAAGAAAAGCAGACAAAGAGAAGCAGTAAGGATACAGAAGATTTGAACATTATCAAAACACTACAGATGCAAAGACACATTATTTTGAAGTGTACATGCAATATTCACAAGAAAGACCACACATTGGGCTATTAAAAAGTTGAAAACTTAAAGCATTGAAATCATTTATAATATTGTATGACCACAATGAGATTACGCTAGATATCAGTAATAAAAAAGATATCTAGAAAAATCCCCAAAGATTTTGAAATAAAGCCACACACTGCTAAATAACCCATGGCCAAAGAAGTCACAGGGATATTACAAAATACTTAAAACTCAACAATGAAAATATGACATAACAAAATAAGTATGCAGTTAAAACAGTAATAAAAGTGAAACCCACAGCTTTAAATGTTTATATTAGAGCACAAACCTATTTCTATCTTAAAAAGAGAATATAAATAAAATACATTTCGATATGGGATTTCATTTTACAGTAAATTTGCTCAGAATATGTCTCTTTGTGAATTGGGGAATATTTATTTGTAAACCAATGAAACTACATAAAAAGTCAGCTACTGACTTCACCACTAGAGGACACTATTATCTAATTTCCACAGGAAAAAGCTTTTGGTGTAGAAAATAGAACTTAGCTCTGGAACACACCTGACACAGCATTGAGACTTTATTCCCCTATTTTGCAAATAACACAATTGAGGTCCAAAGGGAGCAAATTACTTGTCCAATATCACACAAATACTAGTAATAGAGACAACTAGAACCCAGTCTCCTGACCTTACAGTTCATGGTGATCCTTCATGAAATTAGAGGTAGACCCAGACTGTCCTATGGACTTATGGCAAGTAGGCTCCTTCCCAAGGGGGTTGCCCCGCTGCTGTGATGCCTGGAGTCGCTGGAGCTGCTGCGGGGTGGGGTGGGCACAGCGGGCCGAGGAGTGCACTCCATGGAGAAAGGCTGCCTGAGAGTGGAATCATTACAGTGGAACGCATAAGCCAGAGAAGAGAGAAATGACTTGATGGCATTTCAGCCACCAGTAACCTATGCTTAAAGCTAGGGTCACCTCTTGAATATTTCAGGTATGCACGCTGGTAGATTTCCTTTTCATTTAAAGCCAGTTGGTGTGGGGATTTTCTGTCACTTGCATCCTGGAGTAGGGAGTAAAAATAGCTTGCCTGAACCCAGTTTATGTACCTTCTTTTTATGTGCGTCACCTCATTTCCACCTCATAGCAACAAATCTGCGAAGTATTCTGTTTTACAGATGGTATAGAAAGAGGTTATGTCACTTGCCTAAAGTCACCCAGCTAGTGTGTGTAAATAGGATTTGAACTCAAGTCTGTACTCTTGCTTTTGTGCTAGAAGGACTTGAACCTGTTGGAACGCAGTCCTGAGAAACTTCCTAGGAACTTCAAACCACACTTTTGATTGAGAGGTTAGCTTTTAAGCTGCTTTCATTAAGATGTCATGATGAAAGCATAATGTATTCAAAAGGATATAAAAAATAGTTATTCAACACATACGCCACTGGTATAGAGCTAGTTCTTGCTCGGAAAAGTTTCTTTTCGAAGTGGCGGCGGTGCTGGCGTGGGTCGCGGGGCTGAGGCTGCGGCCGCCGGGGCAGGGGTGCGGAGCCTGGCCTGGGGGTCCTTGGGGGACAGGCGCGTCCTCCACCTCTCGGGGGCACTGGGGCTGCCGTACTCTGCGCGAAACACTTCAACGTGCTAACGATTCCCTGAGAGCCTTGTCTTTCAGGCTGGAGGTTCCTTGAGCAAACTTTTGGGTTGGAAAGAGGGAAAATTCGCAATCTCTAGCTGATCGTGCCCTGCTCCTATCCCCCAGGTTCACCTGAGCAGTAGCCGAGTGACCCATGTGTGTGTTCACTTTGGAGAACCACGGTGTCCAGTTGAGGGCTGTGATTCAGATGCTGACACACAGACTGGGTTTTAGCCTGTCTCTTGGCGACCTAGTTTGTAATGGTTCCTAAACTTTAATTGAAGTAGTTGTTTTCTGGGCCATGGAAATCAAAATGGTGGAATAGACAGTTTCCAGGGTCACTCTCTCCCACGACTGACCAATTTACAACTGTTAAAAAACAATGACAGCCAATCTGGGGCCGCTAGAGCTCAGGGGAAGAGGAGGAGAGACCTACCGAGTTCATGAAGACAGGAGAAGTCACCATGAGAGAAAGAAAGGACCATTCTCACCATTTTGAGCCCCGCCACTTCAAAGTTGGCCCTGGTGAGCATATGGAGCAAGAGCTGGCAAAAGCCACTGCCGTGCCCTTTGTGTGAAGTTGCTTGGAGGCTGCAGGGGAGAAGAGGGCCTTGGTGGCCCCCAGGCCAACAAGACCACTAATAGGGTTCCTGTGGACCCACACAGGAGTGAAGGGTCAAAGACAACTGAAAAAAGGAGCTACTCAGAGGCTGGTGAGTCATTGCAAGGGACCAGCACACGGGACCAGTGCCCGTCCCACCCCATGGGAAGTGTTTGGAGTGAGGGCAGTGGGGGAGGCAGGCCACTGGGGGAACACTGGGGCACAGTACGGACAGCTGATCTGCCCTCCAATAGCACAGGCCCACTCCGTGTAGACTCGTCATGAGTATAGACCTGCAGGGAGTGCAGTTCACTGAAAAGACTCAGGCCCAGACCAGTTTCCATACAACCCAGGTATATCAAACCTCACAAGACTCGGAAGTGCTTACAATGTCAACAATTAAAACCTGAGCTGCACAGAAAGCCTTCGCCAGAGCATCAGCAGCAAAGCAGCAATTTAGCTCAACCACAGGGCTCAAGTGCTGGTTCCCACAGGAAGTTCCCTCATTTTAGAAGTAAGCAAAGGACAACATATGAGTTCCAGTGCAGAGTTTAAGTGGTGGGGGTAGCTAATAATCCAACACAGAAGTGAAAGAAAACACCCACAGATCAGAGACAAACTTCTGATATTAAACAGTAAAAGTCTAACACCACCAAAGAACACCTATAAAACATAAAAGAGCCAGAAACCCCCTGGGCTCCTGAGCCAGGGTGAGGGAGGCCCAAGGGCCTCAGCCATTTTCCCCCCGCCCATGTCTGCATCCAGCTCAGTGATAACAAAGCCACCACAGATGCCCCCCCAAGCTCTTGAGCTGGGTTGGGGGTGGTCAAGGGCCTCAGCCACATCCCCCAGAAGTCTACATCCAGCCCAGCAACAACTGAACCTGAACAGAAGCCCCACAGGCTCCCAAACTGGGGTAGGGGGAGGCCAAGGGCCTCAGTCCCATACCCACCACATCTGCAACCAGGCTGGCACCAACCAACCCACCACTGGAAGTCCCCCAGGCTCCTGAGCCAGAGTGCTTGTGGGCCTCAGCCACAGCCCCCCATCCACAACCAGGCCAGCAAAGGAGTGGGCCGTGGGCCAGCCCTGCCTCCCCCACACCTCTGTCCCCCTCCCCCTCCCACTTCTCTGCAACATCTTTGAATGTAAAAATAAATGTTTTAAAAAGTTCCTTTTCTTCCCCCCCTCCTTTTTGAACAGTTTTTATTTTGTTGTTGTTGTTGTTTGAGGTATAACAAACAAAAGAGGTAAAATGCCCTCAAGTGTACAGCTTAGTGATTTGTAAACATTTATACACACAAATCATCACCCAGATTAAGATATAGAACATGTCTAGCAACCCAGAAATTTGTCTTTCCAGTCAGTACTTGTTCATTCCAACCCAGAGGTAACCACTAGTGGGACTTCAGTAATTGCCACTTAGCTTTTGTCTGTTCTTGAACATGCAAGTGAAATCATAAAGTACACATTATTTTATCTGGCTTCTTTCTTTTTCTCAACATGACATTTGTGAGATTCATGCATTTGTTGTATGTAACAGCTCTTTCTTTTTATCACTGATACATAGTCCATTGTTCTTTTTTAAAAGCATCTTCCATACTTAGCTTTCATAGACTGTTAACAGTGAAAAGGGGCTTTAGGAATTATAGCCTATTTCAGCCTCTGCTTACCAAGGTAATGTGACACTCTGAGGGGTGTATCTTTCCTAGCCAAGACTGCCCTCCAAGGTCCCTTCACTTCCAGTCCAGTCCTCACCAATTCCCTTCTGTTATGGACTGAATGTATCTCCCCAGAGTCCCTATGTTGAAGCCTAACCTCAAACATGATGGTATTTGGAGGTGGTGCCTTTGGCAGATAATTAGGTCATGATGGTTGCACCCTCATGAATGGTATTAGTGCCCTTACAAGAAAAGGCACAGAGAGATGACCTTTCTTTCTTCAACTTGGGAGTACACAGGAAGAGGATAGCTGTCTGCAAACCAGGAGATCTCTCACCAGGAACTGAATCTGTTAGCGCCTTGATTTTGGACTTCCAGCCTCTAGAATTGTGAAAAATGTCTGTTGCTTACGTCACAGTCTATGATATTGTTTTAGCAGCCTGAAATGAGACACCTTCTTACACACTTCTATATGTCACTTGGCACGTATTTCCAGAAGTGTTTACAGGGAATGCTAAATATTTACACAGAAGCATAATGGAGAGGAGAGAGCAGCTGGTAGAACTAAGTGGCTTATCTTTAGGGAAAGTGGGGAAGATTTAACCTAAACGGAAAGCTCACTAGCAAGACCTCTGAAAACTGTGCGACTAAGCAGCACATTTACAGCTCTGAGAAGGGCCCCTCATCTAGTTGAGCTTTGAAAGGCCCTGGCATCACAGGCCCACTTCACCGTTTTCCTTCCATGTGTCAAGCACTGCAAACAGCTTGAAGCATCTTTCCATCTTTTCTTTTTGCAAGGCTTCAGGTCCTCAAGGAACCACCAATCAACTCTTCAGAGACATGGCCTAACCCATTTCACATCCTGGATTACCACACATCTCTTGGCTAATTTTTGTATCAGGTGGTGGTTTAGAAGGAAGTGGCCAAGGCAGACTCCTTCCATTTCTAAATGGAAAGGCTCACAAATAGCCTCAGAAATGAGCTGAGTGGCAGAGGCATCCTGGGACCAGAAGGAAACCCCTTATTAATGCAGGAAACTTATGGGTAGAAAACTGTACTTAGGGTTAGAAGCAGGTTAAGTAACAGTAGTGTTCTAAGTGAGGATCTGAGAGTCTGGGCTTGGCCACAGGTATTTCTACCAAGGAGAAACCACTTTTTGCTGATTTCAATGTTTATAGCTCTGTTCCCCAAACCCTGAATTCTCAGCTACATTCAGATGGTAAAGCTCATAAAAGTTGTGGGGCTTACTGTTTTGGAGAAAGTAACATTACCTGGTTTTTTAGTAAGAGAAAAGTCTAGACACCTCACGTTAGAATTAAAGGCAACTGTTATTTGAGACTTAAAATTGATTTTTCTGCAACTTGGGTACAGAAAGTGACCTAAGTCCTTGTTTTTCATGCAGCCTGCAGACCAGCAGCATCAGCATCACCTGGGAGCTTGTGAGAATGCAGAAATGTGGACCCCACCCCAGACTTACTGAGCCAGAATAAGACCCCCCCCCCCAGAAATTCAGATGCAGATTACTCGATAAGCAATGCCCTAGGATCATTCAGATAAAGAAGTTAGAGCTCTGAGAAAAGTGTACTGCCCAGATGAAGAACATTATTCTATGCACTGTGTGTGTGGGGGGGTGGTGGTGAGTGGGGGTGGATATTGATATCCAAAGACACAGGATGGAAACAGCTCTTGGCAGGACTCATTGAGCTTAGACTGCAGTGTACACACTGCACCTGAGTCACTCAACATGCACCAACCTAGCACACCAGCAGTTTGGAGTAAAAGAAAAATTCACTTGCAGTGGTGCAGCAGTCATTTCAGCCACGCTTCACGTCCTTCCCCTCCCCACAGGGGTTGTTAGCTAAGGGAGATGACACATCTGTTTTCTTCATCACTATGCTTCTTTCTGAAAACATGTGAGGATCCCATTAATGAAGAAATAATTTCACGAACCTAGGCTAATTATAGAAAAACTTTACTATCCGCTTAGTTGTAGAACTCACACACATTAAAGAGTTTTCTGAATGCTAATTCCATTCTTTTATTTCCTCATACCACAAACAGTTTGTCTGCCTTTTTACAACCTGATTTACACAAGCAAATTGCCAATGAAAAACAGGGGTTCTTTAATCCTTCAAAATGCATGTATGAAATAGAGAACAAACCTTAGTATTTAAACAATCAGGTTTAGCTGAAGTTTTATTGCAATCTCTTAAAGTTAGCATTGCAGTTTAAATATTTATGCTTGTAAAGTTTTGCATGTTGTATAATACAGTTATTTCAGAAGCAGTTAAGACTTAATTGGGGAAAAAAAACCAACTTCAACACAAAGCTATAGCAACAATTATCTGAAACTTAAATTATTTACAATTAAACATTTAAGGTCCTGATTCACAAAACTTAGTGCATTTCATGATTTATTTGTGTTTTATAGAGAAAGCAGTATACAGGATATTTCCCAGGTAAAACTGGAGTGAATGGCTTTGAGAAGAAAGTCTATCAATATGCTTACTGGAAACGAGAGAAAGAATAACAAAACTTCAGCAAACTGCATTTGATTTGCAAATTTAAGCATACAGCAGCAATCAGAACAACAGACCACCACACAAGAGCTGATGCCATTTTTGACAGTACTCTTGGTATGTAGAGGAAAAAAAATGATTCCCCCCGTTTTAGTTAAAAAATAAAATAAAATCACCCCCAATAATTACTACATATGAACTCTGAGTAATAGTCTTTTTTCTTCCTACAGAGTTGTCCTTAAAATGGCTGAAGCAGCAAATTTAAACAAATAAACAAAAAGGAAAGTTCTTTTTATAACAGCCATCAGAGTTCAATGGATTTTATTCGACAGTGAAAGCTTACGGCAAGGTTCCCAAGTGGTTAGCTATTCCAATTCCAAAATAAACATCATAGATAAGGTGCCAGAAATCCAAGATTACCCCTGAAACACTTCAATGGATTCAAGTGATTTTATATGCACAACAAAGGAGATGACTCAAAGAAAATTAATAAGAGAAAGTGTGTTTTTTAAAGTGAATAAATTTCAGTGAATCAGGTCCCAGGTAGTCTTTAAATGAACAAAAATGTACAGTAAACATTTTAAACTCTGGAATGCAGGTATTGTACAATTACTAGTACATTACATTTACAAAACTGCTTAGGCGGTAGTTTTTCCAGAGTAAGATTTTAAAAATGTACAAGCCAGTTCACAATGACTTTAGATACAATGTTATTAAAATACATTGTTAATCATAAAAATACTTTACTATGTACATGTACACTGTATAAACTCTAAATTTACCTATTGAAGGAAGCCTCTAAATCAATTGCTGGCCCACTGGCTCAGGAAACAGTGCGGTTCTATTATTTGGTCTTCATACTGTACACATGGGCTGAGAGGCATAGATAGCACTGCAGTTAGTTCTTCAATAAAACAGTAACACATTTTTCTTTCTGCAGAATGTCTAGTTCGAAGAGTCAGTTTTACTTCCGCTATATTTTACTTTCCTAAATGCTGATCCAAGTAACTCTGGGCATTCACATAATTCATTTGCAATTTGGTTACACTTCAAAATAAGGCTATAGTTCATTTCATCAGTTATTACACTATCTTGTTTGTAGTCAGGATGGTTTGCGATAAACTCCCTCATCCACCTGGCAACTGTCATTAGTTCTCCTGAAAAAAAAAAAAATTAGGTTAATAGTAAAAAAAAATTTGCTTAAACAGTAAGTTGATATTTCGTGCCCAGCATGAGCATGATCTGAAGAGAAATCAGTATGACCTTTTAGTGTAGCCACATGGCAGGTATTGGGAACAACATGTCTATCTTTCAGTGTTTGAAGAATTACTCCTGGGGAAGAATTTTAGGTGGCAGGCAGGCAATGAGAACATATGTATCCAGTTTCTATGGTACCTGTTAGATGTCACGCATATGCTGACACTGTCAGCTCTTAAGGGACAGGAGATAGCACATGTGTACAAGAACATGTGTCCTCCCATTTGGCCAGAGGGTTAGACTACTTACACTGGTGCCATGAGACTGCTTCAGAGGACTGCAGAGTTCCCTAGAGTAATTTTTGATCAAAGAGGTGGGACAAAGAAAGAATAGTAATCACAGAGAATGAAGAGGGAAACTGGCAGGAACACCATTTGGTGATGTGTGTGGTTCTCCAGCTATCTTCTGTGACTCCAGAAAATTTGCAGAGCCTCAAGGTAAATGCAGATGCTACTCTGCTGGGTACTGTTAGGTGCTATAAATGTGATCTCCTCAAAACTAACAAAGAAAGGGGATTTTCAGGATGCTCTCTTACAGAGGGAGGCTGAAGCAAACGGACATCCTAAGTGTGCAGCTTATTTACCCTACAGAGTTACTTAGCCCTATAAAAGAGCCCACGATGACATACAATGAATACAGCTGAACATAAATAACAGGCAATCCGGATACCAAATTTCATCATCTAAGATGCCATCGATTTTAAGATGCACCTCTAATTTATGAAGCAGTAAGAAAAAAAGGACTTCTAATTTAAACTGCGACTGTTTATAAGATATAAGATAAAGATTGTAAGGTGTACCCAACTACACACATTTGAAAAATGAAAAGGTGTTTATGGATAAAATATGGTACACTTTAAAAGGCTACTTTAAGAAACAATATTGTAAGACTATGGGGTTCTGCCTACCTACATTACAAGATTATGAAAAAAAGAAAAGGCTACCATACCAGATGCTCTCTTCTTAATCAGCTTTAAGTAGTTCAGAATACTACATCTGGTGTCCACATCCACTTCCATGTTTTCAAGGTAAGAGTTCAGAATCGGGATCAGTCCAGGAAACACACCTTCCTACAAAAGCAGGACACATTATGAACTCCCTGCAAGCTGGTGCGCACAGCGAGACACATGTACAGGACCTACCTTCCCATTGATGATGGTGTCTATGCTCATGAGGGTGTACTCCTCTGCAGTGAGCTCTGTGCTATTCTGGGCCTTGCCACGCCCATCTACCACTGCATTACCACCTGCCGGGGGAGAGGGCAGAGGAGCTTTAGTGGCTTGTGGCAGCATATACTGACCCTAGAAATCCAAGAGCATGTAATACCTTTGCAAATATCTTTCCTGAAATAAAACATTCCCTTCAAGACAGCATCTCGTTTCTGTGCTACTTTCATGTTTTCATCAACCTAAGGAAGAAAAAGAATCATGACTAAGTCGAGATGTTTTTGGTCAAACACAGAAGTTGTAGTGCTTTCCTTACTTCTGCAATTAGGACTCACTCCCATGAAATTTTACTTCCCCTTCCAACGCTTTCTGGTCAGAACAGACTTATTTATGTGGGGCCAGTGTCGCTCAACCTAGCAGTTGAGGAATTTTAAGAGAAACTTACCTTTAAAAACAAAACAAAAACTTAGGCAGGACACCTGCATTCCAAAGCACCCTTGTGACTGCATTTTGCAGTGCTGGGAGGACAGGAGTGGTTCCCTTCACACAGCACAGTGGCTCACCAAAGGTCCCAGAGTAACTACTAGAGATCAGTCCTCCCAACTTCTCGGGTCAGTGCCTTCCTCTCCCTGCCACTGGGGTTTTCCAACTCACTTTAGTGAGGACAGAGAGTGAGTGAGGAGGCTGTCGGATGTGGAATAAAGCTTCAGCCCTAAGGGCGATGGGTCACCAAAGCTGTTCGTCCACCTGATGGCTCTAACCATTGCTGACTCATTCGTGAGCCCAAAAAACTTCCCCCATTTCTCCAGTGACTTCTTAAGACCCTCAAAGTAGAACTTTTATAAAGTACTACTTTTTAGTAGTAGCCCCTTACTTTCTATAATAAAATCTTATGTGGAACCTCAATACATGAAATAGACAGTAGAGGGCCAGGTTGAAGTGGGATGGATGGTACAAAGTCATTCTTGATTACTTATCCTGTCTCCGTCCTCATTATGGGGAAGTCCTGTTTGCTCTTGTTTTGCTTTTTGAAAGACACATAAGATCTTCTGAATAATCCAGACACTTCTAGGAGCATACATAAATAATAGTCTAAAATTCTACCAGGGCTGTGAACATGTTTTCATTTCTAATGGTATATGGGTTTTTTTCTTAGTCTTGATAGAAGTCCATAAAGACCATTAGGTTTTATCTTATTTTTAAAAGTATATTTTACTATTGTTCTTTAGATTCTCCACCACTTAGGTTTATTTTCCATCTTTTTGTTAAGAAAAAAAATCATAGCTTTAAATGTTTTAAGAGACTAGCTCTGTCAGCATCCCCTACCATTCTCTTTCTTATACAATCTACCATTCTAGTTTTGATTAACCTAAAACCTATTAGGAAAGATATTTTAAATTTCCAATAATTAAATTTCTCTTGAATACCTTTTTGTTGAATTTTGGTGTGGATACATCTTGTATGATGTCTACTTTTGAGAAGTAAAGATTTTCCCTGATTAGTTTTTTATAAATCTTCCTCAGGGCATTTGAAAAGAGACGTGCTACGGTATGAGACTGGTGAGACAGGCTATACAACCAAGTTTATTAACTATATATCATTTAATTCCCTTATGGCCTTTCTCATCCTTTGATTATACGTCCTGTCAGTTACTAAGTAACATGCCAGGTACTCTGCTAAGTAGGTTACCTCCATCAAGCCCACATGGGCTCACAACAGCCCACCTATCTCTATCTACATGTAGAGACTGAAGCACTAAGAAGATAAATAATTTGCCCAGGTTAAGAAGCTAGTAAGTAGTACAACTGCATTCTGATCTCACATCAAAGCCCTATTAAATTCCCACCATATTAAATTCTTCTCTTGGTTCTAAGAAGTGTCGCTACACTTCATGGTACGAAAAGAACCATGGCTCTAACATCATCTTGGAAGAATATATAAAATTGCTTTCTCTATCCAATCTAATACTTTCTACCTCACATTTTATTTTGTCTGATAATACTTTGTCTTTCCTTCCATTCATTTTAAAGGTCATTGTGTAGCTTTTTATTGTCAGCATTTGTCCTTGTTTTAGGTATGTCCTATGCAAACAACTTACCATAATGTTGCTATTTTATATTATCTGTTTTAGTTTTTTTCATATCTACCTTTATTTTTTTAATTTTATTTTGTCGATATACATTGTGATTGATTATTGTTTCCCCATCACCAAAACTTCCCTCCCTCCCCCCCTCCCCCCCAATGTCCTTTCTGTTTGCTTGTCGTATCAACTTCAAGTAATTGTGGTTGTTATATCTTCTCCCCCACCTTTTTTTTTTTGTGTGTGTGTGTGTGTGTGTGTGAATTTATATATTAATTTTTAGCTCCCACCAATAAGTGAGAACATGTGGTATTTCTCTTTCTGTGCCTGACTTGTTTCACTTAATATAATTCTCTCAAGGTCCATCCATGTTGTTGCAAATGGCAGTATTTCATTCGTTTTTATAGCTGAGTAGTATTCCATTGTGTAGATGTACCACATTTTCCGTATCCACTCATCTGATGTTGGACATTTGGGCTGGTTCCAACTCTTGGCTATTGTAAAGAGTGCTGCGATGAACATTGGGGAACAGGTATACCTTCGACTTGAGGATTTCCATTCCTCTGGGTATATTCCCAACAGTGGGATAGCTGGGTCGTATGGTAGATCTATCTGCAATTGTTTGAGGAACCTCCATACCATTTTCCATAGAGGCTGCACCATTTTGCAGTCCCACCAACAATGTATGAGAGTTCCTTTTTCTCCACAGCCTCGCCAGCATTTATCGTTCATAGTCTTTTGGATTTTAGCCATCCTAACTGGGGTTAGATGGTATCTCAATGTGGTTTTGATTTGCATTTCCCGGATGCTGAGTGATGTTGAGCATTTTTTCATATGTCTGTTGGCCATTTGGATATCTTCCTTAGAGAAATGCCTACTTAGCTCTTTTGCCCATTTTTTAATTGGGTTGCTTGTTTTCTTCTTGTAAAGTTGTTTGAGTTCCTTATATATTCTGGATATTAATCCTTTGTCAGATGTATATTTTGCAAATATTTTCTCCCACTCTGTTGGTTGCCTTTTAACTCTGTTAATTGTTTCTTTTGCTGTGCAGAAGCTTTTTAGTTTGATATAATCCCATTTGTTTATTTTTCCTTTGGTTGCCCGTGCTTTTGGGGTCATATTCATGAAGTCTGTGTCCAGTCCTATTTCCTGAAGTGTTTCTCCTATGTTTTCTTTAAGAAGTTTTATTGTTTCAGGGTGTATATTTTGTTTTAGCCTTTTGATAGGAGAGTTTAGTCTATTCAAATGTGTTTTCATTTTATTCACCATTTCATGTTCTGTGGGTTATACTGTCTAACCACTCTCCTGGCCCACACCCACTTTCGTGGTACTGAAGTTTTCTTTGTTAATTTCCCCACCCTTTTAGCTAGCAGTTTAGATGGAATAAATCCTATTTTTATACTATTAATAGTTTTCCTTACTTTTTTTTTTTAATGCAGCTGGCCAGTATGGGGTTTCCTTACTTTTAAACAAGTAGTTTTGAAATTATCACTCTCTAAATGTCAAGCATTAAAGGAATCTACCATTCATCTCATTCCAGTATCTCCCTGCTAGATGCTATGGGTTGAATGTCTCTGTCCTCCCAATTCATCCACTGAAACCTAACCTCCAATGGGACAGTTTTAGAAGGTGTAGCCTTTGGGCAGTGATTAGATCATGAGGGCTTTGCCCTCAACGAATGAGAACAATATCCTTGTAAAAGAGGATCCAGAGAGCTGGCTAGCCCTTTCCACCCTGTGAGGATTCAGCGAGAAGGTGCCATCTGTGAACCTGAGAGCAGACCTTCAGCAGACACCAAAATTTCTGTTGCCTTGACTTCAGATTTCCCAGCTTCCAGAATTGTGAGTAATAAATTTCTGTTGTTTATAAGCCACTCAGTTTATGGTATTTTGTTATAGTAGCCTGAATGAACTAAGACACTGGCATACTTTTAGCCCTAACTTGATCTATTAAGTTTTACTAGAATCACCTGGAAGTTAAATAATTTGGCTAGGAAAAGAATTCTCTGGCTATAATTCTTTACCTCTCAGGATTCTGTAGACTTCTTTCCATCTCTTCTAGCATTTAATGTCGTACATGAGAAGTGATATCAGTTGATTTTTTCCCCCTTGACACATATCCTAATTTTCTCTCCTGTCTGGACAGTTGATTTTCTTTTTATTTGAAATTCAGCAATTCCTAGATTTGGGTTCTTCTTTAAATATTTCTCTCATCCTTACTGGACCCTTATGTTAAGGGAAAATTCCATTATTTCTTTGATTATTGTATTTCACATCACTTCTATACAGACCATTTTTTTCTTCTAAATTATTAGACAAACACTGAATTTTCCAAAGCAATTCTCCATGCATCAGTTTTTCCATAATTTCTATTTCTTTACTCTCCTGCTGCAATGAACCTTAATCTGGTCTCCTAAAGCACTACCTTGGATCTTCAGCAATATCTGCTCTGGTGAATATACTGAGTTTTAAAAGTACGGCTACCATGTTCCTTGTTCCTAAGAACTCCTTTTCTCCAAATGTGTTTTGGTCCATAGTGCTTGTTTATTTTATGGATGTGACCCTTCTCTAGAATGAGTGCACTAATTAGAATTTAAGAGTTTGTTCTTTCCAGTTTCTTGAATCTTCCATGTTTCCCTGAGGGTAATATACTCTGCAGGATGAACTGGGCCCTTCTCTTTAAAGCTGTTGTTAATTTTCTGTTGACCATATTTATAAACAAAGGCTTAGATAGGTAGCTTACATGGACTCTCCCTTAGATGGATTTGGCCTCCCCAGTAGGTACACCCCTGAGGACAATGTGGGCCCACAGAATTCTGTGGGTTACCTTTGGCCCAGGTGTGATGAGCAGGCAGGGACAGGCCAACAGCCAGGCTTCCTTCAGTGGGTGTAGGGGGAATAGGCACAGGCTGGCAAATCCCTTGTGGAGGAAGCAGGGAGGGAGGTATCCTGGGGGCAGATCCTGGGGCTAAGCAGTTTTATTCTTCCTTTCATGTCTGCTGTGACAGGGCTGCTCTATTCCCTTCTCTGGCCCTAAAACCCTCTGCAGGAACCCACTGAGCAGAGCCCTCACTCTGCTTAGCCATCTTTCCCAGCCATTTTCTGTGTCAAGTGGCCCAGTGGCCCACTGGCCCATGAACCAAAGGCCTCTACTTCCTCAGCTACTGCTCCACAGCCCATAGCTTTCCTTTCTCATGGCCTGGAGCTGCTCCAAAGCTCTGCTGGGAAACTTCTCCCAGAAAGCTCCTGTTTTAGTGTTTGCTGGGCTGGGGTTAATCAACTCTGATTTGTTTTTCTAGTAGAGTCCAGTGCCCTCTACACTCTCCAGAAATATCTTCATTCCGGTTCTACTGAAGAGGCCTTTCCCTGCATTCTGGCAGTTACACTTTCCCCTCCCCATTCTAATTTTAACACTGTAACCCAAAATGGGATTTTTGGGTGGATACAGTCAATTTGGGACTCCCTCCAGCCATCAGTCATCTTGAATGAAAAGCCTCTAGAAATAAAGCTTAGGTTTAAAAGGAAAAAAGAACAGGGTAAAGAGAAGCATTTTACTCTAATAGGTGAACAATTCTAAATGAAGTCAGATTTGAAATAAATAGTATATATAAATGAGTAAATACATCTCCAGATAGCTATACCCAGCACTATAATGAAACACATCCTTACCTTTGACAGTGGAATGAGAAAATCCAATTTGTACGAAAGGATGACTCTGGTGAGCAGCACCACAAACACCACATAGGCAGAGTTCTCAAAGTCTGTTAACTGGACCTAGACACGTAGAAGCCCAGAGAGGTTAATGTGCTCTTCTCTGACCCCAGTCCCTACCCGGGGCCATATCATTCCCAAGCCATCTCCTCATTCCCCATCTGGGTCTGGAAGCCCTCTGCCTGCATCTATTCTCAGAAATCGGTCCCCCTTAGCTTTTGTACTTGCTTTTAACATGCACATACTTAATTTTTATGCCTTATAGTAAGTTTAAGGGCCTTCTGATGAGAGGATCAGAAGGGTGATGGGCAGTCAGAGGAAGTGTGCTTCCGAGTCAGTTCCTGATGACGCACGGGTCTTACCTCCATGGGTCGAAATTCTACTCTCCATCCAATATCTGAGTTTGGAGGAGGGGGCTTAAATCTCATTGTCTGCCAATTTGTGGACTGAATATTCTATAATCAAAAGAGCAGAGAATAAAACCAGCTTTCCGCATGTCCAGGAAAATAGTAAAATGATTTGGGTGTAATTAGAGAAGATTGTTCACTGTCCATGTCAAATATTCTTCAATTTACAAATACAAAAAAGTAAAATTTAAGATTTTCTTGGGGTGTGACCTGCTAGGAAAGAAAACAGCAAGTGTTTAACAGAAGTTAGGTGATATATCTGCAGCACTGAGATAACTGATTATGTTATTTTTTGTGCAGCATACTTTGGATTTTTCACCACTAGGCAAACAAGAGAAAATACTGAACAAAGAAGTTAGAATCAAAGATATAAACAGTAAGAATCATAAAATAAGAGTACTTTAAATCGATTTTCAATTTTTCTTAATTCTTTACTGCACTGAGTAATGAAAGGTGTATGAGATTTTTACTGTCGCTAATTCCTCACAGGGTCAGAAAGCTGCCTCCGTCTTAGTTCATGAAGCGAAATGCATTTAAAAGAAGAGATACCTCAAAATGGTCAGACTCATTGGCATCATCCAGGTGTATTTTTTCTTCAAATAGAGTCAGTGGGTCTCTAATAAAGAGATGAGCAACATGCTGGGCCAGGAGATGATCAATGCCTGCAAAGACAGATTACACACCTGAAGACACTTGAAAGTTTGAGACATCACTTTCTCTAAGTCCAGTAAGGAGACAGGGCAGCTCAGGAAGTTTGAAAAAAGGGTATCTAGAAGCTCAGGAAGCAACTGGTTTGTTCAGTATTCTCACCTCACCCAGAATTTTATCCTATGGACACTGGGGAAGTGTCAGAGCTTAATTCACTACTTACACAATGCCTGCTGGGGCACTGGTGTGGACCTAGACACACACCTCCAAAGTAAGTTCCTTTTGCTAAAACTCAAGATCTCATAAGCACTTGGAACTTGAAACTTTAGGAACAAGCAGACTCATAAGAAAAGTTAGAGACTTCACACTAAAAACAGAAATCAGACCAGAAGTCAGCAAAAACGTTTAAAAGAGCTTTGAAGAACTAAAGGCATATAATCAAACCTAGAAAAATGAAATGGAATGATCACCTTCTTGTAAGAGTTGTTTGTAGATTTCTTTATCTATCGTCAAGTTGATGTCATTATATTTCTCACCACAGTTAGATAAGTAGCTGTCTATTGAATCATATCGGGATTTACTAATCCTATAGTTATTGTTCTTCAGAGGCTAAAATTAAAAAAAATATATGAATGAATGCCTTATAAAGTGATCTGAAAATAGACTAATGCCCCAATATACAAATGATACATATTTTTATATATAATAATCATACAAAAACCTCAACATAAGATACTGAGAAAAGTTAGGGAGCCCTGAAAAGTGTTAGGGAAAATTATATTTTAAAAAAAATCTGGTGGCAACTTAAGTACCCTTTTTTCTGATATGACTTAAATGTAATTTTTTTCTTTTTAAAGCAGATCATTTTCATTCTTATTAAGCTAGGAAAATAAATGCCAAGGATGAAAGCAAAAAAAAAAAATAAACGTATAATGTAAAACAAAGCTATCAAAATGATTTATCCTTTAAAGTTTGTTTCTACTTAGAAAGCATGTTTATGAATAATTTATGAATAAAATAAAACAATTTGTAAATAGTTACATAAAGACCCAAGCAGTAGTAGTACAGCTCTGGTTCAGAACATCAGAATAACTTGTGGGGAGGTCTTTAAAGACACCTATGTCCAGGCCACAGTCCAGGAGATTCTTATTTATTAGGTCCAGGATGGGGCTTGGGTGTCTATTTTTAAAGATCTCCATAGGTGTTTCTGATATGCACTCCTGATTGGAGAGATGTAGGGTTACAGTTCAACATGCAAACAAGAGGTGCCAACTCACTCTTATTAGGCAAAGCCTAACTGTTTATACAGAAAAAGACTCTGACAACAAATTACACTTTCCACAGCAGAAAGCATCATATACAAAGCACTCATTTAGCACCAAAATGCCTTTTGGTAAAAACGGCCATCAGCACTGACTTCCAAAATATAGAAAAATGGCACTACTAATTTTAAAAGAAGCTAAAACAAAGATTTTAAAAAATGATAAAAATTAACTTCCCACCCAAACAAAATCACTTTCCCCACATATTTACTCCAAAGCAAACACTATGAAGCCAAAGACTAGAAACAAAGACAAGTTTATAACCTGTGTGTTTCTTCCCATATGTGACTACCCCATTCAAGATAAAAATCTAAGAGTGACTTCAAAATTGCAAGCAGTTACAATAACCCCATTTTACCTGCTTGATTTAAAAGAGTTATTAAGGAAAAATCATTCCCACCTCCAGTCCTCTTTCCTCCCGAGTTCTATCATCTACAGATGCAGAAATCACTCCCCAGCGACAATCAATATCTGACACATAGCCTCGGTAAAAAGGAGATGCAGCACTCAAAGCCATCTAAAAACAAACAAAAGTCAGCGTCTGCAGGTTCCAAGTATCACTTACATGCAGATAAAGCTCCATGCGGTTATCTTTCTGGTCAAGAAGAATCAGTTTATGCAATTCATTCAGAGTTCTACCACATGTACCTGTGCCTGTTTTCTTATACTGAAACATACCAGAAACAACCCAAATCCTTCGATTTGATTAATTTAAATTATCCTCTCCATAACGGGAGGACATGAAGCATGGGAGAGGGAAAATGGCCACACTCAAACTTGACATATAACAAATGTTTTACTAGCAAAGGTAAACTTCTTTAGCATAGGCTCTAAATCTGCATAGTATTTATATTAGTTCATTTCTGAATGAAGTCTTAACTGGACTTAAATAGCACACTATCAGCAAATTCTGCACATGCAATGTTATTTTACACAAAGAAGTATTTAAAATAAGATGTAATTTCTACTTACGACAATTGGACAGATCGTGGCCAACTGATCATAAAGATATCTGGCCTCAGATATGCTGCAGGCTTGGAATGTCACCTGTTTAAGAATTGCAAGTCATTAACAATAAAAAAAAATCATTAGCCTCCTCCGGCGCAGTAAAGTCTGAGAAGGAAGATGGCTGGAGAAGAGAGGGGGCAAGGTAAATGTCCACTTCGTTGATGACAATGTTTAATGCAACACAAGGTTTTGTTTAAAAGTGCTGTCTTGTGTGAATTTAACTAGAAAATGGTATTTAATCATGTCCCATTACATACAGACAACTAATATAAATAAGCATGTTCCTAAATGAAATAAGATTAAGAAGTCAGGAAAGAAAGGTAAGACACAAGATATAGGTGAAGTCCAACACAGCACTTCCTCCTCTACAGCTACTCCCCTCTCCAGCTTCCCATCACTTCAGTTAGCTGAGGGGTTATATGCATTTTGGAACAAAAAAGATTTGGAGATGTTAACAATAGTTTTCAAAGTTTACTGGTGGCAGTACTGGGAACAACTTGGAAGGGGGCAAGGTTAGAAAGAAGGGAAAGCAGTTAAAACACTGTGACTGCCAAGGAAGAAGATGGGGAGGGCTGGTGGGAAGACGCACACCAGAGTCAAAGAAGCAGGCTCCAGTGACCAGTGGGACACAGACAGTGAGGGGGTGGCTTAGGTTTGGGCTTGGATGTTCCCTGGACATACAGGAAGAAGAGGTTAGAAAGAAGAGGTGCCATGACTTGATGGGCTTACGAAGCCAAGGGAACAGACAGACAAGGGGAACTGTAAGTGGCTGCGTCTCTGGGGCTGGTGCCCAAGGAAAATCTGTGTGAAGAAATATTTGAGGAGTAAGCTCAGAAGGTGTCTTGAAGATGGGAAGACCACCTAGGAGGCCTGCACAAGAGGGGCAAGTAGGACATTTAAAGAGTTAGGCAGAGAAAAAGGTCATATTATTTGGTTAGCACAAATCCTCCAATTACCCAAAAGAAACCAAAAAAAAACACACCTGCCTTCTTTCAGCGGGTGGGCGGTGGTGGTGGTAGAAGGCACAAGGAACACAAATCGTGATTGTGTCAGCACATTTTTAATAACTGCAAATTGGGAACAACTTTAATTTCCTTTGTTATTGTTATTCAATAATGACAGTTTGAATTTAGTGTTGCTGCAGGGAATAATTTAAGTATTTAAGACTTGAAATAATAGTGGCAGAGTGAATATGTTTATTGTTACAATCTCAGCCTGTTATGTCCAACAGTTTTAGCTAGATCTTATCATTGCTCTTAACAGAAGACAACTTCTGCTGGAGACTCACAAGTTAATCTGCTCAATTAGAATAGCATTTCATGTCAGTGTGTCAACTTACTACAGAAAACAATTATGTAGATAATATCAATGTCCTGAACTACCTATAACTTCTATGTTGATGCTTAAGTCAGCACTACATTTTAATTAAAAGATAATGGTAAGTAACTAGCCAGTTCAGTTATTTCAACATGGAGAAGAACTGTGTCATAGACAAAGAATAAGAGTTTCAAAGGTTAAAATAAAAATTGAGAAGGATTGGCAATTAGGTCACTTATAACCCAATCAAGGGTAATTTCTGCAAAGAGGTGGGAACTTGGAAATCAGTTTGTGTGTGATAAGGATTAAATGAGAAGAGAGGAAACGGGAGATGGTAAACAAGGTATTTATGTACTTATTTGTTGTGACCCCACCACTAAAATGTAAAGCTCCAGGACGGCAGGGATCTGTCTTGCCATTCTCTATCCCAAGTGTGTCAGACAGTGTCCTGTGATCATCAAATCAAACAGGACCTCACTGTGGGTAACAGCTTTATTGGGAAAGGAAAAAAAAGTTCTTATGAAACAGAGCTTCCTACACCCTCATAATGTACGCTATCTGCTTCTGTAAGAATTGCTTGCTTAATCTAAGAAACTCCATTTTACCCCGTCTGACCTGCAGACTACCCCCGCTTCTGCACGAGAAACCGTTGACCTTCTCATAGAAACAAAAGCCATTGCACAGAAACAGGAGCCATACACAGTGAACTATTACATGGGAACAGGAACCATACACAATGAAAAGTTGTATGCTTGACTGCTCTAATGGCTCATTCTTGGCTTCTGTAACCTAGCTTCCTAGCTTGCTTTGTGCACCTGGACAAACCCGTGCCAATGGGATGTAGTTTTTGCCTTTAAAAACCCCACAAGACCAAGGCCCAATGCCATCTTTCCTGGTTGCTCCTTGGGAGACAGTCACTGGCCAGTTGGAGTGAATAAACTGCCCTTTTTTGCACGAGTGGCATGTCAGTACATTCTTGCCGGAGGGTGCCTCACAACACTTACATCTTAAAAAAGTATGAATATACAAACAGTTTTGGCTTCTTGTGTTCTTTTAAAGTATCACATAAAGAAGAGAGACAGTGTTACTAGGAAACTGACAAGAGGGGGAAAAAAAGAGGAACTAAGAAAAATAGATGTTAGAAACCTAAATACCTAATCTGAAATTAGAAACCTAGAAACCAGTTTTGATGCCATTTGATTTTCTTAGGTAGGGAAAAACCTATCATAACATGTCATGAACTTACTGCTTATTAAATGATTACTAAAAAGCCCCCAAAGAGTCAAGAATTTGAATGTGGTTAAAATGCTTTTTGTTTTGTTCAGTAAGCCTTCCATTAAGCTTAAACAATTACTTTAAAACTATTTTTTCTGCTTTACTATAATGAGCAGCTTCTAGTGTTCCACTTAAGAGATACAAAGCAGGGATTTCTATAGCAATGTGTAGAATTCGTCTCATTTGCCACATACTTCACAATATCTTTGCTTTTTGTTTTTTAAAATGGAGTACTGAAACTGGGCATGTCATTGGGAAAAAATAACTTAATCCTAAACCCATGATAAAGCTTCAATTGAATGGAAAATTATATCTACAGGCAACAAAAATGTTTATCACTTACTACCAGGACACATGTATTCGTATGAATACAGTGTTTCAAAGTAAAGAATATCCCTTTGGAACTATATTAAAGCAACTGTGCTGTCTTTGGCAGAACACCCTGGTTTAATATTAAACCAAGAAAAGGCAATTGGTACTCTAATTGCACTTATACAATTTTAAAGCCATGCACTGTAAGTTCTAAAGCTTAATGGTTCTCCTTAGAAATATTTGTAATTAAGATAGGGAAGCAGATACATAGTTAAAAGTCAAAAGGTCTCTTTTTTTTAATGAAGCGTGACCATTTGTAGGGAAATTTGCCTATGTATGTTTGGAAGCCACACATTTTATACTACCTATATGTGTCAGGAAAACAGAAAAAAAAATTACCCATGGCCATTCAGCATGGAAAAATCTGACTCTGGCACTCAATTTGGGTTGTATGCAGTTTTAAAAATAAACAGATCAGAGGTATATGTGCAAGATGTGCATGTATGTGCTGCAGCTGTTTGAGGGGATGCTGGGTTTCTTGGCCTCCATGGTGAGAGTGACCAGGCTGGAGGCCCAGAGGGCCTTAACTGGGGCCTTAGCGGGGCCAGGCTTTGCACTGCTCCAGGTCCCTAGGGACTATTTCTAATCAGCTGAAGTAATTAGAACTGGATAAAATCTCCTTGGACAATAACAAGCAGCCTTTTTTTCACTTTGAAATTTTTAATTTGAAAATTTGTATGTTGTGTAACTCCTACTCCTGATCTGACAAGATTTTACTCACATTAAGGGTGAAAACACATACTTCTGTTGATGAAAGCAATGAAATAAATATTAGCATAGAGACAGGCCTAAAAGGGGCTTTTATATAAATCCTTGTTTTAACTGATGAGCAAACTGAGCCAAAAGATGCAAAGGGAGTTGCCCAAATATCTGAGTGGTGATAGTCAAAACTTGATCGCAGGCCTACAGGCCTCCTGATGGGTTCCTGTGCTCTCTTGCTCAGGCTCTACGTGAGCTTGGGAACACTCACTGCACCAAGGGCACCAATAATTTAATCAGATCTGAGAATATTTTTAAATGAGTAAACACAGAAAAGCTATTTTGCCTCCTGTGTTATTTAAACCAGGGGCAAGGCAAACATGGCTGCTAAATACAGTATTTATTCTTCTTATACCACTAAATGGCTTTGCATGAATTCAAAAATTTAAAGTCCAAACAATCCTTCCCTTGGATCACAGAATCATTGGAATACTTCCATGAGAGCTCACTTTCAGAAATAGTAAGAGACTTGAGTGATGTTTAACAACTTGACTAGCCAGTCACTAGATGGTGGTAAAAATCAGGCATATGGAAAGAAAATGACAGCTGACCACGGAACATTCCGCATTTTAAGTTAATTAACAACCATATTCCTTTGTGGAGAACTGTAGATTCTATGGAATTCTTAGGAGATAGTTTCCAATGAATTTACTAAAATAATTTCATTGGTTTTCAGAAAGGCATACCAGCTAGCATTCGACCTGATTAAAATGTGATTCTTAAAACAGGAAACGTGTATATATGAAGAAGTTAATAAACAGAAATGGATGAGGACATTTGCCTCTCTGTATATTTGAAACAATACCTGAAGACAGCAATTGCCCATCCCAAATCCCATGGCATCCATGTAAATATGATCCGGTTTGGAAGCCTTTGCTGCCTCATCATCCTCAGGAAATGTTTCTATAAACGGAGATGGTGTATTCTTGTCCTTAAATACTGTATTCATTAAAAAAAAAAAAAAAGAAAATGGTTGAGAGTCAAGGATTAAACAACAATCCAACAGGTATCTCTCCCACCCCAACACCTCCATGTAGACTTACTTGGTACATTGATGACAACTTTTTCTCCTCTCCTATGTCGGATATTTCTTGTTAGGGTGCTAAAACAGACAACCAGGTGTCGTAAATCGTAAATCAGTCACCTAAGACCCATCATGTAAAAGAAGAATTTCGTCACATACAAATAAATGGAATGAAATCCTACCTCAAACTAATTTTCTAAGATGACCCTACAGAAAACATACGTATGTCAATACACTTTAAGGGAAATTTCTGAAAGAAGATTGTGCATTAATACCAATTCCTTTGGCTCTTGCTTGAGAATGCCATTCTCTCCCCTGCTCAACCCTTGCTTCCACAGCTCCCTGTAACTTATCAAATGAAGTTCAGGTGTTCGAGGTCTACCATGGTCTGGTTTCACCCTATGATTCTAACATTTCCCTTGTTAACTCTAAAGACTTCAGTCACACTTTAGTACTCATTTTTCCCAGGCATCTCTGGAGCCCCAATACCTCATTCCTCCCTTCCCCCTATGGGCTGTATTAATATTTATCCTCCAGACTTATGCTGTTTAATCCAGAAGCTACCATGCACATTGTGGTCACTGAGCACTTGAAATGTGGTTAGGCCTAATTACAACATGCTGAGAGAGCAAAATACACACCAGATTTCGAAGACTTATTACAAAACAAAAAAGTAAAATTTCCTTATTGATAATTTACAATACTGATTCATGTTGAAATGATAACATTTTGGATATATTGGGTTAAAATATATTGTATAATTAAGTTCACCTGTTTTTTTTTTTTTTTTTTTTTACTGTAACGTGGCCACTAGAAAATTCAAAATTACATTTGTGGCTTGCATTATGTTTCTACTGGATGCTACTATAGACTCAGCCTAAGTGCCACCTCTTCTATGAAACTTGCTTTGATCCCTTCCGTCAGAAGCACCCTCCTTTCTCCATGGAGAATCTCTGGTGTTACCATCTTTTGACACCTGCCATAATCTATCTTTTCTTGCAGCTGAATGTTTTTATTTTCCTTTAAACACATGACAAAATTTAAAGTTGGGAACTATGTCTATAAACCTTGGTCTCTCCCAAAAGACTTTCCACATGGTGGGTGTACAGACCTGTTAAAGGAATGAACACTGAGAAGTCCCAATGTCCCTAACCCTGGGTCAGGAGCCTAGGCTCAGGATGATAGGTGAGCACTCAAGGTACAAAGCCAAGATCAGAATGGTGAGGGCTCTGAAGCAACTTAAAACCTAAGAATTAAACTGAAAACTCATAGACTTACAAGTTAATAGAAAAGAAGGCAGAGAGTGCCTATTATACACACCAGGTGCTATACACATTGTACCCTTATCAAGGTGTGACAGTGTGAGACGACACTGGTGCTACCATGCAGAGCAGGGGAATGGTAGGAATAACCAAGGGATAGTGTCCTCAAATAGGTGTTTACAGAATAGGACTGAAAAGAATCTGCTCATTAAAGGGAAGGACAGTGGCTAAACGAATGACTTTAAGCTGACTTGGAAAATGGACAAACGAAGACTACGTGCAAGAAATGACAATCACATAGCCTTGGTGGCGCTGAGGACATGGACAGGTAGACGTTGGCTGTCTTCCCTAGTTGATTAGGAAAGGAGGAAGAATTCAGTAAATGCTCAAAAAGGATTCTCACACAGGAATATCCCACTCTCAGAAGGCAGGGATCTAAGTGAGGGGCATCTGCGCCTGAACACGAAGGCATACTCACCTGAAGCGGGGGTGCTTGTTTATTGCTTCATCTGGAAAGAAGAGGGACTTGGAAGCTCCTCCTTCAACCGGGTTGGGTTTGTACTCAGGCAGTGTGAACCCGGGACAGCCTAATCTACAACAAATTGAAGAACTTAATAGATGGACTTGTTTTAGGATCAGTTGCATGAAATCTTGCCATAATTGCACCTATTAAAATACCTCATATTTATTATTCCCATTTTCAGAGGGTCTAGCACAGGTTTTGTGTTTACAAAACAAATGCTCTGCATATATTGTGCCTCTTTACAACCTCTTCCACTCCCTCTCACTTTATCATCTTGCTCATCAAGATCTTTTATGATTCCAGCCCATAACTGACTTAATCCGTCTCCACTCACAAATGATCTACAGAGCATTTACTTAGGTCTTCCCATCTCTTCATTTAATAGGAAGAACTGACAGCACAGCACAGAAATTACTTCCCTTGGTCCTGTCAGTTGTCATGTATTACAAGTGTCCCCCTACAAGGTTTCTGAGGGGTCCTCCTTTACTAGCTCTAAACTCTAGATTATCTTTTGAACCTGCATACCACCATTGCCCCCAACCTCCTAATAGGCTTTCCTTGGAATCTGGAAGGGGCCTCCTGTTTTTCTGCCTCTGCAGGTCACCTCATGAATCCCTCAAGATTAGATAGTGTCTCTACAGGTGTCCCCAGACACCCCTGAGATCTCCCTCTGAAATCTGAAACCCAATCCTATTACCTTACTTGACCTAAAGAAGAGCTCTAATTCCAACACAGAAAAATGAAGCTCCATAATTATCCCTAAGTATAAAGCTCAAATCCCACCTCAATTGCAGTGATGCTACACTACAAGATTTTTCCAAGTTAGGAATTTTAAGGTCAACGTTAACTGTGAGGGAGGACAAGGACTAACAAAGGTAGTAAACAAGGGGAGCTCTTGTCAGGGTCTTAGATCGGTGGTAGAAAACTTTTGGTTTGAGGACCAAGACTAGCCCATGTCTCATTTTTAACCCCTCCTTTTAAAAAATAAAATGCCTGCTGGCTGCCCACATCCACTTTATAACAACAACTGCAGCTGATGTTATCGGGAAAACAGTTCCAGCTATAAGAGCTCTTGAGAATTCTTGCAGCCATGTGCATTACTTACTATGAGCCTGCAACCTTAGAAAAAGTTTTTTAGGAGAGTAACAAACTTAAATCCGGAGGATTCCTAACTAACTAGAGTCAAGTTAAGTGAAGAGAGAATGAGAATGTGTTTATGTGGCAAGGAGAAGGCAGAGTCAGAACTCAGAGCTTTAGACACCCACAGTGCTGCTTCCTTCTAGACAGTGCCATCTAACAAAACTTTCTGCAGTGATGGAAACGCTGGATGTCTGCACTGTCCAAACCAACGTGGCAGTCACTAACCACAGGTGGCTACTGAGCACTTGAAATGCGGCTAGTGCAACTGAGGAAATGAAATACCCATTTTATGTAAGTTTAATTAGTTTAAGTAGTCACATAAGCACTGTTTTGGACTACAGTTCCACACCGCAGAACTTTGCCTCTTTACACAGTGAAAATCACACAACTCAAGAAACCAGAGCACTCCTTTCTCTCTTGATCCCATAATGCAATAAAACTATCTTTTGCCATGGGTGTAAGGAGAGGCTTCTAAAAAACTACTATACTTGTTTTCATTACAAGTCCAAAAATACCCTTCTCATCCTACCACTTATGGCTAAGCTTTAAAAAAAAAATTATAGATTTTTAGAATAAAACTTATTTCTCTGTCTCAATTCTCCCTTCACAATAACTTAAGACACTAAATCTTTAAAAAAAAAAAAGAAAAAGAGCAACTATTTCATATAGAATCATTCTCAATTAAAATAAGAGACATTAGGTTTAACCAAAAACTTTTGTGGCCCTGAAAGAACCGCCACTGCCTATCAATACAATACATTCCTAAAATTTAAAACATAAAACTGTTATAAACAACACTTAAAAAAAATTGCTAAGTGAAATGTACAGCCCTCTCAATGGTAAGTGGGGGGAAAAACAGTGAATGTAAGATACTGAATTTTCCAGTTATCTGTAACCTCCTTCTTGGCCTCTATTATTCAAAAGTTTTCACAATTCCACCAACGGCCTTGACCTGTCTTCTCCCAGCAGATTCATAGATTCTGCTGCCATTTCTTCCATCTCCACCACTTGCCTGTGTCCCCTCCGAGCGAGTCCCAAACTCGTCTCTGGGTAGCCCTGAACCTGTCCCACAGCCCACCTCACAGGACAGCCCAGAGGAGGGCTGTGAAGAAAAACTGGGATGCTGTCTGTCGAATTCAACCTTCCAAGGTCTCTTCCTGCTTTTAGGATAACTACAATTCCTAGTTACCCCAACTGGCCTGCCAACTACTGCCAGCCTCACCATGCTTGTACTTGGACCTCAGCCTCTGAGTCACACGGGCCAGCTTGCTTCTTCTGGTTCCCAGCAGGAATCTCCCTCAGACATTCGTCCCTCCCCACTCTTATTAAGCTCTTCCTAGAACCTTGGACATCACTGCATCGTCCTCCCTGGGAGACACCTTCCCCTACCCCACACAGTCCATCAGCTAGCCACATCACGCTTGCTCTGCTCCACATTCTTTTTCATGGCACTCCCCTAGTTCACTGAATCTGTGGGTATTTGATTTATCTTGGTCTCCCCCCAGCTCTACGAGGCAGTGCCTGTTTTCACTCACAATAACATGCCCCTGCTGCCTGGGTCTGGTAGGGAGAGGTACTCAAGTGTCTGAGTGAACTGAACTCAGAGTCAATGATTTTTTTTACTTCCTCTTTCAAACATTCCAACTCTTATTGAAACAAACCTGGCTACCCTCACCCAGCTGGGTTTTTCCCTTCTGGAGGGGAGAGGGCAGCGAATAAACAAATCAGAAAATAAGAAATGCTTCTCCAAATGTTTGACAATTGGCTTAAATAAGGTTTCTTACTATTTAGCTGATACAATGGAGATTTTAAAAAGGAAAAGTACCATTTAAACGTCCCTCTGAAGCCAATGGTGTGATTTTGAATGCCTGTGGTCATTATGGACATTTATTGGGGGGAGGTATAAAAATAGCTCAAAGTGTTCTAGGCCGTGGATACCAACCTGCAAAGCTCTTCTGAACTTTGAGGAAGTAAGCATATGTCACAATCTGATAAATACTTAGCCTCGATAAATCAGACTTATCAAGAAGACTTTTTTTTTGGCAGCTGGCAGGTACAGGGATCAAACCCTGGACCCTGGTGTTAGCATAAGTCAGACTTATGATTCGGTAGAACTGCATCCCTACATGGAGGTCCTGTATATAATATGTACAATATTTATGTACCTTATTTTAAGCTAAGAACATAATTTCATTATTTATATTTACTTTTATGTACTTTCAGTCATAACTAGATTTGATGACAAACCCTAACTTGTCTTTTTCAGCACATTATCCAAATATGACCTGATGACTCATCTTGTTTGTAGTTAACATGAACTGGGTACACCGGTGACCCTCTGACCTGCCAGCAATACCACAACACACTAGTAGGCAAATGCTCCTTTGTGAAGGTTCATGAGGGAGCAACCATTACAGTCAAGTGAGAAGAGCACTTGATGGGCATCAGGAGACTGCTACTCCTTATGGGGTCAGAAATGCTTGGCAGATGTGCTGCTCCCTCCATCCTTGCCTGTGGTGGACATTGCCACATTGCTAATCAATCATCACAGTCGCCATGGTCTTTCCCACTGAACCCACATGAGTGCTCTTACCACAGTGCTCTGGGTGGCCACCATCTACCCAGGGCAGCTGGCAGGCAATTTCTGCCTGCAGTTCTAACGTTATGGAGTCTATCAAATGCAGCACATAAAGTATGAGCTGTCCGTAAGGTATGAGAATTGTAGGGTGAAATGCCAGGCTATGACATACTATCTTTATAACTTACAGCTCTGATACATCTGCTGGGGCATGTTAATATAGGAACCAACCTGGGAAATGAAGTAATTGTGCAAAGAGCCTGATTTTCTTCTAATACAGAAGTAGCCTCCTTCCGGCGTTTTCTCATGTTGTCCTCAACTGTGTTGAACTCGGACATTGTTCCTCCGTAGGGCTGTCCAGGTGTCCCTTCAATCATGTAACTCCCATACTCTGGTCTCCACAGGGTAGGATGGCTACATAAGAGAAAAAATTTAGTTCTGTCCTCTCCTTTTGCTACAATTTACTCAATTTTTACATATTTTAAAACTTGCTTAAAAAATTTAGAAACTGGAAGGTATAAGTGAAGCTAAGAACTCCTTTTACAATTCCCAAGTGTTACTTTTCCATAGCTCTTCAACTATGTAAGGTTAAGAAGTATTGGATCCAAAATATTTATAAATAACTGAAAATGCACACAGGGCACCCACTGTCTGGGACAAGCTAGTCCACTTTGCAGGAAAGGAGGTGAGTCCTAAAGGGCTCTTTCAGTTCAATGCTAGAGACCAATCTCAAATGCAGCTTCCCAAAAACTAGTGAATGCAAAATAAACTGAAGAATGCTTTCCCTCTGTCTACTTAAATAAAGACATATTTTTAAAACTTCAAGACAGCCAAACAAAACCCATCCACAAGTTTTATCTTGCACCATGGTTTGTGATTCCAATTATGCTTTGGCAATGTAAGTTTAAAAAAAAGTTTAATAGTTAACAGACATTATATTTAGTTTACTGTACTAAGTGCTTTACTTTATTAATATATTTAATCCCCAACACTCTAGAGGTAGGTATCGTTATCTCTACTTTACAGATGTGGAAACTGAGGCACAGGGGATTAAGTCACCTGCCCAAGGATGCTCAGCTACTGAGTAGAGGAACTGGGATCTGAAACCCAGCCAACCTGGAACCAGAGGCTTTACTCTTAACTGCTATGCTATCCTGCCTCCTACAAATCTGAGAAAAGATTCTATATTCTAAAGAGTTTCAGAAACATGAAATCAAGCCTTCAGTACATCAGCTTACTTTGGATTTGTCCTTTCCCCCTTCTCTTGTAGAGTTTCAAGAACTTCCTCTCCAGACAGGACCAATTGAACTTTTTTCTTTTCATGATCAAAAGATACCAACATGTATTCCACCTATTGAAAATAAAGGTGAGAAAGATTTAACATTCTTCCAGACTTGTGCTCAGTGTGACCTTTAGAAGAAAAAGGCAGGGAAATGTGAGGGTTGGAAAGGATCCTCAGTAACTCGAGGCAGTCACATTTGCTTACACTATAGCATACAATAAGTGTTTGTTTGCATAATATGAAAACCTGTAGAAGATGGTAAGCCAACAGCAGCATTGTTGAGGACAAGACACTTATTCTTCAATTCTTCTTTCTCCAGTTCTACTTAATATCCTATAGAAAGGTCCAGATGCCCATTTTGACAAATGGTACTTCAAAACAGATGTGTTTCAAAGATAAGATTCTGTAAATTGTGGTTGTAAAGAAGTAGTTGCATTTTAAAACTTATTTCCTTAACTGACTTTCTAAAAGTTTAAGAAAGTGTTCATCTGGACATTTCAGTTAAGGTAGATTATACTTATTTACTGGCAGATTCTTTAACAATCCCACTACAAGTCCTGCTTTTGGAGAGTTAAACCATAATCATAAATGCAATGATGTGGAGAAGTTATTTTAGAGGTTTCAACAATTTAGTTCCAGTTTATTACAAATAATTTAAGATAATTTCTCCACTCTAAAACCACATAAAATTTACAGTGCTGGGCACACTGGTGTATTCATAACTCACTGATAAAAACCATGAGTTAAATACCAAAGTAGGACGACTTTCTGGACAGAGTACAATTAGAACCTGCTTAAGATTTCCCTGAAATTGCATGTTTAAATCATGATAGTTGGTGTTAATAGTGCATGTTTTAAATCACTATCTATGATTGAAATAAAACACACATTATCCACATGTACGTGAAAAGGTATGGAATTTGATTATTCAGGTAAATACTGGAAAGTACCCTTTGCACAAACATCAAGATAGTCACTATGGAGAAGCAATGGCAAACTGATGTCCAACAAGGCAAGCCAGTCCATAGATGTATTTGGTTTGGCTTTAGTATTAAAAAACAAAACCCTCAAAACGCAGGCAACGATATATCCACTATCTCTCTGATGTTTTGCAAGTGAATCCAGATTCTCAGCCTTAAAAACAAACACCCAGAAGCCCAGCACTAGGCCTGTATCTGTGGAGCTGGGGTTGGGCTGCTGTGTCTGGTCTTGGAAGGCATTGAAGTCAGCCATCCCATCACAGAAATGGAAATGTTTAAGAGATTGTTTTGCCATTTACCTAAGAAATACAATTATAAAGAGGAAAAAAATATCAGTAACCATAGGAAATAGCCCGGCAGGTTTAAACAACAAAAAATAAACTTTCAATTAACTTTTATTAGTTGTCTTACTGATTAGTTTAGGTTCCTATCAGAATTTTTAGTTCAAGAAATAGGTAAGACTGCTTGATTTAGGTATGTGAGCCAGAAATGTGAGATCTGCACCTGTACAATCAGTCACAGTGTCAACTGACTGAAAATTTGGAACATCTCCCAACATCAAGTACAGACAGCATCTAAAGATCTATGACTCTGAACAGCCAAAACCTGATAGAACAGCAACTGTCTCAGGATGAATATATGAAAAGATCATTAAGTATGAGAAACAAGTTTATCTTCAGATGAGCACAATGAGAAAGGGTATGCTTTCACATATGGATCCTACTCTTTAAACCCACCATACAAAAGTAGACATAACTGCCCATTTTATAGGTGGGCAAAGAGGCTTGGAGAGGCTAAGTGAGCTATCCAAGGCCACAAGTGTCAGGCAGGGATTTGAACCCAGCCTTGCCTTCCTGGCCCCAAGGCCTAGCACACCTTACTGCTAGGACTACAGAGGATGCCAGTCTGGTTTGGTAAGTGACAAACTTTTTATAAAACTGTTGGTAAGCTATATGAGGCAGGGAAAAGTTATAACACAGGCTAAAATAATCTCTATTAATTATGCCTCAGTTTTATTATGCTAGCCTGACATTATATCACAGAAGCTGAGATGTAATTAGTAGTTACAGTCATGTATTTGTACAGATCAATCTGCCTCTCTCTTAGACCCAGGATGGAGTCCACCTGCTCTATACAGCATTCCTAACTCTTCCAGCTAGAAGGAATCTTCCTCGTCCAGGACCACACTTCCTCCTTCACTCACTGGCTCCAACACAATCTGTCTGGCATCTTCTGCCATCTTTTTAACCAAATAACATGCTTCCTTAAGAAAGAGGAAGAGATACTTCCTAGCTTACTGAGTCTGCACTGTACTATCAAACTGAGCAAGAACTTCTGTAGCATTTATATAAACTAAATTACAATAACTTTTGTCAGTCTCCTAGTTTACAAAAAAATTGAAAGCCTTAGTTTTCAAAAACCACTCTTTTCCCATACATTTAAAAGATGAGTAGGCAAAAGTACAAAAAGCTCAAACTCATTTTGGGTTTTAAATATCAGCCAAATGGATCACATCTAAAATGTTAACAAACCAAACTCTCCTTAATTGAAAAAATCATTCCACGATCTCATGTGCTCTATTTTCCACAGTACACCGGACACAACTCCCTAGATGTGACTTAGGGAATCTGTTACTTGGCACCTACCGCTTATCGTTTTAAATGGGGGAGAAGAGTCCCAATAAAAATACCTGACCACTTTGTAAGATACTCATATTTTAAATGTGCATTACTTTTGCTACAAATGAAAATCAAAATCCCTTAGATTTCTATTGCTAAAAGGCTAACTTTAATCCCATTAGATTAAAAGTCACTAATATTGCTGAACCGTTGAATCAAGGACAAAGACACAGATAAGACTGTTATGAACTTTGCTTTATGTGGTATGGAGTTTATAGGAACCCAGACACAATCATCCTCAAGTAATTTAATGTGGGCTTGAACAAGGGTGAGATGCTTTTTGTTCATCTGAAATTAGGTCAATAAAAATAAAGAATCTTAATTGAGGTGATGTAAGTACAGTTGTTCCTTGGTATCCGTAGGGAATTGGTTCCAGAATCTCCCACAGATACAAAACTTGATGGGTGCTTAAGTCCCTGATACAAAATGGTGCAGTAATTGCATATAACCTATGCACATCCTCTATGTACTTTAAATTGTCTCTAGATTACGTATAATAGCCCTGTGTATAGGAATAAACAAACCAAAGTGTTTTTCCTGTACTCTTACTCAGCAACAATCAACACAGAAGGCTTCTGTGACCAAATGTGTGTGGATCTTCCCCCACCAGCAAGCAAGCAATCAATAGTGCAGTGTGTGTCATCCTATTCAATTCTGATACTAACTACATGGAGACAGAGTCAGATCCCACAGGTTGAGGGCTCAGTCCCACAAGACTGCCTCCACTTCAGACACCAGATGCAAGGCCAGGCCTTTAAAACTTCTGACCAACTGGCTTCAAGTTGGGGTTCTCACAACCCCCCAGTTAGGTTTGACTAATTTACTAGAGTGGCTCACAGAACTCGGGGAAACACCTACTTAACGTTTACCCATTTATTATAAAGTATGTGTTAAAGGCTATAAACACATACAGATACATAGGGTGAGGTCTGGAAAGGTCGTGAGCACAGGAGCTTCTGTTCCTGTGTCGTGGAATTGGGGTGTGCCACCTTCCATGCATGTGGGTGTATAAGCCCCCAAGAGTTCACTAAACCCTGTCCTTTGGGTTTTTAGAGGCTCCATTAGTAGGTATGATTGATTAAATCAACAGTCACTGGTGATCAACTTAAGCTTCAGCCCCTCTCTTTCTCCCAGAGGTTGGGGGGTGGGGCTGAAAGTCCCAACCCTCTATTCCAGCCTTAGTCTTTCCTGTGACCAGCACCCACCCAGAAGCCATCAAGGGGCTGCCAGCCACCAGTCAACTCATTAGCATACAAAAGACAGTCATCACTTTGGAGAGTCCAAGGATTTTAGGAGTTGAATGCCAGGAGACAGGGATGGAAGACAAAATATTTCACAATATCACAATTACCTAATACAATGTAAATACTATGCAAAAAGTTGTTATATTGCATTGTTTAGGGAATAAGGACAAGAAAAGTCTGTACATGTATTAGTCTGTTTCTGCTGCTTATAACAAAATTACCTGGAACTGGGTGATTTATAAGAAAACGAAATTTATTGCTTAAAGTTTCAGAGGCTGGGAAGTCCAAAGTCCAGGGAACACATCTGCTGAGGGTCTTCTTTGGTGGTGGCTTTACAGCAATGCAGGGGTGTCATATGGCAGAAAATGGCAGAGCAGAGCAAGAGAGACCTTCACATGCTCTCCTTTTAAAGCCCTCAGAACCATGCTCCTAACCACCATTATTAATCCATTCTCTACGGCATTGGTCCTACAATCTAATCACCTCTTCAAGGCCCCAAACCTTTCAATCCTCACAGTAAGATTTCCCACTCTCTCAACACTGTCACAGTGGGGGCCAAGTTTTCAATACCTGGAACTCTGGGGGACACAATTTAAACTTCACTGAATTTGAGGGGGACAGTCAATCCACTGTAGTACATGTTCAGTACAGATGTAATTTTAAAAAAGAAAGTTTCCATCTGCAGTTGGCTGAATCCAAGGATGCACAACCCACACATCTGGAGGGCCAACTGTATTTAGTACAATGCTGAATATAGAGCAGACAGTAAAATACCTGTGGCATTGAAAAGTTTAACAGTTAATATTCAAATTCTTTAGGCTTTAAAATCTTTAAATGGCATTTACCATTAGGGTGGAATAAAAATTTTCCTTTTCTTTGTTTTAAACATTTTGATACTCTAACTTGGGGATAAGAGTTTCAGGAAGCTTAGAATATGAGGAATGGCTAGACATTTTATGAAATAATTTTAATCTCTACTCCCTAGAGGTGAAAACTGTTTAATTAGGAAACAATCTAGTTCTGTGAGACTCAGCAGGTATAGGCAGTTCCCCATTTGGGGAAATTATACTTTGAGAAAGTTCCTTTCTCAGTTTCTGTGTAAATTAGAACTAAGGAATCTCTCCTGTCAAAAGTATAAAACCCACCAGGTTCCCTCTCTCTAGAAGTCAGGCACATGTCACCACGTCCTTGAGGCACAAGGAGTTGTGAGGTCCTACTTTCCTCCCACGCAGGATAAAGACTCTCCCTTCCTTGCTTCCTGGGAAGGGTCCGTATCCAGGTGGTCGGTCAGGTCAAGGAAGGCAAGATATCACTTAGCCCAGGAAGGCAAGATATCACTTAGCCCAGGAAGAGTCTGTGTGCAGGGCAGGGTCTACCCTACTGAAACTGGGGGTTCATGGCCAGCTCATCCATTCCACTGTTGTCTTTCTCCCACTGGCCCAAGCAGTAGTTCTGACTCGTTTGCTAGAACCACCTGCTGTTTCTCAGAGACCTAGTTTTCTCCTTACACTAACTGCTAAATAAGCCCACAGCCATTTTGAGGGTTAAGGCTCTACTTAGAGTTGATGACTAACCAGTGCCAAAACCACATAGTCTCGCACCCCAACACCCCAGCAACACCACCTTTTTTATCCTGTCATTCATTCAACAAAGCCCTGTGCTGAGCAGGTGCTGGGAATATCTTGAAGAGTCAGGCAGATGTGGTTCCTGTTCTCAAGCTTGTACTGTAGCTGGAGTGACAGCCAACAACATGATATAGCTAGATTATCTGGGTGAGCGCTCAAATTGACCCAATGGAGCTTTGTGTATGTAATAGCAGGGTCAATCCAGGATAGATCAGAAGGCTTCCCAAAGGGAGCACCATTTAAATTTAAGCTGGTTCCTGGTATGGGGACTGCTCAGGCAAAGGTGAGGGTCTCTGGATCCTTCAACATAAACACAACCTCTCACGGATGCCCTGCCTACCCCTCCCTTGGGAGCTGTACCATTGGACTGCGGCATAATCAACTGTCTGGCCTATCAGAGATGTGGATAATCTGGTTCTAACCCCCTCAACCCTGAGATCATGCCTCAATGTCCCCCTCTAGATTATAAGATGTTTTAAAGTCAAAGACCGCATCTTCTGTTCAGAAGACTGTTTCCTCACAAAGTGAAATATTAACAACCAATATTTTTTATACACTCTCAGCCATCGAGCTGGATGGCATCCATTTCTAAATCTAGCACAATACTCAGACTTGAGGTGCCCAAAGAGGTGCTGGCCACAGAATAGTTACATAGGGAAGACCTGAATGACAAGACCAAAAGAACAGCCTGTGTTGAAGATCATGGAAAATAAGAATAAGAAATTTTAATACTTGTATAGATGTAATGAAATTTGCTATGGCTCAGAAATTGGTTTAAGGTGTACTCCCACGTTAGACATGTCTAATGATGACATCACAAATATCAAAACCACTGTTTTACATGGTAATGTTTGAGCATTTCTGGGGGATCAGTAAGTGTGAAGTAGAAACTGTAACATGCACGCTTCTGTGTAGCGATATTTTGTACACTTGTATATGGCAATATTTTAATCTGGTGACCATTGATATGTTATATTAAACTGCCCTATCTCTTAGGGAAAAAATGCTTAGAGTAGTTTAGTCTAAAGTTATATCAAATTCTCCTAGCACTTCATATATATTGAGAAAATAGGCTTTTCCCCCTCACTGTTTTTTTTTTTCTTTTTTATTCAAAAAATTTTATTTACTTATTTTCAGATACAGTGTGTTGTTTCAATACATGCATATACTACACAGTGATTCACTTAGGGCCCCCCTAATTTGAAATGTCAGTTCATACCACAGAATTATATATGATACATTCTAGGGGAAGTTTACACTTTTAGAAACCAAAATAAACGTGGCCTCACCCTGACCTGACCTTCTGTTGGTATCCTAGACTAGGACTTTAGCTTACAGAGAAGTTGCTTTTTATAATGCACTAATCTCAATTAATATGCATTGTTAACACCACATAAAAAAAAAAAAATCAATGAATTTCCTGTATGATTAGGTAGAGTAACTTTCTTGAATCATTATCTTGGCCCACATAAGGAAGCATTCTTCACATGCATGAATTAGTGATGAGGCCAAAGTGAAAAATTTCTAGACTTTAAAAGAAAGAAAGAAAATGGGAGTTGCAGGGAAAATCGTGGAGAACCTCATAAAGGGGGAAAATGACACCCTTCACTAAAGGAAAGAAAAAAATTGTGCTGTCCATTACATAACCACTAGACACCTGTGGCTACTTAGATTTAAAATTAAATTAAATTAAAAATTCAGTTCCCTAGTCCCTACTGGATAGTGCAGAGTAGAACATTTCTATTATTGCAGAAAGTTGTATTGGACAGCACTGGACCAAAACCTAAGAGAAACCACAACCCTGGAATTAATTTTACCTCGATACCCTAATTCATTACTGTTGGCATAAAGGGAATCCTTGAACGTAGATGTGCTCTTTTGAGCCCTAGAGATGGTAAGAATCATTTATTTTCTGGGCTTCTGAATCTATATTAGTTGGTTTTTTAAAAAAAGTCATACTACCACACTTCAGGCACAACATGTCAGTTTTAATTTTCTGACAGTTATAAAGACTACTAAGGCACTCTTACCTTGTTTCTGAGCAAAATCTAGCAAAGCCTAACCAGTCTTCATGCACAAATTAACCTCAGAAAAAATAGCACATCAAGTTACCAATCGTGTTGTCTGTTGTGGCCACCAATGTGACACAGGCAGTCAGCAATTTAGAAACCTAAACTAGAAGATGCTTCCTCTTAAAGAAACAATATTGCAGGTATAAATAAGTCTTATTTACTCCAAACACCTGCACTTTAGTAGGACAGCTTCTGGTTTCTAAAGACAAGTGAATTCCTTGCCTCTTTCCTGAGAACACATACCACTGCCAGTCCTGGTCACCATGTGGCTGACAAGAAAGAGGATACCCTGGTCCTCAGATAGAGGCTGCTTTGGATCAACTGCCCTGCAGCAGCCAGAGCTGAAGGGGAACTGGGGCACCATAGTGGATAAGGACTATGAAAAATCTCTGTAATGGCTCCTACAGCAGAGTTCAGGGCTTTAAGCAAGGGGCATGACTGTTGCTAGAGAGAACCGCCTCCCGTGCCCTTGGGTGGTGCCCACCCAGCTCAGTGCCTGATGTACTTCCAGGGCTGAGCAAGCAAGAAAGTGAGCATATTCCCTTCTAAGGTATGTCTATGAATCAGGTTGTCCTATACTCAGTGACAACTATGAGAAATTTAGGATTTTAGTTCCTGGGAACTGGTGTTAGACTAACCAACCTATCAAAGAAGGGAAAAAAGAGTGCTTTCTAAAGAGACTAAGTGAGAGCCAATGCTAAAACAGAGGAATTCTACCTCCAAAGTGACTGCTGTGTTCAGAGAGGCCCATCTATGCTCCCAGTGACAGTATGACAGTGCTTCAAGACCCTAGTTTAATGCCACTCCACCATCCTAAGAATTTGAGTGTAGATACTCCTTCATAAACACATCTCATAAAGGGCAGCATCAGTGCTCCCATTCAGGAATTGTACCTGGACGTTATAGCAGATCCCAACAGTAATTTCAACCTGCTTAAGACGGGACTTGGAAGACTTACTCTTATTCATAAAAATTCCTTCCCTGACATATTTGAAATTCATGTTAAAGGATGATGAAAATCTCAAAGAGGTAAGTCAAAGCTCCTGACTTGAGGCTCTGATTCTGGCCTGGTACCTGCTGCCCTGGGAAGAGGTCCGCACAGGCTGCATAACTATCAAGTGAGGTCAGCGTGATTTTCATATAAAGCGCTCGTCCTACATCTGCTTTTTCACGGGGCTTGCTTGCCAGCGGAAGATTAGCTGGGAAGGCTGTGGTCACATTACTAAACTTGTTAGCATTTGTCCTGTGGACCGAGAAATTTACCAAGCATATTCAATAGTGTCATTTTGAAAGGGTGCTGGCATTTCACTAGAAGAGAATTACTGGCCATCTGGCAACAAAAAATGCTTAAGCCTGCATCTATGGCTCTAAGACATATTCACATTTTCATTAAAAAGAAAAAAAAGAAAGAAAAAAAAAGGTCTTCCTGAATTACTACCCATCCCTTCCTCTATTCTTTTCTTTTCTACCCTTAATCTCATTTCTGGTTGGGTCCTTTTAAAACTGTCACAGAACTCTTTCCCTCCTGCCTATTTGGGCAGCTGTATGTGGAGAAGCAGGTAAGAGTGCAGGCTTTGGAGTCAATCTGCTTCAATCTTTGTAACTTCTTAGTGCTTCAGTTTTTTCTCTAGTAAAATGAAGGTAACATCTACCTCACAGGCCCACAGGCGAGGATTACATAAAACAATGCATGAACAGTGCCTACAACAGGGTTAAATACACAGTACCACTGAAATATTTTTGGTTATTATTGTCTGGCTCTAGGGCCATGATATACTGATTGAGGCAGAATAGCATATTTTAAGTGTTCTTAAAATGCTCGTTACAACCCCATAGTGGGCCACAGTGGGCTGTGATCAACACTACGTTAAAAAAAAAAAAAAAAAAAAAAAATTTTAAGAGTAGAATAGAAACAGAATATGTCACTCATGGAAAGGGAAGTTCTATTTCACAAAAATATTGTTTCAGGTGGCATTTGTTTTAGGTGCACTGGTCTTGGTGAAAGTGAAAGCTGCTGGTATGGAATACTGCCTAACTCTGCAAGCAGGCAGACCCAAGGGCCTTCCTTCATCAAGCAGATGAAGTCACTTCCCTCCCTGAAACTCTTAAGTGGCTCACACTCAGCAAAAAACCCAATACCCCTCCCCCAAGAAGCACTGGGTCATCTTTTCAGCCTCCTTCATTTTGACCCCCATACCCACCATGGTGCAGCCACACTAGCCTTTTTCTGTTTCTCCAACACCACTTCAGGACTTTTGAAACAATTCTGTTCCCTCTGCCTGAAAGATTGTACCTCAACTCTTCAGAGAGCTAGCTCCCGTGCATCTGAAGTCAAATGCTATCTCAGAGAGACCTTTGCTGACCCCACAACACTGTGATATCTTCCCATCCCATCCCCCAAAGGCGCCACCCACACTAGTATCTCCTGGAGTTGTGCAAGGTGGTGACCCTGCCCAGAGCAGTCTTAATTTTTGCTAATCATAGCTACTCAGAATGTGTTTTCATCTGGGCCTTAGTATCACCATCTGTAAAATAAAGTAAAAACAATGTCCCTTCCCATTCTAAACAATTTCTGTAATTAAACTCTTTCAGAAATCCTGCATAGTATATGACCATCTGTTTTCCTTTCACTCTTAAATACAGAACATTACTCAAGTCTTGTTACCCCTTTAGAGCATATGCTGTCCTAAAAAATTTTTATGTACATATGAAAGGAAATCTTTCTAAAATTGACTGCATTCTCTTGTTATCAACAGAAAGATATTAAACGTACTTTTGTTTTTTCTTAGGGCTTCAGACTTCATTAGCAATTTCACTGTTTTAACTAGAGTTATAACAGATCACAGCCCCTGGAGGCACATCAGCCGCTGCCTCTGGACCTCCTTTTTGCTGCTGCTCTCGAGAATGGTCCCTGTCATTTCTGTCTTAATTGGTTTCTTGTAGTTCATCCTGACCTGAGAGAGCAGATGTCCAAGCTTTCAGGAGCTGTGGACAGAGTGATCTCTGGGGAAGGGCTTGACATGTGCTTCTAGGAGTAAAGTGCACGAACTTTGTGCTCAGAGGACTTTTGTTTACTTACAAGTTTTCACTATTTGAGTAGTGGAGCCAACAGATTATAACCCCTAGACACAACACAATGCAGCAATGGCATGCCAGAGCATTACCGTGCTTAGCGCAGGCAGGATTGCTGAGATGGGTGTTAGAGAATAACATTGCTTCTAAGCACCTAGTTTGGGTAAATGTGAACATTTAGAGAGGAAAATGAAGGAAGCACACCCAAATACCCTCTTTAGGTTCATCTGAAGCTTACTGTTCGCCGAGAATAAACTTTATGAAGATTTTTTTTTTTTTTAAGAAAATGTTAACTTTCTAGTGTTTAAGATCATTGCTATAATCCCTAACTCTTTCAAACACTTCAGAGAAGTGCCAGCCAGCTTTCACAGGTACTTCAAGACCTTTACCATCTCTGTGAAGCTCTGGGCACCCCAGCCCATGACCTCTGTGGTTAATCCAAATGGTGCAGAATCGCAGCTCAGATTCTTACTAATTTCCTGGAAAAGGGCCTTGGGGTCTCTCACCTTACGGTTTTGTTTTAATTCTGCTAAATCAACATCCAGTTCAAAAAGAAAGGAGTTAAGTGAATTCAAAGAATTAAAAAAAAAAAATCAAGGGGAGGGGGACAAGGACGACAGTGAGTCTGTATGAGCATTTATGTAACCAGGAATATTTGTTTTGGGGGTTCTTCTATAGTCTCATTGTGGAAATAAGTTCAACTACTAAATACTGATCATAACAGATACAAAACCCTAATACAGAACGTTCTCTCAAGAGAATCCAACAGAGTAGAACTTTAGCCATATAAACTCTGAGGATATACCAATCTAGATACCCAAGTTTTCTGGGTACCTATGAAGATGAACATACTTTTTTTTTTTTTTTTTTTTTTTAAGGGTTTCAGACTTCATTAGCAATTTCACTGTTTTAACTAGAGTTATAACAGATCACAGCCCCTGGAGGCACATCAGCCGCGGCCTCTGGACCTGCTTTTTGCTGCTGCTGTCTAGAATGGTCCCTCTCATTTCTGCCTTAATCAGTTTCTTGTAGTTCATCCTGACCTGAGAAAGCAGATGAACAATCTTTATAAAATGAACAATCTTTTGGCTAGAGGTCTGAGGCTTATAACTTGCTTTCCCATCTTTTTAAACAATGTCTGAGAAACACAACCATGGCAATGTGGGAGGTAGGCTTTTTTTTTTTTTTTTTTTTTAATGAAAACCTAACCATGAAGTGGAAATTCAGGGCCATCACTCCAACACGCTTAATCCATCACACTGTTTCACTACACAACAGTGATAACTTAGGTAGTATCATTGTGGCTACTAAGTAACTCAAACTTGTATGCTTTCCCAGTTTGAGTCTGTTTGTTTCCTTCTAAAAATTATAATCAAGACATTAAGGACCAGATGAGCTGTAAAAACTTGCATGGGCTTTGTGAGTTTTATTTTGGCCAGAAACCAATTTTTGCTCTTTTCCCAAGTGCTTCATATGTTTGAGATATGCTGTCGCCAGAGCCCCTAGTGTCTGCCCAACTGGCAAATCCAGTGGCTTACTTTTGGTTCTCGTCCTTCTACACCTCCCAATAGCCTGCCAAAAACCCTTCTCACCCACAGCAATCCTACCACCTCCCACACCATCCCTTCTCAAGATCCACGCCACATTCCTGTTCCTTTAGAGAGTATTTGCTGGGGTTCTGAGGCGCAGCCAATGTTTCCTCTCTCTGGGTTATCCTGCCCCTCACCTTAGTTTTTAACCCTGTCCTTGAGGCTTGTGGCTGCCAAAGCCCACACAGCCAGCTCAGATGTTACTCCAGCTCCCTTCTCATTGTTCACTTGGTATTTCTACTGCATGAGTGCTAGACTGTTTAAACTAAGGGTTTAAGCTGAAACATCCAAACCAGTTCCCCTAGGAACTATCCCTGCCGGGATTCTTACTCACTAAAGCCTATTCATGAAATGTATGCAAACTTCCAAAATAACTTTTTTACCAATACCTAGTCACAGAATGATAACAGTGATAATGAATGATAATTATAACATAAGGGCAAAGAAAATCCTAACTTTAAAAACTTGACTAAATCTCTGTTGCTGGCAGCTATCTTCTAACCATAAGGATAGCGAGCATCTGGACAAAGTTTATAGATAGAGAACAGAGCTAAAATAATAATAATAGAAAAAGTGAAAAAGAATTCCACTTCTAGTCAAGTTGAGATGGAGTAACAGGGACCAAACTTACCCTCCTACCTGAAATAAGCAAACAAAAAAAGAGTAAGAGAGAGAAAATATATGGTAGAATACTTTAAGACACTGGAAATCAGATAACCAAGGGCAGAGATTCCTGAGATACGGGAAAAAATTACATGGGCCCTATAATTGCCCCAACATACTGCCTGTAGAGAGGCTCTAGATCATGGGGAGGGAGGTGAAGCAGAGCCCATCAGACTCCCTGAATTGAAGAGATGGCGCTGAAGGGCTGGTGAAACCAAGTCAATTAGAGTTCACAGGACAGAGTACTGGAAAGAAGAGATCTATACAGAAAACACCAGCGATCTGCAGAGGGCCCCCCTTGGAGGATTCAGTGGTAAATCAAATCAACACATGCACATGAGGTATCCAAGGCTGGGACAGGGTGTGTTCCCATGAGCCAGACAGAGTAACTCATAATCCAAGGGTACTGGGTAGAGTCCTCATGAACATCTTGCCTCACTAGAAAGGAATAATTAGCTTTAAACTGAGTCTTCTCAGGATCTGCCTAATAAATTGTAAAAGCAACACTTGAAAGGATCAAACTATTTCTAAATATATTCCAGAACAGAGATTAAGAATGCTTACAGAAATATATAAATATCAAGCACCCAACAAGGTAAAATTCACAATGTCTAGCATCCAACCAAAGATTACAGGCATTCAAAGAATCAGGGAAACATACCCTGAATTAAGAGATTAATCAATCAACCAAACCTAACTGGAAATGGCAAAGATGATGGAATTAGCAGCCAAGGACATTAAAACAGTGGTAAGAACTAAATCCCATATGTTCAAAAAGTGAGTTTAGACAGGATACAGGATAAAAGATAAATATACAAAATCAATTTTATTTCAATATACTAGCAATGAACAATCAGAAAATAAAATTTCTAAAATAATACCATTTAAAATAGAATTGAAACATGAAACACTCAGGGGTGATCTGACAAAAAAAGATATGAAAGACCTGTGCACTGAAAACTACAAAACACTGCTGAGAGAAATTAAAGAAGATGTAAATAAGTGGAGATATACTTGTTCATGTACAGGAAGACTCAATATTGTCACAATGTCAATTATCCCCAAATTGATCTATAAAGTCAATGCAATACCAATCAAAATCCCAGTGGGGTTTGTTTTTGGTAGAATAGCCAATCTGGTTCTAAAATTCATGTGGAAGTGTACTATTGGCATAAAGATAGACAAAAGATCAATGCAATAGTACATAGAGCCCAGAAATAAAACCACATATGTAGACAATTTATGTTAGACAGAAGTGCTAAGGCAGTGCAGCGTGGACAGTCTTTTCAACAAATGGTGCTAACACAATATGGAAAAAACAAGAAACTAAAAAACCCTTAATATATACCTTGAAATATATACAAAAAATATATATAACTCAAAATGGATCACAGACCTAAATGCAAAACCTAAAGTTATAAAACTTTTATAAGAAAACATAAGAGAAAACCTTTGTGACCTTGGATTAGGCAAAGATTTAAATATCACATCAAAAAGCATGATCCATAAAAGGACAAATGAACAAACTGGATTTTTATCAAAATTAACAACTTCTGTTCTTCAAAAGACACTGTTAAGAGAATGAAAACAGACTGGGAGAAAATATATGTAAAGCATATGCTGGTAAGACTTACATCCAGAATACACAGAGAACTCTCAAAACTCAATAGTTTGAAAACAAAAGCAATAGACAAGAGATTTTAATACTTCACAAAAAAGATATACAGATGGCAAATAAGCACATGAAAAGATACCCAACTTCATTGGTCTTTAGGGAAATGTAAACTAAAAATACAATGAAATACCACCACATACCTACTAGAATGGCTAGAATTAAAGAGACTGTCCATGCAGTCTGGCAAGGATGTGGATGAACTGGAACTGGCATACCCTGCAACTGGCATACCATGTTGGTGAAAATGCAAAATGGTACATCCACTTTGGAAAAGTTTGGTAGTTTCCTTAAAGAGTTAAAACACACCATCCCTAGGTAATAATCAATATAAATGAGAGCAGTAAGTCCATACAAAGACTTGCACATTAATGTTCATAGAACTTGTATTTGTAATAGCAAAAAATTGGATACAGCAAAAATGGTGAATGGATAAACAAATTGTGGAATATCCACAGAACGGAATGTTACTCAGCAATTAAAAGGAATGAACTACTGACACAGGCAACAACATGGATGAATCTCAAAATATTTATCCAGAGTTTAAAAAGCCAGACCAAAAAAGTACATGCTGTGTGATTTCCTAGATATAAAAATATAGGAAATACAAACTAAGCTATGGTGACAGAAAGCAGATCGGTGGTTGCCTGGGGGTGGGGAGAGAGAGGAATTACAAAAGGGCACAGGACATTTTTGGAGAAGATAGATATGTTCATTATCTTGACTGTAGTGGTGGTTTCACAGGTGTATACATATATCAAAACTTATCAAATTGGATATTTTAAATATGTGCAGTTTATTGTGTTAATTATACCTCAATAAATCTATCAAAATGTTAAAACTTGGTTATATCAGGAATGTACAAACAGAGAAGACTAATTAGCAAGCTCATCAGGATATAGTTCATCCAATAATACCAACATCAGTAACACCCCATATACAGTTTTCTCACTTTAACAATACATGCAGATGCCTTGAGTATGTGAAAATGTGCAGAAACACAAATTCTGATGTTAGAGACTCAGTTAATATTGTGACGTCTATTCTCAAGATACGGGGTCTTATTGAACTTTACCTAGCCTTATGCTTCAAAATGGAGCTACACATAGACTACCAATGAGTGCATTTGCTAACACTACTTCTAGATATTAGGGTCCTCACGTGAAAGAAATCAACAGGGAAATGGTGGAGTCACAGTAATGATTCATAAGTCCATAAACCTTTTCTTCCCATTCCACTTTTCCTATGTTTTTAAAGTACAGAGATATCTCTACTTATCCAGAACTATACAAAGCCCTCTACAAACTGGCTATATCTACTTATTCACTGCACTTACAACACCAAAGTGCACATAACCTTCACATGTCATCCAATGGTATTTCTCACCTTTCCTTTGTTCTACCGTTCTTGTGCCTAGAAAGTTTTCTCTTCTCCTCTTCATCTAATTAATTACCACACATTCTTTAAGGGAGTTTCTCAAAGGTGGTGCATGAAGAAGAATCAGAATCACCTAAGTGCTGTGTTTCTCTCTCTCAAGCACACATGCAGGCACACATCTGCAAAGGGCACTAGAGAACTTCTGGAAGAGTGATAGAAATGTTACACACACACACACACACACACACACACATGTGTTATATTTTGACTGTGGTGGCAGATGCCTGGCCGTACATACTTGTTAAAAGACATTGAATTGTACACTTAAAATGGGTGCACCTTATTTTTGCAAGTAAATTATAACTCAATGAAATTGGTTTAGAAAGAAAATCCATACAAAACTATATAACACAAAAAGAACAGAACAAACAAACAGCAGTAATGAGATGGACACCAGAAGCAGTAGTCAAGCTCACATTTAAGACAATCTTAAATTTTCAGCTTCAATTCCTAATATATGTATAGGGTAAATTATCTGCTTTCCTAACCTAAAAGGAACCTCTTAGTAAAAAAGGTATTTTTGGAAGAAAAAACCCAAAAAAACAAAAAACCCCACCAGAATTCTCCAACCACGTGTCACTCTTTATTCCTTGATTTCACCACTGTACTTTAGACGTATGTCAATAAATGCTATTGAATCAATGTCCGGTATCAGAAGAGATAGAAAGATGCAACAACTTTGCTTTTTGTGCCACAGAACACATAATGACCTGTAAAAAGAAGCCCATTTAATGCCTATTAAGAAATAATTTGTGCTCAATATCTTATTCTAAGAAATCAGTGTCAAATAATGAATTTTTGAAATGCAATTTAGATTTTGAGATGCAATTTAGATTTTGAAATTCAATTTGGAAATACCATCAAAAATTACTAAGCTAATGGAATATAATTATATCTGAATGGGCAAATTTCAGTTAATTGGAAAAAAACCCCAAGAAACCCTACATACATGGAATCCCTCATTCCCCAGTGACCATGGTTATTTAAAGGAGATATACGAGATATTTTTAAATTTCCAGTGTATGAGTCTTTACTTAACAGGATAAGCACTAGCAAACCATTTCACTAACATTATCTTATTTAATCTCAATAACCCTATAAAGAAGGTATTATTGTTCCCATTTTATAGATAACAAAATGGAGGTTAAGAGAAACTAAACAACAAGGTCAACGGTTTGGATCCCCATACTAGCCAGCTGCCTGCCCCCTTCGAAAAGAGAGACTGTGCAATTTGTCCGAAGCTACATAAAACCTTCAATTAGACTCAACTGACTATGTTTTTATCCATTCTAGATTTATAGCTGAGGACCATATTATTTTTGTTTCAGATCATAAGCTTATCCATTAATAGAGTATGCATTTTCTACACAGTCACTTAAGCATTCTTAACCTAGCATAGGCAAATGTGAAGTTCAAACTCAATTAATAATATACCAGCCCTTAAAAAATTCCATCTTGGTTTTACTGATATTATCCATAATAAGAACACATTCATAAATATTAAAGATATATCGCATTCTCCTCTCAAAGTTCACATGGACTTTTCTGCTAACTACAGAACGATTTACCTTCTTGCCTTTGAGGGCCACTGCACTGGGTTAAAAAACTAGAAAAATTATATATTTGCTTTTATGTGTTGTTTTCTGATACCTCTACAACCTGTACAGTTTGAACTCTGTGCAAGAAGATTTGATGAAATCTCATGCATTGTAAATAATCCAAAACCCAGTATAATGCATATAAGAAATAGACCTGGAGTCAGATTTCAATTCTGATATTACCTCTGCCACTAGGTAGCTGAAAAGGCCTGGCAGGCAGCTAACACTGGAGTGATTAGGAGTAATCAAAAGGCATATTTATTACTATTTGCATCACAGATTTCTTAGATCTGTCTTTTAATATACATACACTCAGTTATAAACAAAACATGTATCTGAAAAGTTGTGTGTGAGCTGTGCAGAAAGAAGTGCTTACTTTTTTTTGCATTCTTAACAGCATCCAGGAATTTCCATCTTACCTCTCCCCTTCACCCCTCACCTTGAGGCAAATGAGATATTTTTCTGGCACCTAGGAGTTAGAACTTCTATTTTGCACAGAAACAGCATAATAAATGGTGGCTAGGGTTAGAACCTGTCATGATAAAGGTGAAACAGGCATCTGTAGGCTGATCTGGGAATCTACTTATTCATAAGGTTCTCACAGGAAAATACTTTTGAGTTCTAAAAAGCCAGCATACACATGCCTTTATAATACAATCCATTTTGCCACAGTGATTGGTGATATCCTTCTCTTTGCACAGCAGTTGCAAGATTACCTCCAGGTAAATTTCAGAGTAACATATTCTTGTTTGAAATACATAGGTTATCACAAATCTTATTCAAACTGTACTTAAACTGTAAAAGCTGGAAGAGATCAGAGAAAGAGTCCAACCCTCTAATTTTCCAAAAGAGGAAACAGGATCTAGATCACACAGGCAGTATGGCAGGCCTTGGACTAGAACAAGTTGAACCCCAAATCCAGGGTTCTCTCTGGTGAGACCAGATAAACAATGCCCCTGTATGTAGGGCCAAGTATTTCTAAAGTGACAGGTTCTCCTTCCAAGTATACCTACAACTATAGTTTTAAGGTTCCTTTTTTTCCCCTTCTTTTTAAATCTAAGTCCATGGCCCTGTAAATGAAACACCAAACCATGAAAAGCAGTATTTTGGTATCTTGCTGATACAGTCCAACATATCACATCGAAAACACTACTTTGTGTCTGACTGGGCCATCCTTCATCTCCAGGGGCCACACAATCCACCACACCCTTCTCTACTTTTATCTGCCCGTCCTGTTTCTCAGTTATTTCCCAAGGCTTCTGCTTTCAAACGAGCTCACTTGCTATCTGACCTGGTCTTCAGACTTCTATTCAGTATATGGAATAGTGAGTTCCTACAATGTGCAAGGATTCATACTCTACGTTCCTGCTCTTTTCCACAAGGCTCATCTCATGAAGGAAGCCATAATAAATCTGAGACTGTGGCTTTTAAACTCCTATAGTAAGAAATAATTTGTATGCAACCCAGTACATACCCCCATTCACACACACCTTCAAATAAATAACTCAAAAGTTTGACAAAATATTCTTACTATGCATGATGTTTTATATTCTTCATTCTATTCCATTTAATTTTTTAAAAAGTCCTGATTGGCAAAGAGGTATTAGCACTCCAGTGTTCATTGCTGCTGTATTCACAAAAGGCAAGATGTGGAAACAATCTAAATGTTCATCAACAGAAGAATGGATAAAGAAAATGTGATACGTACGAACAGTATATTATCATTCTGCCTTAAAAACAAGGAAATCCTGCAATATGTGACAATTTGGATGAACCTTGAGGACATCAGGCTAAGTAAAATAAACCATTCACACACGGAAGGACAAATATTGCTTGATTCAACTTACACGAGGTATCTAAAATAGTCAAACTCATAGACTCAGAGAGTAGAACAGGCATTTGCCAGGGGCTGGGGGTAGGGGCAATGAGTTGCTAATCAACGAGCATAAAGTCTCAATTACACAAGATGAACAAGTTCTAGAGATCTGTATGTACAACATTGTCCCTATAGTTAATAACAAATTTAAGTGTGTACTACACTGTTAAGGTAGATTTCGTATTAAGTGTTCTTACCACACATATACACAAAGTCCTGCTTGAAATCTTCTAAATTTCTCATCCACTAATGGATCATGACCTGTGATTTCAAGAAAATGCTCTACCTCCTAAAAGGGTGATTACTTTGACATGATGCTGAAGGGATAGTTAGACACATCAGCAAATACTTAGGCACAAGACACTGTCCCCCCCTCCCTGCCAACCAAGAATTAGTATCTGCATCCTATGATCCAAGGGTAGAAGAGAGACCAACTGGTAGGAGACCAGGGCTTCACTGAACTATCATTTCAGGAATAAGAAGTAGGGTGGGGCTTCTTTTTTCCCCAATGACCTAGGCAGTCTTCACATCTTAATTCTTCCCCGTGTCAGGCTGCTTATTTCTAACTGGGCTGTCAACACTTGAAGGCAGGAATGGTATTCTTCTTGAAAATTCTACACTCCACCCAGAGACATAATTGAAGCAGAATATAAAATAATAAATGAGCAACGAGTGTTTTTTTTCCCCCCAATCAAAGATAACTTTTCTAATTCATGGCTTCTGTTAAACAGTAAATTCCCCACTCCAAAAGACAATGATTTGTTAGTGGGGTAAAAAAGCAAAGGAAGATGTGGAAAAGAAAAAAATCTAGGGAGACAGAGGATAAATCATAAAATAAATATTAAAATACTGGTAAGGAGAAGCATTTCAAGTCAAGTTTTTTAAAAAAATCAACTTGTAGGTTGGTATTTCATTTTGACACAGAATATTTGGAACAAGAAAGTTGAAGATGCAGTCTCAACGGCCACTAATGAAAGCTTCCGTAGAACCTCTTTAACACATTTAATGTAACAGCTGTGCTATCCAATCAACTTATAGATCTTTCCAAGAAGTGTTATTACCTGGCTGAAATGCTGGACTCAATTTTCTCCTCTTATAGAGGTACAAGTTTGCTTTACTGCCACTCTTTTCCACTGCCCTTGATTTTTGGGGGTGGGGAGGAGAGGCAAACCTATTATTAACCCTCTCTTCAGGAAAGCCTGTCAAAGTGGAGACACACTACTGTAAGGCCCTACTCTTCAGTTCTCACTTCAGTTCATTCAACAACTACAAAAGCCACTTAAAACAGGTAGTTTAAAGAGCACTTAAAATGCTCTTCCTGCCAACAGGAGAAAAATCTTTAAAAGGGTAAGGAAAAGGATTCTTGGAGGGTCCACAGATGGGCCAAAGATGAATGGGATGGAGGAAGGGGTGGGGCAATAAGGAGGAGAGGTCTCCAGACTGGGTTATTGAGCTCCAACTGTGCTGCAAATCTCCTGTCGCTGTGGTTCTATCTGGGACAATGACTACCAAAGACATTAACTGCTTTTCTTTTTTCTTTCTTTTCTTTTTTTTTTTTTAGGTAGACCTAGTTAATGTCAAAACAGGCCCAAACAAAATTTTAACTTGCAATTGCACAAGAATGGCTACTTAAGATGGGAACCTTAAATGGCAGTTCACTTATCATGCCACAAGCATCTGATGCCAACTGTACCAGGCACAAGGCTAAGCGCTAGGGAAACAGAGGTGAAGAAGCAGCATGATGTCCCTGCCCTTCCTGGGCTTACATTTTCCTGTGAGTGACACACAATACACAAACGAATATATGAAATGTCACATGTTGTAAAGAAACACTGAACTTGAGACTAAAAGAATTATCACCAAATACATGCTGTGCCCCTTTTCTGTCCAAAGAAGTTTTGACAAACCACTTTTGTGGAAACATGAATTACTAGTTGTCACACTTTCCTAATTTAAAACAGCACAATTCCTTCAGCTGTAGGAAGCGGACTTATCTTTCAATTTTAGAAATAAGAAAACTAACCTTTTGCAAGGAGATATTCTGCACTGATGCAGCAGCACCTGGACACTTTGGCCAAGAATGATAACAACACTGGCCAGAAGATGAACTATTTACACAGGTGGCAAGCCATTTAAGGCAAAAGCTGAAAATGCAAAAAAGAGATGGACTTCTCAGGAAGTCATTTAACTATCTGTACTGCATATACATGTGATTTTTAAAAACGGAAAAGGAGGGCATAAAGTTTTGGCAGAAAAGACTAAATCTAACAGTTTTAACATTAATGCTTTCCAAAGCATTCCAATAAACAATGGTTCAACACTGAGAATCCACTTCATCTTTAGGCAGAACACATGATGAAGCACTCATTTGTAAAGTTTAGATGCTAGATATAGACCCTACAAAGGCGCTAACAAATCCTTTTTTTGAAGCTCTAAGCATTCCCATTTAGAATCAAACAGGATCAGAAAGGTCCTCGCCTTAAAGAAAAACTAAGCCGTAACTTATTTGTTTAAATTTATAGCTATACAGGCGGGGGGGGGGAAGGGGGGTAGGCGGGGGGAGGGGGGTAGGCGAGGGGAGCGGGGGGCGGTGAGAAGGAGAAGTTGGAGAGGTTTACGAAAACACACCTAGATGAGGTAGGAAGAAGTGAACATCCTGAAGACCTGACTTCTACTAGCTACGAACAACTTAGTCCCTTGCATATCAATCGCAAAAGTGAATTCTGACACCGGACGGTGGATCGCGGTACTCGCCGTACTGAAAGTCACACTTTTTTCGTGCTCACGCCCTGCCAGGGCCCAATCCGCGTTTGCTGAATGAAGAGGAAAACCCAAATGAATGAATAAACGAGTAGTATGGCCAGGATGCTCAGAGAAGGGCCCCCACCGTCAGATGGCCCTAGCTGCCGGCTGGGCGAGGGCGAGGACAGCGCACCGGGGCGGGGGACGCCGGGGACCCCCGGGGTGCAGTGCAGGACTCAAGAGTGCGATGGGGCTCCAGGGCCCGGGCGCCGGGCGTCGGGCGTGCCCGGCCGAACAAAGGCGGCGCGGGGTGGTCTGACAGGGGCGCTCAGCGGGGGCGGGGGCCGCGGACACTCACCTCGTCTCCCCACTTGAGCACGTCCTTGTGCCGGTCCTTGACGGCGTGGTATATATGCAGGAACTGAAGGATCCCGTGCCGCCGCACGTGGTCTGCGTGGCGCTGGGTCTCCTCCCAACTCAGCGGCGAGCCCTGGGACAGCAACCCCATGGCCGCCCCCTTCTGCTCCTCCTCGGGGCTGACCGCGGCCGCTCGCTCCGGGCGCGAGCCGGACACTCAGCTGCCCGCAGAAGGCGGTAGCGGAGGCTGCTCCACCCCGGGGTGGCGCCCTCGGGACGCAGTCGGCGGAGGGAGGGTTCGGTTCGCTTCTGCTCCCGGGCGCGGGGGTCCCTGCAGCCCAGGTGACAGACCGGGGGTCCGACGCACAGCGCGGACACAGAGGCGGCAGACGGGAGGGCACGCTGGGCGGCTCTCGGCCCGGAGGCCTTGCCCCTCGCCCACTCCGGCTCTCGCCCTACTCCTGCTCGGAGGCAGGACGCCACGGCCGCGGTGCGGCAGCGGCTCCCACTTCTCTTTGCCGGTGTCGTGCACTGGCTTCTTCCTACTTGTGACCAAAACCTGCGCCTCAGCTGAGCATGCCCAGTCTCCGCGTCCGCTCGCTCGCCGCTCCCGGGTGCGATCCTTCGCTCCGGATTTTATAGACTACGGGAGGGGGCGGGGAAAGGGGGCGGTGCAGGACGGGAGGCGTGGCTGAGAGTCCGAAGGGATTCTAAGGGGGCCGCGGAGGAGGCGTGCGCAGGCGTGGTTAGGGCGGAGTCAAAGGGGTAAAAGCTCCTGGGAAGTGGGGTGAAGTAGGTCTCGCTTTAAGCAAATGCGATGTGGAAAAGTCCGTTTTTCCTAATCCAAAGAAATAAACTCCGGGTTGGGGAACAGAATTGATTATTTGAGTTAATGAGGAACGCACCAGGTAACTTTTTAGTTGGAAAAGGCCTCACACTTATAAAAACATGGTGAGAGCGGCAGAAGTTTTTGAGAAGAATATTGGCTTGGGAGTTTGATGAAACACGTATCACCTGTAGACTCCATTACTTACTGATTGTGAAACCTTGGGAAAGTTATTTCCGTACTCGTATAAAATTAGATTAATCCTCTTTCATGGATGTTCTAAGGATTGCACAGTGTAGACGTGCATTGAGTTGATGATCAATAAATTGACCAGGCTGTTAAAAGGAACGAATTTGTCTACAAGTTGTTACGTATGTGTATATATTATCATTATTTGAGTATTCTCGGAATTAACTATGACATGTTCTCTGGATGGCACAGACAACATTCATTGCAATAAAAGGGGGTTTGTCAACATCTCCACATGAGCTATACGAAGGAACCATCTCCAAAAGATTATCTTCCATCTAAACCTAAGATTCATCCATTAAGTGATCAAAACGATTTTCATGTGAACTTACCATGGGGGTAGAAGATATTAGGAACAGCTGGAGTTGGCCCTAACTTGGTATGATAGGGAAGAAAAGTACCTTGCCCTGTAGTAATTGTTCAATAAATATGTGTTGACAGAGTAATGACATGACAGGTCAGGGGGGAAGTGACAGCAACTAGATCATACATTTACCGAGGCCAGAAAGTGTGTACTTATTATGCGTTTTCTCGAAGTAAGTAGTTAACATTTAGTAAGCGCCTATCATTGCTAAATGAGCTAATGATAGTAGGAGTCTCTTCTCCCACAGCCTTAATTGTGGATGTGCCCACCATAGGGCTTAGGGACAGGGATAACCAGGTCACAGTGGGGTGTGTGTGTGTGTGCGCGCGCGCGCACGCACGCGTTGACAGCGTGGGGTGTTTAAAGCTCAGGGGATAATATTTCACTCTCCAGCACATAGCTGGGATAAAAACCAGGCCTCATTCTAGTTTTTCCACAGCCTACTCAATAACCTCAGCTACTGCCCCCGCCCTCCTTGTGCTCTCCTTGTGCCCTCCTCACCAACCTCACCAGACATGTATATTTTTTCTGGCTCTCCGCTGTTTTTTCTGCTTAGAATTCTCCACTTGACACACTCCTGTTCATCCGTTGAGTGCCAGTTACTCCACTCTGTATTTTGATTGCATTTGTACACTCTTCTATTTGTACATTATGATAATCATTTCTAAAATATCTCCACACTACATAGTGACTTTCTCTGGGACAGATAGGACTTATGCCTTTTGTACCTTTAATTCCAGAAAAGTGTTGGTATAGAGTAGGTGCTTAATAAACATTAGTTTTCTCTGTGGAAAGCAAGTAGTAAAGGAGGGGGAGAAACAGTGTTTCACATACAGGTAGGGCATCCAAAGGATCATTTGGTTATTCTCATAATCTCATTTCACAGTTTCATAGACTTGCATTGTTCAACATGATGGCCATCAGCCACATGTGGCTATTGAGTGTTTGAAATGTAGCTAACATGACTCAGAAACTGAATTTTTAGTTTTACTTAATTGATTTAAATATGAATTTTTAAATTGATGTTCCATTCAGTTATTGGAAAACATAAGTAAATTTGGAACAAGTTGGAACTGTGAATTCACTTTTTCAACTGTAAATTTTAGGAAATCTAAATACAGATCAAGCATTTTCAGTGGAAATTGAGTGGCCCAAGAGATAGATATGCTATGAGAGTAAAACTCCAGATTTGAAGGCTTAGTACAAAAAAAGAATGTAAATATCTCATTAAAAATTTTATGTTAATATAGTATTTTGAACATGCTGAGTTAAATAAGATATAGTATATTACTTAAATTAATCCACCTGTTTCTTTTCAGTTTTTAAAGGTAGCTAGTGGAAATTTTAAGATTACATATGTGGCTCACATTCTACCTTATTGAAACAGCGCTGATGCAGACCTTTATTTACACTTTGCAGAGCACACTTTCCCCCATACACCTGCTGCATTTCTTCACAGCGATATCCTGAAGCTGGTCTCTTGGGAAAATGTCAGCTTCATTTTAATGAGGAGACAGGAACGTGGGCGGTTCAGTAAGAGACTAAGTTCTATCCTAGCCACAGCTCTAAGCAATACTGAACATTTACGCGATACTGAGTTAACACTGCAATTTGAGTTACTGTGCCGAGACTCTGGTTCACATTCACATAAGCGGGCCTCTCCTACCCTACCCCGAATTCCTAACCAGCACCCTAAGAGACGGTCCTAGGGCTCTGGACAATCCCAAATCCGGTGCATTGTGGCACCCACCACCCGGCAGTTATGCCAAATTTAAACCATAATCTCCGCAATGCCTTTAGCAATTTCTGTTACACGAACAAAAACTCCGCTATGGATCAACGGAAGTCATTCATATTCAACAACGTTATTCCCCTCTACTTGACAGTGGTTTGCATTTGCAGGTCCATTTCTCGATTTCATTCTGTAGACTGCACCCAGGGCTGGGTTTCGACATCTGGGAGTGGGTTTTCAGCGGACAGCACCATCAGGGCTTTAACAATTGCTAAAAGGAAAAGAAGGAGCTCATATCTTGCTCAATCTACTCTTCCCTGAGCCATGACCAAAGACAGACTCAGGGTCATTTCTTCCGCAGAAAACGCAACACTCGCTCGACCGGAACCCACCCCTGCCCAGCGGCGGTCAGAGCATCGCACCCTCGCCTGCTAACGCCGGGGCCGAACGCAAGCCCCGCCTCCAGGGCCGCCCGGAAAACCCGGACCGTGGAGCCGGGCGGCAGGGGACGCCGTGCGGTCCCGCGGCCGAGCTGAGCATGCTCGGAGAACGGATCGGTCGCGGGAGGAAGCGGCGCGGGCCGAGGGCGCTGCACGCCGCGCCGTTGTTGTGATACAGCCCCCGCCACGTGACTGCGCCGGCCCGCCTCCCCGGCGCGCGGTGCCGCCTCCCGGTGACTCAGCACTTTGTACGGGCTCCGCGCCGGAGGTCAATCCGGGGAGGTTGCTCCGGGGCAAAGTTTCTGTCACCCTGACCACCGGGTTGCTGCTCTCGGTATCGCAGCAGCCATTTCAGACTTGCCGTGTTCGGGCCTCCACACAAGGAGGAAAAAATATATCATTTTCCTGGGTTCACGCCATTCACTGTTTCCCCTGAGTCAGCGGCTTCGCAGAGATCAAGTGAGGAAAGCAGAGGGACAGTGCTTTGGGGTCTCTGAGGAAGGCACTTATAGGTTCACGCTACTTGCTGTCATCCACCCCACCCTTTATTGCACTCTTTGACCTGAGTATCCCTTGTCTTTGATGGTCTCTAGGGTGGTTCTCAACTAGTTGCTCTTTATGGCACACCTGCTTTATGCCAAGCGCTCTGTTTGATCTGGAATCCATAAAACAGCCCTGGTTGCTGCCACGTTTTATAGATGAGGCAACTGAGATCCAGTAACGTTTGGTAACAAGTAGTGGCTACGCTGGGATTTGAACGTCAGTCTGATTGCAAAGCCTGTGCGCGTTCTACTAGTCCACACAGCCTGGGTGAAGGTGATGGTGGTCTTCAGAGGGACTCTTCCTGGCACGTGATACCACCTCCATTACATGGGACACACCTGTGACACACCCTTTCCCCCAAACCCTTGGGTCTGTGAAGTAATGAAGAATTTTTCTTTTTAATTTTTTGAGTAGTAGGAAAAAAAACAGGTATTTCTTAACTTCAGTCTACGTGGTAGTAAAATACAAAAGATATAGAAGGGATTTTCTCCCTACAGGTGTTTTATATGTAGAACTTGATGTGATTATACTTAACAAGGTCCCTAGGGCCTTATGATAGAAGAGCAGTAGCCAAAAGACTGGGGTTTTCATCTCAGCTCAGAGGTTAGCCTGCTGGGTCAATCTAAGTAAGATTGTGTTTATGATCGTATTTATCAGTGGGAGATGCGTCCCCAACTCTTCACCTGTTCAAAGGAGAAGCTGGAGATTAGGTTCCTTTCTAGCCTAAATATTCTCTGATGTCACTACTACTAAATTAGTAGAAAAAGGGCAAATCTTTTTGCATTGTGTAGTATTTCCTAACACATACTGCTGTGTTAATTGTCATTTTAAGTCAAAAAAGTAAAGAACCTCTCTTAAACTTGTTTTTCAAGCCGATTTTTAGTTCATATGGATTTTTGAAATATATAACGTGTTTATTTTCATGTAGTGTTACAAAAACGTTCATATAGAGTTACAAAAGTTCTGCACAAGTGAAGACCTTTTTTTAAGAGGGAGAAGCTGGAGTGTGCTAAAGAAGAAGAGTAGGAGACAACAGGGGGCAAGATTAAGGATGTGGGAGGGAAAAAGGATGCCTTTAAGATCTCTGAGGAGACATGACATGGGATTCAGAACACATGGGAAGTGGTGGGCTTATTATTTTTCCCCCCTAGAACAGTATCATTGTCTTCCTATGAGATGCTGAGGATGATGTGCGAGGATGGCAAGGGTCATAGCTCAATACCTTTCTCACTGGAGTATGGTTAAAGAAAACACATCTATTTATTGTGGACCTTGGCAATCAGACACAAAAGTAGACAACATAGTGTAATGACACTTCATGTACCTATTACCAACCTTCAGTACCACCACAGGGCTATCTTATTTCAGTTATTTACCTCCTCCTCTGATTAATTTAAAGCAAATCTCACTGGAGTAGGTTCTCATGTAGTTAGCTACAAGTGAGGGTTCAAGAAAGAAAGAAACAGTTTGAGTAATTGATATGGGGGATGGTCCAGGAAGATGGAAAGGAATGAGGAATTGGCTAATCCTTTACTGGAAATGAATTTCTTTCATCCTGAAATTGGAGACAGTAGTAGTCATTCACTTGTTTTTATTTCAAATTATCTAGCTATTGTTCTAAATTATGGGACTTTGCATTTAAAAACAAAACAAACCGTCTTTGTCACAGGTAGTATGAACTGTTTCACAACAGCTGGCACGGACAGTTATTACTGTTAAAGTAGGCCAGGTGTCAAAAGATAAGTAAGGTATGTAAGACATGTATTTACCCTTTTAATGATTCCTAATCTTAGTCTCTGCCCTTTTCCTCCCATTTCACTCACTTTAGTTCACATAAATATATGTAAACATCAGTCTAGATTAGATAACACCGAATAATTGAACTTTGGCACTCAGTAACCTATCGTTGATGGATGATGGGATGTAAAAAAGTACTAACCATAATTATACCTACTTAGAAAGGCAATTGTACTGAATATTGAGCAATTTTGCTTAGTGTAAGACTAATTCCTAAAAGAAAAAAATGACATAATTGTACTTCCTGAAGGTATTTTTCCTCACACAGTACCCACTGCCACTTATTTTTAGCACTTAGGCTTAAATGTAGTAGATTTAGAAAAAAAATTCAACTCACCTAAAAATGACTTATCTTGTAGCACACAGGACAACCCTGCAACAAAGAATTACCTAGCCCAAAATGTTGAGAAACCTTGGTCTATATGTTTCAGGATGAACTCTAAGTATTACCCAGTATTTACAAGGGTTTCTAAGGTCATCAAAATGACTAGTTGAAAAGAACTGAACATTTACAATGGTTACCATTATTTTATTTGCAGTTAACACAAGCACAAATACACATGTGCACACTCACAAGGGTACTTCACAAATTTCATGGCAAAATAGAAGAGAATACTAATCTTTCCACGAACTTTTTGAAGTACCCTCATATATCCATATACATGTGTGTATATATATACATATATAAATAATAGCCAGCTATTTCATCCTGGTCTCTAGTGCACTGATGGAGCGTTTGATAGGAGGGGTTAGGGCCCTTCTTTATCCTGTTTCTCTTTTCCTGTGGCCACTTACTTATCCAGCCCTGGTCTACTCTGCAAAGTGTCTTATGCCTGTCCATGAAAGACTAGTTAAATATTTGTAATATCAAACTGCAGCATTCTTAGTCCCTATCTACATTTCTTAAGAATTCAGTTTTAACAAATGACTCAGTTTTCTCTCTTAGAAGCTTGGTTACTACTGAACAGGAAATATGGCATACTGGAAAAAGCTTTGGCTTGGGTGTTAGAACTGAGTTGTTTCCAGCTCTTCCCCCTTCTAGCTCCATAACCTAGGGTAAGCTACTCTGCTTCAGTTTCCTCACCTGTATAATAAGCGTGGGCGGGGAGGGTAATATGGTGCAGAATGGTTGGAGGGATTGAAAGCAACATGTGCAGGGCATCTGGCACATATGAGGGGCTCATTAAATGACACTTCTTTTGCATCAATCAAGGTAGGAATTTCAGGAGGTGCAATGGCGCTAGACTCAAGTTACAGTGAGCTCGGAAAACATCTTCCAGCTGTGGATGCTTCTGCTGCTGCAATGGTGAGAGGTTTTAGAAGTTTCCAAAAAGAAACTCCCCTGTTACTCAAAAGCCCACCCAGCACCTGTAAGACCTGGAGTTAAAAACTCTCACCTGGCTCCAAAAGTCACCTCTCTGGCACTTTAATTTTTAAAGTTTTGTGACTGCTGCCAGTGTTTTCTCTGCAAGTGTTGTTCAGGCAAACCTTCTCTGGCTTCTCTACCTTCTTCTCCAAGTAGAACCCTGGACTAAACAGAAAACAGCTTGCTAGTCAGCAGCAACCTCTGTGGCCTCGGGTAGGGACCTTGTGGAATCATGCTTCAAGGCAGGCAGGCCACAGCTGTCATGGCAGGTGGTCCAGTGAGACCTTCACCAAAGTAGAGTTGCCATGAATCCTCTCAGTGTGCACAGCTCTGCCCTGGCGCAGCCACACCGTCACCCTTTAGAGGAGTGTTCAGCCAAGTGGATGGGCACCAGGTAAGCAGGTTATGCTGTTTGTCTTTGAACTGCAGAAGGGAGAAATTATTCAACATCTATTGTGTTTGGGAAGGTTTATATTTGTTCCTCCCCACAAATCGAGTAAGGCAGAGCTTCCCAAAGAGTGTGTCCCAGAACATTAATATGCCCTCAATAGTTATGGGGTGCCAAAATGCCAGTTCCCCTCGGCCCCTGTGATGGCAAAGTAGGCTCTGATTTGGGTGGTCAGAGCTCCCTGGTCTGATCACATCTCACTGTGAGTGGCAACATTGTTTGCAGTAAAAATATTTTCAGTTTCAAGGTGTACAATGTTATGAAAAAAGTTGGGAAAGGCTACCATGAGGTATCACCCAGTTTTATGGAGGTGGAAGCTGAAGCTCACAGATTAGAAAGCACACTCAAAGGCCACACTTGTGAACAGCAGAACCAGGATTTGATTCCGGGTTTGTTTGCCTTCGAAGTCCAAGTTCATTTCACTTTCCTCAAATAGCTAAAAACAAAATCAAGCCACACGAACAGTTAACACCTGAAATTTGAATAGGCCTTTATGGCTTATGGAGTGCTTTGACAGAAGAAAAGAAAAAGCAAGAGATGAAGGAATGAACATTTCTCATATACCTACAATGCACCTTGTGCTTTACATGAACAGTCTTATTTAATCTTAACAGTTTTAATTTCTTACGTGTAAACTTACAGTAGCCTTGTTATGTGTTTTACGAATTTAGTTTACTCTTTTGTCATTTTCTCTATACCCCATTACTAAGAACTGACTCAGTTCTTAGAGAAGCGTTGAGTGATAGAAACTGCACTTAATCCCAGGTCTTTTGACTGCAGATTCTGGACCCTCCTTGCCCCAAGAGCAATGGTATAATTCATTCAATGGAGATCTTCAAAATAAGATTGTCATTATTACTGGATCAAGACTGTGCAAAAGAGATTTTTAAACTTGATATTTATAGTTTATTATAAATATTTCTACTTCTCTCTACATACCCTTTGACTTCTTTGTCCATAATTTTTGGGTTTAAGGATAATATCACATCATGTACTGATGGAAGAAGATATAGGAAAAGACCAAAAGGCAGATCAGAAGTTGAATCACCCATCCCATGAAATATGGAGTTAAGAGATGAAAGTAACTTGGGAGCTAGTGTAATTAGAAGACTGGCAAGTGATGATTTCTTTTTAAAGAAAAATCCCCTCTAAGTATGATGCTTAACGCAAATCCGTGGAAGTAAAACAGGCTACTCCTTTTTAGTACCATTTTGTAATATCATTCGCTAACATTCATGGTATCGAAAATGAGAATCCTCTGTCCAGTGATGTCTCTAACACACAGCAAAGCAACTTTTACCTGTCCAGAAAAAGCAAATGTAAGTTTTGTGAGGGAATGTTGGGAAAACAGGAAAATGGTCAAGGCCTCTCAGATGTTCAGAATCTTGCCCAGCATTTGATATAAATAGGCACATGTGCCCAGGTGTTCCTTGGTTATCTTCTAATGTAATTGCACATGCGCACTCAGGTGTCCTGGGTTATGACTTAAGTATAAAAGACCAGTGGCTCTAATCCATGGCGTCTCCCCACCATGCCCCCTTGGGGGGGGGGTGCTACGGGGAGGCTGCTACTGTTGCTGCCAGTGCCCCTGGGACCCTTCAGGAGGCCGCCACTGTTGCTGCTGTAAGCTGCTGCTGCTGCTGCTGCGGACCAAGCTTGTGTTGTCTGCCAACAGCTTCTAGGATCTTTCCCAATTACCTAAGCGCTGACCTGAGTGTGAGGATCTGGTGACCCAGTCTGTACAACAGGTTTGAAGGGTCTGTGGGTCCTAACCCCTAACCCTGACAATACAACTGGAAAATTTAGCATAACTAAAATAATGAAACATTTTGGCTTTAGCTTAGCTATTGCTGTAACCTGACAACAGGCATAGTCGTGTAGCTTGACAGGGATCACGAACCATCTTCACGTGCAGGGAGCTAATCACTGTTTACAATGTCCTTATTAAGGTCAGGGGCACAGTCCTGTAGTTGTAGGCATGTGTCATGAGGAAATCTGGTAGTTTTTCTGTCATTAATTTGATTGCAATAGTGATGGCAATAGCTAAAATCTTGAATGTGAGAATTTGTCCTTCCAGGTAGATTATTATTGAGATTACATTTGGCACTTTTTGTTTTCATTATGCAAAACAAATACTTAAATCTTTTACAGATGTCTTAATATTTAGCAACTTGGATTAAATATATTCATAAACTAGCTGTGAAATTAGTATTAATGTTGATCTGGGCTACAAATAGTTCGGAAGTTTGGACACTATGTAAAAGTACCATGATTATATGAGGGTACTTCAATTCATATTATCTTTTATTTTTCCACAAACTTTTTGAAGTACTGTAGTATAATAAAGGCAAGTCTCTGGTGATAAGACTTTAATCAGATTAAATTTGTGCTTAGTTATTTAACAAATACTAGGCACCCATTCTGTGTGGGTCCTATTCTTGGTGCTGGGGATACTGGGTGAATGAGAAAAGCAACACTGCTGCTCTAGGAGCTTTTCCTTCTAGAGGGAGAAGACAAAATAAATTCTATCATTTTTGATGCTATTTTAAGAAAGTAATAGAGAGCGCCTATTGTTGGGATGATTTATGTGTGTCAGACTGTCTTCTGGTTAGTTTTGCTAATGATGTAGCTACAGGTGCTGTGATTTTGCAGGCCAGAAGAGCTGTCAGCTCTTAGAAAATTTTCATTTGCTCCAACTGGGGATAAAATCTGACGCTGAAGTAGGAAATTTTTTCCACCATTTTCCTTCAGGTAGGGCACGCATCTTCTTTCTTAAATGCCAAGTGGGATAATGAGTGTGAATTGTTACTGAAAGACCTTTGATAGTTCCTAATTTGTTATGAATCTACAGATTCTTAGAAACATATTTAACCAACTTCTAAAGCCTGAAGTGTTTATGACATATTTGTGATGAGATTTACTTAGTAAGCCCAAACACTGTTAAAATGTCAAAGAGTATGTGACTGATATTTTAAATTGACGCAACATATTACATGTTAATTTTTTTTTTGAAATTTACTTGGGATGAAAACAATATTTAATGCTGTGCCTTTAATATTACAGTATAACATTCTGCAGGAAGACTATGCTGATATAAGGCTCCTTGCACAGGATGGTGGAAGACACATGGAATGTGAAATAAAAAAAGTACAAATAGGCTTGTTTTTCAGAAATTTGGTACATTTGATGATGTCAAACTTGTAAGAAAAAAAATAACAACCTATATTAATTATATTACACTCAAGGTTGCTTATAAATCCAGAGTTTTTTCCATCATAACAAAATAACATACATTCTTCTTGAATATGAAACCCTCAATACGTTTCCTGTCTTTTATCTGTCCTTGTATTTTCTACATGTAAGAAGGAGATTCAGGGTCATTACATTTTAACTTTAGTAATATGTTTTGAGGTTTTTAAGTTTTTATTTTCAAGTTATGGCTCGTTTATACAGTTTCAGGGCAGTTTTATATTCAGATGATTATAAGGTAATTTACTTAAAAGGCAAAAAGAAATGCTAACATAAGCCTGCAAATATTTACTTCAACGTTTAAAGTCTGTTAACAGCTTCACTCACATAACATGTTGATGCATGATTAATGAAAGCTGGGTTACTTTTAACTGTACTTAGAAACAATACTGTCAAAATAATAAACAATAGCTATTATGCTTTGTTTTCTGAGATTCATACTTTTAATAATCGCATTAGTTTTGCATTCCAGAGTTCCAAAGGATATAAAAACTGGTATAGAGATTATGAAAAATTACCAGAAAAAGGAAAGAAGAAAAAGGAAGAGAGGGGGAAGGGTAGTCAGAGGGGAAGGCAAAGGAGACAGGAGAGGAGCGGATAGGAAGAGAAGGCTGACAGTCTGGGTTAGTGGCTTGGATTCCTTACTTACTAGCTCATTAATTAAGTCATTAATTTATCTTTCAAAATATTAGCACGCTGTAGTAAAGCTTTTGGCAAATAAGTTAACCTCTTATCCCAAGTTTGCGGCCAGGGAAAAAGACTAAAGAAAATAAGAAAAGAAACTGGAATGGATAATTCCAGCTCTGTCTCACAATTATTCTGAGGCTTAAACAACATATATGAAAGTGCTTTGGAAAAATTCTCTACAGAAGAAAGTTCTCCATGGATACTGCTACTAAGAGGCACAGGCTCCTTTACCATCTTATTTCTAAAACCATATTTGACGTAGTTCGAGCAACCTCCAAGTGGGGCTCAGGCCCAGTAGCACAGAGAGCAAGACAAACAACATTCTTATCTTGTGACAAAGCTAGTAGAGTGTCTCAGTACTCCAGTGTATGAGGGGACAGTATGAGCAGAACAATATCTCTAATTCCTGCGGTAAAAATAACAAACTACAGTTTTGCATATTTAAGATGTGATATCTCATTGTTTGGAAAGAAGTTGGGTAGATGATTCATTGTACAAGACGGGAAAAGATCAAGGAGGCTGATTCATGTAATTCAAGGCTTATTTCTGCAAAGCCATTTTTGAATGTTTACTGACCTGGGTCAAGTAATTGTGGTGGCTTCATTGTATTAATTGAAACTTTCATGTGTGTCTGTCACTGTGTTTAAACTCTTAAGCGTCCTGTCATTTAAGTCTCACAACCACCATGTGAAGGGCAGTAATATCTGCATTTTGCAGTTGAAAAATGTAAATTTTGAGGATTTAAGCACATTTTTAAAAGTTTACATGTCCAGTAAATGAAAGAATCCAAATTCAGATTCAGGTCTTCACCATCTTGCTTCTTCGCTTCTGGATCTCCAGGCATCCCTGTGCAGCCTGCTCTTCCCCAACCACAGAGCAGAACAATGGCACTGAGCTCAGGGCTGTCCTGCGAAGTCAGCTGTTGGCTCTGAGGACTTTGGTATCAGTGACCTTTCTTTCTCCACCCCTTCCCTATTTCCTGTAGCATTTCTGAGGAATGTTGTGTTCTTCCTCACTTCTTGTGAGGGTGGCATTATCCTGGAGGGCAGCTGTCCATCTACTTAGGGTGGTCGTCTCCTGCTGCTCAATGATGATCTCCTAGTTCCAACAGTCAGTGAGTACTTTGCAGGGGTCAGTGGAGGAGCTGGGAAGTGTCGGGGTTCAATAAAGGGAAAGATGCAGGAAAGGAATAAAATGAGGGGACTGGGGAAATGTGAATAGATTTATGAGTTTCTGTAAAGTTCCTGCTAGGTGGTAGGTACTGTGCTAGGTGCTGGGACAAAATAGTGAACAAAAGGCAGGGTAATTCTCACAGAGCTTACAGTCTAGTTGGGTGGGAGGAAATGGCGTTAAAGAGCCACTTGAATTGACGCACAATTTAAAATTATGTTCTATGACAGTAAAAGAGTGTTATGACAAAGAGTAAGAGGAGGAAGATATAGTTCAGATGGGGGGGTGCTGTTGTTTCAGAAAAGTCTTCTCTGAGAAACTGATTAAAATAGCATGTTTATGAACTATGTTTGAATACTGAAATACCTGTACTGATGATTGTAGAATAGGACAACTATTAACCTTTGATAAAAGTTATAGTTAATAGTAGGGAGTGCAATTATTTTTATTACATATGCATAGTTTTCCTATGGTTTTTAAAGGTAAATTGCAGCTATGTGAATATTTCTACATATGCTTTATGAAGTTTAAAGAACTGCTATTTCATTATCTTTGTATTACTGGAGTAAGCCATAATGATCACTGATTTTTACAGATAAAATAACTATTGTTTTATGAAGATATTTCTTCTTTTTCATCCCCCATTTACCAAGTTTTAACTATTTCTATATACATAACAGAAATTAGCTTCTCACCATTCAATATGTCTGTTTTATTAATACAGTATGGGTACTACATCTCTTCTTTAAAGCTTATTTATGTACTCACATAGTGTTTTGCATCTAATAAAATGTTATTTGTGTACTTGGTTTCAACACATCTAATTTTTCATAGAGAAAATTTGATGAAATTTTGGCAAACTTTAATGGTGACCAAATGAAACACCTAAGATCATTACAAAAAAAAACCCAAAAAAAAACGCATTCCCCCCTACCTTTTGGATATGAATTATCACCTTGTTTTCTTTTGACTGTTACTACTTAACTTTATTTTTACTATAAGTTATTTATCTTAAATGGTGGGAAAGAATACTGATAAAAATATTTTACATTCCACCCTTACCTCTACAAAAACTTCACATAACTGTATATGCATACTACAAAATGTAAAAGTAATGTTAGTAAGGAATTTACAATTATTAAAGCATTAAATTACTGTTCTTCTTTTTTTTTTTTTTTGATGAATAACAGGGAAGTTTGTTAAATGGTAAAAATATATTTCCTCCATTCTGGTACTTCTGGACCTCTCAGCCCTCCTTTTTGCCGGGCTTCCACCCAGATACCGTTCTCCATGGAATCACAGGATCGTTCCAACCCACTCCCCTCTCAACAAGAAAACTCTGCAACTGCCTCCCTTCTGCCTAAAAGGCATCACCTCATTTAAGTGAAGGTTAAGGCAGGGCAGTCAGTAATATCAGTGGTTACCATGATAGCTGTTAATGTTTTTTTTTTTTTTTTGGTCCTTTTTTGTGACTGCGCTCAGCCAGTGAGTGAACTGGCCATCCCTATATAGGATCCAACCCTCGGCAGAAGCGCTGCTGCACTCCCAGCACCGCACCCGGTCCGCCCATTACTGTTTTAAAAATAAGAAAACTCAACAGAGAAAATCAGAAGTTGAATGACTAGAATGTGGTCACAGACCCAGGAAGACCATGCACGGGATCTGTATTAGTCCATTTCTGTTGCTTATTACAAAATACCTAAAACTGGGTCATAAAGAAAATGAAATTAATTGCTTACAGTTTCTGAAGGCTTGGAAGTCCACAATGCAGGGAATACATCTCGTGAGGGTCTTGGTGGTGGAAACAATGACGGCAGGGTATCACACTGTGAAATGGAGCAGAGAGAACAAAGACAGGCTCTCCTCTTCTTTTAAAACTCTCTGAACCACGCCCCTGACCACCATTTTTTTTTTTTTTTAATTTTATTTTGTCGATATACATTGTGGCTGATTATTGTTGCCCATCACCAAAACCTCCCTCCCTCCTCCCTACCCCCCTCCCCGCCACCATTGTCCCTTCTGTTTGCTTGTCGTATCAACTTCAAGTAATTGTGGTTGTTATATCTTCCCCCCCCCCCCCAGCCCGGTTTCTTTGTGTGTGTGTGTGCCTGACCACCGTTTTTAATTCATTCACTACAGCATGGTCCTACAATCTAATCACCTCTTCAAGGCACCACCATTTAATTAACATAATAGGATTTCCCACCCTCAACAGTTATGGTTGGAAATAAGATTCTAATAAATGAACCCTCGGACACCAATCAATCCACAGCATTCTGCCACTGTTGCCCAAAGTTCATGTCCTCACAGGTAAATACATTCCTTTCATCCCCAAAGTCTTAACTTGTTTCAACTCAAAAGTCCAAAGTTCAAAGTCCCATCTGTGAAATCAATACAAGTTATTTACTTCCAAGATACAATGGTGGGACAAGTGTAGGATACATATTTGTGTTCAAAAAGGGAAAAATAGGCCAAAAGAAAGGTGTAATAGGTCTCAAGTCCAAAATCCAGAAGGGCATGCATTAAATCTCAAAGCTGGCAAATCAGGTACCTTGACTCCATATTCGGTGTTCTCTGCACACTCGTGTAGCGGTTGGGTCCCCAAGTCCTCAGGCAGCTCCACTTCTATGGCTTTTCTGGTTTCAGTTGATGCTTTAGCTTTTGCAGGTTGTTCCATGCTGTTAGCTCCACAGGTCTGGGGTTTCCACTGCAGTCCCATTCTCATAGCTCCACTAGGCTTGGTGCTGTTGGGGTTTCTCTGCTGCAACTCTTACCCCACGTTTTCACTTGGCATTGCTCTAGTGAAGGTTGTCTGCAGCGAATCTGCCCCTGTGGCAGATCTCTTCCTGGGCCCCAAGACTTTTCCGGACATCCTTTGAAATTGAAACGGAGGCTCCCAAGCCTTCCCAGCTCTGGCATTCTGTGAGACTGCAGACCTAACACCACATGAACACCACCCAAGGCTTATGACTTGTATTTTCTGAAACTGAGGGTCCAGCCACACCTGGGGCCAATTTAGCCATGGCTGGAGCAGCTGAAACAGCTGGGGTGCTGGTGCTGGAAGCAGCTTCCTGAGGTAGCCCTGAGCAACGAGCTTGTGCAGGGCACCTCAGGCTTGTTCCCTAAGACCATTCTGTCTCCCTAGGCCTTTAGGCCTGAAATGGAAGGGTTGGTCCCAGAGACTTCTGCAATGCCTTCAGGGCCTTTTCCCCATTCTCTTGACAATCCCTTTCTTTTGTACTAATCTTCTTAGCATCACTGCATCTTTCTTCTGAAAATGCTCTCTGCTTCTCTACCACATGGCCAGGCTGCAAATTTTCCAAATCTTTATGCTCTGCTTCCCTTTTAAGTTCTGGACTTATGCCATGCCTTTGCTGACATAACTCAGAGTAGGCTTTTAGGAGTAATCATGCAACTTCCTGAATGTTATGCTGCTTAAAAATTTCTTCCAACAAATGTTGTAGTTCATAATTCTTAAGTTCCATCTTCCACAAAGTTCTAGGCGTGGGGGACACAGCTCAGCCAAGTTCCTTGCCAATTCACAGCAAGGTTGATCTTTGTTCCAGTTTCCAATAAGCTCCTTATTTCTATCTGAGACCTCCTTAGAATGGACTTTATAGTCCATATGTCCTATCAGTATTCTGTTCACCACCATGTAACCAGTCTCTAAGACATTCCAAACTTTCCCTCATCTTTTTGTCTTCTTCTGAATCTTCCAAGCTCATTCAACCTTTGCCTAACACCCAGTTCCAAAGCCACTTCCACATTTTCAAGTATTTGTTATAAGCAACACCCCACTTCTCTGGTACCAATTTTCTGTATTAGTCCACTTCTGTTGCCTATAAGAAAATACTTGAAACTGGGTAATTTATAAAGAAAATGAAAGTTATTGCTTACAGTTTCTGAAGGCTGGGAAGTCCACAGTGCAGGGAACACATCTGGTGAGGGTCTTGGTGGTGGTGACAGTGACAGCAGGGTATCACATTGTGAAATGGAGGAGCAGAGAGAGTGGAGAGAGACACAGGCTCTCCTTTCTCTTCTTTTAAAGCCCTCAGAACCATGTCCCTGACCACCATTATTTATCCATTCACTGTGGCATGGTCCTACAATCTAATCACCTCTTCAGGGCTCCACCTTTCAATTACCATAATAGGACTTCCCACTCTCAACAGTTACAGTGGGAATTAAGCTTCCAATAAATGAACTTTGGGGGACACAATCCACAGCAGGATTTGAGCTCAGGAATGCCTCTCTTTGAAGCCACCTTTGTCATCTCTCATAAAAGGACTCTGAGTTCTTTCTGTCCCCATTGCTATTTTTGCCTCTTGCTGAGCCTATCAGCTGAGGCAAGTAGAGTAAGAGGCGGGGAAGCACCTCTCCTCCAAGAGCAATGAGTTGAAACAACTCTTCCTCGTTACTGCTGTTGTCACAGCGGGCATAAAGGGAGTCAGTGTCCTACCAAAAGTCTTCTGGACTTTTCAGCTTTACCTTATTTGTTCATTTCTTTTATACCATTTGATGCATGCGCTTCAACACTTTAAAAAAGGAAGCTCCAAAAAACTGAGAAATGAGGTATAAAATGGATGACAATCTTTGTTATGAAACCATTTTTATGTTTTTAAGTGAGTTTGGGTACTTTGTTGGTCAGTTTTCTCCCTTGAAAGAACCAATGAAATGAAGTCCAATTCATTCATTCATTCAGTCATTCTTTGTTTTCCTCTCTCCCTTTCTTCCTTTTCATCCTTTCCCTTATCATTTAGGAGACACTTGCAATATTCGAGACACAGTGCTAAGCATTATGGGATACAGAGATGAATACAGCTGGTATGTTTCCTAGGATGCTACATTGCAAAGAACTGGTTCTTTAAAGCAGAAGGCATATACAAAAAACCAAAAAACAAACCAAAAAACTCTAGTACAATTAGAAAAGGACAAACACTTAAGCAATATTCTGATAAAGTACTGTGTTTTACATTTAGTTTTTTGTTGTTGCTTTGTACAGAGATTACTCTCCACTGGGAGATAAGAGAGCACTAGGGAAATCTTCAAGAGGAAGTATATATGGGCTAGACTTTGAAGGATGTGTGAAAAGTTGTCTTGCAAAGATGGGGCATGGGCAGAATTTGGGGCAGTAGAAACATCAGGAACTACCTCACGGAGTCAGAAAGGAAAAGGATATACTTGATGCGATGGACTTAATGCTTATATTCCCCCCATCCCCCAAACTCACAACCTACCAAGGTGATAGTATTAGGAAGTGGGGACTTTAAGAGGTAATTAGGTCATGAGGGTAGAACCCTCATGACTGGGATTAGTGACCTTACAAAAGAGACCTGGAGAGCTAGCTAACCTTCCACCATGTGAAGACACAGCAAGAAGGTGCCATCTCCAAACCAAAAAGTGGGTCCTCACCAGACACTGAGTCTGTTGGTGCCTTGATCAGGAACTGCCCAGTCTCCAGAACTATGAGAAATAAATTTCTGTTATTTATAAGCTACTCAGTGTTAAATGAAATTCATGGGAAGCCATTGTTTTGGATTGAGCTCCTGTACTAGGCCTTAACAGACCAAACCAAATCAGAATAAAGTCATCTATGCTAGGTGCCAAAAGGAACTCAGAAATGGACCAGTTTTCCAAAAAACAGGAGATTCACAGCACCCAGTCATAAGGGACCCAATCAACCTGAGAAAGTAACCAGATGTTAACCAATTCATTTTTTGATTTTGCTGGTTTTTTGTATTTGTTCAAGCTACCTTACAAAAACCAGCTGTTTGGCCATGCCAGGTGGAATGCCTTTGTATTTCATAGGATGCTGCCCAACTCATGAATCACTAATAAAAACGAATGAGATCTTTAAACTCAATTTGTTGAAAGTTTGTTCTTTAACACCACTTTATGATATTTTGTTATAGCAGCCTGAATGGACTAAGGCACATGGTCAACAATAAGTATTTTATTTTGATGGGATATTAGATTTTGAAGGTGAATGAGAAAAGTAAGTTTAAAAAGGTATATCAAGTCCAAATTTAGAAGACCTTAAATGCCAATTTAAAGACTTAGGACTCATGTACTGAAAGATTGAGCCAATTGTACTCCTGAGGTTATAGCATACTTTGGCTATTGGTCTGTGCAAGGAGATTTCTTATGTTATATTCATTTATTAATTTTCTTCCCCTTTTATTCCCACTGCTGATTTCCATCCCCACTCCCACCAATGTGGCAACTCTTCCAATGTACCTGATATTTACACTTTCTATGTGTTTTTATTATATAAATACCATTGCTTTTTAAAATACTTTTTATTATGGAAAATTTCAACAAACGCTCACATATTTATCATCCAGTTGTAATCATTATCAATTCTTTTAAATCTTGTTTTATCTGTATTCCCACCATCAGTAACCCTTAGATTATGTTGAAGCAAGTCACAGACATCATATTATTTTATATGTAAATATTTTAGTATGAATCTTTAAAGGAGAAGGATTTTGGGGGAACATAACTTCAGTGCTATTATCTCATTAAAAAAATTGGTGAAAACTTCTTAATTATTTCTTAAATAAGTGGTACTCACATTTCCCCAATATTTCTGCAGAATATCAGAGGAGATTGAATTAAAATCTATAAATTTGGAAGAGTTGTCCTGAAGAGCTTGGATTGAAACATCTGGAGAGGTGCCATTGCTTTCTGAAGGGTGTGTTGAGGCTGGCTCTGAGAATGCTGGAGACACTGTAAACAGGAATAAATTATTTCTAGTGGAACAAATTGCCACTACTAGGGAGAAGAAGGGTTGGCCTGGTGGTAATATTTCTCTTTTTAATTTTTCAGTTCTTTAGAACCTGGTTAACAATCCCTTAATAATATTAAATTCTCTGTGTGTTCCTGCCTCCTGTTAATATTAGGCCTATGGCTTGATCTTTGCCTGTGTGTTCTACTACACACGACTACGTTGTTAGGGACCAAGTTTCCCAGAGTGCACTGTCCTGCAAATATTACATTATCTATGCATGGATAAGCCCTTGTTTTAAGGGGTGAGATAAACCTTTGTTTCAGGTATATGAAATTTGGGGGACAAAGGACTGGTGACCAATTCGAGGGGTCTGTGCATAAGAAGACATATCCCAATGGAGAGCAGTCCCATCTGGGAGAAGTCATGTTAAATTCTTTGATTATCTGTGATACCCAACCGGGGGAATTAGAGGTGTTACAATCTTGGGAAAGCAGCCCTCCTGATTGAGGAATAAAATCCTTACCCCACAAAGTTGTGTTAAATGCTGCCTTGGGAATGTCAAAACCTACTTTTCAGGTACCTGGGGCAGGTCATATCCTTCCCACAGGCCACAATTATTTTTGGTACCCGGGGTTCCCTAGCTAGAGGTGTTTGTAACAGGGCACCAATGGGTGTCATTTGGGGTACATGAACCTGGGAAAGTCATAGGGTAAATTGCTGGGGTGGTCTAAGCCACTCGTCTTCCACTAAGGTGGCAGACTGTTAAGAGGGGTGCAATTTAATCTTCGTTTTACCTTTTTAGATGTTGTATTGTGCAAGGATGTCAGGTTTATACATGTCATGGGTTTTGTGTTGTCTAGAGGAAATGCCAGTATTGGGTTTGACCTAATACGAGAGTTGTAACGACATACCCAGCAATTAGAAAAACTTTCCCCTTTAGGTATAATGGGAGACATTCTGACTACAGCATTGTTTTACCATTCTGCATTAGCCATTGTGAGTGATAAAAGGAGAATGGTTAGGCTGCAGATGTTCATTTTTGTCATTATGACAAGAGTCTCTAGACCCAGCATGGACAGACTAAATCTTTACTGAGAGGAGGGGGTTTGTCAAAATAACAGAACGGCAGTACAATATTCAGCATCACCAGGAAAATTACTAGGCTTATGATTATCCACCACATCACTTATTTGGTTGCATGTCAGTCTCTTAAGTTATTTTCTTTTCTGACCAGGTATTTAAGATCTTCTACGGATTCGCATGAGTAGGTAGAGTTGTTTCTGGCCTCTTGGGGCTCCTGTAAGGGCTCATGAGAGACAAATGCAGTGGATTGAGTTGTGTCACCCCAAAGTTTAACATGCTGAAGGCTTGGTCCCACTGTGACTGTTAAGAGGGTGGGAAACCCTATTATAATTGAAAGGTGGGACCTTGAAGAGGTGATTAGATTGTGAAGACTGTATTAGTCCGTTTTGTGTTGCTATAACAGAAATACCTGAGACTGGGTAATTTATAAAGAAGAGAAGTTTATTTGACTTATGATTCTGGAACAGCTGCATCTGGCACAGGCTTCCAGCTGCTTCTACTCATGGCAGAAAGTGGCAGGCAGCCGGCAGGTAAAAACAGATCACATGGCGAGAGGAAGCAAGAGAGAGAGAGAGAAGGTGCCAGGGTCCTTTTAAACAATGAGCTCTAGTGGGAACTAATCAAGTGAGAACTCACTCATTAATTCCCCCTCTCCCAGGGAGAGCATTAATCCATTCATGAGGGATACACCCCCATGACACAATCAGTTTCCAACACTGCCACGTTGGGGATCAAATTTCCAGATGAGTTTTGGAGGGGACAACACATCCAAACTCCATCAAAGACCCTGCCATAGTGAATGGCTTAACGGTGGTCATGGGCATAGTTATAAGGGCTTTAAAAGAAGAACACATGAGAAGTTTTCTCTTGCTCCACCATTTTCTGTCATGTGAGCTCCCTGCATTGCTGTAAAGCCACCACCAAGGAAGATTCTCACCAGATGTGTTCCCTGGACTTTGGACTTCGCAGCCTCCAAAACTGTAAGCAATACATTTTATTTTCTTACAAATCAACCAGTTCCAGGTATTTTGTTATAAGCAACAGAAACAGACCAATATAACATGCTTTACTTGAGAAAGGTGTACCCTTTCGGTGCTCATTCACCATGGCTCTTGCAAGCTTCTCTTTCCCCAGTGCCACCATGACTTGACCTTCTGCAACAATAAATATCTATTCCTTCAAGTGCTCCTGGTCTTGAAACCGCCTCCAAGTCTGCCTCTGGCTCCCTTCAAAAGGGCAAACCATTTACAATACGTCCCACACTTTGAGATCTTCCATTGCCCACCCCTCCAAATTTGCAATATTCTGTTGGAGCAGAAACTCAGCCTCAGAGATGCCCCTGCCTTGTAGACCAGGTGGTTGTCCATCCAGAGACAAACTGCCTCCTGTTCCCTCTATCCACTCTAAGGACTCATGGCTTCTCTAGTCAGTCCCCAAAGTACCAGTAGTTGCCCCAAGGCCTAGTGACCCTTGGACAGGAAGAGACTTAACCAACCTGCATTCACTTCCATTTTTATTTACCCTTACAAATATTGCCCAGAACAGATGTGCCTAGGCTAGGAAGCATATTCAGTCTGAGTACCTCCATGAATATGAATAGCAGCCCATTAGCAGCTCCAGAGTATAAGCACCCTAAAATCAAACCCTCCTCATCTGCCAATGCCATTTATTCTGTCAGACCTCTACCTGTGCCCAAAACTGCCACCTGGGAAGCAGTGTGAAAATGAGGAAGACATAGAGTATATGATTCCCTCCTCTAGGTTTGTAGGGATTCAAAAGCTAGAGTCAAAATGGCCTTTGGAGACAACCCAGAGTTCGCAAGTATGTGATTGTGACCAACAGACTGTTAGCTGTACACATGTGCTTGAGGGAGCAGTCAGAGCAGGAGACCTAATGTCACCCTTAGAGATTGAGCCTGAACTGCTCTGAGAAGTTGGAATTGATGGTACAGACGGTCAAGAAGTAGGCTGAGTAGGAACTGGCTGAGGCGCCAGGGGCTGAGGTTGTCTTGGAATGCCTCTAACCTTTGTTGTTATCTCATGGTCTTGCTGGAGGGGTGGAATCGGTATAGCTTTATTGATGTCTTCCTTGGTTTCCCAGGGTCTGCAAGTTGGCAGCTTCAGGCTGGCTGGAAAACAACTTTACATTCACGTAAATAAATGTCATCTTGTTCCATAACCAAGGTTCAAAATATCAAATAACCATGGGAAAAGAGGGAACTCAGAGAAATGCATGCCAAGAAAACCCAAACAACAACAAAAACTGTCCTTTTAAAATTTGCCTACAGCTGATGTGGTTTTAGGTTCCAAACTGGATTCAGTTCTGTTCACTCCAACAATTTCCCACTGTCAGTAGTTTCTTCCATCTCTATGGAACAGGACATATGATTTATCTTAATGCTTTGGGCTGAGTCAGGGTGATGAAAGAGTTAATTTGAAATGGAACTATTTGACATGATGGAGGACACAGGTTTTGGTACCCAGCTGGAGTGGCAGGGAGACCAAGGGCATTTGTTTATCTATTGTCTTAACAGTTGATTGACAACAGGTGGCTTACTCAGATTTAGCAAGTTATACATTAATTGGTACATCAACAATTTTAAGAGCTTTCATGAATCCTTTGTTTAGGAACAGGATGTCTCATCTAAGTCATGAACTCCTCACCCCTTCAAGGTTTTCTTTTTACTGATCCTTTGGTGCTGGGAAAGCTTATTCCCAGATAGACTGATCCCACACGGCAGGGGGGGTGGGGTGGGGGATGAAACTGCAGTTAAGCCAAATTAGGGCAACATGAAGTGTGATCAGGAGCTTACAAGAGACATGCTATTTCATAACCAATGCTTCCAACAGTATCCTGTTATAAAGAGAGAACAGAATCTTATCGATCTGATGCAAATAATCACATTGCCATAAAAATCATAAAGATACTTGAAGAAAGTTTTCAAATAGGGGAAAAAAAGCAAATGCTTCCATCTCTGTTCATAAATTATATTTTACCAAATTGCTGCGAGTTATAAATAGCTTAAGAGACAAAATTTTCCTAAGCTAACATAGTCAAGTAAACAAAACATTCAAGTAAAAAACCAACAATGTAAGTTAACAAAACATTATCTTTCTCAGTTATTTAATTTCATGTAATTTTTGCTTTGCTTGATCTTAATTAGCATTTCATAAACCCATCAGGTTTCTTATTAGAGTTCTGAAAAATTTTATTCTGTCAATTTATCTTAAAGTTATTTGAAACCTGTGTTTGTCAGAGTTCTTTTTGTTCTTTTCATCTCCACTGACTGTGGACAACAAGACTTAAAATGACCATGACAAGAAACTTTGGTTATTTCAACAATTTAAAATTAAAGTTATGACTGACAGCATACATACTTACACACAGCAGTTTTCTAGGAAACTTATACAATTTTGGAGCACATATTAATAGCATATCAGTATAACACAAAGAAGGTCAAACATTTCTTGTTTTGACAATGCTTTCCATATATTTTAACTTATCAGATAAGTCCAATTGGTTTTAATACCACTCATTTATATATCCGTTGAGAAGTTTTGGGGCCCTGGAACATCTCGAAGTTAGTTCAAGTCTAAAGGACTGAATTTTTAGAATTTGGTTTTGGGAAGTCTGTTAAACAACAAGGCTTTAAAACACTTAATTAAATAGAATCATAAATCATTATAAAATAAAACCAAAATGACAAAAGATTTCAAAGGCACAATCACAAGAAATTGTCTTGATAAAACGTGGAATATATTTCCTAGGCTGGTTACCTAAAAGACAAAAAATCCTCTTATAATTTTCTATTAAGAGCAGTTAAGTCCTTCCAGAAAACCTTGCTGTTCCAACATAGGGGAGCAAACTCTAGCCTTGCATTAGAGTACTTTTGATATTAATGCTCAATTTTAAGAAAAATCAATACATAATTTACTTTTAATTTTAGCCAATTTTTCTAATTTCTTACATAAATTTACCCTTTACAAACCATTATTGCAACTTAGATCTTTCCCAACATGTTTAAACTTTCCTTTTTGATCACATGCTTTTATTCTTCTCAATCTAGAACAATTGAACTATTCTTTTTAGGACAAAATTTACTACACAATATTTCTTTCCAACAAAATTATTCTCTTTTCCTTTTAACCTTCCTTGCCAAAAATATAGTTTTATACCCCATCTTTCTTTATATCTTCTCTTTTCCTGCATACTTGTACCTTTCTATCAAAAATATCAAATTTACCTCATTTATCTAAAAATTGCATACGGAATGATGTTCCTGTTTTTGGCTGGGTTCACAATTTTAACCTTAAAAGCCTCTAGCAGAGACATATTCCTGTTTGAACAGTAAACCCAGGCAAAAATACATGCTGATAATTCTGATAATATTTCTCATAGCAGTCTGATTTTAAGCCTTTTACCCTTTTTTCCTAACAGAACTTCTGCTCTAATACTTGTAGAACTCTGTGTACAGATAGAAAAATTTGTTCAGAAATTTAGCCAATTGTAACTTTTTGGATCAATTTATGTTTCTTAAGCTTGCCTAGAAAAACTCAGAGAGGGACATTTTCTTTTTAGTCATCAGGTCTTTAGGGACCAAAAGGCACAAACTTAGTTACTCAAACCCAAGTAGGTAGACCTCTCCCAAACAAACTAAATGCTGGCTTTTACACCCTTGAGTCATTTCTCACATTCAAGTGGTATCTTTAACAAACAGCATAGAGAGAGTGTTATGAGAAGATATACAACAGAAAAAGCGAGGAAGGATGCAAAGTTCATGAGGTTTAGTACAGCTAGGTTGTGAAACATATGGTGAAGGAACAAAGAAGGGAGAGGGTCGCCCCACATGACTCCACCAGTTTTGGCTGCTGTTGCTACTCTTTTAAACAATTAGATTATGTCTTAGCTACTGAGTTTCATTGCAGGCTAGAAGTTGATACTGTTTCAGTCACTGCTGGAAATATTTCATGTTGCTAAATAAGCTCTGCAGTTTCTAAACAAGCCTTGCCAGAAACTGGCTTATCTTCCCATTGTCTGCAAGGTTGTGTAATGAGCCAATCAATTTTCTGCAGAAAAAACCTTAAGACAAGATGGTGGTTGGGGAAGGAGTCTGAGTGGAAGGAGGGACAAGGTGAAGAGATAAGATGGAAATTAGTCCGCAGAAAATACTGGCACCTCTGACTAAATAGTAGGGATTTGGCCGTTGTACCACCTGCTAGCAATCAGTAAGTCCCCCAAACCCCAGCAATGAGGCTGGGCCTAACACAGGCAGCTGGCACCCACAGGTGGGCCTGTTACCAGAGGAGAAGATGCAAGAAACCTAAAGGGGGTTAGGTATTAAAATAAAATCCTGGCTTCTCCAAAGCATGCAGCCTAATCTGCTGTATTAAACCTGTGCAGAGGACCCAATGCAATTGGGGGCAGCTTCCTCAGGTCCCAGCATCCTGGGACTGAACCTTGGAATGGTAGCATCCTACCATCCAATGGTGGCGTCCCATCATTACCAGGAAACTTGGAGTGACTACCCAAAAGCTGAGGACCTGATGCAATTGGGGGTATGCCACCAGTGACCGAAGAGCCATGGAATCTGAAAAGGAAACCAAAAGTGGTTACCCAAAAATGCAGATTAGAGGAGAAATCCACTTATCACATCCAATGGTCTGGGATCAGGCAGGGCAGCAGGACCCCTAGCAGCTAAAGGTGGTTCCTGAGCACGTGGCTGCACGGCCACCAGGGGACACTCTTCTGGATGGCTCATTAAAGATATTACCAGAGGAGAAGGTCTGGGGATGCCTGATGGATGACCTCAACCCACTCCATCCTCTACCAGGTCCACCACAGGAGTCAAGAAGAGCACAGTAGAAAGTGAAAACAGGTTTAATGTAAAGAATAAGAAATACAGACCTCACAGGTGAGGTGCAACCTAGTTCCAGAGACTGATCCGTGGCCGCACCAAGGTTAACACAAAAGTATGAAATACACACTTTACAGATGAAGTGCAGACTGGTTCCAGAGAAAAGAGCAGCCTGCTAAAGCGAAGTTTTACACAAAAAGTAAGATATGCACTCCTCAAAGACAAAGTGCAGGCTGGCTCCAGAGAGAGTGAGCAACTGCCCCACCGGCTTCCCGGATTTGACTTTTATAGTATGGCAATCTATACATATTCATGCCATCTAATGAATATTCAACTAAGGGGGTGGTTCCCAGTTATGTATCCTAGTCTTGCACATCCTGGCTTGGTCTCTTTGGAGCATGCTCATTGGTCAAATTTCATCAAATGCCCCAAATATGCTTAGAATATTCTAGGTGCTCACTAGTGCCTCCAGTGGGAGGTCATTCAAGGGATAAACTTTTTAGTGAGCATGCTTGGCCACCAAGATTACACAAGTCTGCCTCCTGTGGTCTCAATCTCCACCTGCCGGTACCGAAAATAGGTACCAGCACCTGAGCTCAGGACTCAGATTTGGGTCTTGAGTCCTAGGGGAATGGTATGAGACCGAGGGGAATAGTCTGAAACCAGAATGCAGGGAGACTGAGTACCTCCTATCTCAAGAAGGTATTTTTTTCTGTATAAATGATTTCTTTGTTAGTTGAGCCCAAGCTTGAAGAAGCTGTTGTTTTATTTTGCCTTTTTTTCAAAATATGTTTATTCTTAGACTTTTTTTGCGAGGGAGGGAAGTAGTGAATTGCAAACTAAGCACTGAGAGAATTTCAAGATGTTACAATGAAAAAGGAAGCTAAATGAGGCCAGATTGGAGAGCAAATTGTTATTATTTAAAACTTATGGACCACCTAGAATATGCCAAGTTCTATTTAAGAAAATACAGAAACATGATCCCTTCTATTTAACAACTAACATTTTCAGGAAATCTACACCACATTTCTGCATATGTTTTATTCCACATATTGCCAATGTTTAAACTAGTTTAGTTTGAGGAATTTTCTCCTGTTAGTTTCCCTTCCCTGTTTTTTTTTTTTTTTCGAGTGGTCCCCTTTCTTTTTTTAATAAAAATAGAGACTATGAACAAATGTCATTGTGTATGTTCATATCATTGGGTTGAAAGTTGGTAGCTAAAACACTACCTTTATCCTGTGATTTTTCAAAAAGCAGGCTAGGTAGAGTGTGTGTTACCTCTTTGCAACTGTTCCATGTGTTTGCCCCTCCACGGGATGGTAACGGGCTAAAATCAAGAAAATAGATTTGAACTGTGTCATGCAAGATTTATGTTAACTATAAACATATGATAAATGCTCAGTCTTAAGTAAGACAAACAAAATGTTGTGTTTATTTCTTTTTCTGGTTTTTGCCTGTCAGACTGCCAAAAATCACATGTAAAAAGAATTTGGTGAGATGTAGTGAGAACTCTCATAAAATGCTGACGGGAAAGTAACTTCTGACCATGCGGGATGCCTACAGACACAGCCGTAGCTGCCTGCCCTCCCTCGTGTCCCCCTCATATACCAATGGTTCTCAAAACTTAACATGCACCAGAATCACCCAGAGAGCTTGTTAAAACGGGGATTGCTGGGCCCCACCTCTAGAGTTTTGGATTCAGTAAACCTGGGGCAAGGCCTGAAATTTTACCTTTCCAGCAAGTTCCCAGGTGACAGTGATACTGCTAGTCCAGGGAGCAACTTGTAAAACCATTGCCATATACTAATGGTTCTCAGCCCTGCTGCATGTGGGGATCTTAAAAATAATAATGTTGCCAAAAGTACCACTGTTCAGGTCTATTCCCACTGATTCTGATTTAATTGGTTGGGAATGGGACCTGGATATCTGTATTTTACAAAAGCTCTTCAGGAGATTCTAAGATACACTTAAGGTTGAGAAGCACTTTCTTATACTCATTCTCCACCCATCATCCAGAGGAACTTGTGTAGTTGCTGCTCCACTTTCCATTCAAGCAATCATTATTAAGATATTATCAGGATATTTTTTATGTAGGTTGGAATGCCTATTGGTCTTGATAACCACCAACATGTAAGTCATTTAGAATTTATCCTCTTCCTTACTCTTAATACTTCTCTGTGATTTCTTTCCCCTGACACAACCTCTTCTTCCTCTTTTACCTACTGGCTCATTCCTCTTGCATCTTTCCATTGCTTCCTCTAGAACTCCTTACCAAGTATTAACAACAATCTCTTCTACACTTTCAGCCTTTCTACCAATTTCTTCCTTCTTCTCCATGCCTTACTGGAAGACTGGCTTTTTCCTAAAGACAGTGAATTCCTTACAGCCTCTTCAAATGCAGCCTACTACTTTTCCTACACTCCCTGGGTATTGGGGTCTGGAAGCTAGTTTCCAGTCCTCCTCCCATTTCACTGCAGCTTTCAGCTATTTATTCACTCCTCAATCCTTATGTAAATTTCCTGCACCTTTGAGTTTATTTATTTATTTTTATTTACATTCTAAGATGTTGTTGCAGAGCAGTTGGGAGGAGGGGGAGAGGGGTGAGGTGAGGGGGATGGGGTGAGAGGAGGAGGAAGGTGGGGGCATTGTAAAAGCCTGTGACACTACCCTCATTCTGGCAGGGGAGCTCGGGGGCTTCTGGCGGTGGTTTGGTTGTTATCACTGGGTTGGATACAAACATTGGGGGTCCATGGCTGAGGCCCTTGGGCCCCCATTGCCCTGGCTTAGGAGCCCAGGGTGCTTCTGGCAGTGGCTTGGTGGTTGTCGCTGGGCTGGATGCAGACATAGAGGGGGCGTGGCAAAGGCTCTCAGCCCCCCTCACCCTGCCCTGGCTTGGGAGCCTGGGGTCTTCTGGTCTTTCTAGGTTTTATAGGTGTTCTTTTGTGGTGATAGACCTTACTGGTTAATATCAGAACTTTGTCTCCAAACTGTAGGATTTTTGTTATTTCTTTCAGTTTTGTGTTGGATTATTCACTGTTCTCACCACTTAGACTCTGCACTGGAACTAATTTGTTGTCCTTTGACTACTTCTACAATGGGGGAACTTCCTGTGGGAACCAGCACTTGACCCCTGTGGTTGAGATGAAGTGCTGCTTTGCTGCTGATTCCCTGGGAAAGGTTTTCTGTGCACTTCAGGCTTTAATTGTTGACCTTGTAAGCATTTCCAGGTCTTGTGAGGTCTGGTACACCTGGGTTGTGTGGAAACTCTGGTCTGGGCCTGCGTTTTTTCAGCAAACTGCACCCCCTGCAGTTTTATATTCCTGAATAGTCTCCACTGAGAGGTCCTGTGCTAATTGGAGGGGAGATCAGCTGTCCATGCTGTGCTACAATGTTCCCCCAGTGGACGTGTCTCCTCCACCCCCTGTGCTCCACTTCAAACACTTCCCATGAGGCAGACCATGCACTGGTCCCTTGCAATGACTCACTGGGCTCTGAGTGGCTCCTTTTTTCAGTTGTCTGTGGCCCCTTGCTCCTGTGCAGGTCTATGGGAACTCTGTTAGTGGTCTTGCTGGCTGAGGGCCACCAAGGCCCTTTTGTCCTCTGCAGCCTCCAAGCAACTTCATATGAAAGGCACAGCAGCGGCTCTTGCCAGCTCTTGCCCTGTGTGCTCACCAGGGCCAGCCTTGAAGTGGCTGGGGCTCAAAATGGTTGAAGCAATCCTTTCTTTCTCTCATCGTGGCTTTTCCTGCCTTTGTAAACTCTATAGGTCTTTCCTCCTCTTCCTTGAGCTTTAGCAGCCTCACCTTGGCAGTCATTGCTTTTTAATAGTTGTTAATTGGTTAATTGTGGGAGAGAGTGATGCTGGGTACCATTTATTCCACCACCTTGATTGGAAGTCCCACCTTTGAGATTGATGCTAGCTGGCTATCTGGCCGTGCCACCTCTTTCCCCTTTCTATTACTATTGTCCACCAACCTCTTTGTCTCTCTCTCCATTCACCAAAATCTTGGACACCTGGCCCCAGTCTTTCCTTCCACCTATCTTCTGCCATCATCCTAGGAGATATTTGCATCGACATGAATGACCATCTAGCACCCTTGCATCTTTATTCTTTGATTTCCACGTCCTCTCTGTGTTTCTTTTTCACTCCACTTCCCCACCCAATCTCATTGTTATGCTCTGGGCCTTCCCCATCATGGGAAGCACCACTATCTGTGAACTGCTACCTTCCATCATTCCAACCCACACCTAATTCCCTAACACCACAATCACAAGAAGCCCATCCAGAATTTAATTCTCCTTTTAGAGAAAGGCACTACACTTGGGTCCAGAATTGGGGACATGTTACTCATCAAGAGGTAAATACGATATCATATAATTTTAAATATTATATACCATGAAATCTTATATGCTGTGAGCTTTGTGTCATACTTGTGTATCTAGTATGTGGAAAAAATGAAATTTCAAAGGCCTATCTCAATGAACTAAATTCCCTTTTTTGAGGGAAAAAAGAGGCTATCATAAAGGGAGTCTCTCTGTAGCTTTTTACACAGAGGCCTGAAGTGGATAAGATATGCCCCTGGGCTTCCTAAATTGCTTTTTTTAGATGCCTCAAGTTTTACTCTTAACATTTTCCTTAAACTAGAGATGAGTAACACTATTATGCTTTTGCAGATATGTTTTACTGTGAAAAAGCTTCAGCTGCCTCCAGAGTAGGTTTTGGGCCTTATGTGAGAGTCAGCTTCCTATCAAAGCAATATTGACAACATGATTCTGCAATGTGTATCAAGAATCTTAAAAATACTTATGCCCTTTGACAATCTGATGGACAGGGAGAACGCAGAACTGGGAGGCAGGGACCTATGCCAATCCCTTCCATCTATTTCACTCTTTCATTAGGAGATGTATGGAGAGGGAAATGTCTTCCCATATTTTCATTAGGCAAGAGCAATGCAAGTCGTCCTGAAATTCAGTTCTCCCCAGAGCTGTAATTCCCATTGGGAGCAAGTCTAAGGATGTTGGGAGGAGAGATGCTGACATGTTTATTTACATACACACTCTGGACCATTTTGGTAAGTATCTCTGTGTCACTACTCATAGTGATTTGTTTTCATACTTTTTATGCACACATAGGTCTGGGTATAGTTTGACTGGGATGAATAGGTAGAGGAGTGTGAAGGGTATATTTAAGCCATAGCTGATAGTAATTCTTTAATACAGACAGGCATATTCTGGCCCACTGTGTTAAAACTGGGTGCACAGAAAGGTAGGAAGTGCAGTGGGATAGTGGAAAAAGCAAAAGACTGCAAGTTGGAAAACTCAGAATAAGAATTTTTTGACTTACTAGCCAAAAAATTACTGGGCAATTTACTTAGTTTGTCTGAGTCTCAGTTTCCTTACCTGTAAAATAGAAATCAGAGTGTCTGTTTTACTTTCCTCACAGGGTTATTGTGAGGATCTAATGATTTAATGTGTGTGAAAATGCTTTGACAAAGTAAAGTACCATAGAACAAATGAGAGGTGTTCTTGGAGGGTGACATGTGGTGTTCTCCTGAGCTTGCTTCAAGGGGAATATTAAACTAAATTGACTTATAATGTCTGTGAAGTAGACTTTTTAATAATGATAAATATAAATTTTAAAAATAGTTGGGATATGGTAAAGGGGAAGGGAGGGGAGAGGGAGGGGGGCTAATGAGGAATTGGTCAATGGACACAAAGGATGATGCATATTGTAATGGTGAATAAGCTAACTATCCTGATCTAACCACCACACATTCTACACGATTATTGAAAATCAATGCTGTACCCCACATGTATGTATAATAAAAAATAAAAAATTAAATTAAAAAAATAAAAATAGTTGGGATAAATTGTAGTCTTTAGAATTATAAAATGATTGAGTGAAGATGAATAAAAATAGCAGAAATTTATCAGACTAAGAAGTACCTCAGATCTGAAAATATGCTCTTTCATAATTTAATACATAACACAGTTAAACAACATCAAATATTTTGCTCCCTAAATAAAAACACAGCCTTTTCATAAATCCTTTTTCTTTTACAATAATAATTCTTTGCTTTTTTTTTTTTTTTAAATTTTTATTTTTTGTCGTTTTTTCGTGACCGGCACACAAGTGCGCCACGGGCTCGGCCCTAATTGTTTGCTTTTTAAGACATTACTTAGATTATAGATGTAGGAATAGTTTAGATATTCTACCCTACCCAGCAAGAACGACCTTTTATATATGACTTTTTAAAAGTGCCCATCAAGTTTCAATATGGTGCACATGACAGTGTTAATTGTCTGGAGTATTTCAATTTCTGGGAATCTCATTGGTCCTTAGGCCCCCGCGATCTCTCATATTTATGGTCCCTTTAGTCCTTCAAAGCAAAAATTCTCAAATCATAGTATAATAAGAAGAATTCTTATCATAGATGATAAGATTCTTATCATAGATGATAAGATTCTTATCATAGATGATAAGATTCTTATCATAGAAGATCAATAAGATTCCTACCATAGAAGATAAGAATTTGCTACAAATCTCTTAAAGTTTGACTTCCAATGGTGCCTTATTCCCCATGTCCAGGGATTCATTAACCCCATTACTTTTTCTTCACACCAATTCTCTAATTTGGCCTTTTTTCATCTCCAAAGCTATCTTCTTAGTATGTGCTGGTTTATTTTCTGCCTGGATACTTTCTGTACCTTCAATATCACCATCAGTATGACGTTCTATGTTCACACTTTGGCCTTGCCTCAGAGTAGTAAATTATTCATTCTTCTTTACTTCTTTCTACTCATTTGTCTTCTGTTTAAGCTACATCCATTCTTTGCCTGCTGTGTCCCCAGAACAAACAAATGAGTGTCTTGCTCATTCACATGTTTGTTGAATGCAATTGACTAATTTTCTTTATGAAGCTTGCAGCATAAACTGGGTACTATATGAGCTAACATAAATGTATATACACCTGTTTATATACAATAAGGGTTTAGAGTTTGCAATCCGAATCCTGGGAAACAAATCACTTTGGTGAGACTGAAGAGCAGTAATGTGGGATGGTGGAAAGTGTAACTACTTCCTTCACCCTAGGAAGTGGAAGAACATTCTAGGCCCCACCTCTTGATAATTAGATAGTCCAGAACCCCAGGAGAGAAACTGAAGTTTGGAGAGGAGTTCAGAGGTGGTAGAGCTATGGATGTGGAAGAATTTGGCCAAAGGAGGATGTATAATTGAGAGAGAAAGGGGTCATTTTCAAAACGGCATAGTAGCAGCAAGGTTGGAGGAAGGAGAATGGGAGAACTGAAATGTCAAATAATTGAAATAGGAGACCTTATAAGAATGTAAACTTCATGAGGGCAGGGATATTTTTGTCTGTATTGTTCACTGTAACATTCTATTCCTAGCACCCAGAACAGCACCTGACGTGTAACAGATGCTCATTGAGCATTTGCCAAATGAATACATTAATAAATAATAGATGGTCAGTGTGTCACATGTGGCAAGGAATTTGAAAAAGCTCAGGGCTAAAACAAATTCACACTAATGTTATGGCAAATGCTAGATTATGGGGGAATGAGCAAGCAGAAACAGTGAATCTGTCTTTTGAGAAGTTTGTTGGTTGCTCCCAGCAAGACATCATTGTTTGTTCAGCATCTCCCAAATTCCCATCAAAATGACCAAATCTGTATACGAATAGGGGGAATCCAAGTCAACACTGTCCACATGCCAGAAATCTCAAGTGATTTTTTCCTGGATGCTCTGTGGATGGATGGTTCTGATTGGAGGCCCATGAGCACTCTGGTTACGAAAGCATCACACATCCAGGATGTCAACGAAAAAAGCCCTGCAGACCCCCTCTCAGGGGGAAGGCCATGAGGTAGGCAGTGAGGCTGTCAGCAGCTCATTGTTTGGCCTTTCTCCTCTTTTTCATGCCGTCTGAAGGCCTAAAGTCTTCACCTAGTGACCACGTCCTTACTGCCTACTCTAGCTCATCCCTCTCTGTCTTGTTGAAGGCTGTTATTGCTGTTTCCTCTTTTGCTGTCTTCATTTTGGTTGAAGAAGAGAGGACAAGGGGAGGACAGGGAGTGAGATTAGCAGTTATGTGTAGTCTAAGGGTTGTGGGTTGGAGCTGGAAGGCTGTGCCTGGGGTTTGAATGTCAGCTTCTGCTTTTCAGGAGACTGCCACTGAATGTCCCCTTACTGGGCTTGGAAACGCTGAGGTTGAGCAGGATTAGAGGGAAAGAAAAGAGTGTGACCCAGGCTTTATGAGAAGGCAGTAAAGGAAGCCAGAAGGTTAAGATGGGGCTCATTCCTTATTAGCATCAACAGGAAATCTGGGAATGCAGGAACCTGAAAGGGAGCGTGATACAGAAAGGACAGAGGGACCGCTCTCAACACAGCAAAATAAGCTGCTGTGTGGTCTCTAAGTCAATTCCCTTAGAAGCTGTATTAGTCCATTTCTGTTGCTTATAACAAAATACACAGGACTGGGTTATTTGTAAGAAAATGAAATTTATTGTTACAGTTTCAGAGGCTGGGAAATCCAAAGTCCTAGAAACACATTTGGTGAAGGTGGTGGTGGTGGCGATAGTTATGCAGAGGTCTCACGTGGCAGAAAATGGCAGAGCAGAGAGAGCACTTCTCACGTGCTCTTCTTTTAGAGCCCTCAGAACCATACCCCTGACCACCATTACAAATCCATTCGTTATGGCATGGCCCTACAATCTAATCACCTCTTCAAGGCCCCACCTTTCAATAATAGGATTTCCCACCCACTCACCACCATCACAGTGGGGATCAAGTTTTGGGGCGACAGTCTAACGCAGAAACTCACTGTGAATGTTCCTCCTTTTCCCCTAAGTTCCCTTCACACCATAGAGAACTAAAACAAAAGAATAGGAAGAAGAGTCAGAGCACAGTCAGTCTAAAAGCCACCATGGGTGCGCTTGAGTTTCTTTGATTCACTGATTTCTACTAGACTCACACTGATTTTGACTAGAGAAGAGGGATTTTGCAGCTCATTGATGACTGCGTCCTCCTATACCATTTTAAGGGAGTGCATTTTCTTTCTTCTTTTGAGAGGTCCATTTTCAATGTTTTTTCATAGGAACTGTTTCTTGTGATAAATCCCAATAGCCAAAGATCACCAGGGATGAATCAGTATTTCAACGAAGTTAGATTTATTTTCTCTCCCCCTTGTCTCCTCCCTACTGGGAAATTGTGTTAAACCAACTGATATTAAAGATGCAAAAGTGGTGAACGTGATGGATAAAGATCATTTACAAACATACAGTTACTTGATGCCCCACTGGTGATAGAGAAGAATTGCTATCCTGAAAGAAGATTCTGACCAGGCCAGAATCTGAATAGCCAAACATGGAATCCATTCGATAAAGGTCAAGTTTCTTTCTGCCTTCCCCAAGTTCCATCTCCTTTAGCTCTTTCAGTGAAAGGCTGACAAGTATCAGCATATAATGAATGCACCTTACAAGTAAATATCTCTCTGATATTGAGAAATGTGAAATGAAAGAAAATGCAGTCACTCATTTTTCTTTAAATCTTTTTCTTCTGTTGTATTCATAAACCACACAGGAAAAAAGTTCTGAAATCTAGAAAACAGTAAAATTAAACGGAAATGTATACTTCATTGTGTGATTGTATATTCTAATTTTACGTAATTATAATTAGAAAATCATAATATTTAAGATATGTGAAAGCAGCCTTCATTATGCTTTTTTCCTTGCTTTTAGGTGTTCGATTTAGGTAACAAACCATTTATTCATTCAAATAAAGTTACCATACTGTTGGGAATACAGCAGAGAGACGGACATGAACCTTAAGCTCCTTGAGGAGCTGAAAGCTCCCAGAAGATTCTTCCTCCATTGTGATACAGTACCACCTCTGAAGAAAAGAAGCACAAGTTTTATTTTGTGAATATGTGGCAAATGTATGAGGTGTTTTATTTATGGTTCTATTAAACTTAAATTAGGAGAGAGTTCCTAGAATAAGTATTTTTAAGTAAGAAATAGTTGCGATAGATTGCAAAAATAGTCACAAATTGTTTCATCCCTGTGTGCATGCCCTTTTGCAATGTGAATTAATGGTCATCAGGAGGTGAATTCTATCTCTCCACCCAGTGAATCTGGGTTTGGCCATGTGACCTTCTTGGCCAATGGGACATTAACAAATGTGCTGTGGGCAGAGGCTTGAAAAGTACTTGTGCATTAGGGCTTGCTGTCTTGTTGCTCTTGGAGCCCTGAGACAACATGTGAATGATTCTGCTGATGAAGAGAAACACAAGGTGATGTCACCCCTGTCACTTCAGCTAACATGTGACAACCGCCAAAGATAAGACTGAGGTTATCCTAGGCTGTCCAACTCCAGCTGAACTGCTGACTACTTGTAGATTGTGAGTGAGCCAGCAGCCATCAGCCAAGCAGGCCCAGACCAGAAGAACCACCTGTTGGAGAGTATGTGTTAGATTCTTACCAATCTGCAGAATCATGGAAATAATAAATGTTTGAAGTCACTACATTGTGGGTGCTTTGTTATGCAGCAAAAGCTAACTAAAACTGTAGTATTTTTAAATCTCTTGAATATTTTTAAAACATAACTTAATCTTCTGCAACTATAGGATTAAGATGAGTTTAAAAAGTAAAAATATAGTCTTCAAATGTTCTTAAGACTTGCTGTCAGTTCTATTGAAAGTTTTACCTGAAGGATTAAATGAATTAATTGATAGAGATTTTTGTTGTCTTTTATTATCTCTAGTGCAAGGTTGGATGTGGAAGTTTGTGAAAGGTAAGACTTCCAGTTAGTAGCTAGATGAAAGAACGGCTGATTGTCCAGCTTTTACTTTGGCTCTGCCTAATATACTATCAGTTAATGTTTGCTTAAGGAGTGGTTAGTATTCATTGCCTTTTTGTTCAATAACAGGCTACTTTTAAAATATAAAACTTACAAGGGTGAGTTATACCCACAGGCCACTCATCACTCAGTTACTCATTTCCTCTATGCAGTGGCTCCAAGAGATGCGTTCTAGGAAGTGATAGTTACAGTCCTCTCCTGTAAACCCAGTGGATGCAGCAGTCATGCCTGTGCTGTCTCCTTCTCTCCTGCCACCACTCGATCCACTGTAATCTGGTTTCTGTCTACCATGCCAATGAAATGCTTCTCACCAAGGTCACAAAGAACCCTGTATTGCTAAATCCAATAGACACTTAAATTTCTATTTTAATACCATGTGGCACTGTTGATCATTCCCTTTTGAAGAATGTTCCTCCCTCAGCTTCTGTTACACCTCTGTCTTCTGGTTTTCTTCTTTCTCCTCTGCAATCTTCTGTGAGGGCTGTGTCATATCTTCTCATCTTGTAAATATTGGTGTCCCTTAAGATTATGTCCTGGGCCTTCCACTATTCTTATTCTACATACTATTCCTGGCCAATCTCATCCCTTATCCAGCTTCGATTATCTTGTATGTTTTGATCTCTTCCCAATTAATGTCTCTAGTTGAAATCTCTCTCCTAAGCGTTAGAAATCCAGCCATCCACTGAACAGCTTGGATATCTCTAAGCACCTACCTCAATCTCAACACATCAAAAACTGAAGGCTAAATCCTTCCCCCATTCCCTTACCCCCACACTGCTTTTTGCATCCCCCCCATCTTCTAGTTTCTTCTCTGTCCCAATTGCAATGCATGGCACTGCCGTCTATCCAGTTACCCCAGAGAGAAACCCGGGTGTTATCCTTGACTTTTCCCTCTCCTCTATTGCTATCCTCAATTAGTGTACAGGTCCCGCCAGTTCCACCCCCTCAGTAGTTCCTGAATAAACCCAGTCCCCTCAGTTAGCACAGCCACACTGCTGTTTTATTCACCACCAAAGGCCATCATCTACTCTCACCTGGATTAAGCTGAAACAGCTTCATAACTGGTCCTCTTGCCCTGGTTTTCCCCCTTCCATTCTATTTTCCATACACCTGACAGAAAGACCTTCTTAGAATGCAAACCAGGTTGTGTAGTTCCCTTGTGTTAAAACACTTTATTTATTTATTTATTGTAACATAGTTGATTATACATATCTGTGTGGCACAGAGCTGAATATCACCACCCGTGTGCAACACGTGATGCTCAAACCACGACAATCAGTATATTCAACTATTAATTGTTCTTCGTGGCCCTTCACCAATTCCTCCCTTCCCCACCCCCCTTAAAAACAGTACCCCAGTCTCATGACCATTTTTCTCTTCTTTTTTGGTGGCTGGCCGGTACCAGGAACTGAACCCTTGACCTTGATGTTACAAGGCTATGCTCTAGCCAACTGAGCTAACCAGCCAGCTCTTGTGTAAAAACTCTTTGATGGCTCTCCACTTTCCTTTGTATAAACACCTATATAGTTCATGACTTAGACTGGGCGAATGTTCCACAATGTGCTTAACTCTCCAATCTTATGTCTTGCCATTCTTTATCATCTAGGCAACCTGATTTCTTTTGGTTGTCCATCATGTTCTCTTCACCTTTGAGCTTTTGAATGTGCAGTGCTTTCTGTCTGGAATGCTATTGTCCCCTCTCTCCCCCATTTGGCTTGGCTAACTTATTTTTTCAGGATCCAGCTTACATGATCTGTGTTCTAAGAGGGCTTCCCTCTTAGGTGGCTCAGGTCTGGAAGAACACCCCTCCTGCAGCTCCAGGAACTTGTATCAGTGTTTTCTGAGTTGTCTGCTTTTCCCCAGGAGGCAGGAACACACGGAACTTGCTCACCTTTAAATTTCCAGCAACTACCATAGTCCCTGGCACCTAATAGCCCCCAATAGATAATTGTTGATGTGAATTTAATTAAATGTGAGGGTTGTTTTCAATTTTTTCATTTCTTGTGACAAGTTAATCTGAACATTTCACTTATTAAATTATTTCAAATGTTTTTCAATCTAATTATACTTTTATCCTGTTACATTAATTTAGATAATAATGTTATTTTTACTATAATAATAGGAATTGGCTTTTATTCTTTCAAACTTATTACTTTTTTGTTTTAAAATATTTCCTCCTTTTGAGGTATTTAGATTGTATGAATATGGCTATTGTAAATGTTTGAGTAATCACATTTAAAAAAATTGAAAAGACAGGTAAAATTTAGTTTTAATAATATATTTTATTTAACCCAATATATCCAAATTATCATTTCATCATATAATTATATAAAAATGAATGAAATATTTTACATTATTTTTTCTTTTAAAAAATATTATTAATTTTAATTGAAACATTATAATTGTACATGCTTCTGGGGTACAATCTGATGTTTTGATAAATATATATGTTGTATAATGATTGGGTCAGGGTAATTAATGTAACCATCGCCTCATGCGTTTATCATTTCTTTGTGGCAAAAACATTCAAAAGCCTCTCCTTTATATTATGTAATATACAAAACGTAACTGTTACCCAGACTTACTCTACTGTGCACTAGAACACCAGAACTTATTCCTCCTGTCTGATTGTAATTTTCTACCAGTTGGCCAACCTCTCCCTGTTTTCCTTTCCCTCATTCCTCCCCAGTCTCTGGTAGCCACTGTTCTACTCTCTGTCTCTATAATATCAACTTATTAAAACATCTTTTAGATCCTACAAATGAGTAGGTCATATAGTATTTGTCTTTCTGTACCTGGCTTACTTCACTTAACAAAATGTCCTCCAAGTTCATCCACCTTGCCAAAAATGACAGGATTTCATTCTTTTTTATGGTTGAATAGTATTCCATTGTGTATATATACCACTATTTTTATTTTTATTTTTTATTTTTTATCCATTCATCCATTGTTGAACACTTAGGTTGATTCAATATCTTGGCTATTGTAAATTGTGCTGCAATAAACATGAGAGTGCAGGCATCTCTTTGACATACTGACTTCATTTCCTTTGGGTACATTGGGATTGCTGGGTAATAAGTTAGTTGTTCTATTTTTAATATTTTGAGGAAACTCAATACTATTTTTCATAATGGCTGTACTAGTTTACACTCCCTCCAACAATGTGCAAGTATTCCCTTTTCTCCACGCCCTCGCAACACTTGTTTTCTTTTGTCTTTTTGATAATAACCATTCTAACTGGAGTGAGGTGGTATCTCGTTGTTTTGGTTTGCATTTCCCTGATGATTAATGATGTTGAGCATTTTTTTCATATGCCTGCTCACTACTTGTATGTCTTCTTTTGAGAAATGTCTGTTAAGATCCTTTGCCCATTTCTCAATTGAGATATTTAATTTTTGCTAACAAGTTCCTTATATATTTCTGATATTAACCCCTTGTCAAGTGTATAATTTGAAAATATTTTCTGTCATTCTGTAGGTTGTCTTTTCACTCTGTTAAGTTTCCTTGGATGTGCAAAAGCTTTTTAGTTTGAAGTAATCCCACTTGTCTATTTTTGCTTTTAATTGCTTGTGCTTTAGAAGTCTTATTTAAAAATCCTTGCCCAGTCCCACGTGCATCATTTCCTCTATGTTTTCTTCTAGTAGTTTCATAGTTTCAGGTTTTACATTTAAATCTTTAATCCATTTTGAGTTGATTTTTATATATGGTAAGAGGTACGGGTCTAGTCTTATTCTTCTGTATGTGGATATTCAGTTTTCCCAGAACCATTTTCTGAAGAGACTGTCTTTTCCCCAGTATGTATTCTTGGAAGATTTGTCAAAGATCAGTTGGCTGTAGATGCATGAATTTATTTCTGCGCTTTCTATTCTGTTCCATTGGTCTATGTATCTGTTTTTATGATGGTACCATGCATTTTTGGTTACTATAGCTTTGTAGTATAATTTGAAGTGAGGTAGTGTGATGCCTCCAGCTTTGTTCATTTTTTTCAGGATTGCTTTGGGGGTCTTTTCCAGTTCCATATGAATTTAACAATTATTTTTTTTCTATTTCAGTGAAAAATGTCTTGGTATTTTGATAGAGATTGTATTAAATCTGTAGATTGCTTTGTGTAGAATAGTCATTTTAACAATATTAATTCTTCTAATACATGAACATAGGATATCTTTCCATTTGTTTTTTCTTTTAGTGGCTGGCTGGTACAGGTATTAAACCCTGGACCTTGGTGTTATCAGCACCACACTCTAACCAACTGAGGTAACCAGCCAGCCCTTTTCCATTTATTTATGTCCTCAATTTCTTTCTTCACAGTTTTATAGTTTTCATTGTAGAGGTCTTCCATCTCCTTTGTTAAGTTTATTCATAGGTATCTTTTTTTTTGTAATTATTGTGAAAGGAATTGTTTTCTTGATTTTTTGTTGAGAATTTTTGCATTTATGTTCATCAGGAATATTGGCCTGTAATTTTCTTTTTTGTTGTTGTATCTTTGTCTGGTTTTGGAATAAGAGTAATGCTGGCCACATAAAATTAGATGGAAAATATTACCTCTTTCTCAAATTTTTAAAAAGTAATCTGAAGAGAATTGGTATTAGTTATTTTCTAAATGTTGGGTAGATTTTAGCAGTGAAACCATTAGGTCCTGGGCTTTTCTTTAATGGAAGACTTTGTATTACTGATATTACTGATTCAATTTCCTCACTTGTTATTAGGCTGTTAGATTTTTCTATTTCTTCATAATTAATCTTGGTAGATTATATTTTTCCAAAATTTATCAGTTTCTTCTATGTTATCAAATTTGTTGGCATATAGTTGTTCATAATAGTCTCATAATCCTTTGTGTTTCTGTGGGATCAGTTATACTGTCTCCTCTTTCAACTCTTTGTTTCATTGATTTCTTCAATTTTTTTTTTTTTTGGTTTCTATTTTATTTATTTCTTATTTCTTTCCTCCTGCCAATTTTGGGTTTAACTTGTTGTTGCTTTTCTAGTTCCTTTAGCTACATCATTAGGTTGTTTATTAGAAGTCACTCTTTTTTTTTGATATCAGCATTTATTGTATAAACTTTCCTTAGAACTGCCTTTGCCATATCCCTAAATTTTGTACAATGTTTTTCTATTATTGTTTGTCTCAAGGAATTTTTAAATTTTCCTTTTAATTTCTTTATAAACCCATTGGTTGTTTAGGAGCATGTTGTTTCATTTCCATGTATTTTTAAAGTTTCCAAAGTTCTTAATGTCAGTTTCTAGTTTCATATCATTGTGGTTGGAAAAGATACTTGATATGATCTCTATCTTTTAAAATTTTGTAGACTTGTTTTGTGGGCTAACATATGATCTGTCCTGGAGAATGTTCCATGTGCAGTTGAGAAGAATGTGTATTCTACAGCTGTTGAATGGAATGTTCTATAAATGTCTGTAAGGTCCATTTGGACTATAGTGCAGTTTAAGCCAGATGTTTCTTTGTTTATTTTTGGTCTAGATGACCTGTCCATTGTTGAAGGCAAGGGGGTTAACATCCCCTACTATTATTGAATTATAATCTCTCTCTCTCCTTAGGTATAATAATGTTTGCTTTATATTTCTGGAGGCTCTGGTGTTGGGTGCATACATATTAACAATTTTTATAACCTCTTCTTGAATTGATTCCTTTATCATTCCATAATGACCTTCTTTGTCTCTTTTAATAGTTTTTGATTTAAAGTCTATTTTATCTGATATAAGTATGGTTACTCTCACTTGCTTTTAGTTTTGTTTGCATGAAATATCTTTTTCTAGCCTTTCACCTTCAGTCTATATTTGTCTTTAATAGTTAAGGGAGCCTCTTGTAGGCAGCATATTGTTGGGCCTTTTTTCACCCCATTTAGTCACTGTATCTTTTAATTGGAGAGTTTAATCCATTTACATTCAAGATTATTACTGATATATGAGCTATTCTACCATTTTAAAAATTGTTTTGTGGTTTGTTTTGTAGATCCTTAGTTCCTGTCTTTTTCTCTTGTTATTTACCTCTGTGGATTGGTGTTTTCCATAGTGCTAATCTTTGTTTTCTTTCTCTTCATCATTTATGTGTCTGCTGTAGCTTCTTTCCTTTCTTTCTTTCTGTTTTTCTTCTTTTTTTTTTTGTGGTTATATTGGTACTAACATAGTCTTGTAGTCATAGAAAACTATTTTAAAGTGATAAGAACTTAATTTTTGTCACATGAAAACACTCTAGACTCCTCCTCCCCCTCACAAATTATATTTTTGTTGCCTTAGTTTACATCTGTATCTATTATATGTTTCTTAGCCACTAATTGTAACTGTTGTTGTTTTTCACAATTTTGACTTTAAACCTTTATATTAAAGGACTGAAGTATTTATATAGCACCATTACCTCACTGGGATGTTCTGAGTTTGAATTATGAGTTTACCTCTACAGGTGAGTTTTGTACATTTTCATGTTTTCATGATAGTAAATATTATCTTTTCATTTTCAGTTGTAGTACTCCCTTAAGCTGGTCTTGTAAGGCTGATATAGTAGTGATGAATTCCCTCAGCTTTTACTTGTCTGAGAAGGTCATTATTTCTCCCTTGCTTCTGGAGAATAGCTTTGTTGGATAAAATATTCTTGGCTGACAGTTTCACACTGACAGTTATACATCATCACATTCTCTCCTGGCCAGCGAGATTTCTGTTGAGAAATCTGCTGATAGTCTAATAGAGATTCTCTGATATGTGACTTGACACATTTCTCTTGCAGCTTTTAGAATTCTCTCTGTCTTTGACTTTTGACAGTTTGATTGTAATGTGGCTTTGAGAGGATCTTTTGGGGTTGAGTCTAATTGGGGACCTTTAGAGCTTCCTGAATCTGAATGTCCATATCTCTCCCAGTACTTGGGAAGTTTTCAGCTATTATTTCATTAAATTGGGTTTCTGTGCCTTTCTCTATCTTTTCTTCCTCTGCAACACCTATTATTCCAACATTTGTTTGATTAATGGTGTCCTGTAAGTCTTGTGGGCTTTCTTTATCCTTTTTCATTCTTATTTCTTTTTTTCCCCTCTGACAGGGGTGTTTCAAAAGATATATATTCAAGTTTAGAAATTCTCTGTTCTGCTTCTTCTGGTCTGTTGTTGAAGTTCTTAATTGTATTTTTTATTTAATTCACTGAATTCTTTTGCTCCAGGACCTCTGTTTCATTTTTTAAATGATATCTATCTCTTTATTAAATTTCTCATTCAGATTGTGAATTGTTTTCCTGATTTTATTGAATTGTTTGTCTGTTTTCTCCTTTATACCATTGTTTCCTTAAGATCATTTTTTTGGAATTTCTTTACAGGAATATTGTGACTTCCCTTTTCTTTGTTGTCTCTTACTGGAGACTTCTTGTGTTCTTTTGGGGTTACCATGTTTCCTTGGTTTTTCTTGTTTCTTGTGTCCCTACACTGATATCTGTACACCTAAAGGAGTAGTTGCTTTTCCCACTTTTATGGAATGGATTATGTAGAAATGACTTTTTTTCTGTATGTGGGTCTGCTGTAGACTGAATGTCCCCCACACTCACTGAGGCTTATCCCCACTGTAACTGTTGACAGTGGGAAATCTTACTATGATAATTGAAAGGTGGGGCATTGAAGAGGAGATTTGACTGTGAAGACCATGCCCTAGTAAATGGATTAATATGTTGAAGGTTTAATGGTGGTCATGGGAGTGGTTCTGAGGGCTTTAAAGGGAGAGCATGTGAGTGTCTCTCTGTTTCTCTGCTCCATCATTCTTGTTATGTGACAGCCTGCATTGCTGTAGAGTCACCTCACTTGATGTGTTTCCCGGACTTTGGATTTCCCAGCCTCTGAAACTGGAAGCAATAAATTTCATTTTCTTAGTAATTACTCAGTTTCATGTATTTTGTTATAAGCAACAGAAATGAACTAATATAGGGTCCTAGGGTGTCTGTTGGATATGTTGTGTTGGCTTTGGTTTTGGGTGGACTCAATTGTGTAATCTCTATGCAGTTTCTTTGGTTGTAATTCTCTTCAGTGATATCTGCATATGCCTCAGTGGCCTAGATTGTGGAGTTTGTGCCAACACTGGCATTGTTTTGCTGGTTTGACAAACCTGGGCTGGGTTTTTGCATCATGTGTGTGCAGGCACAGAGGGCCAACTGGGTGTCTGGTGCTCTCTCTGAGGTGCACAGTCACTGCTTGACAGGCTATCAGGCTAGGTATGGGCAAGCAGCTCTGAGGTTGCCTCTCCCAGAGGATGGTGCACTGCCTGACCAGCTTTTGGGATGGATACATGTGTGCCTGGGTACAGAATGGGCAGTCAACTGGCTCTGCAAATGCTTTTTGGAGGAGTGAATGCCACTGCTTGGCCTAGACCTGATGTGTGCATGTGCAGCAGGGCCAGGTGGCTCTATAAAGGCCTGCCAGAGGAGGCAAAGCCCTCTCAATCCATGTCGAGCAGGGAGCAGGCATGTACTGGTACAACAGGGCCTGGTAGCACTGTAGAAAGCCATCAGATCAGTTGTCTAGCCTGGAACAGACCTACAAGGGTGCAGCAGGGCCTGCCAGCTCTTTAGAGTCCTGCTATGGAGAGGCAAAGCTGCTGCCTGATTGGTGCTTGTCAGGGAGCAGGTGTATACTAGTGTAGCAGGGCCCAGCAGCTCTGTGGAAGTCTGTGGGGGTGGCAAAGTTACTGCTGGACTGGCTGTTGGGCCAGCATGGGTGCCTGTGTGTTTAGTGGGCCAGTGGGCTGTGCAGGGTGGGTACACGTGAATGTGGTCGACTGCCACTTATTGGCAGCTTCCCTGCTGAGCAGGACTGCCTGTTCTCCTGGGGGAAAGGGGATACTATATGGGTTCAGATCCTGGGGTCTTGGTCTTTCTGTCTGGCCTAGGCTACAGGCAGCCAGGTTCATGGTCCTGCTGGTGCCCATGTGAATGTGGTAGAATGTAGGTGGGGCCTCAGAATGGAGGAAATCAATTCCACTGGCCCCAGGGGAGGACTCACTCTAACAGTGGGTTCAGTTTCAAGATAGTGCTGTACCATAGCCATTTAGGTTGAGAGGTTGGGGGTTGCTCTCCTTGGGCTTCTACTATGAGGCTGTGTAGCTGCACAAACTCCCAGCTACTTTCCAAACTGGGTTTTCAGCGTATGAGGACCGGGGGACTCTCCAGTAGCAGGGATAGTTGGTGTTTGTGGTGACATTGGAAACATCTTGGATTTTTGCACCTTACCTTCTCTCTACCTGATTATGCTAGTCCTTGCAGGGAGATAGTGAGGCAGAGGCAGGAAGCCTTGCTCTGTTCTCTGTGGTGCCATCCTGTTCTTCTGTGCTCCACAAGGATTTTGTCACTCCTCAGGTGCTCTGCAGTATATTTCTTCAGTCATTCTGGTCAAAATATAGTTGTTTATTTGTTGCCTTGGTCTCTTTTTTTTTGGGCAGGTGGGACAAGCACCAGAGAGCTCTAGTCAGCTATCTTGCTCCACCCTAAACATTATTTTTTATTAATCAATTTTTGAAATCTGATGTGTAATTTATTCTTTCAGCACACTTCAACTTGGACTAGTCATTTTGCAAGTGATTAATAGCCACATGTGGCTGGTGGCTGCTATATTGGATGGGGCAACTTTATACCCTTCTCAATTCTCAAGTATTCCAGTCACACAATTTTCCTCTCCAGCTTTCTCTCTCTCCATTTCAGGTAATGCATGTTTTCAAATTATCTGTGTCTCTATGCCAAGACCCAGCATTTTGAAACTGAAATACCAAACACTTGACTCCATTGTTATTTTCACTTTGGCAGGTAATACCTGCGCTGAAGTTGTAAAGAAAAATGCCCAAAATGGCTTAATCTGAAAGGGCCACAAGGGCATGGAAATATGAGTGGGTGTGTGAAACCTTGTTTAAAAATATTACCCAGCTACATCTGTATAATTTCTAGAACTTAATAATTTCTCCATTTGTTTTCTAAAGCTTCATATATACTTTATAGCTTATAGTAATCAGTAAATAGGACAGAATGCTCTTTTTCCTCTTCATTATTTTAGCTTTGAATTGCCTATGTTAAAATTTGCCTTGGATTGAATGTCCCCTTAAAATTTAATCTCCACTGCAGCAACTGTTGAGGGTGGGAAATCCTGGCATAGTAATTGAAAGGTGGGGCCTTGAAGAGGTGATTAAATTTATGGTTTATCAAAACCACATTGAGATACCATCTAACCCCAGTTAGGATGGCTAAAATCCAAAAGACCCTGAACGATAAATGCTGGCGAGGTTGCGGAGAAAAAAGAACTCTCATACGTCGTTGGTGGGACTGCAAAATGGTGCAGCCTCTATGGAAAATGGTATGGAGGTTCCTCAAACAATTGCAGATAGATCTACCATATGGCCCAGCTATCCCACTGTTGGGAATATACCCAGAGGAATGGAAATCATCAAGTCGAAGGTATACCTGTTCCCCAATGTTCATCGCAGCACTCTTTACAATAGCCAAGAGTTGGAACCAGCCCAAATGTCCATCATCAGATGAGTGGATACGGAAAATGTGGTACATCTACACAATGGAATACTACTCAGCTATAAAAACGAATGAAATACTGCCATTTGCAACAACATGGATGGACCTTGAGAGAATTATATTAAGTGAAACAAGTCAGGCACAGAAAGAGAAATACACATGTTCTCACTTATTGGTGGGAGCTAAAAATTAATATATAAATTCACACACACACACACACAGAAAAAAAAAAAAAAAACCGGGGGGGGGGAAGAAGATATAAGAACCACAATTACTTGAAGTTGATACGACAAGCAAACAGAAAGGACATTGTTGGGGGGGAGGAGGGGAGGGAGAAGGGAGGGAGGTTTTGGCGATGGGGAGCAATAATCATCCACAATGTATATCGACAAAATAAAATAGAAAAAAAAAAAAAATCTAGAAAGAAAAACAAAAACTAAAAAAAAAAAAAAAAAAAGTCCAATCCCACACAATTTAAAAAAAAAAAAATGCTTGTCATGGGTGTGGTTCTGAGTGCTTTAATAGGAGAGTATGTGAGAGTCTGTCTCTCTCTGCTCAGCCATTTTCTGCCATGTGGGATTCCTTCATTGCTGTAAAGCCACCACCAAGGAAGACCCTCACCAGATCCGTTCTCTGAACTTTGAACTTCCCGTCCTCTAAAACTATAGCAGTAAATTTTTTGTTTTTACAAATCGCCCAGTTCCAGCTGTTGTGTTATAATCAGCAGAAACAGACTAATACAGAATTCAAATATTTGTTTTCTAATTTCTCACACATTCTTGAAAAATATTTTTCCAGTCTCGCAGTATTTTTCATTTTCACATTTACTTGGCATTTTTTGCCCCCAAACTGTCCAGTGTACACTGCAAAGTTATAATCTTGTAAAATAAAAATAAAAGATCACAGTTACAACTGTTTGGTGACTTCTCATATATATACATATATATATACACACACAGATACATATACATATACATATATATATATACATATACATATATATATATTTTACTTTGAAAAGTACTTACTTATTTTTACTATTTTCTTTTTTTTGCTCAAATGATCATTAAAATCAAGAGGATCACTTAAAAAAATCTCTACATGTAGGTATTACTAATATTCTAGACTGAGAAAAAACATGGGTTGGGGGAATTTCTTCTCCAGAGATTCTTCTTATATTCATTATTTTAAGACATTTGTTATGTACTGTGTAGCAGTCAGTAGGCCCACAGAAAATGGGGTGTGATTGGAGAGATATATGAAGGCTAGAATCAGGAACACATATGGACTATATGAGTATGTGTTTGTGGTTGGTAGATATATGGGACACCTCTTGTGCTCTACCTGGCATCAGCAGCCAGGTGTGCGGGTGTAACCTGGCAATACTTTGCTTCATCTGTACTGCATATCTCTTGCTGTCCTGTTCCTTTTCTGTTCTTGCTGTGTGAGATGTCCTCAGGGATCCACTGAGACATTGTGACAAATGAGCAAACTGAAAGTGCAAGAGAATAACATTCCACGGGGCAATCTTCAGCCTGGGGGATGGTGCCCAAGGTTTAAAATATATATAGAGACTGATTATAGGCAAACCTTTGTCTCAGGCTCTGTCTTTGGAGGGATCCCAGGCTAATATAGTGGGAGAGAGCAATAAGTGAAAAGGAAGAACCCGGTGTGTCTGCAAGATTTGGCTTAAATAGCTTGGTAGTTAGTGGGCCTAGAGATTGAAAACAGGGAGAAGAGTGGCAGCAGAATGTTGGAATGGGGAGATGATGAGTTCAGTCTTGTACATGTCAAGTTAGAGGGGCTTGTAGCAAAATCAGATGTATATTCAATAGACAGTTGAGACTTATGACCCTGGAACTCAGGACAGAGGTCAAGGCTCAGAGACGATGACAAGTTATTGGCATATAGATGACAGGTGAGGTCATGCTTAGGGAGGAGTTCACCTTGTGTATTAGTCAGGGTTCTCCAGAGAGACAGAATCAATAGGATATGTTATAATTATGTGAGAGGGATTTATTAGGGGAATTAGCTCATGTGGCTATGAAGAAAAGTCCCACGACAGGCCGTCTATAAACTGGACGCCGGTAGCGTGGCTCAGTCCGAGTCCAAAGGCCTCAAAACCAGAGAAGCTGATGATGTCCTTGGTGTAAGTTCTGGAACCCCAAAGCTGAAGAGTCTCAAGCTCTGATGTCCATGGACAGGAGACAAGAGTGTATTTGTATCCCAGCTCCAGCAGATCGAGAGAGAGAGAGAGAGAGAGAGAGAGAGAGAGAGCTTCACCTCTTTCCTCTGTCTTTTGTTCTCTCCGGACCCCCAGTGGATTGGATGGTTCCCACCCACATTGAGGGAACTCAGACCCAGGCTACCCAGATTCTCATACTAATCTCTGCTGGAAACACCCTCAGAGACACACCTGAAAAGATTGCTTTACCAGGTTTCCCAGCATTCCTTCATCTAACCAAGTTGACATCTAGAATTAACCTTCACACTTTGGGAGAGTGTATATAGTGAAAGGAGATGAGCACTAAGGACAGAACACTGGGAGTAACACCATTAAAGCAGACCAAGAAAGAAGGTCCCACAGAGGAAAGAAAAGGGATGGTAGGAGGAGAGCCCTGGACAACTGGTATCCAGAAGCACGGGGAGAGAACCCTGGACAACTGGTATCCAGAAGCACAGGGAGAGCTGCTGAAGGAAGGAATGACCAACAGTGTCAAAAACCATGGAGAGGTCAAGTAAAACACAGTAATTATGCCTCAGAAAGTACACATTGAATGTCATGGACTGTCACTGTGTGATCACAGTGGGGCGAGGAGTGAATGGGCAATGAGAAATCGGGCTAGTAACTACAGACTACTCTTTGAAGGGGTTAATTGTGAATGAAATGAGAAAGAAACAGAATTAGTAGAAAGGTCTAAGATGTCAAGAGAGGCTATTATTGTTTTAATATGATAAAGATATAATGATATGTATATGTTCAAATCTGGATTTTAAAAAAGCTAATATTATAAAATTTGCATTCAGGAGAATGAAGAAAAAACCCCTAGTTTTAGTTAGATCTGTTACTGGACTATTCTGTTACTTATAAGATTTCATCTCTACTTGGCAAAGCCGTGCATGAAATTCTGCCATTATGAGATTTTTATTTTATAATTCTAATTTAGAACACCTCTCACCATCTCTTACTAAAGTAAAATTTCATTTCTTTCTGGTTACTGGTTAATATCTTTTGCTTTAAGCACTTTATTTTTTAATTTTATCTTTTATATAATTAAGTGATTTATTGTATCTTATGAAGCATTAGTATCATTTCATCTTTCCATGATTTTAATGGTATATTGTTTTTATGGGCATGGTCCCTATCCTAACAAATCTTAGTAATATTTAAAAATATGGACAGGGCATGGCCTGCCATCCCTCTCTTTAGCACTTAAGGTTAACAAGTAAAAATTTGATAAACAGAAATAATCAATGCAGGGATTTTTGATGTGGTTCATTTCACACCCTTTGTTTAGCAGCAACCGATACTCTTTGCTGGCTAGACTCTCACTTTTTTCAGTTGGGGCCTTACCTCTTTCCTTCATGCCCTTTTAAGGGAGTGGACTGAAAGATCCACCATCTGTCAACTATCTTCTCCTGAGGGCTTCTCAGCATGTAGAACTTTGTGTTTGTCACCCCATAAGCCGATGTAGAGACCTAGAATATGGTAGATACTTAATAAATATTTTGAACGGATAAATGAATGAATGAATGTAACCAGAAGTAATTGAGAAAGTTGTAAAAGAGAGGAGCAGGTTTCTGTTATTACCTGTAGATCTACTTCTCTGCCCAACTTTTAAATTCCTGGAAATGTTTATTGACTATCATAGCTACAGATTTCATTCTCTCCCAATATTTCCCAACATCTGAAAACACTAAATAGTGAGACCAAACACTCCACAGCAGAAGTAAGAGAAGCTAGATAATTGTTGCATCATTCAACTTCATCTTTGCAACATTTTCTTGCTGGCAATCAAGACAAGATTTAAATATTGGGCATTCATAATTCCGATTTAAGTTCCATTTTGCATGGTGTTAGGAAGAGTATATTTCTAATAATCCCTGCTATTTTTCAGGGTTCTTAAAGTTGCTTTCTTTGTGGGTAATAAATATCCCAACTGCACATCTACTAAGTAGTAAAATTATGTCTGAGCAATGTGAGGAAATGGTTGTAACTTGCCATAGTGATACCAACCTTAAGAGCCTTGTAAAAATTCTTTATATTGCAATATATTTACAAGCCAGATTTTGACTATAAAATTTTGCTAGTCAGTCTGATATTCTGCGTGGTAAAGTAAAAGGCACTTTGGACTTAGGATAATGAACTTTTGTTTAAATCTGGTATCCCTACAATGGGATGCAGTGATATATGTGCTCTTGTCTGGGGAATGATAGAAGAACATGACAATATCGATTATTACTAGCTCTTTGAAAATGGGCACATCACCTCAGAAGTTAACACGTGTCGGAAATAACATCATCTTTGGAGTCAGACTAATGTGGATAGGATTCTTGATTCTACTCTGAACTTTAATTACTTGACTTTTCTCAGACTCAATTCTCTTGTTCTGTAAAGTGTAGAGAGACATGCCTACCTAAACATAAATACCCTCCAGTGTAGTGAGGATTAAGTTTGATAAAGTATGCACCGAGTCTGTCAAACAGTAAATGCTTAGGAAATGTTAGTTTTTCTCTCAGTTTATGCATTTATAAAATTGTGATTATGACTGTTATTGTTTTGGTTAGTTTATTTAAAATTAGACTTTAAAAATAGTTTCAAGAAAATAATCTTTTAAACCTAGAACTGTTGGAAAATTGGAATTATGATGACATACCTCACTGACCTATAACTATAGTTAAGAACTATGATTGTAAGAGTATCCTCTGTGCAATCAGAAAAACTAAGATTCTAGTTCTGCTCTCAACTATTACTATATCTAACACTTTGGACAATCTGTGGCAACTCACACAACATTGGGTGAGGAAACAGGCTTGCCCCAACTCTTTAGCAACTGCTGGCAGGAGGGCGGGAAGCAAGAAGGGGAAAAGAATGTTTAATGGTAACACAGTCAACAAGGAGTTTATTCCCAGCTTTCACTCCAAGTAGGAAGGGACTCTTAACTAAAATAGATTTAAAACCACACACACACTTAGTCACAGCATGCAAAATAATGATCTGCAGAAAGGACACCATGATTCCACCTCCCAGAGGTTTAGTGATTGAGCTCAGCAATTTACAGCCACTGCTAGGATTTTGCAGCCAACAGTGGACAAAGCCTTTCATCCTAATCAGCTAATAAAATCTCAGTCTTCAAAGAATGCATGTGAACAAGCTAATAAGCAAAGCTAACTCCTTGAAATCACATCTAAGGATCCCAGTGCAAGAAGCAGATACCGAAATTATTGAGGCGAGAAGCATATCATGAATCATATAGAGAAACCACACTGGAGCCTAACGTGTCCCTTCACCCCACTAAGAACTTTAGGGAGGAGAAGTCAGAGATGATATGAAATCCTAATCTATGTCCTTTAGAAAATATTGTACATATTTATGGAGAATAAACTCTGTAAATCTCATAGGTTGTCATGCAGTCATTCCCACCAATTGTGTATATCTTTAAAAATACTGAGTTAATTAATTTAGGTATTGTTTTAGATTTCTGAACATTAGAATTACAATTCTAGCCCAATATGCAAAACCTGGTAAGGAAAAACAAGGCCTTTCACTAGCCCATATGGCGTCTTCGTATAAATGAGAGCAGGGAGCCACATCCTCCAGGTAGATGGAACTTGTGCCAGTGTGCATGGCATGAAGAACAGAGCACAGGATGATGCCCCCTTGACTGCACGCCCTATGGTGGTGGACACTTATTGTGCTTCACCTCAATTCCTCTTGGCCTCTCACTTCCTCTCTTGGGACGTTTGTGATCTCTTCATGGGGATGGCCCATGGGAATCTTCTTGGCACTCACACATGTGCAAGATTGAAGTGTGGGTGTGGGACGGACACAGGAGTGGGGAGTTAATAATGCTCCATGAGGCAACCTTGACCAATAGGAGAAAGAGATCAGAGGATAAGTGCAATGCCCTCCCCGCCAGGCCCCAGTGGAGTGTTCTGAGACACACTTCATAAGGATTGTCAAAGGGTCCTAAAGGTAGAGCAACTGATTGTCTGAAGCTCTGCTTTGGAGGCTCTGCCCCATAACACATACTTGTGTGATTATATGCAGCAGTCCTGACAATAACCTTTTACCCCACCTGCTTCAGATTCCACCTTAAAGAGGCTCATTTGTCTCTGGGTGCTTTACATTACCACTTTAGATTTCTGAGTTCCAGTGCCTTCTCTATAAAAGGGAAGTAAAAACACTTTTAAATATATTTAAGTGTAAAGCACTAAATAAAGTTAAATCATTATATCTGTTTTTAAACCTCACATATATTACTGTATAGACAAATACCTTTGTAAAAAATCATTTATAAAGATCTCTAGACTCATGATATCATGTAATGAGCATTTGAGACATAGCTGCTGATTCTAGGGAGAGTTCTTTTCTAATTTATTTTTATCTAGGCAGCAGGATTGTTAGGCTAAGTCTGCCTAATCTGAGCTTCGCCATTGCTCCACCTCTCCAGAAGTTTATGCTGACTCTAGTCTGTGTGGTTTGGCCTGCCTGCCTATGTCCGAATTTAAACAGTGTTCATTCTGCATGGGTCTTTAAAATTTTTAGAGCTTGAGGTGTCAGTCAGGTAAGAGCAGCTTTGATGATCTGTCTTCTTAGTCCCCAGCTGGCCTCTCCGCTCTGTCAATACTTCTGTAGGTAATACTCTGTGATATCAGGATCTGTAATCACTTTATTGCTGTATTGGACTTTTACCTCATTTTCAGTTTCAGAAATAGCCTGGCATTTACAGATGAAAGAAAGCATTGGATAAAGAACTCTTTTCTTTCTACAGCATTATTAGTGCATCTTTATCTTATTATATTAAAATGTATTACAATAGAATTAGATTATGTCATTCATTAAAATTTCTCTGCTTCTTCATTTGATGCTACATATTTTAATTACTGGAATCAAGCCAGTATTAGAGAAAATTGTTTAGCTACTATTTATAACACAAGATTATCATATCATTGACTTCATGTTTTTGGTACCATCACATTTTTGGTACTGTGAAGTGGAGGCTGGGTTTAGGGACGTAGGCGTAGGCTCAATTCTGTCATTGGCTTTGTAAAATTGAATAGCCACTTAATCTCTCTGGGCTTCAGCTTCTATTTTGATAAAATGTGACTTTTGGACTAGACACACTATTTTATCTAAAATTCTGTGAGTACCTCCTCTCTACATTTGACCCTTGGTGACCTAGGTCATCAGAGCACACACTAGTGTCAAGGTGTCAATATTATTGTGTCCTCTTTTCTTACTTTCTCTTTCTCAGTTGTCCTTTGCATTTTTTTTTTAAAAGTCATACCGGTATACTAAAATCAACTCAAAATGGATTAAGGATTTAAATATACACCCTGAAACAGTAAAACTTCTTAAAGAAAACATAGGAGAAACACTTCAGGAAATAGGACTGGACACAGACTTCATGAATACGACCCCAAAAGCATGGGCAACCAAAGGAAAAATAAACAAATGGGATTATATCAAACTAAAGAGCTTCTGCACAGCAAAAGAAACAATTAACAGAGTTAAAAGGCAACCAACAGAGTGGGAGAAAATATTTGCAAAATATACATCTGACAAAGGATTAATATCCAGAATATATAAGGAACTCAAACAACTTTACAAGAAGAAAACAAGCAACCCAATTAAAAAATGGGCAAAAGAGCTAAGTAGGCATTTCTCCAAGGAAGATATACAAATGGCCAACAGACATATGAAAAAATGCTCAACATCACTCAGCATCCGGGAAATGCAAATCAAAACCACATTGAGATACCATCTAACCCCAGTTAGGATGGCTAAAATCCAAAAGACTCTGAACGATAAATGCTGGAGAGGTTGTGGAGAAAAAGGAACTCTCATACATTGTTGGTGGGACTGCAAAATGGTGCAGCCTCTATGGAAAATGGTATGGAGGTTCCTCAAACAATTGCAGATAGATCTACCATACGACCCAGCTATCCCACTGTTGGGAATATACCCAGAGGAATGGAAATCATTAAGTCGAAGGTATACCTGTTCCCCAATGTTCATCGCAGCACTCTTTACAATAGCCAAGAGTTGGAACCAGCCCAAATGTCCATCATTGGATGAGTGGATACGGAAAATGTGGTACATCTACACAATGGAATACTACTCAGCTATAAAAACGAATGAAATATTGCCATTTGTAACAACATGGATGGACCTTGAGAGAATTATATTAAGTGAAACGAGTCAGGCACAGAAAGGGAAATACCACATGTTCTCACTTATTGGTGGGAGCTAAATATTAATATATAAATTCACACACACACACACACACACACACAAAACCGGGGGGGGGGGGAAGAAGATATAACAACCACAATTACTTGAAGTTGATACGACAAGCAAACAGAAAGGACATTGTTGGGGGTGTGGGAAGAGTGGGAGGAGGGAGGGAGGTTTTGGTAAGGGGCAACAATAATCATCCACAATGTATATCGACAAAATAAAATTTTAAAAAAAAGTCATACCAGTAGTTCACTTTGATCTTACAATGGTATATTGTCCTAAGGTGTAGAAACCTCCAGGTTACCAACAAAGGGGTACTTTGAAAACTTACTATTAGAGAAGCTTCCTTTAGTCAAGGAATTATACACATGCCACCTGTCTTTCCCTTTGTGTTTCTGTTAATGGTGTACCCTTAAACATAGTGTCTTCCAGCCTCTATTTAAACATTCTGATTTCCTATGTGGTACAGGAGAAGTGGGCATGGGACAATTTTCTTTTAATGACCTCCTTTCTTTACTCACTTTGCTATGGTTTGAATGTTCGTTCCCTGCAAAGCTCATGTTGGAACTTAACCCCCTATGGTGTTTGAAAGGTGTGGCCTTTAAAAGGTGATTGGATCATGAGGACTATGCCCTCATGAATGAATTAATCCACTCATGGATTAATGGGTTAGTGGTTTAATGGGTTATCAGGGAGTAGACTGGGGACTGTATAAGGAGAGGGAGAAAGCACGTAAGAACACTTTCGCTCAGCCACTCTTGCTATATAATACCCTGTGTCACTACAGGATTCTGTAGAGAGTCCCTGCCAAGAGAAGGCCCTCACCAGATGCGCCCCTAGACCTTGGACTTCCTAGCCTCCAAAACTATAAGAAATAAACTTTGTTTCTTTATAAATTACCCAGCTTCAAGTATTCTGTTATATGCAATAGAAAACAGATGAATGCACACTTCTACTTTCAAAGAATGCATTTCTCCTGATGGAGAGTGCGGTGAGTGCTAAGCAGATGCTGAAGGAGGGGCTGGGGAAGGCAGTGCATTTTTGCACCCAGCTGAGAAGCTTATGCCAAGGCTCCGTGTCTTGTCCGTTAGTCACAGGATTGGAATACAGAAAGGAGTTGGTTGGCTTAAGGACGTGTATTAACAAGTCAATTTGAAATGATGAATGAAGTCAGATTTTTTTTTTTTTTGACAAAATGTCTGATTTGGTGAGTTGGTTTGACAGCAACCATTGGTAAAACAGTACCACAGACTGGGTGGCTTAGACAACAAACTTATTGTTCAGCGTTCTGGAGGCTAGAAGTTCAAAATCAAGGTATTGGCAACTTTAGTTTCTTTTGAGACCTCTGTCCTTGGCTTGCAGATGGCCCCTTCTTGCTGTGTGCTCTCATGGCCTTTTCTCTATGCACATGTATCCCATGTCCCATGTTTCCTTTTCTTGTAAGGACAACAGTCAGTTTGGATTAGGGACCCTGAATGGCCTCATTTTAATTGAATCACATCTTTACAGATCCTATGTCCAAATACAGTCACATTCTGAGGTATGAGGGGTTAGGACTTTAACACACAACTTTGGGGGACTCAATTCAGTCCATAACACTCTCCACATATTGAGTGAGCTGAATCAGCAGCTCCAAGATTTTTATGAAAATAAGGTTGTGATAAAAAACCAGCATTTTGTAAACATTTATATTGGAAAAGGTGTACTGAATTATTTTTATTTTTCCAGTGTCTCCTGAGTATATTGAGTTACACTATGTGCCTCAAAGAGAAAGAATAACAAGTACAATAGTCATTTGTAAATGATGGTTCGGCGGATTTTTTTCTACTTGTTCTGTCAATTGTTGAAAGAGAGAGTTTCTTATGGAATCTCTAATCTGCTGTTAAGCCTATCTAATGAATATTTTATTTCAGGTAATGTAATTTTCAGTTATAGAATTTCCATTTGGTTATTTTTTATAATTTCCATCTCTATGCTGAGTTTTCTTGTTTACTATATTTCTCTTTTCTGTTAAGTCCTTAAACTTATTTATAATGGCTATTTTTATGTCCTTATTGGCCAATTCTAGCATTTAGATTACCCTGGGGTCTATAAATAGAGCTTCATAGGAAAACAATTATGCTCATTCATTTATTTGTTGCCCGTGGCTGCTTTTATATTCTACTTAATGAGAGAATTGAGTGGTTGCGAAAGAGACTATATGATTTGCAAGCCTAAAATATTTACTATCTGGCCTTGTAAGAAAAATTTTGCCAACCTCTGCTCTAAAGAATGCTCCACACTCAGAGGCATAATCCTTCCTCTGATGACATGGCCTTCCTAGGGTCTCAGGAAGTATCCAAAGTGCCGAGCTAGTTCTCCCACTTTGACTGGGCTGGAACTCCAAAGACTCCCTGCTCTGAGCTACCCCTGCTACCTCCATTCAGCCATCAATCCTGCAGCATCCTCTCTCTGCTGGGCCTGGTGGAGTTTTGCACTGCACGTGTGCAGCCCCACCCTCAGCCACGGATCTGCAGGGAACTCCCAAGCAGACTTCTAGGAACTCATTTTTGCAGCTTCTTCCTCTCTGGTAACATGTCTGCAAATTCCAGACTTTTAGCAGCTCTGAACTTGGCTTCTTCAGCTCAGGGAGATTGCTGTGCTCTGCATGGGCTCCACTTCTTGGCCCCTATTATTTGGAAGATTTCCCAAGGCAAAAAACTGGACAAACGTGCTGGTCACTTCGTGAGCTTTCCTTTTCTCAAGGAGCTGTGCTGCCTGGTGTCCAATGTCCCGAAACAGTTGCCTCATTTATTTTGTCATTCAGAAACCCTGAATGACAGTAAAGGAAAGCATAATCAAAGATAAAATGGTGGAAAGAATTTAATTAAATCTACCTAACATCAATTTTTTCTTTTTTGCTAATCAAACTACTTCTCTGTTGATTCATGTACTTTAATTTTTTTTTTTTGATTTATGACTACCACGCTCCTCTACAGTTATAGGACATGTTCACACTTATCACCACATTATGTATTTATATTATCCTTTTAAAACTACCACTGTTAGAAAATAACTTATAGCACTGCTGTATTTTCTTATGCTAAAACAGTATTTTTAGAATTGGAAAAAAATTATCTCAAAACTGTCTATAGATATTATATGTATTTGGTTATTATTTTATCGTTGCATGCCCTTGTCAGATTATGCAGGGTGGAGTGTTTGTTAAAGGCCTATAAATTTAAAGGTCAGAGAATTAGAGGTAGAATATGCTTATAGAATGCTGATCGACCAGAGATCCAACTTGTAAGACTAAGTTTCTGTGGCACAAAGAAGCTCTAAATTAGCAGATTAATTTGGGACATTTTCTCAAAATTTTGGTTATTTTATATTTTATCTAAATTTTAGAACTTATTATTGCACCAGGAAATCTTGGTGATTTTAAATTCCTAAGCACCTCTTGGATATCAAATTGATACAATTTGAAATTTTGCAATAAGTGTCCACAGGCACAGTGATAAAATTCTCTTAAATCTTCCAATGCTATTCTTCAAACTCAAAGGATTTCAAACAGAAATAAGTAGGCTATACTGAGTACTCAATTGCACATTTAAATTTTATTTAGAAGGTTGACACTCTGCTAGACTTAATTCTCCTAAATACTCCCAATACAGAAAACACTAAATTTGCACATATTCTCTAGTCTCAATAGAATAACATTATGAGTTTGATTATCTTAAACATTTTTATGCTCAACTCTGAATTTTCCTGGAGTTGAAAGTTACTTACTCATGAAAGAAACAATTTCCTCATCCCATACTTCAGGGGTTACTGTCTCAGCTTGCCTGATGTTGCATAATGACTGGCAATTTCATCCAGGAGGCTTACTGTATTCTTTTTGGTGACATGGTGGGACACGCTAAACTTGATTCTTGAAGCTTTGTCATTGACTCTGTGATTTCCAGAGCCAGGTGGTCACGTAGCCCATAAACTTCTAATTCTCTACTCAGAGAAGTCTGCCAATCCTTTTTTATTGATTCTTAAAGTTTGCAAATAAATGTCTTTTACCTTAAACTCTGAAGCACTTCAAATTTTATGGAACCTCATAGAGCTATTATGCTTATTAAAACGGTATCAAATTGAAGTTTGGAAATCTCTCTTGCCTTTGTAGATTAGTTGGTCACAGCTTCCCAAGTCACCTTCCTGATTCACCTGCCAGGGATTGCTGCATTGTGCTGCACGAGCTAATCTGCAAGAACCTTTGTGACTGCAGATACACCAAACTGTGATTCCCACAAAACAATTTTATTTGTTTATTGGAACCAGGCATCCAGAGGTTTCTCATTTTGTCTCTGTAACAGGTGTTTTTCAAGAAATCTGGCCATCCAATTATAGTGCATCTTAGTTTACAGCCTTGGGTTATTATGTTCAATCATTTCTTCCTTCCCTCTTCCCTCTTCCCCCATCCATCCTCCTATCTCTCTCTTCTTCTCTCCATCACACATAATAAATGAGTGCCTACTCTATGCTGGGTATAGTTCTGGAAATAAAGATAGACACAGATAGAGATTACATAAATACATAGAAACTAATAACATTTTAAAACTTTGCAAATTAAGATATAATTTTCATTCAGTAAAATGCACAAATCTTTAGTATAAGCTCAAAGAATACTTTGAATGAGCTTAAGTATAAACTGAAGCAATAACTTACGAGTTTTCGTAAGTGCTAGGAAGGTTATCTAGGGATAATTGAGATTTTACCAAAGACTACAATAGCCCAAATAAAATAAATGGGCTTTGGCTTGAATTGTCAGTGTGGAGACCATTACTCAGATATTTGTGAGCTGTTGGTTTGGAGCAAGTCAACGAACTGTGGCTTGTGAGACTAGGAGCTAAGAATGGTTTGTATATTTTTAAAGGGTTTAAAACAAAACAGAAGAAGAAAAAGAAGGAGAAAGAGGAGAAGGGACAGAGACTATATGTGAACTTCAAAGCTTAAAATATGTACTATTTGGACCTGTACAGGAAAAATTTGCTGACCCTGGAGCTACAGAGGAAAAAGTTAACTAGAAGCCAAGAACAAAGGTTCCTTCTCTGCCCTCTAGCTTAGTAAACCAGATGTCTCAACAGGTTCTTTTTGACTAGCATTAACATGTTGCTCAATCAGAAAAGGTTTAAATTTTTACTAACTTATGTCAGCCCCACCTAGTGAAATTAAATACAGGGGATAGTTTGCTGAAACACTGTGCCAGAACCACGAAGGCAGGACCATCTGAGTTTGTTAACTTCAGTCTTGATATGAACTCTAGTTTTCAGAAATGTAGGAATAGTTATTGCTATATTTAACTATTTTCATGGCTATAGGTGTATGTTTTTGAAGACTTTTGCACCTACATTTTCACCATCTACTGGCTGGGACCTTTGGAGCAGGTGGGGGAAAGGGGGAAGTAAGGAATAAATTTGTGGGACTGATATTTAGCAATTTTCAACTATATACAATATCCTTCCTTCTCTTGCCAAATAATTCACTTGCCTTTTTCTCAAATCTATCCAATCTTGGAGTGTGCTTCAGCACTCAATATCTTACTCTCCAGAGGGAAATTCTGCCTCAAATTGGGCCAACTCGGGTAGCATTTGGTCTGATTGCTGGATGGGAACAGCATGGGAGTTTCTATGTACTTTTGATGTTAGATTTGTCACTGTAGTTAGTTTTGGTCTGTGCTGTTGAATTGACTATGGTTACTGGCATAGAGAGGGGGCTAGAAATAACCAGGAGAGTGTTTGAGCCCTAATAAAATGGATTGATCTTAGGGGAAAGTTTTTCCTGGAAAGGGAACTAGAGTGTGAGTCAGGAAATTTGGGCAAAAGAACAAAGATGGCTGGAACTAGAGACAGATTGTCATTTGTCAGGCTTCAGGCTCAGTTGGGGCACATTATATAGCAAGCTATGGGCAAGAAGATTAACTGCAGACTCTACCCACTTGCATGGTTTATAATAGCCTTGGCTTGGCTTTTGGGACTAAGATTGCCAATAGGAGGCTGAATGGCAATAGCTGAGTGTGATTGGGTCAGTAAGGATTGATAGGACTAAGTTCTTATGGTTATTATTATTAAAAACAATTTGATTACACTTGCCATTTATTGAGCAGTTGCTAGGTGACAAACACCTTATAAATAATATTCCTACTCCTCTCCACAACTCTGTTGAAGTAGGTATTATTATACATATTTTACAGAGCAGACAACTATAGGTCAATAAGTAAAATGACTGACTTGGGCTGGTAAGTGGCAGAACTTGGCTTTGTATCTAGGTCACTCTGAATCTGAACTACGAAAACTGCTTAATTTTATATCCAATATTCCTTCCAAAGGGCTTGAATGCAGTTACTCCTTGTATCTCCTAGAATATAAATACCTACCCCTGCACAGACTTGGGTCTATCAAGGGACTTTGGATACAAAATAAATCTAACCTCACAATCCTCTGAAATGTTAGTATACTATTTTTATTTGGGCATTTTAACTGAGCATCTGTTTTGTGTCAGGCATTTTACTACGTGCTGGTTGTATGGTAGCGAATGAAATACCTGCAGTTCAGTCTTCACTGGGCTTCCAATAGAGTGCAGTAGATGGACCAGATAGAGATAGAGGCCAGAGATACTGTTAAGCCTCCTACAGTGCATGGGACAGCCCTCCCATAGCAAAGAATTTTCAGGCCCCAAATGATAACAGTGCTGAAATTGCAAAACAGCATTCAGGAGGATCAGCATTAGGGAAACTTGTCTCCCACTCCCCTGCCAGGTGGGCCAGCACTTGAAGCAGTTCAGAAATGGGAAGAACAGAGGCACAGTTGGAGGGTAGTCAGTGAGATGGAGCCAAGAAAGACCTGGTCATGTAGCAAGGGCTAAGAGTCCATCATAATAAGGATTTGGATTTTATTGCAAATCCTCAACGAGTCTGCTCATTCATCCATTTCAAATGTAGTGATATGATCTAGTTCCCATTTTCCAGGAATTTCCAGACAGTTTAACTCCAAGTAAGGGGAAGTCTTGGGTGAAGCATCGTAGCAACACTTTCCTTACCTGCTTTTAGTTTCTATAGCAGAAAAGCACCAAATACAGTTTTAAGCATAAATTAACCAGCTCAAATGCTGTCTATTGACTTTTTTGCATCTTTTACAAAGACTCTTCAATCAAACACCACACTGTACTTGTCATTTTGATCTCTCGCACATTTGCCACAAATATCTTGCTGGCTGGCTATGTACTCTATAGACAGGGCCAGACTGAGTCATTTTTAATGGTGTAATATGTCACAGATACCTAGAATAATGCAGCCTTATGGAAATTCCCATAAGTTTTTTCTAGACTAAAGGAAAAAAAAATTCTTACCCGAGTTGTCAGTGAGTGACATTGAACAAGCTTCTGAACATAAGTTTCTCACCTATAAAAGCAGAATTTAATTAGTAGAATAGTTTCTTGACTTTTTCAATATTGTTGCAATTCAGACCCAAGGTTGAACATGCTAATTGCTTTATGGAGGGGATTAAAGAAAATAAAATATGAAGAAAAAAAGACATAACCTCTTTCGTTCTGCCAGTGGTACATTTATAAACTAACCAGAAAAGAAGTAATTTGATTAAACTAAATATATAAATATGAAGTAAGTGGACATGACTTAGTGAGAATGCTGCTGAAATACCATATTGTTCAATGTGTTTGTGCTTTCATTCACTTTGACCCACGTGTGGCAAACACCCAGTGATTTTCAGCCCCAGCTGCATTGACTAAGCTTTCTAACTCTGCTGTATGCTTTGTGCCAGGGGCTGCTGCTTTCTTTTTGCTTTTTCAATAGCTTTAAACTCATTGGCTTGGGCCTTTAGTTGTCACCCAGTATTGAAAAAGATGGACGGATGAATGGATGGGGAATGGAATATTTTATGTTGAACTTTTCTATCCTTTATTTGATTTGTTTATTGATTTGAAGAATGAAGCATGATGGCCCCTCTTGTTAGCTGTGTAATCTGTCCACATGTTAACCAGGGGACATGGTTCTTCCAGTGATTTCTTGGTGACCTGTGGAGCTCACTCAGCCTCTGTTCTCCCTACATCAGATTATAATCTTTAGGACTGAAAGTGAGCATTACTGAGGATTTTTCTCTATTGCGTATTTTCTATGTTATCCACATACTTAATTATTTATGATTTTAGGTTTCAGAAAATGTAACTAGTTATTTGTTAGTTAAATCAATCCTAAACTCAATACAATACTCACCAGGGTGCATCAGAATTTTAAATGCAGCTCAATGAATTTAGGTACAAATTTTAGTACTCAGTTTACATGGTAGTATTACTTAAATGCTTTGATATATATATTTTTTATTAGTGATTTTACTCTAGAGTAAGACTCTGTTAATCTCTAGCCTGTAGCCCTATCCTTTCCTCAGCATTTGGCTGATGGGCTGGCTTCCAACCTCTTTTCTTGTTTGGATCCTTATCTCTTAACCTTGACTGTTGGAACTAGGGAAAATGTTTTCAGACTAGGTAAATATATGAAAGTTAACTTAGTGTTGATAATATAAGGACAATGTCCTGACCTAATGCTGACCATATAGTAGACCCTGACTTCTTTTATTTTTTAAATTTTTTTATTTTTATTTTATTTTATTTTTTTTAAATTTTATTTTGTCGATATACATGACCCTGACTTCTATTTGACAAATATAACTGCTAAGGTTTGAATATATGTCCCCTCCAAAACTCATGTTAAAACTAAATCCCCATCCTAACAGTTATAAGAGGGTGGGAAAACCAACTATGGTATTTAAAAGGTGGGACCATTAAGAGGTGATTGGGTCATGAGGGCTCTGCCCTCATAAGGGGATTAATTCATTCATGTATTAATGAATGAGTGGATTAATGGGTTATCATGAGAGTAGGATTGGTGGCTTTATAAGAAGAGGAAGAGAGACCTGAGCTAGCATGTTCTAGCCTCATTGCCATGCAATGCTCTGTGCCACCTCAGGACTCTGCAGAAAGTCCCCACCTGCAAGAAGGCCCTCACCAGATGCGCCCCCTTCAACCTTGGACTTCTCAGCCTCCAGAACTGTAAGAAATAAATTTATTTTCTTTAAAAATTACCCAGCTTCAGGTGTTCTGTTATAAGCAACAGAAAACAGACCAAGACAATAAACAAGGGCAAAATATGGTTCATGGCACCTACTCTGTCAAAAAAGACAGTCCAGTTATTATATAAACTTTTACTGTATGCTTCATGGGGCAAACAAAAGCACTAATATTAATTAATTAATTAATTAATTAATTTTAACATAAAAACATGGCAAATATTTATTACCAGTATAATCTTGCCCATTTACTCTCTTAAGGCTGTGTTTGATGTTGTTATAATTTTTTAAAATTTATTTTTTATTTGAACACAGTTGATCATACATAGCTGTGGGGTACTGCATTGAACATCAACACCTGTGTGCAAAATGTGATGTTCAAATCAATATAATTAATATATTCTTCATTACACAATGTAATCTGTTTTCGTGGGCTTTTACCAATTCTTCTCTTCCCCCCTACCACCTCTGGTAACCTCAGTTCTGTATTCTTCTTTTGAAAGTTCAAAGTATAATTGTGATTGTTGCATCTTTCTTTTTTAATTTATTTGTTTATTATATATTTTTTTAGCTTCCACTTACAAATGAGGACATGTGGTTTTTTCTTTCTATGCCTGGCTTATTTCACTTAACATAATTTTCTCTAAGATCATCCATGTTGCTGTGAATGGTGGTATTTCATTCTTTTTTGTGGCAGAGTAGCATTCCATTGTATAGATATACCACATTTTCCTAATCCAGTCATCCAATGACGGACGTTTAGGTTGGTTACAATTCTTGGCTATTGTAAATAGAGCGGCAATAAACATGGTAGTACAGGTGTCTCTTCAACACAATGATTTCCATTCCTTTGGGCATATACTCAGCAGTGGGATTGCTGGATCCATATGGCAGTTCTACCTGTAGTTGTTTGTGGAACTTGCATACTGTTTTCCATAATGGCTGCACTAATTTACAGTTCCTGTCAACATTGTTGGAGGGTTCCCCTTTCTCTGCATCCTCACAAGTATTTGTTACTCTCTGTCATTTTTGTAGTCTGACTGGAGTGAGATGATATCTCAATGTGGTTTTGATTTGCATTTCCCTGATGCTGAGTGATGTTGAGTATTTTTTCATGTGTCTGTTGGCCCTTCACATATCTTCCTTTGAGAAATGCCTATTCAGCTCTGTTGCCCATTTTTAAATAAGGTTATTTGTTCTTTTACCTAAGTTGTTTGAGTTCCTTGTATATTCTGGATTTTTTTTTCTTTTGACTGGTAAGATGATCGCAACCCTCAGCATGTTGTTATCTGCACCACGCTCAGCCAGTGAGCGCACCGGCCATTGCTATATAGGATCTGAACCTGAGGCCTCAGCGCTATTAGCGCTGCACTCTCCCGAGTGAGCCACAGGGCCAGCCCTGTATTCTGGATATTAATCCTTTGTCAGATGAATAGTTTGCAAATATTTTCTCTGACTCTGTAGGTTGTCTTTTTGCTCTGTTAATTGTTTCTTCACTGTGCAGAATTTGTTTAATTTGATATAATCCTATTTGTTTATTTTTCCTTTTGTTGCCTGTGCTTTTGGGATCATATTCAGAAAGTCTTTTCCCAGTTCTACTTCCTGAAGCATTTCCCCTATGTTTTCTTTTAGGAGTTTTATATATTCAGGACATTATGTATTCATTTCATTTTGGGTTGATTTCAGTATATGGTGAGAGGTATGGGTCTAATTTCATTCCTCTACATATGGATGTCCAGTTTTCCCAGCACAATTTATCAAAGAGGCAGTATTTTCCCCAATGTAAGTTTTTGGTGCCTTTGTTGAAGATCAATTGGCTATAACTACATGGACTGATTTCTGGTTTTTCTATTCTGTTCCATGAGTCTCTGTGTCTGTTTTTATGCCAGTACCATGCTGTTTTGGTTACTATAGCTTTGCAGTGTAATTTGAAGTCAGGTAGTGTTATGCCTCTGGCTTTATTTTTTGTGCTCAGGATTGCTTTGGCTATTCAGGGTCTTTGGTTGTTCTATATGAATGTTAGGATTTTTTTTTTCTATTTCTGTGAAGAATGTCATTGATATTTTGATGGGAATTGCACTTAATCTGTAAATCCCTTTGGGTAGTACAGACATTTTCACAACATTAATTCTTCCAATTCATGAACATGGAATGTCTTTCTATCTTTTGGTGTCCTCTTCAATTTCTTTCAACAGTGATTTGTAGTTCTTGTTGTAGAGATCTTTCATATACTTGGTTAACTTTATCCCTAGATATTTTATTTTTTTGGTGACTAATGTAAATGAGTTAGCTTTTTTGAATTCTTTTTCTGTTAGTTCATTGTTGGAGTATTAAAATGCTACTAACTGTCACGTGTTGATTTTGTATCCTGCAACTTTACTGAAATTGTTTATCAACTCTAAGAGTTTTTTGGTAGAGTCTGTAGGCTGCTCTCTCTATAGGATCATGTCCTCTGCAAACTGGGACAATTTAACTTCATATTTTCCAAGATGGATGCCCTTAATTTCTTTCTGTTGCCTGATTTATCTGGCTAGTACTTCTAATACTATGTTAAATAGGTGTGGTGAGAGTAGGCATCTTTGTCTTATTCCCATTCTTAAGGGAAAAGCTTTAAATTTTTCTCTGTTCAGGATGATATTGGTGGTGGGTTTGTTGTATATGGCTCCTGTTGTCTTGAAATATTCTACTTCTATACATAATACCCTGAGAGTCTTTATCGTGAAAGGATGTTGAATTTTGTCAAATGCTTTTCCAGCATCTATTGAGATAATCATATGGTTTTTGTCCTTGCTTTTGTTGATGTGGTGTATCACGTTTTTTGACTTGCAGATGTTGAACAATCCTTGCATCCCTGGGATGAATCCCACTTGATTGTGGTGTACAATTTTTTTGATGTGTTGCTTTATTCTATTTGCTAGTATTTTATTGAGGACTTTTGCATCTATGTTCATCAAAGATATTGGCCTATGATTTTCTTTTTTTGTTGAATCTTTGTCTGGTTTTAGTAACATGGTGATGTTGGCCTCACAGAATGAATTTAGGAGAATGTTTCAGTTTTTGGAATAGTTTGAAGAGAATTGGTATTAATTCCTCTTTAAATGTTTGGTGGAATTCAGCAGTAAAACTATCCAGTCCTGGGCTTTTCTTTGTTGGGAAACTGATGATTACTGCTTCAGTCTCATTGTTTGTTATTGGTCTGTTCAGGTTTTCTATGTTTTCTTGGTTCAATCTTAGTAGTTTGTATGTGTCCAGAAATCTATTTCCTGCAGGTTTTCAAATTTGTTGGTGTAGAGCTGTTTATAATAGTCTCTAATGATTCTTTGTGTTTCTTTGGTATCAGTTGTAATGTCTCTTTTTTAATTTCTAATTTTTATTATTTTTGTCCTCTCTCTCCTTTTTTAGTTAGTCTAACTCATGGTTTGTCTATTTTGTTTATCTTCTCAAAAAAGCAACTTTTTGTTTCGTTGATCTTCTGTATCATTTTTGGGGGTTTCTGTTTCATTTAGTTCTCCTTTGATCCTAATCATTTCTTTCCATCTACCAACTTTGTGATTGGATTGTTCTTGTTTTTCTAGTTCTTTGAGGTGTACATTAGATTGTTTATTTGCAATCTGATGTAAGTATTTATTGCAATAAACTTCCCTCTGAGAACCGCTTTTTCAGTATCCCATAGGTTTTAGTATGATGTGTCTTTATTTTCATTAGTTTGAAGAAATTTTTTGATTTCCTGTTTAATTTCTTCATTGGCCCGTAAGTCATTCAGAAGAATGTTGCTTAATTTCCATGTATTTATATAATTTCCAGAGTTTTGCTTGTTATTGATTTCTAGTTTTAATCTGTTGTGGTCTGAAAAGATACTTGAAATGATTTCAAGTTTTTAAAATTTGTTGAGACTTGATTTGTGACCTAACATGTGGTCTATCCTGGAGAATGTTCCATGTGCTGATGAGAAGAATGAATATTCTGTGGTTGTTGGATGAAATGTTCTGTAGATATTTGCCAAGTCCAATCAGTCTAAAATGCAGTTTAAATCCTGTGTTTCTCTGTTGATTTCTTGCCTAGATGATCTGTCCAATGTTGAGAGAGGGTGTTCAGGTCCCCAATTATTATCATATTTGGGTCTACCTCTTTCTTTAGGTCTAATAGTGTTTGCTTTATATATGTGGCTGCACCAATGTTGAATGAATATATATTTATGATTGTTATGTCTTTTTGCAGGATGGATCCCTTTATCATTATATGGAGGCCTTCTTTGTCTCTTTTTATGGATTTCTTGTTGGGCTGGTGGTGTGGTGGTGAATGGGTGAGCCTGGGTGGGTTTTGTCTTTCTTCTTCCCTACAGGCAGCGGTTTCTCCTGGGACTTTGCTTCCCCCAGTTGGAGAATGGGTTGGTGGTGATTAGGAATTTTCTTCCTTTCTCTACTTGGGTATCCTGAGTTTCTGTACTCTTGGAGGTGGGGCAGGTTCTGCATGGGTGTCTCCCAATGTGAAGGCAGTCCTGTGGGCTGTGCATGTACCTCCCACCCCCAGATGTACTACCACTTATGACAGTATAATTCTCCCTGTGGGTTGGGCGATTGGGTCACAGGTCTGCACTCACTCACCTCTTTCCCTGGGCTCCACTGATGACTCTCCTTCTGTCTATGCCAATGAGTGGTCAGCCCCACTGATGACTCTCCTTCTGTCTATGCCAATGAGTGGTCAGCGGACCACCTATGAAGCTGCGGTGGCTGTTGGTGTGGCAGCAAGCCACCCTTGCTGCAGCAGTTGCTGTGGCAGTGGCTGTCACAGACACTCGTTCAGTACTGGTGTCTGCAGCAGTGGTAGGGAGTGCTGCTGCCAGCAAGGCAGCTGGTGGTGCTGGAGCCATCAGTCACGGGGCTGGCTGTTGCGGCAGGGTCACTTGCCGGGGGCTGGCAAGGCAGCTGGTTGTGCTGGTGCTGTCAATCGCAGGGATGGCTCAAAACCTCTAATATTTAAAAGTAACTGAGAATAAAATGCCCATTTTCACAAGCAGAGAGTTCTAGTTGCTAGACAAAAAGGGTCGGGGGGAGGGGGAAACTGAGTCTAGAAGAGTGGAGAATATGTTAAGAGGTGGAGCAAGGAAAAGAGAGAAAATGAAGCCTCTTCTTTTTGGAAGCATGATGGATTAGGCTATGGTGCAGGTGTGGAAGAGCACATTGGTTTTTTTCCTTTGTGGGTTTATGAATGCTTGGTATTCATTCATTCATTTTTCAACACATGTTCATTGAGTACTCACCACCAGGCATATACTATTTCAGGTTCTTGGGATGTGTCAGTGAATAAAACAAGCAAAGATGCTTGCCCTTATGGAGCTTACATTTTAGCAAGGGGAGACATACAATACACACAATAAATAACTAACTATAAAGAAAATTAGAGGTCATAGGTTGTATAGTCTGTTGCTTATGACAAAATACCTGGAATTGGATGACTTGTAAGAAAATGAAATTTATTGCTTACAGTTTTGGAGGCTGGGAAGTCCAAAGTCCAGGGAACACGTCTTATGAGGGTCTTCTTTGGTGGTGGCTTTACAGCAATGCAGGGGTCTCACATGGAAGAAAATTGTCGAGCAGAGAGAGAGAGAGAGACTCTCATGTGCTCTCCTTTTAAAGCCCTCAGAACCATGCCCGTGGCCACCATTATCAATCCATTCACTATGGCATGGCCCTTATAATTTAATCACCTCTTCAAGGCCCCACCTTTCAACTATCATAATAGGATTTCCCATCCTTGTAACAGTTAAAGTGGGAATTAAGCTCCATTGACTTTGGGGGACCATTCAATCATTTGCATAGTTGTCATGAAATAAAAAAGAAAAATCAGATCAGGGGATCAGGAGTGTGAGATTAGGTGCACAGTTAGAATATGATATTAAATAGGGTGGCCAGGGTAATTCGGTCTCCTTGAGAAGGAAGTATTAAGCAAGGACTTGTGATTCAGCCAGGTGGATATTTGAGGGAAGAACATTCCAGGCAGAGCGAACAGTTAGCTCAAAGACCCTATGCAGGGAGGGCAGCAGGAATGGTCAGGAAAGAGCAAGGAGGCCAGAGTGGCTAGAGTGGCATAAGAGAAGGAGGAAAGTGACAGGAGAGGAGGCAAATCTGAGAATTCATATGGCCCTATGTATTCCCTTTGTGTATTCCTCTTTGTCCCCTTTTTCTATCCTACTGCAACCCTCTCCTCCAACTTCTAAAACCCTTCTGTGATTCCCACTGAAATTCATGGCCCATTTTCATGAAAATTGCTTATAATTCAGCACACACTCTAGTCTCTTCATCTTCTTGTTATAATGGGATTCAAAGTCTCCCCTGTGGATGCTACCTCTTTAGTATCTTTCCAAGGATGGTTTCTTCCATAGTCCTCATACCACTAGGCCTGCAGGTAGCATAGGTGTTGTCACTGGCAAACAGTTTTCCATCCTTTCAAGCTCAACTTTTAAGATGGCTTGAAATAGTTGGAAAAAAAAATGGTCTTTGGAAACAGAGAAGCTGGGATCAAGTTATTGCTTTGCAAATTAATTGTCTGACTTTGGGCAAATCATTTAATTTCTTGTATCCTTAGTTTTATTACTTGAAAAATGGGGATAATAAAAACCTATCACTTAGGCTTATAGTGAAGGTGAACTGTGGTGGCATCTCTGAAAGTGCATTCTAAACTATTCAAGGGTAAGGCTTGTGACCCAGTGTGGCCAGTGTGGTCAGTGTGGTCAGTGGCCCACCATTGTATTCCCTTGGTCCTCTTGTCTACACTCAAGCCTGCTTACTGTGAACGCCTGAGATTCTCTGCATGAGGGCTTTGTTTTGGTATTGCCAGAGAGTTAATGTCCCCAGGAGCAGCCCTGAACCAATGCTGGTCAGAGGGTTGGTGGATCAATACCTTGGCCTTCTAGCCTTTGGTTGGGATAAACCTGAGGTGTGCTCTGTCCTGTCTCCCAGAGTTCCCCAGCAAGACTCCCCTCCAGTTGCCTCCTGTGGTAGCTGACTCGATAATACATCATTTCCTAGCTTTTTTCCCTTTCCTGTTTTATATCTTTACTTCTTTCTGCTGTTTCCTGGGATTATCTCTCCAGTAAGTAGCAGAACTAGACCTAGGATTCAGTCTGTCTGGCTTCAAAGTCTATGCCTCGGGGCTTCTGGTCAAGATAGGGGAATAGACAGTCGCCAGCATCACTCTCTCCCATAAATCAACCAATTTACAGCTATCAAAAAGCAACTACAGCCAAGCTGAGGCCACTAGAGCTCAGGGGAAGAGGTGGAGAGACTTACAGAGTGCATGAAGGCAGGAGAAGCCACGATGAGAGAAGGAGAAGATCACTTCTACCATTTAGAGCCCTGGCTGCTTCAAGGCTGGAGCTGGTGAGCCCTTGGAGCAGGAGCTGGCAAAAGCCATTGCTGTGCCCCTCCTATGAAGTTGCTTGGAGGCGGCAGGGGAGAGGAGGGCCTTGGTGGCCCTCAGGCCAGCAGGACCACCAGCAGCGTTCCTGTGGACCCACATAGGAGAGAGGCGCCACAGCAACAGGAAAAAGGAGCCACTCAGAGGCCAGTGAGTCATTGCATGGTCTGCCCCATGGGAAGTGTGGGCAGTGGAGGAGATGGGCCCACCTGGGGAACACTGGGGCACAGCATGGACAGCTGATCTGCCCTGCAATCAGTGCAGGACCACTCTGTGTAGACTGGTCAGGAATTAGGACTGCATGGGGAGCAGTTTGCTGAAAAGACTCAGGCCCAGACCAGAGTCTCCACGCAACCCCTGTGTACCAGATCTCAGGAGACCTGGAAGTACCTACAAAGTCAACCATTAAAACCTGAGCTGCACACGGGCTGAGCCCGTGGTGCACTCGGGAGAGTGTGGCGCTGGGAGCGCAGCGATGCTCCCGCCGCAGGTTCGGATCCCATATAGGAATGGCCGGTGCACTCACTGGCTGAGTGCCGGTCACGAAAAAGACAAACAAACAAACAAACAAACAAAAAACCTGAGCTGCACAAAAAGCCTTTCCCAGGGAATCAGCAGCAAAGCAGAAATTTAGTTCCACCACAGGACTCAAGTACTGGTCCCCACAGGAAGCTCCCCCATTATAGAAGTAAGCAAAGGACAACAATTCTAGAGCAGAGCTTAAGTAGTGGGAACAGCAAATAATCCAACATGAAACTGAAAGAAAAAACGAAATAACCGCAGAACAGAGACAAAGATTGACTTTAACCAGTAAAGGTCTCACTTCACCAAAGAACACCTATAAAACCTAGAAGGACCGGAAGCCCCCTGGGCCCCCAAGCCAGGGAGGTGGGGAGGGGCAGGGGCCTTAGCCATGCTCCCCCAGCACCCACAACCACCCAGTGATGACCACTGAACCACCACTGGAAGCCCGCTGGTCTCCCCTGCAGGAGTGAGGGGAGTGCCATGGGCCTCAACCATGTCCCCCGCCTTCCTCCTCATACCTAACTGTTCTGCAACAACAACTCAGAATGTGAAAACATATGGAGAGGGGGACCGACCCCTCCTCCCACAACCAGGCATGCTGCCACTACCATGTGGCCCGCCTGGGGTCCTGAGTCATGGATCTGGGGACTGGCCCCTCCTCCTGCAACTAGGCAAGGAGCATGCCAAAAACACTTCTTCCATGTGGGTGGCCCACTACAGCCACCACACTAGACACGGCTGTCACAAAAGCAGCTGGACACCACAACCACCGTGCAGGTGGCCTGTCACCCACTGGAGTGCATTGTCACAAGGAGAGTCACCAGTGGAGACCAAAGAAAAGAAGAGGATGTCTCTCTCCATAAAGCCCATTCCAGAGTGATAGAAGAAGCATCTATTCTACAATAATAGTGGGGGACCTGAACACACCTCTCTCAACACTGGACAGAGCATCCAGGCAACAAATCAACAGAGTAGCCATTACTTTTTTAGAATGAGAGAAGAAATCTAGGGTTATCAGAGGTAGGAGGGGGGAGGGAGAAGGGGATGGGGAGAGATTGGATAAGGGGCATAAAGGAAAAAGTACGATTTGTGATAATATATATGCTAATAATATTGATTTGATCAACATATGTTAATGTTGAACCCCCGAAATATGTATAATCAATTATGATTCAATAAAAAAAGAATCACATGGAAAAGAAAAACAACCAAAAGCAAACAAACAAACAAAACAAACAAAGTCTATGTCTTTAACCACTCAATTATAATGCCTGATATTGCTTCAAATATTGTTTCAGATAAGGGTTATGTTCTATGTGTAACTGGATTTATCTGCTCCATGAATTTAAGTACAATTAGTCACATACTTTTAGGTTTTTGTATTGAAATTTAAGACACACTGAGAATCTCAGTTACCAGATTAACAGGAAATCTAATAGGCTCTTTCTTCCTGTTTTCCTCTTGATGCATTGTTTAAATAAAAACTCCAAACATCATGGTATTTCTAAAGTCTGAAAAGGGCCTTTGTCTAAATTTCACAGGTGATCTATCAGCTGTTCCATTCCACCCACCTCAACCCCCACCTTGTGCACATAGTTACAGGAAAAACAAATCCTCTCCAACCTGCAGATGATGATGGTGCAATCTGAAATGTGCCTCCTGGTCCAGTGCCTGGCACCTCAGTTCATTGAGGGCAGGTAGAAAATCCCATCCCTCAGTTCTGGGCCTTGATAAAAGTGCTTCATCATTGGGCTTCCCCTCCTCTCACAACCCCGTGCTCCACTCCTGTTTCATGGATCAGGAGAACCATGTCCTAGTGGCTGACCAGGTGGTGCTTTCAGCATCAGCAGGATATGTGTTTAATGTGGTCCTTCCCCATTGATTCTGGTGTCCTTGTCCTGAGCGCAGTTCCCCAGTTTAGACCTCTGCTATCCTAGAGTTCATTTAAGTTCAGAGTCATTCTGGTTCACCTTGATAAGTTCCTATCTTCACATATCAGGGAACTGGCATTGATTAAAATTCAGTTTCTTGCCTCCCAGAAGACCCTGAACTCATTCAAATTGATGCACGGTCTCCCCAGGATTCAGCTTTATATAACAAGAACCTTAGAGAGTGGTAGCCTTGACTGAGACACAAAAGTGTAGGTTCTGTCCTAATCCTAGGACAAAGCCTGTTTTCTTGAGCTGTGTCTGCCTTGAAAGGCCACTCATATGACCACCCCAGAGCAAAAGAATATTCCAAAAAAAGTAAAGGATAAAGATGGAAGAAAGTTTCCTCCTTTCTTTGTGCCTTGAAGAGCACACAACTTGTAGTTTTCCATTCTTGGAGGGGAGCTGGTGTCAGTAAGAAATTTAAAATATCACTCTCTCTGTCTGTCGAACTGGAACAAGTGCCGTCCTGGAAGTAAGCAAGAAAAGGAAAGGAAGGTCACACAGACCACATCAGAAAAACTCAAAACTCGGGGTTTCAAGATGGCGGCGGCTGCGGCGGCTGGCGCGGAGTAGCTGAGGTGGAAAAGGTGGCCACTGGGCCTCAGGCAGCCGGGAAACTTGTGGACCTTCCTCTGGCCATCTCTTAAGGGAGGACTGCTGCTGCTGGCCGGTCGTGGGGGCTCAACGCCACTTTGCCCCCGGCAGGAGAGGCTGCCTCATTTACAGGCAACAGCTTTGAAGTGTGGAGCAGGAAAAGAACTGATTCTTAGCTGCAAAAGCGAGTCTTGAAACAGGGAACACGGCGCCAGGGCTGCTGTGGATGCAGCCAGGATCCCGGAGGCTGGGGCCGCACTGAAGGCGGCCAGCTGCCCTATTCAGGATTCGAGGTTTCAGGCCGGCATTAAAGAAGATTCCTGGGAGCGCCCGAGCGGCGCCGCGACTGAACAGCCCGAGGCGGCAGCGCCGAGAACACGGAAGGCAACAAACCAGAGACAGAGCGAGCGCCCGACCTGGCACAGCACTGTGAGTGATCCCTGGCCCAAGCGGCTCCCGCCTGCACCACCAGGCCACTCACTGCCCCGGTGCTGCCTCCATTTTCCCAGGTGTGGGCAGCTCCGCCCTGCTCGGCCATCACTGAGCCCATTTGCTTGGCCTGGCGCGGGGCTTTCCGGACCCTGCGGGCCGGCCTCCTCTCCCACTCCCTCCGCGGTTTTCTGGCGGGGCTGGGGGTGTGGGGCGTCCCGACCAGTGTTGGGAGGGCTAGAAAGTACGGGCGGGCCGACTGCCACTCCACCACACCCTGGACTCCGGCCCCGGTAAACTTCCTGTTACTGGGAGGCAGATAACATCTCTGAGACCACCAGTTTGGAAAAAAGCCTAACGAATTTCTGGTTGGGAATAGTGTGGTAGGAGAGTTCCCAGGTCCGCTTGAACCTGCCGGAGAGCAGGCTGCAGGCAGGCACTAGACTCGGTTTATACCGGGGGGATACAAAGGTGAACAAGACCCGAGAAAGATCTACACAGTGCTACAAAGGCACCCAGAGAGACCGGTTGTCTGTGCCTAGCAGAAACCTGATAGACTTCCTGGGCGAGGCGGTGCTGAGCAGGGTCTTGAAGGCCCAGCTGATAGACGAGGGGTGCAGAAGACACGCCCCAGCCCAGCACAGTGTGCACAGAGGGGGGAGACTCGACAGAAACCACACACCCGGTGGGGTCGCCACTGCACGATCTAACAGCCTGGGCCAGAGCACACGGAACGGGGAGAAGTCCTGTACAGAAAGTGAAAGCTCAACAGAGATCACACACCCTGTGGTACGTGATCCACCAGCCCAGCAGAATACAAGCTGACCAGAAAGGTGGATCCCCGGAGAAGCCCAAGACCCGAGGCAACCACACACACAAGACACTAGAGGCCAACTGAGCAGTCACGGCGGGAGCCATACCAAATTGGCAACCACAGCAACATCCTAGTTAGTCATTAGTCTCAAACCGGTGGACTGTGAAACCCCCTGCCACAATGAATAAACACCAAAAAAAAGACACCAGAAATACAAAAAATCAAGAAAGTACACCACCAAAAGTTAATAAATCTCATACTCTAGATCCTATAGAACAAGAAGCCCTTGAAATAACTGACAAGGAATTTCGAGTGATAATTCTAAGGAAACTGAATGAGATACAAGAAAACTCAGCTAGACATCATGATGAAATGAGGAAAAGTATACAGGATCTGAAAGAGGAAATATACAAGGAAATCAATGTCCTGAAAAAAAATGTAGCAGAACTTGCTGAACTGAAGAAATTATTCAGCGAAATAAAAAACACAACGGAGAGTTTAACCAGCAGGCCTGTCGAAGTTGAAGAGAGAACCTCTGAACTTGAAGATGGGCTGTTTGAAATAACACAAGCAGACAAAAAGAAAGAAAAAAGAATCAAGGACATGGAAGAAAATCTGAGAGAGATATCAGACAACCTCAAGCGCTCAAATATCCGAGTCATGGGTATTCCAGAAGGGGAGGAAAATGGAGATTCCATTGAAAACATATTCAACAAAATAGTGGCAGAAAACTTCCCAGGTATAGGAAAAATCACAAATCTTCAGATCCAGGAAGCTCAACGATCTCCAAACGTATTCAACCCAAAAAGGCCTTCTCCAAGACATGTCATAGTCAAATTGGCAAAACTCAGAGACAAAGAGAGAATCTTAAAAGCTGCAAGAGAGAAGCGTCAAATCACCTATAAGGGAGCCCCAATCAGGTTAACATCAGACTTCTCATCACAAACCCTAAAAGCTAGAAAGGAATGGGATGATATTTTCAAAATACTAAAAGACAAAGATTGCCAGCCAAGAATACTCTACCCTGCAAGGCTATCCTTCCGAAATGAGGGGCAAATAGTATATTTCTCAGACAAACAAAAACTGCGGGAGTTCACTACCACAAGACCACCCTTACAAGAAATCCTCAAGGGAGTACTGGGTTTGGTTCCCGAAAAATAACTACCACTGCCATAAAAACCTAAGAAAAATCTAAACCCGCTAGTACAATAAAAATGGCATTCATGAAGAGAAAACAAGCTAACAAAAACACTATCTACAACCTAAGGAACCAACAAACAAAGAAACCAAACAGTAAATCAGAAAGCAAGGAACAAAAGACACCTAAGACAACCAAACAACCAATAAAATGCTAGGAATAAATCAACACCTTTCAATAACAACTCTTAATGTTAAAGGCTTAAATTCCCCAATTAAAAGACACAGACTGGCTGACTGGATCAAAAAGCAGGACCCAACTATATGCTGCCTACAAGAGACCCACCTCACCCATAAAGATTCACACAGACTAAGAGTGAAAGGATGGAAAAAGATTTACCATGCAAACAGAAAAGAAAAACGAGCAGGAGTGGCTATTCTTATATCTGACAAAATAGACTTTAAACTAAAAACCATAAAAAGAGACAATGAGGGACACTACTTAATGATAAAAGGACTGATCCATCAAGAAGACATAACAATCATAAATATGTACGCACCCAATGTTGGAGCAGCCAGATTTATAAAACAAACTCTATTAGACCTAAAGAAGGAAATAGACACTAATACCATAATAGCAGGGGACCTGAACACTCCACTGTCAATATTAGACAGATCATCTAGGCAAAGAATCAGTAGAGAAACACAAGATCTAAACAAGACTCTAGACCAATTGGAATTGGCAGATATCTACAGAACATTCCACCCAACAACCTCAGAATATTCATTCTTCTCATCAGCACATGGATCATTCTCCAGGATAGATCACATATTAGGTCACAAATCAAGTCTCAATAAATTCAAAAAAATTGGAATTATCCCATGTATCTTCTCAGACCACAATGGATTAAAACTAGAAATTAATAACAAACAAAACTCTGGAAACTATGCAAACACATGGAAATTAAACAGCATTCTACTTAATGACATATGGGTCCAAGAAGAAATCAAGCAGGAAATCAAAAAGTTTATTGAAACTAATGAAAACAATGATACATCATACCAAAACCTGTGGGATACTGCAAAAGCAGTATTGAGGGGAAAATTTATTGCATTAAATGCTCACTTCAGAAGAATGGAAAGATGGCAAGTGAACAACCTAACACTTCACCTTAAAGAACTAGAAAAACAAGAACAATCCAACCCTAAAGTTAGCAGAAGGAAAGAAATCATTAAGATCAGAGCAGAACTGAATGAAATTGAAAACCAAAAAACAATTCAAAAGATCAACGAATCAAAAAGTTGGTTTTTTGAAAAGATAAATAAAATTGACAAACCATTAGCATGGCTAACAAAAAAAAGAAGAGAGAAGACTCAAATAACAAAAATTAGAAATGAAAAAGGCGATATTACAACTGATTCATCTGAAATACAAGGAATCATTCGAGACTACTATAAACAACTATACGCCAACAAATTTGAAAATCTGGAGGAAATGGATAAATTTCTGGACACACACAAGCTCCCAAAACTGAACCGTGAAGACGTAGAAAATTTGAACAGACCAATAACAATAAAGGAGATTGAAGCTGTTATCAGAAGGCTCCCAACAAAGAAAAGCCCAGGACCAGATGGATTCACAGCAGAATTTTACCAAACATTCAAAGAGGAATTGACACCGATTCTTTACAAACTATTCCAAAAGATTGAAACGGACGCAAATCTCCCAAACTCATTCTATGAAGCAAACATCATCCTGATACCAAAACCAGGTAAAGATATAACCAAAAAAGAAAACTACAGGCCGATATCCTTGATGAATATAGATGCAAAAATCCTCACTAAAATACTAGCAAACAGAATACAGCAACACATACGAAAAATTATTCATCATGATCAAGTGGGATTCATCCCAGGGATGCAAGGTTGGTTCAACATACGCAAATCAATAAATGTGATACACCATATTAATAAACTCAAACACCAGGACCATATGATCATCTCTATAGATGCTGAAAAAGCATTTGATAAAGTTCAGCACTCATTCATGACAAAGACCCTCTATAAGTTAGGTATAGAGGGAAAGTATCTCAACATAATTAAAGCCATATATGACAAACCCACTGCCAATATCATCCTGAATGGGGAAAAGCTGAAAGCTTTTCCTTTAAGAACAGGCACTAGACAAGGATGCCCACTCTCACCACTCCTATTCAACATAGTGTTGGAAGTACTAGCCAGAGCAATCAGAGAAGAGAAGGAAATAAAGGGCATCCAGATTGGAAAAGATGAAGTCAAACTGTCCCTGTTTGCAGATGACATGATCCTATATATCGAACAGCCTAAAACCTCTACAAAAAAACTGTTGGAATTGATAAATGATTTCAGCACAGTAGCATGATACAAAATCAACACACAAAAATCAGTAGCATTTCTTTTCTCCAATAGTGAACATGCAGAAGGAGAAATCAAGAAAGCCTGCCCGTTTACAATAGCCACCAAAAAAATAAAATACTTAGGAATTGAGTTAACCAAGGAGGTGAAAAATCTCTATAATGAGAACTACAAACCACTGCTGAGAGAAATTAGAGAGGATAGAAGAAGATGGAAAGATATTCCATGCTCTTGGATTGGAAGAATCAACATAGTGAAAATGTCCATACTACCCAAAGTGATATACAAATTCAATGCAATCCCCATCAAAATTCCAAAGACATTTTTCTCAGAAATGGAAAAAACTATTCAGACATTTATATGGAACAATAAAAGACCACGAATAGCCAAAGCAATGCTCAGCAAAAAAAATAAAGCTGGAGGCATAACACTACCTGACTTTAAGCTATACTACAAAGCTATAATAACCAAAACAGTATGGTACTGGCATAAAAACAGACACACTGACCAATGGAATAGAATAGAGAATCCAGAAATCAACCCACACACTTACTGCCATCTGATCTTTGACAAAGGCACCAAGCCTATTCACTGGGGAAGGGACTGCGTCTTCAGCAAGTGGTGTTGGGATAACTGGATATCGATATGCAGGAGAATGAAACTAGATCCATACCTCTCACCGTATACTAAAATCAACTCAAAATGGATTAAGGATTTAAATATACACCCTGAGACAATAAAACTTCTTAAAGAAAACATAGGGGAAACACTTCAGGAAATAGGACTGGGCACAGACTTCATGAATACGACCCCAAAAGCACGGGCAACCAAAGGAAAAATAAACAAATGGGATTATATCAAACTAAAAAGCTTCTGCACAGCAAAAGAAACAATTAAAAGAGTTAAAAGACAACCAACAGAGTGGGAGAAAATATTTGCAAAATATACATCTGACAAAGGATTAATATCCAGAATATATAAGGAACTCAAACAACTTTACAAGAAGAAAACAAGCAACCCAATTAAAAAATGGGCAAAAGAGCTAAGTAGGCATTTCTCTAAGGAAGATATCCAAATGGCCAACAGACATATGAAAAAATGCTCAACATCACTCAGCATCCGGGAAATGCAAATCAAAACCACATTGAGATACCATCTAACCCCAGTTAGGATGGCTAAAATCCAAAAGACTATGAACGATAAATGCTGGCGAGGCTGCGGAGAAAAAGGAACTCTCATACATTGTTGGTGGGACTGCAAAATGGTGCAGCCTCTATGGAAAATGGTATGGAGGTTCCTTAAACAATTGCAAATAGATCTACCATACGACCCAGCCATCCCACTGTTGGGAATATACCCAGAGGAATGGAAATCATCAAGTCGAAGGTATACCTGTTCCCCAATGTTCATCGCAGCACTCTTTACAATAGCCAAGAGTTGGAACCAGCCCAAATGCCCATCATCAGATGAGTGGATACGGAAAATGTGGTACATCTACACAATGGAATACTACTCAGCTATAAAAACGAATGAAATACTGCCATTTGCAACAACATGGATGGACCTTGAGAGAATTATATTAAGTGAAACAAGTCAGGCACAGAAAGAGAAATACCACATGTTCTCACTTATTGGAGGGAGCTAAACATTAATATATAAATTCACACACACACATACACACACACACACACAAATCGGGGGGGGAGGGAAGAAGATATAACAACCACAATTACTTGAAGTTGATACAACAAGCAAACAGAAAGGACATTGTTGGGGGGTGGGGGGGGAGGGAGAAGGGAGGGAGGTTTTGGTGATGGGGAGCATTAATCAGCTACAATGTATATCGACAAAATAAAATTAAAAAAAATAAAAAATAAAAAAAAAAAAAAAAAAAAAAAAGAAAAACTCAAAACTCACTTGTGAGAATAATTTCTTTACCAATTGCAACCAGTTGTAGTTATTCCCTTTGCATCTTAACCTGCTGTGACTTGAACCACACAATCTGGCACAGGATTCAATTTTACTGGATACTCTTCTTATTTGTTTAATGTCTATATCTCTTATCTTCCCAGGTGGATTGGAAGCTCCTCTGTGCCAAGCACAGCATCAACACAGCAGGCTTTTGTTTATGGCCAAGAATCACGTTCTTATTTTTGGGGAACCATACACTGCTGCTCTCAGATTCTTTCATAAAGTAGGGGGGAAAAGGAGCCCAACATTAGGTAATAACAAATTTACAATATTATTCTGAATACAGTGTTATTTTCCTCATGTTTTTCTGATGAGAACAATTGTATTTATCTTCAAGTGCCCTTTTCTTTGCTCTTTGTTTCTTTGGAACACTGGTTTCTTTTCTTACCAATTTTACAATGTTATTTGTAAATAGGCATTCAAGGAGCCATACTTTAGATATTCTCGAACAGCATTGAAAAACAGTTTTTCACGTATGTGAAATGTGTACCATCCCTGTGTGCAGACACTGTGGGTGGGCTGACTCAATGGCTATCCACAGTGCATGGTGTCCAGTCTCCCTTGCAGCTAGAAGTGGCCATGTGACTTCATTTTAACCTATAAGCTGTAAGCAGAAGTCTTTTGGATGTGGCTGATGAAATTGCTTCAACTTCTCTGTATGAAAAGGGACAGATTTAGTTGTCAGGGCCCTTCACCTTTAGCCCCCCTGGTCTTAGCACATGTGATGTCACTTTGTCACATTGGGGAGGACTTGCTCCTCTGCAGGTTGGAGTTTCAGAAAGTGCTAAGCTCCCTGCGGCTGACACAGGGATTTTGTTAGATCCCACTGCCTCTGTGCCTCTGAGTGCCTAAATCCTGTGTTAGGAGTGTGACTAATGGGAGCTCTAGAGATGAGGAATCTGCTGAGTTGTCTTTTTGGATGAGTTTTTAGGTTATTTTCCCATAAGAAGCATGAATTTTATTTATTAATTTTTAAACAGTTTTTAACCATTAAAATAACAGATGCTTACAGAAAAAACAAACAAATAAAAAAAACCCCCAAAACAAAAGTCAAAACAAACTATAAAAAGGGTATTAAGTGAAAGTCTTCTCTTCTTCCACTAGATATTTTAGATATTCTTGAACACCATTGAAAAACTGAGTTTTTCACTTAAGTGAAATGTGTACCATCCCTGTGAGCAGACACTGTGGGTGGGCTGACTCAGTGGCTATCCACAGTGCATGGTGTCCAGTCTCTCCAGCAGCTAGAGGTGGCCATGTGAAAAACTGTTAACATTTCTTATGTATTCTTCCCCAAATTTTCAAATACGTGTATACAAATTTATTTACACAAAAAAGGTCATATTACATGATATTCACAACTTGCTTTTTAAATATTTTTTCTCAGCACATGTGCATATATCATATTCTTTCTAATTGGCACATTGTATAAAACACTACATGGATAAACCATAATCATTAGAGAAGTGCAAATTAAAACCACAATGTGATACCACAGCACACCTATTAGAATGGATCAGATAAACTGAAAAAACTGACAATACCAAGTGTTGACAGGGATGCAGAGCAGGTGGATCTCTCATAAGCTGATGGGGATGCACAATGTTATAGCCAGTCTGGAAGAGAGTGTGGCATTCTTCTTATAAAGCTAAATGCACACTTAATAAACAACAGAGAAATTCTATGCCTAGATATTTATCCAAATGAAATGAAAACACATGCTCTTACAAAAATCTCTACACTAATGTGTTTAGAGCAGCTTTACTCATAATTGCCCAAAGCTTGAAACAACCCCCAAGTTACCTTCATTTGGATACAAGAAATGTGGTACAATCTTACAATGGAACTGGCCCAGGACTAGGTGAAGTAACTGAGATATTTGCTTTAGGCACAAAATTTAGAGGCACCCAAACTCTCAGTATTCAAGATAAATAATACTAATGCAATATTTTAAAAAATCTAAATTAATGCAAAAAAATCCATGATGTACAAAACTTAAAAATTGAAAATAGAATCTGACCCTGAACTTACAGTTCTATGAGAGTTATGCAAGTTAAAGGTGCAGGCCTAAGGAGGTAAAAAATGGTCACATTTGCAATTTCTTCTGACGGTCTTGATCATAATTTCCTCATGAAGGAAGTTGACAAGTTCTTTCCATTGCTTATAACTGCAATCCACAGTCCTTCAGTGTAAAAGGGAAAGTTTTATTTTAGTATTACAAATTCATGTGTGTGATTTAAAAAGTACTATTAAAAGCACTTAGGTAAAGTGTACAGATATTATTTATTAATATATTTTACTTTTTGAAGATAAAATGATAAAATTCAAATATTTTCTAAAAAAATGTTTTAACCAGGAAAATAACAAACATCACAAAACTTTACAGTACTTTTTTTTTTTTTTTTTTGTCTTTGTCATGACTGGCACTCAGCCAGTGAGTGCACTGGCCATTCCTATATAGGATCCGAACCCGCGGCGGGAGCGTCGCTGCACTCCCAGCGCCGCACTCTCCCGAGTGCGCCACAGGCTCGGCCCTACAGTACTTTTTCATTTAAAACAATGATAAATAGTTCACTGTTATTCATATCTTGTTCTAAGGAAGTATTTTTTTTGTGGCTTTTTCTTTCACCAACTTGTCTAGAAACCTGGTGTGTAATTTTCTGCCATTTGTTAGTGTGTATTTGTGTATATGTAGTTTTTTTTTTAATTAGAAAGTTGTGGTAAAATACACATAACATAAAATTTACCACTGAAAAATTTTTAAGTGTGCAGTCAGTAGTGTTAAGCATATTCACATTGTTGTGTAACCAATCTCCAGAATTTTATCTTGCAAAACTGAAACTCTCTACCCATTAAACAATAACTCCCCATTTTTTCCTCTCCCAAGCCCCTGGTAACAACCATTGTTTTCTGTCTTTGTGAATTTGACTACTCTAGGTCCCTCATATATGTGGAATCATGTAGTATTTGTCCTTTTGTGATTGGCTTATTTCATTTAGCATAATGTCCTCAAAGTTCATCTATGGTGTAGCATGTGTGGGAATTTAGGCAGAATAATATTCCAGTGCATTTTGTTTATCTAATTCATCTGTTGATGGGCACTTGGATTGCTTCTACCTTTTGACTATTATGAACTATGCTGCTACGAGGAATAGGTATCTTTTTGAGACCCTGCTTTAAATTCTTTTGGGAATATACTTAGAAGTGAAATTTCTGGATCATATGGTAATTCTATTTTTGATTTTTTGAGGAACTACCATACTGTTTTCCATAGCAACTGTACCGTTTGACATTCCCACAACAATGCACAAAGGAGTTTTTATATTTTTGGTACAAACTGATAGTTTAATAGATGATGATTTGCGTAAGGGAGTAAAATTACAGAAACAAATGGATGAATATTTTGTGAGTGCTTTTAGATGTTGTTATGTTTAGTGTAAAAATAACACTTCTTAGAGAATGATGAGAAATTATTGGAAGACTAGATGCTAATGTTTCTAAACTTAATTGATCTTATAGGTTATTAATGTTGATAGAGCTAATTATATAGCTAATCATAAAAAGGGATTCATGACTTACTTGTCTAATAAAATTCAAACAAGAAAATAAGAAAACAAATTAATAATGCTAATAGCAAATCATACTATATCTGAAATACTACTGAAAATAAAAGAAGTATATACTTTGATTTTGATTATATACCAGATGTTGCCCACTGTGAACAAGTTTGTCAGATTATTAGGAATGTTCACATTAAGAATAATGTCATATCAATACAAGAAAGTTATACTGACTTCATTGAAATGAAACAAAATACTGGATATGACCTAGCTTGCGAAACTGGTAATGAATTACAAAAAGATAATATTGACATAAAAATGCTCATGGCCAGGGATGTGATAATGGAGCAAATATGTCTGGTGTATACAAGGGTGTACAGACATTACCCCTCAAAGTCATTATGCCAAATATGTGATGTATTCACTTCATAATCTTGATGTAATATGCAAAAATGTTGCTTCTGTGAGTAGAAATATGATAACCACTTTTTTTTTTTTTTTTTAAAGATGACCGGTAATGGGATCTCAATCCTTGGCTTGGTATTGTCAGCACCACGCTCAACCAGTGAGCAAACCGGCCATCCCTATATAGGATCCGAACCTGTGGCCTTGGTGTTATCAGTACCGCACTCTCCAGAGTGAGCCATGGGCCGGCCTTGATAACCATTTTTAATATTGTATATAGGATATGTACTTTTTTGTGCACTGAATAAAAAGACCGAATGTTATGTCTTTTCTAAGAATCAGATTATGCACGCCTGATGGGCATCAAGATCAAATGCAATCAAGGCACTTTATCAAATATTAAGAGATATATGAGGAGTTTTCAAAAAGTTCATGGAAAGATTTGTATTATCTTTTAATTGTACTCTTCTATGAACTTTTTGAAATACCTTCATAATATCAAATGACAGAATACATTATGCTATAATTGAAAGCATCATGGTGCAATAGATTATACATTTTAATAAAACTTACCTGTATGGGATAATGTTTTAAATCAAGTGGAAAAAGTTAATAAAGATCTGTATTCAAAAAACATGACTGTATATAAGATTGTATGATTAATGGAAGGCCTATCCTTTTGCTTATAACAAATGAGAAAATTACTTTGAAAGCATATTTTCTTTATAAAAAGCTTTATCAAGAGACATGAATGTACTTCCAGAATTTGTAAATAAATTAAAAAGAAAAATTAAGAAATTGAAGATCTACAAATCACTATGTGAGAGTATGGATTATTACTGGAAAAGTACATATCAAACAAAAATTATGGAGATTATAGATACCCTATATCACATTCAAAATGGAGATATGAAAAATTGGGTTAAGCATCTTCAGATTTTTCATTTTTAACAGAAAACAGTTATTTTCTTTTTTCTTTTCTTTCTTTGGCAGCTGGCCAACATGGGGATCTGAACCTGTGGCCGTGGTGTTATAAGGCTGCACTCTAATCAACCAAGCTAACTGGCCAGCCCCGAATCAAATGTTTCCTAAAATAACATTTGATTTACAAAAAAGAGTCACTGACTTTTCTCTTAAATATTCTGACAATTTAAATCCTGTAGAAATTTCATCTGAAATAGTTTTAAGCAATGTACAATATCAATAACTTATGGTATAAAATCAGTATTGTGTTTGGATTTTCTAAAACTGATTCAAGTATTTTGCTTAGTGCAATCTTATCCAAATTTGGAAGTGGCCTTTTAACAACAGCAATCACAGTGGTGTCCCACAATAGAAAATGAGATAAATAAGGAAGCAAATTTTGAAAATATTACAGATGAGCTTGCTTCCATTAAAGCCAGGAAAATAAGATTATAATAAATCCTGTTTTGGTATAAATAAAATCTTTACACTTAAAATAATATTGTGAGTTTTTATATACCTGTTTTTCAATTTTTCAACATTTTATATTACCTTAATGTTCTGGAAAAATCACAAAATACATAAAAACATGTACATAGGGGTGCAGTTTTCCTTTTGCCTCAGGCTCCAGTATGGCTCAACATGGTGCTTCAGTGGAATACTGCTCAGCAATAAAAAGGAACAAAGTCCTGATACATGCCACAGCATTGTTAAATCTCAGAAGCATTGTGCAAAATAGAAGAGGCAGACTCAAAGGCTAATACTGTCTGATTCCATTTATGACATTCTACACTAGGAAAAACTATAGGAACAAATAGACCTTTGGTTGTCAGGGACTAGGGGTACAGGGTACAGAAAAGATTGGCTACGTAGGGGCAGCAGAGGATTTGGGGGATAGATGGAACTGTTCAGTCTCTTGATTGTGATTGTGGTTACACAACTGTATGCTTTTGTAAAACTCATAGGATTGTAAACTAAAAAGAGTCAGTATTTCTATTTCTCAGTAGGTACAGTGAGACTTAGATGATTTTACAGCAGCAGGACAGCATGTAAAAAATTCTGTTTGGAGAAGATTACTTTGGCCATGTAAAAAACACTAATTGGGATAAAAAGAGTCTAGAGAAAAGGAGACCAATTTAAATCAAGTATAATGGCCCTTGTACAAATTGTTCACTCTCTGAATTCCTTTTTCTCCTTTATGATTATTGTGGAGTTCTCTGCTTTGCTCTACTTCTTTTATGGCCTGTTATCTAGTTAACATCTTGTTCATTTATGGGGTCTAAATGTTCCTTGTAAGTAATAGACGCAAGATGTTAACTGGTTCCTCTAGAATTGTTTAACTCCACTTGAGGCTGAGAGTTCAAGAGTGTCTTGAAAACACTCAAGCTCAGGCTTAATTATCTTTGAGTAAAATCTTGGCATGGGGACAACCATATTCAGGGTGCATGTCAGAGCAAAGGCTTCTAATCTTTGGAGGTTTTTGCCCACATCTCAATTATGTTCTTCATTATCCTCTTGGCAAACTGGATGGATTTCTGAATCAAATGGAGTTCCCCTAAGACTTTGTATGTTCTGAGATGTATGTTTTTCCCCTAAGTGACTAACAGTGCTAAACTACTATTATTTTATGTTTCTATAGTTCATTTCACAGATACATTATATGAATGCTTTTATAGAGGATTATGAAAACTTAGGGTTAGAAGAAGCTGTGGGGTTTTGCTACCTGAAGTGTGGTTCATCGGTTAGCCTCTGTATCACCTGGAAGCCTGGGAGAAATGCAGAATCTCAGGACCAACTCCAGGCCTAATAAAACAGAATGCATACTTTAACAACTCCCTACCCCAACTCTGAGATTAAAATTTGAGAAGCATAGATGTAGTTGTTGTCTGGCTTCATCACTTACCTGGTACATAGAAGCCCTACAAAGAGTTGAAGTAGGGTTGGTTCATTGCATTTTAGTACCTTACATTACTGTATTATATAATGCTTGTATAATATAATGTTTGTATAATATAACATGGATATTGAACAAGATAATACAAGAAATATTTTGGCTATTATTTATCATGTAAATAAAGAAGTTTGATGAACATACAGAGTATTCAAGGGAACCATTAGATGTCATTTGCTTTGCATGCTGAGAAGTTTCTGCTTAAGTATTTTCAGGTAGAGGATCATGTCAGAATAACAAACAAGAGCAAAGACTTGTGCAGTTGCTTTATCCTTTACACTTGTGACATCCTGCAGTGATCGAGGGGGACAAATATTAAAATTGTCATACTGGTCACTAATATTCCTGGGACTAGTCCTAGGACTAGTTCAGCCTTCAAATGTATGTAATGTTTAGAATTTAGGAAGAATTCTTGATACCTTCATTCTAAGTGACTAATTTACATAAATGGTTTAAATTACTCAAATTTAAGCCACATATTCATCTAATATTATTCCATAATTTCAAAATTTCAAGATTTTTCCCCCTTTCTTCCTGCTTTAAAGTCATTTATGTGATTGCCCTAAGCTTTCTACCAAACTGTGTATTTACATGGAGGTTGTGTTTGTAAGTATGGTGCCACAATCCCCTATTCAAACCACTGGGCTTTGAGGTGTTTGGGAATTCAGAACTTTTCATATTTAGAAGATACTGTTTATTATGTAATATTCCAAGTAGGGTCTAGGGCAGCACCTTTTAATCAAACATTAATATTTCTGCAACATACAAAACAAGCATTCACACTAAATTATATAAATAAAGACTTTAAATAACCTTTCCTCGAGTCACATCAAATTTTTGTCATAAAATTGGCTACTGACTTATTTCTGTTTTCATAGTTTTCTTTGTCTTGTTTTTATATTTTGCAACTGTGGATAAAGAAAGGTGGACCTATTTATACCAACAAAATGAGAAGAAATTTTAGGAGTGCTTTAGTGTACCTTGTGCTTACAGGTAGTAAGAACTTAGTAAAAATAAATGTGAATAGGTGTTTATCCAAAAACTAAGAATTTCTGGTGTAGTTATTCCATAACTTTCTCTGTGTTTAACGGTTAACATGGTCATTATACCATGTGAGGCTTAGGCCATTCTTACATCTGCTTATGCCAATTCTTATCTCTTTCTTTCTAAAAGAGCCTTATTTTATCCAGTGTGCCAAACTAAAAATATTTGCTTTACCAGATTGTCTTACAGCTAGTGGGGCCATGTGACACTATAGTGTTCCACAAGATAGAAACAGAGGGTTTCTGCAAACAATTCTGTTTTCCTAACACAGGTCTATCCTCTTCCCACCTGCCCTTTTCTTCTTTTCCCTTTCTGCAATACAGATGTAATACCTGGAGAAGCAGCAGCTATCTTGCAATGAAGAGATGACAAGCATGAAGACAAAAGCCTCATTCTAAGGATGGTGGGGTCAAAAACAGAAACAGCCTGTTAAACCTCCATGGCGACCTTGGACTACCCCAGACTTCTTGTTGCATGGGTAAAGCTTATAATTTAAGCTACTGCTTTTGAGTTTCTGTTATTTGTAGCTAAACACATTTCTAAACGCTATAGTACATCACTATCTTTTTTCCTCATTTATTTTTATATACTATAAGTTGACTCTACCTACGTTCACTCCTAGGTATGATAATTATGGCTTGGTAATGTGTCCATATCCATTATTACTTACCTTACCAAGAAGAAATGCTTTTAATTTGTGTTGAATTTCCAGGTTACCTTTAATTTACAAAGAAGGATTACTACACAGTGCTGCTTCTCTCATCTGTAGATTTTGTGCCACTTGACTTAAACACGTGTGTATGCTCAGAAAAATGATACACCTTTTTTTCTAATATAAATTGCTATCAAACAAATAACTGCAGAAGTTGAAACAAAATGTTTAGAATTATTTTTTAAAATAATTTTTCTAAATAACTTTAGAATAATTAAAATTTTTCCATTGGAAAATTCATATTTATTTTCTTTATTTTTTCTATTCTATTCTTAGGCAATATCTACAAAAAAGTTTAGTTAATAATTCATCAGTTTAGTATTCAACTCAGTTCAGCCTAATTCAGGTCAAGTCAGTATGTACTATGAAAACATAGTACAAAGTGAATAGATATCAATCCATTCCATTTGACTCCCTTAAAGATCTGTTTGTTCTTTCCTCAAAATGTTCTCTTCTTGCTATAGATTCTCTTCCTTCCTTCATCTCTTTGAAATTTGAAACATTTATTTTAAAGTTTCTTTCAGATTGTTCTATGGGTATGTTCCTCTGAGTGTGATTCCCTGTATCTGTGTCTGTTGACTCTCTCCTTGGCCTTTTGTTTCCTGTGAGCATATCTTTAGAGGTAATTGTAAGCTCTGTGTGTCCTATTGATCTCAGGGTTGTAGAAGAATATGGGTTGGTTTCTTGTTGCCTCAGCTGGGGTTTCATGGTATTCACTGTACAAATTTTTACCTTTTTCTCTTGGTTTGAGGCTTTCATAGTGTGGAGAGAGAGGGGGATTGGAAGAACTTGGGGCCCTACTTGTATAGTGATTGAGGTCAGGAACTCCAAATTCTTGAGGCTCTTTCTACTCATGGCCTGGAGAAAGCTGTTGCTTCCATGACATAGTCAGAGGCTGGTGGGCAGAGAGAGTTTCTGATAAGACAACCTGTCTGGCTTCTTGGTAGCAGTAGCCTCCAGTCTCATCACCATTGGGTTAAAGTCCCCCAGGTCCTAAGAGGTCTACCCCATCCAGTTGCCTCTGCACTTTCAACTCTCACTCACTTTCTGTGGAGACCTTTTACTTTTTTGGCATCTGGAGATTTTGCTTTCTTGTTTTGGAGCTTGGATATACATATTTAAATCATTGTTAATATTTTGCTTATCAGTTACTCATGTTTGGAGTGAAAGGGGTGTTTCCCATATCAGTACATGTTTTTTTTCCCCCCTGGATGTTGGTATAATCCAATCCATTTCAATTCATTTTATTTAAGGTCAATCTAATAAATGCTTATTGAATATTATAATGGTTATTAATAATAATAGCTTATACTTAATTGAATACTTATTATATGGCAGGCACTTTGATAAATATACACATGATCTCATTACATGCTCATAAAATCTTATGTAACGCAGTATCTTAGTTTTTGTATTGCTATAACAAAAAACCTGGGACCAGGTAATGTATAAAGAAAGAGGTTTATTTGGCTCACAATTTTGGGGCAGCTGCATCTGGTGCCACCTCTGGCTGCTTCCACTCATGGCAGAAAGTGGAAGGGCAGTGGCGTGTGCAAAGAGATCATATGGTGAGAGAGGATGCAAGAGAGAGGGAGGGGAGGTGCCAGGCTCATTGTTACAACCATCTCTCTTGGGAGCTAATAGAGTGAGAAACTACTCACTTTCTGCCCCAGGGAGGGAATTAATCTATTCATGAGAGATCCACCCTTATAATCCAAACACTTCCTGCTAGGCCCACCTCCCAACATACCACATTGGGAATCTAATTTCACTGTGAGTTTTGAAGGGCCAATCATATCTGAAATATAGCATGCAGTAATTCCACTCCTAGGTCTATATATATATATACCCACAAGAATTGAGAAAAAGGGCCTAACAAAAATTTGTACATGAATGTTCATAGTAGCTTTATTTGTAATAGCCAAAAAGTGAAAACAACCCAAATTTCCATCAGCTAATGAATGGATAAATAAAGTGTGGCATATCCATACAATGGAATTTTAATTCAGTCCTAAAAAGGAATGAAGTACTGATACATGCTGCAGCATGGATAAACCGTGAAAACATAATACAAAGTGAAAGAAGCCAGGCACACATGGTCACATATTGTATAATTTCATTTATATGAAGAATAGGCAAATACATAGAGACAGAAAGTAGAGTAATAATTGCCAGGGACTATGGAGTGGACAAATGGGGAGCTATTGGTAAAGGGTGTGAGGTTTCTTTTGCGGATGATGTAAATATTCTGGAATTAGTGGTGATAGTTGCACAACCTTGTGAATGTACTAGAAAACACTGAATTTTATGATATGTAAACTGTGTCTCAATAAAAAAACACATTACAAAAAAATGCCTGTATGATAGGTACTAGTATTATCCTCATTTTACAGATAAGAAAATGCAGACATAGAAAGGTTAAGTACTTGGCTTAACACAAGCTTAGAAAGTGCTCTGGCCACTAGTACAAAGCTAAGTGCTATGAGGCAGTGAGTATTGCCTCTCATTATAAGACTCAGTGAATTTTAAGAGATAATACTTAAGCTTTGTCCATGACTCCTTAGACCAGAGTTTGTAAGACAGCAGTCCATAAGCTGAATTCAGCCTTCAGATATGTTTTGACTGTCTAACCCGGTGTTAGCCCACTAAATCTTTTCATAAAAAATTGAATTTGTTGTCAATATTTCAAGCTCAGACTATTTCACTTGAAATATGGACTTTTAACAGCTCTTGAAAAATCAGAAGACCTTGGACACTGGGCCCGTACTCGCACATGACAACCCTTTGCTGGAGGAGAGGAGCTGCTGCCATTAGACTGGGATGCTCTTTCTAGTTTGCAAGTCTCTCTACTCACCTTTTGACTCCCAGTGCCGAGGCCTTCATTTATCATGTTTGTAGTGGTGTTTTTCTTATAGTAGACTTAAGAAGAATGTGAACTATTTCTTGCAGCTCTGTCTTTATCAATAGTGAGAAACCAAAGGTAGATGAAGACAACATATGTTTCATGAGAAATAAAAGAGAGAATAATGATTCATGGAAATAAAGAATATTCCATGCCCTTAATATTCAGACTAAATGTGTTTCTTTCCAAAGATTACAACTTGATCAGTAAACTAATTTTTATTATCAGCCTGGCTCTTGTAGACACTTGAGTTTCTCTGTGGCATACAAGATGGGCTGGAGAGTCAGAGTAACTGTGGGGCCTCAAGCAAGTTAGAACCCCTCTGAGCCTTGATTTCATCGTCTGTGAAACTAGAATAATAAAACTTCCTAGTGTAGAAATGGAGAGCAATGATACTGGGGAGGAAAGCACTTTGTGTACTATAAAGTGTTATTGAAATGTTAGTGTCTGCTATGGACTGCATGTTTATGTCCCCACATCCAATTCATAGTTTGAAATCCTAACCCTTGAGGTAATGATATTAGGAGGTCGGACCTTTGGGAAGCCCTCCCTCATGAATGGGTTAGTGCCCTTACATAAAAGGCCTGAGAGAGCTCCCTTGCCCCTTCCACCATGTGAGGACACAGTGAGAAGGTGCTGTTTATGAACCAGAAAGTGAGCCCTCATCAGTCACAGAATCTACCAGTGCCTTGACCTCGGACTTCCAGCCTTCACACCTGTGAGAAATAAATTTCTATTGTTTATAAGCTACCCAGTTTATGGTGTTTTGTTACAGAAGCTTAAATAGACCGACAGAAAATTAGTACCAAGAAGTAGGGGTGCTGTTGAAACAAATACCTAAAAATGTGAAAACAGCTTTAGAACTGGGTAATGGATAGAGGCTAGAGGACTTTGGAGGTGCATGCTAGAAAAAGCCTACAGTGCCATGGCCTGTGAAGAGCAATTCTGGTGAGGGCCCAGGAGGAAAAGTGGAGAGCTCTAGAGAGATCCCCAGTCTTCTTAGAGAATACCTAAATGGTCACGAACAGAACACTGGTAGAAATATGAATAGTTAAGTTCATTCTGATTGAGGTCTCAGATGGAAATGAGGAACATGTTATTGGAAACTGGAAAAAAGTGCTATTGTTTACAAGCCAGCCAGTTTGTGGTATTTTGTTATAACAGTGCAAGCTGACTAAGTATTATTTTAGGTGTAGTGTTAACACTTTCTTTTGCCTAATTTTCTCTTTTAAATCACAGTAGTTATTTCTCGGCACTTGTGAATACATGTTTGTCTTGAGTTTTATATGAAAATTTTTCTCTACTTAAAGTTACGTGAGGGCATGAGTCAAATAAATAAAATCTTAAAAAATATTCACGTTGTCATTCTCCCTAAGTATGGTAGCTGTTCACCACAGTGGGCTCCTTTTTGGATATAGTGTTCGTTCAAGTTTCAACTGTTTCCTCTCATTTGGTTTTGTTTTTTTAGAAGAGTTTTCATGTGAGAATGTGTATGGATAGATATGAATATCAACGCAGAAGGAATTTGTGCCCAATTTTTAGTTCTTTCTTGTATCTTATTAAAAAATAACACTTCACTGACCTCACTTCAGTGTCCAGTTATTTCCTTTTTCTATAGTCATGAATTTTTGGCACTGCTGAGGGTGTGGGTGGGTGTATGTACCTAATCTCATGACTAAGTACATCCCCAGGTATGACTAGACCAAGTCACATGCTTTTAAGGATTTGATGTTGGACTTTGTTTCCATATCAAATGAACTTCTAAACATGAGCTCAGTGTAGCTTTGAGTAGTGCGCAATGAGTCAGCAAGAGCTTAAACGTGAGAGTGTGAACGAATGACAAATACCTTTTGAAAGGGAACTTTGTTCTTTACCAGACACTGCCTGCTTCTGCTGTGCAATCTCTATCTTTGCATTTAGAGTGACGAATACGTTCTCCTGCATTGAATATGTTTTCCTAGCAATGATGGTGAGGTGTGACAAGACAACATGTTTGGAGCAAACTCTGGTTCACAACAGAATTAGGATCAGGTACAATTAATAAAAAAGTATGACAGTGCTGAGTCACTGTGATTTGATCATTCACTAGTGAAAAGCATATATGGAGAGCATAACTTCCACTTCCTTTGTTTTGCTGAAGTGTGGAGGCACTGTCATGTGATAACCTTTCATTCCGTATAGCTCACATTTCAGGTGCTTTTCCGTTCTACGTAAGAAAATAGCAAAACACACAGGTCCTATGTTCCTGGGGGAAACCAAGTCTGCCTGGCTGCCTTGAGGACTTGGACAGGTTTGATGTGGAGGAGTTGGGGATTGATGCTCAGGCACTAGGACACTGAGATTTTGTGATCAATGAGCAAAGGAGTGTATGTGTGTGTGTGTTTCTTAATCCCATCTATTAGGTGTTTAAGAAACTCACTGAAAGTTGAAAACAGTAGAAATATTTTAAGTTGCTTTAGAGACAGAATTAAAAAAAATATAGTAGTCCCCCTTATCCATGGTTTCAGTTAAATATTAAATGGAAAATTCTAGAAAGAAACAATTCATACATTTTAAATTGCATACCATCCTTAGTACTGTGATTAAATCTCTGTCCTACATGGGTGGGGTCAGAGCCATCCTACAGCTGCACAAAGCTAGGAATGCCAAAAAGCATAATGAAGGGGCCAGGATCCCCTCAGGATAAAAGTGCTAGAGGGCCAGGGGCTCCAGGGAGTTGACTGAGTGGAACTCCACATCCCAATAAAGCAAGTTTTTATTTCCCTTATGTTTGTTACCCTTGTCCTTGGTAGCTACTATCTCACTGGACTGTAGCTGTCTGCCTGTTCCACTGGATTGGGAGGTCCTTGAGAGAAGGAACCATATTGAATTCATCTCTGTAACCTCAGTGTTTAGTGTTTAGTTAAATTAGTGAATAAATCCATTTCTATTCTTTATCAAAAATCTGAGATGTGGTGAAAAAATTACTGTCTCTTCTCATGGTTTGGAACCCTCTCAGGGGGCCTTTGCTTCTACACCACCATGCTCATACACAGAGTAAGCACCACCTAAGTGTTCATTACACCTGCTAGATGGCTACAATTTCTAAGTTTGCCTTGAGTCTTCATATGTGAAATTTTAACTTACTTACTTTGGTATTTAACATGATCAAGTTCCCCTGATTCCTCTCTTTTAACTTTATGTACACTGTGGCCTTTTACACAACAGTTCACAGTTTTATTTCTATGAATCCCTCTATTTTCTATACAAATGTTTGTGTTTCTCATATTTCCTGTTACTTCTAAACATTTTCTTCATGACAGAAGTCATGAAAGTAGTCCTTGAGAGCTGATTTTATATCTGTAGCTCTGATTAGACATCGTCTTAGACAGGGAATTTTTGGCCAGTCTGCAGCATTGGCCCTTGCTTAAAAAATGTCTCTCCTTCGACCTCACCAGTACCCAGTTATCATTTCATGCTCAGAACTATACACGAAAAAATGTATACAGTGAGGAAATCTACATTTCCACCTCCATCTCCTTATCATCCACTTCCACCTGAACTCACTGCCACATGACTTCAGCTCGACAATTTATCAGAACAACAGCACTTTCTCTAAAACCCCCTGTGCCTTTCTTCTGACCTTGATCCAGTGGGCTGTTTTCATTCTCCTCTTTCATACTTACTTAGTTGGTTTAACATTGTCAAAAAGCAAAATATAACAAACCCCCCAAGCCAAAAGCCTTCCCTCCTTTGAAACAGCCTCCTCATCCTGACACTGTGACCGTGAGCTGTCCTGCATTATTTTAACCCATCTGGTGAATGTGTTAATGCAGAGTTTTTGTCATCACCGTCGCTGTCAGCATACTACAGCTTCCCAAGCTGAGCCCATGACCCTCTTCCCTCTGTAGGTCCACGTATTTGTGGTCCCTCCCAACTCTGCATCTTTACATCATTCATGACGTCTCTAACTCCACATAGCCGATTGGATTTCTAAACCCATTTTAAAACTTACACAGTCAAAGTAAAACCTACTTTCTTCAACTTTCCCTACTCTAATGGCTCCCTCAGGATTTGTGTGAACAGTGTTTTTTGTTTGTTTGTTTTTGTTTTGGGGGGGATAATACTAATTTATCAACACTGTATACTTCCTTGTAAATATTCTTAAGCTTTTGTTTCTTCCTGATTGTTTATTGCTCCCTTAGACCCTTTCTTCTATTTGTTTTTTTTTTTCTTCCCAAAATGCATAACATGGTCTTCCATACAGAATGGGTGCTAACTCAATACTGGTTAAAGTGGATAACAATTATAAATGTAACATTTACTTCTGCCAGCTGAGTAAATGTTTAACTTGCTTAATCTGATCCTGTGACAATTTGTCCAGATACTGCCATTTCCTGCTTTCAGGGAACTCTTTTCTTTTGCTAACTTGTTGCTCCTCTGGGACTTCTTCTCTTACCTGCCTAGCTCAGATGTACAGCGTGGGGCTTGCAGAGTTAGATCAGGATGTTGTTCATATGGGTTTTGTCATTTATGCCACTAAATAAGACAGGAAAAAACAAACAAAAGTGTTTTTTTTGCACAGTTAACACAGAATACTTCACCTCTAGTCACCAAAATGTGTGGGGATTTCTCTCTGTCAGCAACCAATCAATTCTCCAGCAGACACCAGCTGGGTGTCCTGTAATTCTATTCAATTCTGACACTGTCCACATGAGATAGCGTCAGATTCCACAGGTTTAGGGCTCAGTCCTGCAAGACTGCCCATTTCAGCAGCCAGTCATAAGTAGTACGTATTCACCTATACTTCCAACTGACCTGCTACAAGTCAGGGTTCCTCTACCCACCACTTAAGTTTGATTAATTTGCTAGGATGGCTCACAGAATTCAGAGACATTTACTTACATTTACCAGTTTGTTATAAAGGATATGACAAAGGCTGCAGATGAACAGCCAGATGGAAGAGATGCATAGGGAAAGGCATGTGGGAAGGGGTGTGGAGCTTCCATGCCCTCTTTGAGCAAGCCATGCTCCAAGAACCTCCACATATTCAGCTATCTGGAAGCTCGTCAAACCCAGTCATTTTGGGTTTTTGTGGAGGCTTCATTACATTGGCGTGATTGATTAAATCATTGGCCATTGGTGATTAACTCAACCTTCAGCCCCTCTCCCCTCCAGGAGATGGAGGTTGGGCAGTGGAGCTGAAAGTCCCAGCCCTCTAATCATGTCTTGACTTTCTAGTTACCAGCCCCCATCATGAAGTTATCTAAGGGCCCCAGCCACCAGTTATCTATTAGCATGCAAAAGATAACTCATCTCTCTGGAGATTCCAAAGGGTTTTAGGAGCTGTATGTCAGGAAACAGGAACTAAGACCAAATGCCTGTTTCACAATATCACAACCACATGCTGATTTATCATAAAGACCAAGTATCCACCTACCAGGCCAAATGCTTGTAAAAGAGCTGATAAGGTTTACTTTGGGGAAAAGGAACTAATAGAAGCTTCTAGTGCCAGACTGCTGGGGTTGAAGTTCAGGTTTTGCCATATTCTAACAGTGTAATTTTGGCCAAATTATTTAAATTCCCTGTGCCTCAGTTTCCTCTGCTATAAAATGGGGATGATGATAATTATATTGATCTTCTAGTATTGTTGTGAGGATTAAATGACTAAATACACATAACAGAGTAAGCACTACATAAGTATTACCTACCACTGCCACAACTACTTTTTTTAAAACAATTTTATTTATTTATTTATTTTTAATTTTTTAAATTGAAACATGATTGATTATACATATATGTGGGGTACAGAGTTGAATATCAATACCTGTGTATAATATGTGATACTCAAATTAGGATAATTAGTTTATTCATTATTACAAAGTGTAATCATTCTTTGTATCCATTAACCAATTTCTTGAAACCCCTTTCTACTCCCCCTTTCCCAGCTCTGGTAACCACAGCTCTGTTCTCCTTTTGAAAGTTCAATGTATTATTGTGATCCTTGTATCTTTCTTTCATTCTTCTTTATTTGTTTATTTTTTAGCTCCCACTTATGAGTGAGGACATGTGGTATTCCTCTTTCTTTGACTGGCTTATTTCACTCAACATAATTTTCTACAAGCTCATCCGTGTTGCTGCAAGTAGCAGAATTTCATTCTTTTTTATGGCTGAATAAGTATTCCATTATGTGTATATACCACATTTTCCGTATCCAGTCATCTGTCGATAGACATTTGGATTGGTTCCAGCTCTTGGCTATTGCAAATAGATCTGTGATATACATGAGAGTGCAAGTATCTCTTCAACATGATGATTTCCATTCCTTTGGGTATATACCCAGCAGTGAGTTTGTTAGATCATATGGTAGTTCTATCTGTAGTTGTTTGAGAAACTCCATACTGTTTTCCATGATTTCTGCACTAATTTACAATCCCAGCAATGGTGTAGGAAGGTTCTCCTTTCTCTGCATCCTCACCAGCATTTGTTATTCTCTGTCTTTTTTGATAATAGTCTAACTGGAATGAGATGATATCTCAGTGTGGTTTTGATTTGCATTTTCCCGATGCGTAGTGATGTTGAGCATTTTTTTGTGTATCTGTTGGCCACCTGTATATCTTCCTTTGAGAAATGTTTGTTCAGCTTCTTTGCCCAGTTTTTAATCCAGTTACTTGTTTTTTCAATGAGTTGTTCGAGTTCCTTGTATATTCTGGATATTAATCCCTTGTCAGATGCACAGTTTGCAAATATTTTCTCCCGTTCTGTAGGTTGTCTTTTTGCTCTGTTGTTTCCTTTGCTTTGCAGAAGCTTTTTAGTTTGATATAATTCCATTTGTTTATTTTTTCCTTTGTTGTCTGTGCTTTTCAGGTCTTATTCATAAAGTCTTTGCCCAGTCCTACTTCTCAAAGTGTTTCCCTTAAGTTTTCTTCTAAGAGTTTTATAGTTTCAGGTCTTATATTTAACTCTTTAATTCATTTTGAGTTGATTTTGGTATATGGTGAGAGTTCTGGGTCTAGTTTCATTCTTCTATGTGTGGATGTCCAGTTTTCCCGGCACTATTTATTGAACAGGCTGTCTTTTCCCCAATGATAATATATTCTGAGCTACAAATTGGTGACTTTGTCGAAGATCAGTTGGGTGTAAATACATGGACTGATTTCTTGGTTCTCCATTTTGTTCTCTTGGTCCATGTGTCTGTTTTTAATGCCAGTACCATGCTGTCTCGATTACTATAGCTTTTTGTTATAATTTGAAGCCAGGTAGTGTAATGCCTCCAGCTTTATTTTTTTCTGCACAGGATTGCTTTGGCTATTTGGGGTCTTTTGTTGTTCGATATGAATGTTTGGATTGTTTTTTCTATTTCTGTGGAGAATGTCATAGGTATTTTGATGGGGATTGCATTAAATCTGTAGATTGCTTTGGGTAGTATGGGCATTTCACAATGTTAATTTTTCCAATCCAAGAGCATGGAATATCCTTCCAACTTTCTGGGTCCTCTTTAATTTCTCTTGGCAGTGATTTGTAGTCCTCATGGAGATCTTAAACTTCCTCTGTTAAATTAATTTCTACGAATTTTATTTTTTTTGTGACTATTGTAAACAGGCTTGCTTTCTTGATTTCTTTTTCTGCTAGGTCATTGTACAATATTGTTTTTAAGTTTGCCTTGAATCTTAACATGTGAATGTGGATTCAGAGGCTACACACAAAGAGTAAAAAAAAAGTGGCTTAGGCTTAATCACCCTTAAGGAATTGATTCTGGAAGGTTAGACTAGCACAACCAAGCTTTATCTTCTAATGCAAAGCAAACTTCTGAAGGGGTTGAGGACAGTGAAAACTAGTTCCTGTTTTAACAACTGCTGTGCACTCTTCAAAACCTTTGCTGTCAAGACAAGTAAAGACTAAAGAACGGTTCAGATTAAAGTAGATTAAGGAGGCATGACAACTGAATGCTTTCATGATCTTGTGTTTGGTTCCTGGATTGCTATAAAGGACATTATTGGGAAAATCAGCAAAATGTGAATGCAAACTGTATGATAGATAATGATATTGTGTCAGTATTAAATTTTGATAATTGTAATGTGATTATTTATGAGAATGTACTGTTCTTAGGAAATATATGCTGAAGCATTGAGGGGTAAAGGGGTATAATGTCTACAACTTACTCTCATATAGTTCAGAAAAAAAGCGTGTGTGTGTGTGTGTGTGTGGTGTATATACATGGAGAGAGTGAGATGAAGAGAGAATTTGAGAAAATGCATGTGGCATAACGTTAATATTTGATGAATCTGAGTAAAGAGAGAATTTGAGAAAATGCATGTGGCATAACGTTAATATTTGATGAATCTGAGTAAAGGGTATACAGGCTTCTATCTACTATTTTTTGCAACTTTTCTATAAATTTGAAATTATTTCAAAATAAAAAGTAAAAAAAAAAAAAAATTCCAGTGATTTGGAGTCTCAGTTTTCCCATATCCAAGATGGATGAGCTTTAATTTATGGTATTAAGGAATGATGATAATAATTTTTGAGCTACAAATTGAGATGTTTTGTCTGAGGAATCTCTTTCTATTTTTAAAATATAAAAGTCCTCCAGAGATTACAAATTAAGGCACACTAATAAATAGACTTTTTGGAAAAGAATAAAAATGTATGAGAAGAAATAGAAATTTAATAAACTACATTTATTGGTTAATAGAAGGGTTGAATTGTCATACATCCATTTTAAAGTCAGTGGTATATTTATCCACTTGTATTATTTGAAGAATTAGGTTTGCTCAATAACTAATTTTTTCCTCCAAATTTCTTTGCAAATATCAGAGTAATGGGATTGAGTTATCATTGCTGAAATTTCCCATTCATCCGAAGTTCTTAATCTAAAAATATTGCTTCTTAATGTGCCCAAAAGTGAAAGGACAAAGTCATGTGTTTTCTTTCGGTCTGAAATATTTGCATTCACAGAATAGAAATCTGTCAGTAAATATTAAAATATAGCATTTTTTCTGTATCACATTCAGCTAGTAAATTCTCTTTAAAATACTTTCATGGTGCAAAGTTCATTTTAAAATCATATTAACAAATAACAGAATGTCAGAAACACAAGTTGGCTTCAGATTTAAAAATGGAATGTTCTCCAATGCAACCTCTTCAATTTTATACATCCAGACTCATGAAAACACTGAAAAATGATGAATCCACATAACTGTGACACTGAAAACGAAGCTTGAATGACAGCTAGAATCTGGAAGGAAACATCATTAAGCGAAAATCTTTGGAGCTTAACTGAAAATCCCTGTCAGGAACTTTCAAAAGCTCTACCCCTGACATGAAAAATCTTGCTGGAAGTTTGGAAAGTCTCCCGCCTATTTACTGCTTCAGGAACTGAAACCATCACCAGCCAGAAAACTGGGCAGCTGTTCTGCGGTGAGGGCTAAGAATAAAGATTTTATCAATATAATGCAGGGAAAAAAAGGAAGAATGAAGAAAGAGGGAAAGAAAGAAGACAAATGTGGTAATTTGGCAGAAAAAAAGAATTATTTTATATTGATAAAAGATATAATCCACAATGAGGATGTTAAATTCACGAATCTTAAAATAAAGAAAAAAATTTCTGGAAAATCAAGGAGAACTGACAGATATATATTGCTGTAAAAGATGTTGACCTATTTTTATCAAGATTTGGTAGAGATTAAAAAATAAAATAAGATTGAATCTGTAGGCAGGTATTGAACTTTGTGTCTTTAAAGCAGAGAATATATCTTTTTCATGCATCCATGGACCATATGCAGCAGCTGATCATACACTGGGACACAAAGGAAATTTTACCATATAATAAAAATGAGAACACGCAGAAGCCACTTTCATATGATCCAAACAAACACATGCTAAGAAAAATTTAAACAAACAAAATTCTTAAATCCACGAGTTACCTAACAATTTCTGAAATAAAGTCTTAGAATATTTATGTTTTTGAAACTTCAAAGTTGTTTTTTTAAAAAAATAATCTATAGGATGATATTCATTGCAACACTATTTCTACCAACAAAATGCTGGAAATAACCCAAATGTTTGTCAATAGGGGACACCCATCAATGGAGACTCATGCTACTGTAAATAAGGTGTTTCCCTGCATATCGCTACCTCATGTACTCTGCAGGATGCAATGTTATATGAAAAAAGCAAGACAGAGGAAAGTACAGAGTATGCTACCATTTATCCAAGAAAAGTGGCAGGGATATAAATATATATTTGTTTACATTAAAAATCACAACAACAAAAGAAGTGCATAATGAAAAAAACTGAAAAAAACAATTGGTTATCTATATTGGGAACAGAGTGGAGAAAATATAGGTAAAAGCAACACTTTCTGATTACACCTTGTTTTGTAAATTTGAATTTGGAATCATGAAAAAATTTTACATAATTATAAAATCAAATTAAATTTAAAAAATAATTCCTAAAAACTGAAAGGAAAATAAAGATTACGTATTGAACTGGTGGCTTAACTACACGGTGAGGAATTATTTCAAGTGAGTTTAGAAAACAGTAATTTAATGCATAAACCTAGTAGGATATACCCTAAGAATAAGAAGAATGCAAATGCACCTTAAGCTGCTTTCTTTCTTTTTGTCTTTCTTTTCTTCTTTTTTTATTGTAACATAGTTGATTGTACATATCTGTGTGGTACAGCGTTGAATATCAATACTTGTGTGGAATATGTGATGCTCGCATCAGGATAATTAGTGTATTCAACATTTTACAATGTAATCATTTTTCTTGGTCCTTTACAGTTCCTCCCTTACCCCACCCTCCCGCTTTCCTACCTCTGGTAACCTCAGTTCTGTTCTCTCTTTAGCTACTCAATTGTTATGCTGTTTATAATAATATCAGCATTGCCATTCTGAAACCATGATATCTATGAAAGAATATGGCAAATAAGTAATTATGTTTATATTATTAAAAACCAAGATGTTAGTATGAGAAAAAAAGATATAAAAGCAAAGAAGTACAAACCCTATAATCCTAAACTTGATTTGAAAACATCACTGTGAGCTCATGATGTATTTTCTCTTAACAAAACAAAACAAAACAAAACAAAACAAAACAACTTGCTTCCCAACTCTGCCCACCCAAAAGACCTAGAAACAATGCCTGCCCAGGACCAATGAGTTCCCATGGTACCGGACTTTGGTTTTTAATACTATTTCCCACTAAAAGGAACCCAGATTCTTGGAGAGTCAGCTAATTCTGAAGACTGGGAGGCAAAAATTTAAGAAGGTTCTTGTCTTGGTCATTTGTGCTGCTGTAACAAAACACCTGAGACTGAGTAATTTATAGAGAACAGAAATTTACTTCTCACAGTTCTGAAAACTGGGAGTTCAAGATGAAGGCAATGGCAGGTTCTGTGTCTGGTAAGGGCCCATTCTCCACTTCCAAGATGGTCCCTTGTCACTGTGTCCTCTGGAGAAGATGAGCATCGTGTCCTCACATGGCACAGGACAGAAGGGCAGAAAGGGCCTAAGCTAGTTCCCTCCGGTCCTTTTACAAGGAACTACTTACTCCGTTCTGCCCTCTCTCATGACTTGATCACTTCCCAAAAGTCCTTACCTCCCAACACCACCACCATGGGGATTAAGCTTCCACATGTGAATTTTGGAGGGGACACGTTCAAACCACAGCAGTCCTGGGACATACTGTTATACCATGAAGCAAGAGCATTTTAGTGATCACCAAAGTCTGAAAAAGGACTCAGAATCCAGTTTGAAAGCCTGCCATATTTCACGGCCCCGAAATGGGAAAATTGGAATAATAAATTGAGATACAGCAGATATGTATAAATCCATGAGTTCATAAAAAACAAAGGATATTTGTTCATTCATAGAGGATTCTGGGAAATTAATTCACTATTTTGAGAACTGGTAAATGAAAGGAAAGGATTTAGCATTTATCCAAACCTTCCCTGTACTAACTGTAGCAGAGGGTAACCAATAGTTGACTAAGGGAAGTTTCTCTATCATGAAAGTGTTCCTGTTAATAAATGAATAAGGAATGAGAATTACAACATTTGCACACTATACTGAAATAGTGTATTTAGGCAAAAATTTCTAACATCACACAAAGAGAGACAACTGGGCATTACGTATCTGCTAACGAAAGTCTTGCTATCACCAATGACGTCTTCTTGCTAAAATTTCCAATTGTAAGTGATCAAATTACCCATTAGGGAATGGGAGCACAGGTAATTCAGGGGACAGTGAGCATATTAAAATACACTATGTGGATACCATCAGCAAAATATGGAACTTTGGAAATCCTACAGGACACACTAACCCAGTTTCTTCACCATATAAATGGCAAGGAGGGAAAAGAGAGGGAGTGTGTAACAGATGCTGTTGACTTCACCCATGCCCTTTTCACCTTACACTGTACTCAGCCTGACTCCCAACTCTCAGTAGCTGCCTCTCTGTGCCTAAGAGCATTTTTTCCTGAACCATGGAAGGCCACTGTGTCCAACTTTGGAAGACCAGAAGTGCCAAGCAATTAATGCCCCCAGAAGCAGCCTTTAACCAATGTTTAAATAAAGTGGATGATTAAATACCCAAGCTCCTTCAGCTCTCGTGGGGATAATTCTGAGGTCGGTGTGTGTTGATAACTTTTCCAAGAATTTCCCTGAGGGACATTCAGTCACCCACTGGTAAATGGCTTACTAGCTCACCCTAGGTTGGTTGCTTTTTCTTCCCTGTATCACTTTCTCTCTCCCTTATGGTGTCTCCCACACTACTCAAGTAAAGTACACATACTTGAGTCCTTGTCTTAGGCTCTATTTCTGGAGGAAATCAAACTAAGGCAGAAGGGCAACTATAGATTAAAAGAGACTTGTCAACCCATTTCAGAGTGTGGAGCTGAGTCACATAAACAGTTAAAAAAGTTATGAGACAATCTGGAAGATCTGAACATTGGCCAAGTATTTGATGACATTTAGGAATTATTATTATTATTTTAGGTGGCATAATGCTGCTATGCTTATGTTTAAAATCAATTGGTAAATACTGAATATTTACAGATAAAATGTTATGATGTTTTCCACTCTTCTTTTTTGCCTACATGTGACTTCTATTATCAAGCTATATCTTATAAAACCTTCTAAGAGGCTTTGTACTCTTTATGGAAAATGATGTGGGAATAACTAATTAACTAACTAGTCAAATTTAAAAACTACAACCAACCAAATAAAGGTTGACACAATAAGCATGTATGTGTATTGCAATCCTCACATTAACAGTCATAGATTTTATTTTCTAAGATATTTCCAAGAATGAAATTTCCAGCCATATCATCAGCTAAATTCACTCAAATTCATTATCTTGATTTGGCTGTTTAGCCTGTATGGGTAAAGCTTAGTAAGTTTGCTATTTCTCAGAATCAAGTTCTTTAAAGAAACAAAATTAATTTCAATAAATCATAGATTTAAAGTTTTTGCTAATAAAAAACACTAAGAGACTTGTCATAAGCTCTAAATAAGTAACTTAATTTTCCTAACATGTTAAGGGAAATTTTGGTTCCCCCAAAGGACTCCGAGTTGACTAAGCATTTACGACTTTAAACTTCCCTTCAACTCAGTATAGTAAAAATCAACTAAGAAAATCATTATTTTTAACTTAATCAAATCATAATTTCCATTCATTCACTCCTCTTTCTTTCACCAATTTTGTTTTACAAGAAAATTTTATCTGCGGAGTTGCTGTTTTGATTGCTATGCAGAACTGAGCTGTTTTACTGTTCACCTTTCTTCAGCCCTTCTGCTGAATGTCTTCCTGAAAATTCTCTGAGGTTTTCATCTGAGTCTGTGACAGGTGTCTGAAAGCACATTTCTGCTCATGCAGTAGGATAGTGGGATGTGAGGGCACAGAAGTCCCCCCTGAGCAAAAGTCCTTCATTCTTTGCCCACTTCCTTCTAAACTTGTCCTCAAATTCCACACACTTTTCGACCCACTTTTTTTTTTTTTTTTTTTTTTTTTTTTAACTCTCAGCAGACATATACTTTGTTACCTCATGAGGGAGGGCCAGGATCCTCTTGGAGTGTAATGCTGTCCTGTGCCTGCCCCTGAGCCAGGAGCTTTGCCTCTGTAATCTCATTTGATCCTCTCAGCACCCCTGCTTGTGAAGAAATATCCATTTATACATGAGGAAATTGAGGCCCAGAGAAGGCACTGGGTTACTTAGCTGTGTGCTGGCAGCCTGACTAATCCAAAGCCTTTTGTCTACACTACTGGTACCTGTATAAACTAGTACCACCCTCTGCCACATGGCAGGAAGCAGAGCCTCAAAGAAATGAGCCACTGGCCACTGTGTGTTGACCAGGCCGTGAACACAAGGAAATAAAGCAGTTATGGGCACCTGGGGGTGGAAATCAAAGCAGTTACTAAAATAAAGTCGGAGTGAGCATTGAAAGAGGCTGGGGAAAAAATAATTTTCAAACTTCACATTTCCCCCTTCAGGCCAGACCAAGTTGGAGCTTGTTTAATAGCAGAAATCAGGCAGCCAGTCTGTAAGGCAATGGAATTTTTGTTGAAAAGCCCAGTATTTACTCTGATAGAACAGAGTCTTTTTCTAAATCTAGGATTTTTTTCTTTTGTGTGCTCTGTAGAATGAAGTGTGCTTATTTGAGTGGGGATATATTTGCCACAATTCTCCATGTTTTGTTTTATTTTTTCCTCCCCATGTTGTTTAATGTCTATTTTTCTTTCTCACTATCCAAAGATACCAGTCAAAGAAGCCAAGTAAAACATAACCTTTTCTCTAGAGTTAAACATTTCAGATATGGGTAAATGGCTCTGCTAGGCAGGAGAGTATAAGATTTGGTTGTAGTAAAACCAGGCAGTTCATAAGTGATTCCAGACACCAAAGCAACCTCTCTCTCACGCTTCTACTCCCCACGAGATATTGTGCTCCGATGGCTGGAAGAGAAGGCAGGTGGTGGGCTTGACAAAGCTTTTTACTGAACTCATTTTATCCTTTTTCTGAGTGCCAATTCATCATGATCTGGACCAGGATCATTTGTTTGCAAGTATGGAAAACAAACTGAAACTAGCTCAAGCGAAGGGCAGTTTACTGGAAGGACATGAGGAGGTGACCTTGAGTCCATTTGCAGAAAGTATGTCCTGGGAACTCTTCCCCTCTCACACTGTCTCCCCAGCTGGGGTCAGAACTGCTCTCTGCTATTTCCTGGGATTGTTGCAGTAAGGCTTCCTTACTGACTACAGTGCTGTATTAGCTACATAGCTGCACAAGTTTACTGAAAAATGGTGTTCTTTTTAGCCAAGGTGTTGCAAGTTGTTTCAAGGGTTGCTATAAAATACTTGCTATAAAAGTCATGTTCATTCACATTCATTTAAAAAAATGAAATAAATCTATGCTGTATAACTTTTTTCATGCAAGTGCAGGAGTGGAGGTTGTCATATCAAGACTGGATAATCAAGTAGATAATAATAGAGTGCCAGAATCCCAGGAGGTTGAGAGTCACTATTGTTGGGGGGTGGCCAAAGAATTCATGCCCCCACAAGGGATGTGGCTTTCAGCCAGCACAACTCATAATTCATTCTCCTCTATATCCTGTCTCCTTACAGCATCTCTGTTCAATCCGGGGAATGTGGAGTGAAAGGTATTCCTACTTACCCTTCTAACATCCAGTTATTTCTGAGATACACGGCAGCCTGTAAGGGTTGTGTGTGCTGCTCTGGTTCTCAACCTTTGAAAGTTTTAGTCTCCTCTTTATCCTTGTATTAAATATTTGATCAAATACTTGACCAGAGGTCAGAGTCTAGAACATCAGACCCAGACGGTAAACCAGTAGGTTGTAAATAGCTGCATGGAGAGCATTTAAGGGCATTGAATCTAAACAAATCTAGAGTGAGAGACTAAGATTGGGGAATTGAAGAGTAAATCTGGATTCATTTAAAAAGAATAAAAACAGAGTATTTGGAGGGATGAAGAAGGGAGAGAACTTGCAGTGGTCTTGGTTCTCTCGTAAATGCAGGTTGGCCACCTCTATAGCTGTGTCTCTGGCCCTACTCTACTGTCCATGTACCTGCTGCCACTTTCTTGAGGAATCAGGCACACTTCCAGAGTGTTGGTCAGTGTGACCCTAGGAGCTGCTAGGATGGCTAATGCTGTTGGCATCAAAATGTCAAGAGATGCCTTTGGTCAGACGATGTAAAGAACATTTAGGGACACAGAGATATGAAAGCAATTTTCTTCTTTGTTGGAAGAGGATGATGTAATAGGTTACAATAAGCATTTGGGTGAATCCTTCCAGCCAGGCTTGAAGGGTGTTCGTGCCACCTGGAAGGTGGGTGGGAGAAATTTTATTAGTCATAACTGTGATTATAAGGCCCCACATCCAGGGCCTTTTAGTTTTAAGGCAAGAGTGAGACCAACATTCCTGGACCATTTGTGAATGGTCACAGAGAATGGGATAGGGGAAAGGAAGATACCACTTTTAATGCCCCTGGAGGAGTCCCTAAAGTCCCATTAGTGTCTAAACTGTTTGGTCTAATTGAGGTATGAAGTACAGTGGATTTTGCATGTGTGTGTGTGAGTGTAGTTTTTTTTTTTTTTTTTTTTTTGTAAAATTGATTGATTAATTGATTGAATGCTGGCCACTGGAGATTTAAACATGAAATTATATGATATTAACCCTTAATGAGCTCAGAATTTAATGGGGAACATGGATAAATATTTATGATATTGTGTGATAAGACAACAGTAAATCAAGTACGAGATATAAGAAACTTCTGAGCTTTGTGTTGAACAAAATGTCTCTGGGAGGTTCTTCATCTGGAGGCAAGTATGGGCCCAAATCCAGCTCCAGCTATTCTAAAAGAAACCTGAGTCTAAAGATCACAGATTATCTCATGCCTGGAGCTATGCCTGCTGTCTGAGATTTCCTAATGGCTACCAAGCTATTGGTCTTGTTCCTCCAGGCTCATTATTATCCATCCCACATTGCTACTTCTGGATCACACACCTGACAGGTAACACTGTGAAGAGCATGATATGTGTCTGTCTCAAGGGATCTTTGAGACAGGCCTATTTCCAGTCTGGCTGCTGCTGGAGAACCAGCACCTTTACTTCCTGATTTCAATCACACTCCTTCCTGCAGCCTTGTCCTCACGGTCAGCTGGTTGAAGAGCACAAAAGACAAAAAACCAGTAATGGAGAGACCTGCAGCTCAAGAAGAGAGCAATGGACACCCAGAACATCATCATCATAGACAATTTAGCATCACATGAAAGTAGATGATCTTGCCGTGGGGACTGCAGTTGTGCTGAATAAATACACTGTCTCTCACTCTTAGCAGTTCCTTCTGTGTTAGTATTTGGGGAAAGATATTTCTTACTGCATGCAAAATTATAAAAGACATTCTGTTATGAAGATAAAAAAAAATGAATCTATTTTGGGCAAAGCTTGTGAAGGTTCCAGGATTTGATTTATTGGCAAAACTGAGTTTCAGTGGCTTAAAAATAACATAAGAAAAATAAATACTACAGGCATTCTTGCCTTCTCATTCTACTAAAAAGCACATTTCTAAAGCTTTTCTGTACTCAAAAACAGGAGTTGAGAAATAGTCAAAAGAAATACTAGATAAGACGAACATTTTCGAAACCTGAGGACGAATTCTCTTTTTAGAAGCAGACACTTGGATCCAGAAGCTCTCAATACCATGTAGCGTTGAGGAAGCTACAATCACTGGTTCAGACTTTGATAAAATAATAGCTAACGTATATTAGGTGCTTATTATAGTCAGGCACACTTCTAAGTGCTGTATATATACTAGTTTATCTATTCTCACAGGACATAAAGGATTAGCAGATCCTCTAGATTCTGGTGTGTTCTAAGATGAGTTAACCCAGAAACTGTCACAGAAAGACAGATTCAGCCAAAAGGGAAGAGCCAGCATATTAGGGAGATGTCCCTGAGGCTTAGAGGTCCCTGTGGCTTGGACATTTATGCCCTTAGGGAAAAAATGATGAGGTCAGAGCAGACTGGGATAGATCAGGCCTAGTGCTTTTTCTGCAAAGCCTGGAATCAAAGATGATCCGATGGGAAGCCTGGCAGACAGTTCAGTCGAGGCATTCATCCATAGGAGCTGAAAAGAAAGACACAGTTTAAGTTGAGAATATGGGCACATCAGATCAAAGCAAGAGGGCTGGGAAATAAGGTAGATGCAGGAGAGAATCCTCAGCTCCTGGGACATAGTGGTAGGTACTTTTTCCAGGGGAGTGGTGTCTGGGTTGCTCTGGTAGGACCTGTGAAGGGCACAGGGGTGTCCAGGACTATCTGGATCACCCTCCCACAGTTTGGTGTCCCAGGTAAAGGAGGGGAAAAATTACAAGAATGACAATAGCAGGGAGAATTTGGGCCAAGTTTTATCCTAGCATAAAAAGTGGTTATAAACAAGGGTAAGAAGAGGATTTTAATATCTTGCTTTAAGCCTTAGAAAGCTTATAATTACTAAGGATTTTCAGTTGTTTAAACCCTACTTGGCTTTCACCAATAGACACTAATGCCAAGCTTTTACCACTAAGCTCATAGTTCTGTCAAAGAAATGATGATGTCAAGAGATTTATTGCAAGTTATTACCTGTAATCCATGTGTAAGGGGTTTGGTATCTTGTGGTATTGTTTAGTTCCTAACTTTCTATGTAGCAATCTAAATAAAGGGTTAGCAAACATTTTCTAAGGGCCAGATGGTAAATATTTTAGCTTGTGGGCAAAACTCAATTCTGCCACTGTAGTGAGAAGCAGCCATAGACAATAAAATGAATAGATGTGGCTGTGTCCCAATAAAACTTTATTCACAAAACAGGCAGCAATTGGATTTGATACATGGGCCACAATTGGTGACTTATAAGATAAATAAACAGACAAGCAAACTGAAGAGTAAATTTCATACTCTGTATGAGTAATTTTTTATTTTAATTGTTCTTTCCTAGAGGATGGAGAAAAGGAGGAATCATTTTGCCTGCATGGAGCTGTAAGTCCCTGCCATTTCTCTAGTATCTTATGTTTGTAACTTGGAAAGGTAATAGCTTTAAATCAAACTTTCTTCCTGCTTTTAAGATACAGAAGTGGCTGGAATGTCTTATTCTAGGTTTTCTTGAAAGAGAGGGACCTGATTTCCCCCTCCCATCTAGCAAAGTTCTTTGCACACAACGGGCCTCTGCTAAGTGTTTGGTAACTTCTCCCAGGTGGAATCTATTCTTTCTTTCTCCCACTTCACTGGCAACAGTGGCTAACTAAAGATCCTTTATAATTTTAATTGCCTTGTGACTTATACACATAAAGAGTTAATAGACTTAAAGACAAGGCAAATACCACTTCTTCTAAAACCTAAAAAAACACCAAAAAATTTGAGTGAGAAACTACTGGAAGAGAATTATTCCAGCCAAAATCAAGTCCAAAGGTTAAACGTGTTTGTCTTCCTTATCTCAGGAATGAAGATGCTCAGACCAATGGGCTGATCAGCTCTAAATTCTGTTTTGAAGATGCTCAGATCAATGAACTGATCAACTCTAAATACTCTTTAGCAATTAGCAAATTTACCCGTTATTGGTTGAATTGTGTTCCCGCAAAAGATGTGTTGAAATCTTAACTCTTGGTACCTGTGAATGTCACATTATGTGGAAGTAGGATCTTTGTAGATGTAATCAAGTTAAGTTGAGGTCATTCGGTTGGGCCCAAATTCAATATGACTGGTGTTCTTATAAGAAGAGGGAAATCTGGACACAGATACACAGAGAGGAAACACCATGTGAAGACACAGAGACAAACAGGGAGAAGATGACCATGTAACAACAGAGGCAGAGACAGGAGTGATGCATGTACAAGCCAAGGAACACTGAGCATGGCTGGTAACTGCCAGAAGCTAGAAGAGAAACATGGAACAGACTCTCCTTCAGAGCCCCCCAGAAAGAACCAACCTTGCTGGTGCCTTGATATAGGACTACTAGCCTCCAGAACTATAAAAGAATAAACTTCTGTTGTTCTAAGCCACCCAGCTTGTGGTAATGTGTTAAGGCATCCCCAGGAAACTAATATACCACCCATTGGCTGATGTAAAATAATAACTCCAATACATTTTGTACAGTGTTCCCCTCTGCTCGTTTTTATTAAATGTCATGCTCCTTGCTATTTAGATACCTCAGTAATGGAACAAATTTAATAATTCTGTCATTGTATGTACAGGCTACCCTGTGCTTTCTCTTTGAGTTATCTTTCATTCACATAATCTGGGACTTATGAAGTCAAATGGAAAGTGATCATTTTAGCACTTTTCCTCTTTTTGTTATTTGAATTCAGGGCCAACGCCAAGGGAAGTTTGGCAAACTCTCAGCAACTGATAATGTGACTGAAAAACCTGATAAGTCAGTTATCGTTCTACCATATTAACTTCTTTGGGTACTGTGAACTCAGGAAATATGACAAAGCTCTGTCCTGTCTAAACTCTTCTGAATATGTGGCTAGTGTTCATGTATTGTCCTAGTCTGTGCCTGTCAAAGGGAAATTCTCTGATATCTTTGATTTATTTTAGAGCTTTTCCCCCTAATTTGATCTATATTGGTGACATGGCTATAAAAAGCACCATGTACTTAGTACAGCAGAAGCAAACATAAGCGCCGCTAAAAGCCATTCTTCGATGTACTACTGTTCAATGGCCAACCATAGAGTGAAAAGTTGGAAATTTCATAGGAAGGAGAATTAAATAGCTAACATTTATTGAGTGACTCCCATGTACTAAACACTCCTCTAGGTGCTCGACAGAGGATAACTCCTTTCATTCTCACAACCAGTCTACGAGGCAGGTGCTATCTGTATTCTCAGTTTAGAGCTAAGGAACCTGTGTTATAGCAATGATAAGTCAAACTTGCCAAAGTCACAAGGCTGGTGAGGGTCAAAACTAAGATTATGAACCCAGATGACCTGCCTGCAAAGTCTCTTTAAACCATTACTCTGTTGGCTTTCTACCTGGGAAATACTCCCAAAGTGGATTTGAATGTTGTAATGTTTTCCTCACCAAATATTGGTGTTATTTATATTCTTTTAAGCTAATGCAAAATAAGGTTGTAGGATCACCCTTGCAGGAAAGGGACTGAATTAGGCTGCCTCTGGAGTCCAGCTCCAAGGGATTCGTGATTTGATCATGTTATTGATGTTTCTCAATCTGTGAATTAATCCAGGCCATACAGGCACCATTTATAAGTATTTACATTTTTTCCAACTAGGCCTACTCCCCAGAAATATCACAACTTTCTCAAAATTAAATGTTTTATTTTGTGTCATGTTATTATGCAATAAAATTAGTGATTTTGACTATTTGCAGTTCTACTTATTTCTGTACAGAACACACATTTGAAGGGTGTCAGAGACCCAGGAAGTAGAGGGCTAGAGTCCAGTATCTTTTCTGGGAGAGCTGCCACAGCCCAGCACCTCCTATTGTTGAAATGGTTAAGAAGGGAAAGGATGGGTCAGAATTGCTTCTAGAGCAGGGGTTCAACCCCATCAGCTCCAACACACCCTACTTACAGTAAAATTCTAAAACCCCTTTAAGTGTCCTGAAATGACTTTCATAGATAATATAACCTGCTTATATGCATAATTAAAAAATCAGTATAATGCCTCCAACTGAAACATAAAGAAAAAATAAAAGGAGGGCCGGCCCCACGGCTCACTCGGGAGAGTGCGGCGCTGGCAGCACCGAGGCCACGGGTTTGGATCCTATATAGAGATGGCCGGTGTACTCACTGGCTGAGCATGGTGCAGACCACACCGAGCCAGGGGTTACGATCCCCTTACTGGTCAAAATAAATAAATAAATAAATAAAATTAAAGGAAAGAAAGTGATAATAAAGTAATATAATATTAATTGCCCAGAGTTAACTATGGTAGTCATAATGATGTTGTTAAATGCTTGTACACGTAAGTAGACTCTCTGCCAGTGCCACATCAGCAAGTGTACAGTGATACATAGGTGTGTGTGGGGGCTCACATACTGTGAGTGGCATCACCACAGGAAATGAGACATCTAGGTAAAGCTGTAAGCAAAACAATGTATAATCTTTCTCTGATTAAAAATAAAGTTGCCAACAAAGCAACGTACAATTTCTCCCTATTTTAATGCCGTTACTGGGATATTCAGCCGGTATCAAAACCAAGTTAAAAAAAAAAAATACTATGTGTTCATATGGAAAATAGAGTTGAGTCCTGAATTTGTTACTTCACCTAAATTGATTCAAAAGGTAAGCAGGATATGGGACTGTTCTTTGTGGTATGGGACCGTCCCATGCATCTCACAATACCTGCTGTATCTGACCTTCAATTGTTGGGACAAACAATGCTCCCTTAAATGTTTCAAATATCCTCTAGGGGTGGCAGCGCACCAGCTGGCAGCCATCAGACTAGGGCCCCGTTAGTCACAGATCTCTTCTGTCTGCTGTCCACCTCCTCTCTCCTTCTCTTACTCCTCCTCTTCTCCCTGCTCCTCTGTCCCTCTGCCACCACTCCTCTTCACCTTACCTGTTCCCTTACTTTCTTCCCTACTCGCCTTCCTTCCCCCATCTTCTCCTTTTCCCCTTCATCAGGGAGAAGGTGAGGTGCTTCTCCTACTTTATCCTAATGGTAGAGTTGAAGGCTTCTGGTCTCCGTGGAGCATGTACTCATAAGACTGCTGGTGCTCTCTTCCCAGTCCCGAGTCTCCTGATACTGTGCTCAGTCTCCCTTTCTTTTTCTTTCTTTCTTTTTTTTTTTTTTTAAGTTTTATGCTGATTCTTTTAATTGAAGTATAACTGATTATACATATTTGTGAGTACAAAGTTGTCAGCCTCTCTTTCTTTCTGTATGCTTTTTTTTTTTTTTTTTAATCTCTCAATTTGGATCTGTAATTTCAATGATACAGGTCAGAAAATACTGTCAGCTTTTTACTTCATCTTCCTCATTCTTCTGCATGTCCAGGGTAATAACGTATGCCCCAGCTTATCCTTCAAAGACATTAGGAAGCCAAAAAGGGAACAGATGTGCAACGCTTCAGAAGAGATGTGCTATGGAACTTTAAGGAATCACATATACTTATTATTCTGATTAATTTGCTCTTTTAATGCATAGTAGTAATTAATGTTGGCCACAGGCAACTCAGGTTAGAAAGGTGACCTAGACAAATGTATAGTGCGCCCTGGTGTTTTCAAATACATTATCTAATTTAATCTCTACAATTGTTCTATGAAGCAAGCAGGGTGGTTATGACTCATTGTCATTTTTACAGATGTGGAAACAGGCCCAAACCCTTTGTTTATCAAATGCTAGATCTGGGTATAAAATTCCAGTCTTCCAACTCCCAGTTTAGACTTCTTTCCAGAGATCAGGGAAGAGGCAATTAGGTGAAAACCCTTGCTAAATTTCTTTGCAAAATTCTACAAGTGAGGGTGTAGACTTTATAATGCTCTCTGAACATGGTACACAATCCACAGTAACCCCGAATTTCTAAATCTTTTTAAAAATTCAGCTTAAGGGCCGGCCCTGTGGCTCACTCGGAAGAGTGTGGTGCTGGTAGCGCTGGGGCTACGGTTTCGGATCCTATATAGGGATGGCTGAGCGTGGTGCAGACCACACCGTGCCAAGGGTTGCGATCCCCTTCCTGGTCAGAAAAAAAAAAAAAAAATTCAGCTTAAAGATTGCCTTTTTTGCTTTGACCCCTTCAGATAGAATCTGCCCTCCTTCTGCAGCAATCCCATGAGGTTCTGCACGTACCCCTGTAATTGCAGGTATTATATCATACAGCAATGATTTGTTTACATGTCTCCCTAGCCTCTCCCCTCTCACTCCCCTCCACCCTTAGGGACAGTGAGACAACGTCTATTCATCTTTGGGTCTTCAGCATTTAGCAGGTTGCTAGACATAACAAAAGCTCAAGAAGTATCTTGTGTATAAACACTCCCGCACATCCACAGTCACAGGAGATCTGCCTGCATTCTCTCTCCTTAAAAGTCTTTTTGATTTATCTCTTTTTAATTGAAGTGCTATTATTTAATTGATGCTACATTTGCTTTTATTGAGGTTTGGTAGAATTATAATTTCCAAGGTAATGCTTTTCAGATATAGATACAGATTTTCATATATATATAAAAACTTTTATTTTCACTGTATAAAACTTAGAAACACTTAAACAGCAAAGAATATCTTAAACAAAATAACAAAGGTTAAAAAGAAATTACAAAATAAAAAACAAATGGTTGCAAAATGTCAACTCCCCTCATTAATCTGTGCATTTAGGGCCTGTCTAATAATATTATGAAGTTTAGTTGGAGGTATTGTTGTTTAGAGGTTTTTAAAAATGTGTGTATGTGTGTTGTTTATAAAATTAATAAAAATGTATTCATTTATTGAGGTAATATTAATTTATTCTTACCGATTTCTAATAACAGCTGATAGGATATAGAAGTGGTCTTGATTCTTTCAAATTTCTCCACCTGGTCACGCCAAAGTTCAATAATGGCTTAAGTAATGAGGGACCTTCTATTTCAATCAAATACAATATTTATACTATCTAATTCTACTGGGTCCACTGAAATGGAAATAATGTATTCACACACACAAAAATATTTAAGCCATCTATATTTTTAAAACACTAATTTAGGAATAAATAACATTTATTTATATAATTCTATCAGACCTCACTAAGAGCAAATGTAGCATCAATTAAATAACAGAATCCACCTAACAAGAAAGAAATCAAGATGACTTTTAAGGAGAGAAAATGCAGGCAGATCAGTGGCTGTGAATGCGCAGGGGTCAGTTGCTTTGAAAGCTGAATCAGACTCACATGTGAGCCTGGATCCCTGAGTCCTCACAGCCTAACCCTCCTCCTACCCTGATGATCCAAGGGACACCCTGATTCTTTCAGGCCTGTTCCCAGAGCTGCTTGTTGCATAGCAAGGACATTCATTTTCTAATGCCATTAGACAAATCACTGCAACTTAGTACACTATAGCAACAAATTTATTAGCTCACAATTCTGTAGGTCAGAGGTCTGGGTTAGCTCGGCTGGTTTCTCTGCTCCAGGGTAGCATCAGAGTGTTGACAGGATGGGCTCTTATGGGGAGGCTCATTCAGATTGTTGGCAAAATCCAGTTTCTGGCAGCTATTGAACTGAGGTCCCATTTCCTTGCTGGCTGGCACTTGGGGCCTGTGTTAGCTCCCACAAGCCTCTTTTCAGCTTTTACGTGGGCACCTATGTCTCAGAGCCAGCAACAGCACGTCAAAGCCATTTCACACTCGGAGGCTCTTGGATTTCCTTCTGCTGCATCTCTGACTTTAGCTGGAGAAATCTCTTGCTTTTAAGGGCTCAAGTGATTAGATTGGGCCCAAGTGGTTAATCCAGGATAATTTCTGTACCTCAAGGTCCATAATCTTAATTACGTAAAGTCTCTCTTGTCATGTAGAATAACATTCGGAAGATCCAGAGATTAGGTTGTTGACATTTGGGGTGGGGGGAGGAATCAGTCCACTACAGACAGAGCTACTTGGGAAAACAGGAATTTAAAGTTTGCTTCAGGAGTTTCCAGTCAAGATGGCAGAATAGATGGTCCCTGGAGTCATTCTCTCCCACAAATCAACCAATTTACAACTATAAAAAAGCAACAACAGCCATGCTGGGGCTGCTAGAGCTCAGAGGAAGAGGAGGAGAGATCTATGGAGTGCATGAAGGTGGGAGAAGCCGTGATGAGAGAAAGACAAAACAACTCCAACCATTTCATGCTGCAGCAGCTTTAAGGCTGGAGCTGCAGAGTGCATGGAGCAGGAGCCAGGAAAAACCACAGCTGTGCCTTATGGATGAAGTTGCTTGGAGGCTGCAGGGGAGAAGAGGGGCCACCAAGGCAAGCAAGACCACTAATAGGGTTCCCATGGAACCACACAGGAGTGAGGAGCCATAAAAATTGAAAAACAGGAGCCACTCAGAGGCTGGTGAGTCATCACAAGGGACCAGCGCATGGCCCATCCCAATGGGAAGTGTTTGCAGCACTGGCAGTGGGGGAGACAGGCCCATTGGGGGAACACTGGGGCACAGTAAGGACAGCTGACTGGCATGCCAATCAGCAAAGGACCATTCAGAGGAGATTGGTCAGGAATATAGAATTGCATGGGGTGCAGTTCAACGAAAAGACTCAGGCCCAGATCAGAATTTCTACACAACCCAGGTGCACTGGGTCTCTGGAGAGCTGGAAGTACCTACAAAGTCAGCCACTAAAAGCTGAGCTGCACAAAAATCCTTCCCTAGGGAATCAGCAGCAAAGCAGCAATTTAGCTCAACCACAGAGCTCAAGTACTGGTTCCCACAGGAAGTTCCCCCATTTTAGAAATATGCAAAGGACAAAAGATTAGGTCCAGCCCAGGCACACTGCCAGCACCTCGGAGCCCACCCGGGGACCTGAGGTATGGAGCCAGGGACTGGACCCCCTCTCCCACAACCAGGTGCACCACCAGTGCCTTGGGGCCCACCCAGGGACCTGGGGTTTGGAGCCAGAGACCGGACCTCCCCCACAACCAGGCACACCACCAGTGCCAAGGAGCATGCCAAAAATATCACCTCCATGTGGGTGGCCCACCATAGCCACCACAATAATCATGGCTGTTGCAAAAGTGGCTAGATGCCACAACCACCATGCAAATGGTCCATCAGCCATCAGCCACTGGAGTGCATTGACACAAGGAGAGTCACCAGCGGAGAACAAAGAAAAGAAAAGGATGTCTCTCTCCATAAAGTCCATTCCAGAGTGACAGAAGCAGCAGCTGCTCTATGATAATAATGGGGGACCTGATCACACCTCTCAGCATTTGATAGATCATCTAGGCAACAAATCAACTGAGTAACTGATAGAGTTTGGATGTGTTGTACCCACCAAAACTCATGTGTAAATCTGATCCCCAATGGAACTGTGTTGGAAGCTGTTTGAGTCATGGGGGTGGATCCCTCATGAATGGATTAATGCTCTCCCTGGGGCAAGGGGGATTAATGAGTGAGTTCTTGCTCTATTAGTTCTTGTGAGAGCCTGGCACTTGTTTAAAAGACCCTGGCACTTCTCTCTCTCTCTTGCTTCCTCTCACCATGTGATCTTCTCGTACACGCCAGCTACCTGCTGCTTTCAGTCATGAGTAGAAGCAGCCTGAGACCCATGCCAGATGCAGCTGTCCCAGAATCGTAAGCCAAGTAAACCTCTTTTCTTTATAATTACCCAGTCTCAGGGATTTCTGTCATAGCAACACAAAATGGACTAATACAGTAACCATTACTCTTTCAGGAGAGAAGAAATCTAGGGCAATTAGAGGGGGGAGAAGGGAGGGAGAAGGGGATGGGGAGAGATTGGACACGGGGAATAAAGAATAAGTACGATTTGTAACTATATATGCTATTAATATTGATTTGATCAACATATGTCAATGTTGAACCCCCAAAATATGTATAATCAATTATGATTCAATAAATTTTTTTTTTAAAAAGTAAAAAATAAAAAATAAAGTTTGCTTCAGCCAATTTTAGTCTGTTGTGACCATTTTCTTTTCTTAGTTCCTTGGGCTTCCTCTTATCTGAGAGAGCAGCTAAACTCTTGAGTTTTTTTCTTGTAGGAGAAAATCAATCCAGCTTTGACAGACGGAAGTTATCCTTGCAATTTCTATTCCATGTCTTTAGCCATCTTCCTGTAGGAGTTGTGCTTCTGATTTAGACTGGTGATGTATTCCTACATTTTTGGAAGCTTCTAAGAGGTACACTACCTCCTCACTTGATTTTCTGCTGAGTTTCATTAAGTGTTCTTGGTAGCATGCAGGCAGTATTTGAAGTTTCAGCTAAAGTTCTTGAATCTCACCTTCAAGCTGTAAATTTTTAGACTGCTTGCTTTCCATTTGATCTGTAAACTCTTCATTCATTTTATTTTTTTCCCATTGGCCACAGTAATCAACCACATTGTATATTGACAAAATAAAATAAAATTTCGAAGAAAAAAAATAAAAAATATAAAAACATTCCTTGTCGTCCTCCTTCAAGAGCCTTTTAAAGGAAACACGTATGCTAGGCCATCAGTGAGTTTCTTCACGTTGCCCTCTGACCCATGGTCGGAGTGCTCTTCATTTTCTGCTACATTCTTTTTGTCTCATTTCAAGTTGCCATCATCTATGTAATAATCTCCTAAATAGAGTAGGCAAATTTGTCACCTTCAGCATGGTTTCAGTCAAAGACTTTAACTGGCTCCCTTTATCCTGACAACCCGTTTCACCCATGTGTTTGAGTTTTCAAGCATTTTTTTCTGTTCTTTGGTTCCCAAACTCTTTCCTTTCCTCCCAGAGTTTTTTGGGAAAGCTGTTTTAGGCTTTCCTGAAGGTGAGCATTTTCCTCAAAACCATCTATTGTTTCCCTCTGAAGTTGTTTTACATCCTTCTGAGATGCTTTTAAGATATTTTTGGTGTGAATCACTTGGGATTGGAGTGACTTTGACATATCTTCCACTGACCGTGTCTGTTTTGAAGGGGAGCCATCATTATTCCATGAAATGAAGATTTACGAGTCTCACTTTTCTATGTCAAGAAAGTCTAGAGCATCCTCAAGTAAAAAGATTTTTGTCAAGTGCTGCCAAACACAGTGCTTGTAACTTCAGAAGACTGGCCTCCACCAGGGCTGACTTGAGGGCATCATAGTCTGGTGTCATCAAGTCTGATCTTTCCACTGACTTTACTGTATTCTTTAACCTGGGCAGAAAATCTTTCAGCTTGGTCTTTTTCTCTTCCTAAAGTATGGTGGCTCTTTATAATACAAACATCAATAGCAGCAAATACCAGAATTTCTGGGAAATCCAAGGAAATTGGGTGCTGTCTTTAGCATTCAGACAACACCAGCACAGCACTGCACAGATGCTCCAGGGCTACTGGCAGATATTTTTGTGGCAATCAGCAGGCCTTGCATGGTTCTAAAGGGTATTGCAGCTCTGCCTTTGGTTACCAGTATTTTGTGATCCTCAACCAACCGCACAGAACCCTATGGAGTGTTTATCTCTCACCCAAAAGTGCCCAGCAGCCAGGGCAGACCATCAATGGGATTGAGAGAAGGGGAGGCCAGCTTCTGTAAATCAGTGCTCTGTCACTTTGCCCACTGCTCAAGTGGAAAGAGATATTATTTGTACAATGCATTAGGGGAAGATGGAAAAGGCCGGTGGCAGCCAGAGGAACCAGCCCCTGAGCTCTGGTCACTCTAGGCCCCACTGGGCCCTCCATTAAACCTAGGAGGCATCATAGCAGTGCTGGGCCATAACCCACTCTCTGTTCTTTGGTTCCTAAACTCTTTCCTTTCCTCCCAGAGTTTTTTGGGAAAGCTGTATACGAGCTTTCATACGAGCAGGTCAGGGCATAGTATAATGGTGGCACATGCTGCAGTAGAGGACCCACAATCCTACATCCCTGGGCGAGGCTCAGTCTTCTTGTGATTTAAGTTTCCTTCTGCACCCTGGGACCCTGATCGCCTATGAATGTCACAGTCATCTTCCTCCCCTGAAGACTCCCTCTTTCTTTCGTACTTGGTCAGCACAGGCAGGCAGGGGCAGAGGACTTCATCAAAGGCACTGACTTATCAAGCTGGATTTCAATTGTAAGAATTCAGGAGAAATCACTGGGAATTGGCAATGTCTTAACATTTCACAGACTTCTGGTGGAGCTAGTTTGTTCCTGTTCAAAACAATCATTCCTGGATGGGGAGACTCCCCTTCAGTGGTAATTCTTCCCATTTGTGACCCTGCCATCTTCAGCACGTGGCTCCCAAAGTTGCCCCAGGGCGGGCCTCCAGTCCACCTTTCCATTTTCAGAAGTATGTCTCTGTGGAGTGCCTCTGAAGCAGGAGCAGGTCCTTCTTTCAGCTGAATTCACCACTTTTTGTTTCTTTACACAACATCTCACTCTCCTACTATCTCTGGCACACTCAGGTCTAGACCTTCACTGTCACCCAGGATTCTGTGCTGACTGACTTGTCCTCAGTATCTTTACTCATGAGGGAAACAACAGAACCAAAGATGGAGGCAGGTCTGGGGGTTCTGAAGGGCACCAGGCTTTGAGCTACAGGTGTCCTGCTCCCAGGAGTCTCTCTGTCTCTCACTCCTGAGTCAGGAAAAGGCCTCTGGGTGTCTATGGCATGCTCCACCTTCTCAGGGTTCTCCTTGTTGCCAGGACCATGGCTGCCCATGAGAAGTAGTTAAAGAAATGAACATTTCTTATTAAGTTGTTGAGCTCTCATGTAAGGTACGGTGATGGAATCAGAATGGCTATGAATCTCAGAATGCAAGCATGTAGCAACATGATGCCATGCATATTATACATTTACATATGTATATACGTACACACTATCAAGTGATGTGTGTATGTTTGTGTGTGTGCACGCGCGCGCGCGCACACACACACACACACACACACACACACTTGACCCTTGAGTAACCTGGGGGTTAGAGGCTCTGAGCTCCCTGGCAGTTGAAAATCCACGTATAACTTTTGACTCTTCAAATGCCTTAGTACTAAATATGGCCTATGTTGACAGGAAGACTTACAGATAACATATTAACACGTTTTGTATATGTGTTATATACTGTATTCTTACAATAAAGTAAGCTAGAGAAAAGAAGATGTTATTAAGAAAATCATAAGAGAAAATACATTTACAGTATTTACTGAAAAAAAATCTGCATATAAGTAGACGCAATTCAAACCTGTGTTGTTCAAGGGTCAGTGTTTGTGTGTGTGTGTGTGTGTGTGTGTGTGTGTATCTTCGTAAGCACTGAATAAATGCTTACCATCTAGATGCTGAAACTAGCCCTAACCTGTTTTTGAAGATTTGACAATTATAGAGAGAATGCATGTAATTTAAGATAATTTAATAGGGAAATAGCTATAAAGATATAAATCTTCAGAGGTTTCATAACTCCTTTCACCTGCAATGTTTCTTAGCAATTTAACGTTTGGCTTCCAGCTAGTTTGGAAAAGTTCTAGTTATTATGGTTGTGTACTTTATTGTACTCATCTCTAATGATTCCTGGGGTAAGGGAACATGCTTTTTATGTAGTAGATACTCAATAAGTATTTGTTGATTAAATAAATGAGTAATATTGGAATAGAAATCGGCAAGCCGTATGTCATGATGGTTTTATTATTTCATTCATTCATTCACTCATTTATTTACTTCTCACAAAAATACAGGTCTCCTATTATACCCCAGGGATTGTTCTAGATACTGGAGGTACAGCAGTGAACAAAACAGACAAGCTCTTTGCTCTTAAGGAACGTATTCTAAAGGGGGTGGCAGAACATAAACCAACAAGAAAACATTCAGAAGTGGTAAGCTCTGATGTGCTGATGTGAGCCCAGTGAAAGTTGGAACCAGGGAGGAGGGGCCATTTGGCAGGAACAGAGCTGTAGAGAGTTGTAGCCATCGCCAGAAACACAGTTTTGAAATCTGGAGAGGGCAGGAAAGAAATATCCCAACCCCATGCCTCTGCCCTCTGGTTTCCTTCTGATGCCTGTCATTGGGTGAATACAATGCAGAAAACGGAGTCTGAGTGTGGTTGGTGCGGTCCCTAGGGGTCAGCCTGCCAGTGCCCAGAGCAGGGCAGAGAAACACAATGTGATGAGACATGGGGCTGGAAAATAGAGAATGACCTCTAATGGAGTCAATTAGAAAACTTACCACTTCTAAGCTCCTTGAGGGCAAGCACCAAGCTGGATTTACCTTTCTCTACCCCACAGGACCCCAAAGGAGCACAGAGCTTGGCAAAAAGTAAATATGCTTGTTAATTTAATTGCACTTTGCAGGGTTGGCTCTGCTCATCTAAATGAGTGCGCTGCAGGCATCAGAGTCACTTCCGGGGCATCTAGTTCTTTATGGTTTCTAGGGAAACACAGTATCTTGTTCTCAATAGTTCCAACAGCATGCTTGGTACATGGTTATGTCCAAAGAACATTGGCAGAACAGCAAAAGGATGCTTTTTTTGTATGCAAAATTTCCTTTGCTAACCATATGAAGACTTATGATAGAATAAAACACTTCTCAAGTTCAAACTCTGCAATAAATGGAAAGACTCATTAAGGTTAAGGAATAAGACTTGGGGTACAGGTTGCAACCATTTTCATCTCCTTCCCTCTCTCTCAGGAATCCTCTTCTCTTAACTGTGATTAAGAACAGATGCATAGGGGCTGGCCCATTAGCTCACTTGGTAGATAGAGTGTGGTGCTGATAACATCAAGGTCAAGGGTTTGGATCCCTGTACTGGCCAGCTGCCAAAGAAAGAAAAAAAAAAAAAAACAAAATAGATGCATGTATATCCTCTTTTAGACTCTGCATAATGTGTTTGTTCTCTTCTTCTTAAACCATCACGTATGGAAAACCTCCTTGGATGGCTGGAGTGAGAGGAATTAAGTCACAGGTGTATAATTTACAGTCAACGTTGTTCTAGAAGAGGTCAAATCGAGAAGAATTTAGAGGATTCTAGAAGTAAAAGGACAAAGAGATCTCGGGAGGGAGGGGTGAGGAGGGAAATTCTTGATATTAGATGTGTTTCCTTGCTGGTTTGTGGGAACCAGATTTGTACAAACACCTCAAGGCTTGCAGAACACATTTAATGCATGCTCTAAACCTGTAAGGGCACTGAATTGAGTGTAGGCTCCCAGAGCTGTCAGGGATTGTTATTCGGAAGGGAAAAGGCAAGGTGTAATAGGAAGCAGAGTGCACATCTTATGTCTCAGGAAAAGGAGGAGATGCCCGATACAGTGTGAGTGGAGCAGAGGGGTGTGGCTGACGGGACGCAATTTGACTGGGTAGCTCCCTGCTCCATCTATAACCAGGAATGAAGAGGAATAGTCATTCGCTGTGCAGAGACAATGCTATAGGAAAGCTTTGTTTTTTCCTCCTGGGCTCGCCTGAAGACTTTCCCCCTAGCTTCCTTGCATCTTGGTAGGGCCAAATGGCTGGTTCTGGCCAAAAGGATGTGGGTGAAATCAATGTAGACCACTTCCATATCTGGCCCAACAAAAATAGATCCTGCTCAGTTCCCTACTCTAATTGAGGGTGGAGATATCCCCAAGATGGAAGGAGACAAAATTCCTGAATGTAGAGCCTATGGTGAAAACTTAAATGTGAGCACAGAGCAAAAATAGCCAGATAAAAAGACATAAGTCCTCCATTCATATCACTGAACACTTCACTCCTTTGGGTACATGTTGTAATAGTGGGGATGGGGGGCAGGGTGGAGAGAAATGTTTGTTACTATAATCAAAGTCTTGCTTCTTCCTTTTTGATATATTACTGCTTCTGGGTTAAATAATGTCAATGAAAAAGGCCCTTCTTTTTTTGCAGATTACAATCACTTCCATAGCTATGATCGAATATTACGGCAAAATCAGAAAGATAGTTTCTCGAGGATGAGTCAGCCTGACTTTATAAGGTGCTTCCCTGAGAAAGATAAGGAAAGGAGCTGTATGAGAACTTCAGGCTCATCAGAGGCTACTGCTCCATCCAAAAGTTTAGGAAAAGTGCCTTCCCTTTCTCACCATTCTCTAAGGAGTATGTCTGGCCTGAAACTGGGTGGGAGATTGGTGTTAGCATAAGAAGTAAGCTTACATGTAGGTTCATAAACCAACCTGTGAATGTGGCTAGAAAGAATAATAAAAGGCCGAGCAGGGTGTTTCTAAGGACCACAGGTTGGGTATCCTCTCTCCTTCAAGACCTGTTCCTTTCCCTGAGATGAAGCTTTTAATGCACTCCCATACCACTCTGATGAGAGGAAAGCCTAGAGGTGGGTTTGAATATCCTTCAGTCTCTAGTCTTTCTACTGGGCTTGCTGAATGCAGTATGTGTGAAATGGCTATTCCTTTGATACATCCTAGAAGTACCTTAGATGTAAGAGCATCATTAAATAATATCATGTGTCGTGAATTGGATAGTTGGACTGATGTGTGAATGTGGGAGGCAAACCTGTAGGGAAGCTTGGGGTGATGTGGGAGTTTAAAGAAAGCCCAAAGAAACTCTGGGGCACTTGGCTGGTATGCTCAAAACTGGGAATGTGGCACCCCCTGGTTTCTGTTTGGGGCTAGTCTCTTTACATGACTCCAGGGCTTAGAGAAGTACTGCTGCAATTTCGGACTTTCTCGATATGACTAAGATGGCCTCAACTGAATGTTATTATTTTAGTACTACATTAGATTAAAGGTTGAGCATCTTATGTTGGTTACATTTCATTTGCTCATTTGGAAACGTGGAAGAGAAAGGTTGCAAGGGTGAGTCTGTATAGCAATACAATTTATTTCCTGGAAAGTTGTTTCATTGCAAATGATGATGCCCCTGAGTCTGTATCAGATGGGCTGTGACCAGGGTTCTAGGAAGCACACTCAACTATGACTTCTAAATGGTCAGGGCTGAGCTAGGCCAGAGTTGGGCTTCTGTCTGAGTTGCAAAGCAAATTGTTATTGACATTTTATACCTGTTTTCTTTCACTCGTCTTCAAGCTACTGAAATACATTTTAACCATTTATCAATTCTTTTTGTTGTTTTGTTTAGGTAAATGAATCATCATGAAAACTAAATAGAGAAAAAACAAACACTCCAATCACCACAGAAAGGATACTTCAAAACTTCTCATATTTGATCACTAAGTTCTTATTGAGTGCAGCTTTATTGATAGTGATGAGGTCAAAAAATAACACTACATACATTTTAATGTGTTGTTCCTCGTATAGTACCAGAATGTTTTAGGCAAACAAATAATTTTTTTTTTTACCTAAATTTGCTGAATAAATAAAAAGTATTTTAACAGTATTCAAGACAAGTATTTTTATTTCAAATTCCCTGAGAGGGAAATTAAATGGTCTTTACCTTCTGAATGTTCTGGAGGGTAAATTTTTAATATTTTAAAGTCTTTAGTTTTCATAATCACCCATGGAGGAGTGTTTGGGAAATTATGCTATAGTTTTTATTGGTATGAAAAGAAATATTGAAAAGTAATTCCTTTTAATGCTGCCTTGTGCTAAAGAACATATTCGTCAGTGGCTGGGATGGGGAGCTAGTTCATTCAGAGACTATACAAATTCATTTGGTTGTAACTAAGAGAAAAATAAATGAAGAATTGACTTTAGTGTTCTTTTTTTTTTTTTTTTTTTTTTTTTTTTTTATCTAGTAACTTGGATGCATTGTGAAGACACTTGGCCAGGAAAATCAGAAAAAAAAAAATGACCTTTTAACACTTTCATATGTCCAGGTAAACCTCTATTTACATGCATGTTTGTAAAATACACTTACTATAATTGCTGCTCGGCCTTAAGTCATAGAACCATTCAGTACTCACTTCCTCATTACCTCAAGTATAGCTCCTCACCTATAACACTCCACTACTGCTCCATTGTATAGAATTATATTACTCTGTATAATTACTGACTTTCTATTCATAACCATTCTTACAACACGGGAAATAAAAATAAAACTCATTCAATGCACTGCAAGCAACTAATGTATCAGTGATGGCAACTCAGCACCAAGAGCCTAACTAAAAATGGACAAACTACATTAAAGTCTGGCTTCCTGGAGACTTCTCATCAGGTCTCTGGCCCATTCATATAAAGAGAGCTTGAGTTTTATTATTTCAGCTGCTTGGTAACATTGTATTTCTCAGATACACTGAACTGATGCCTTAATTTCATCATAGGACTCAGGTGTTACAAAAATAACAAGTGCTTTTCTTTCAGAAAAATATAAGGAAGCACATGGTTGGATCCTAAGATTTGGAAGTGTAACTGAATGTAAGATTAAAACATAATAAAAATGAAGTTATCTAGTTGGGAACCATGGAAAAACCATCACATTTTATAGGACAACCATAACATTTTATAGCAACTGCTTCAATGGCTTAAAAAAAATGTTTCACTTACCCATGAAAAGTGACACACATTATTTTGATTCTGCATACTTTTGTATCTTTCAATAGGCAGTGCAGGATATAAAACTTTCACCAACCCACATATTCCCTACTCCCTACCAATGTGTTAAGTCAGAAATTCTGGCATTCCAAATTCACATTAGTCTTTACTGACTTAACTGTTGAAGCAGAAAACAGAACAGCAATGCACCCAGGAAACTGGTAAGCTCAGATACGTGTATTTTCTGAGTCTTCGGATAAACAATGCAGAGAATAAGTTACATGATAATTTTAAATGATTTATCTAGCTCTCACATGCCTCCGATTTTATCTGTAGAAAGCCACTGCCAAGTTTTTGCACAACCCATCTTACCAAGCTCTGACAGATGAAAAATCATTTAGTTTTAGTATCTTTCCTCATTCTTCCACCATAAAATGTTACAACTGATTGATTCTTATTTCATTGTGAGCACTAGGTCCTCCTCTTCACAGAATACTTCTAAGATTATCTATGTGTACATCAAGGAATTATGTCTATTTGCCCACTTATGATCTATAATCCACAGTAAAGCACTTTTCCCCTTTCAAATTAACAATATAATTTATGCTCTTCAGATGTATGTGTGTGTAAATATATGTGTATATATCCACACACACATATACCAAGGTAAAATATATTATAGTCACCCTCACTTAGGCTTTACAAGTTGTGGCCAAATGATTGATGAAAAATAAAAAGTTTATTTTACCAATGCTGCTGCAAGGATAAAGGCGATATATAAGTTGTATCATTAGTAAGTTAAGAGCTCAGTGATTTAACTTGCTCCATAAACTAGTTTCTCACAGAGCTTTATTTTCCAGCCTGGGCAGATAAGGATTCAAAGGGATAGGTCCCTTTAGATCTGCTCTGTGCTTGGTGAAACACCTCATTCTCTGTATGGGATGAAGAAACAGCCCAGTGTTTTTACATTAGTGATGTCTTGTTCTTAATTTACAGTGTTTGTAGCCTTTACTTGAGTATTACCATTAAATGCCCAGAGATTGAACTGTTCATAAGGGGCAATGATAAAATTGTTCCACCAAGGTACTATATGAACCATTTTTCACAGTTCGAACAAAATATTTTAGATATAAATATCACAACTCTAGCAATAACCTACCTACACAAGGTAGAAGAGGAAGGGATTAATAAAGACCAAGTAATATTTCCATATATAGCTCATGTTTAACACTTTAAATAGTTTCTTTTATTTTTCAAACTCCAATTGCACATAACCCATAAATGATAGGCAACTTCCTCTCCAAAACAAATAAACTATCAAAGAATAAAGTGATAAATTATTAGAAAGGAAAATATGTATCATTTACTACAATCATTACCTTTCCCCAAAACTTGGCAAGCAAGTAAGAAAAATGATATCAAGTGGATACACTTTGATTTGCAAAGCTAACTTGGAACAGATGAGATTAATAAACACAGAGCAGAATGAGCATACATTATCATAATATTTCTATGGACATGAATGTGTTAGATTTTTAACTAAGAAATCAGGAGGACTGATACGAAATGGCAAATAATGGTATTTACTAACAGGAGAACCCACTCATACAGTTATCGCCAAATCCAAAAATTCCAAATGTTTCCTTTCATTCTCCTCACGTAAAGGAGTGGGGCAAATCAACGTACTGTTATTGGTTGTATAACCTTCAAGTTATCTGAGCTTTAAGTTAATGGTCCTTAAGAACATTGTTTTATTTTACCAAATAAAACAATGCTCTTAAGGAATAAAGCAATGTTCTTCCCAGGGCTTTCAAAAGGACCAAGGTTGCCTTTAACCACGTTGGTGTAGGTTTTAGGGTGAGGGTAAGGGCCTCAGGGTACCTGAATTTCCTTTAATAGAGGACAAGGGATAAAGTGCAAACGTATCCAGGAGAAATAACAAAATGATTTAAACTAACACTATAAATTAAATGACTAATAATATCAGTTTCTTCTTTGAGAGCAGGGTTTTGTGGAAGAAAATACACTGGCGCCTGAGGTACTGACCAAGACAGGAATCACCTCTAACCCAAAGGTATCAACTTGACAGTTTCTGGGTGGAATTCCTGCTCCTTTCCAGTCAGATTTTGTTTTAAGCTTTGTGTCTTTGCCATTGGATGCCTTTCAAAATCCTTTACTCAAGGCAAGTGTCGAAAAGAAATTGTTAAAATATAGAATTAAATCAAGTCTTTATGGATACAAACGATGTCCATTTTAAAATAAAACCTATAAATGAGTATTTTCAACTTCCTAAAGAAACAAGAGAGAGAAGAAAATAAACTTTTGAACGTGAGATCTCTTACTCACATAAGCGTCGTGTGTACTAAAATGTAGGAGAAAAATCTCAAATGTGGGTGTAACCGCTGTACGTTGGAAGGGAGCCTACGACGAGTTCCGCCTGCCACCCAGTGGCCGCTGAAATAAATCCTGTTTCTTTTGTTGGCCACGACCCTGTATTTTGCTAGAAAAAAGAAGAAGAAAAAAAAAAAAAAAATACACAGAGGTAGATTATGCCATACCAGGAACTTAAAACCATCAAGACATATGCCTCGATATATTTTAAAATACAACCATTGTAGTAAATGTTATATATTTTCCTTCTCGCTAACTCAAAGGTTAACCACGTGACTGTTCTTCCTGCGTCCCCGCATCTAGCTGGGTTCAGATACTGACTGGCACGGAGGACACCGAGCTGGCCCGGGATTCCCGAGTCACGTGGTTGGGCATCGAGAGGGTGCAGCAGGACACGCCCACGGTGGCCTCGGGCAGCTCGTCGTCGTCCGTCCATTCGTTGAGCTCGGGGCTGAAGCACTGGATGCACTTCTTGTACTTCTTCTCGCCCTCGTTCCAGCCCCCCAGCAGGTAGGCGCGGCCGTGCAGCACCGAAGCGCCCGCGGTGCTCACGCCCACCTGCAGCGGCGCCGCGTAGCCCCACTGGCCGGTGGCGGGGCGGTAGCACTCCACCGTCAGCACGTCCACGCGCTCGCCGCGCGGGCCTACCTGGCTGCCCCCCATCACGTACACCCTGTCGCCCAGAGTGACGGCGCAGTGCCAGCCTCGGGGCGTGCTCAGCGCCGCCAGCTCCTGCCACGAGTCGCTGGCAGGGTCGTACGCGCACACGGAGCGCGAGTACGCGTTGCCGATGTAGCCGCCGGTCACCAGCACGCGGCCGTCCGCGACCGCGCTGGCGTGGCAGCAGCGCGCCACCTCCAGGGGCGTCTTCGGCTGCCACTGATTGGTGGAGGGCACGTAGCACTCCAGCGAGGCCAGGCTGCCTTCTGCGTTGCGGCCGCCCACGGCGTAAAGGAGCCCGTTGAACACGCTCAGGCTGAAGTGCGTGCGCTTCTGGTTCATGCTGGCCAGGTGTATCCAACTGTTGAAGCGGGGATCGTATCTGGAAATGGCAGAGGAAGTGTGACAGCTTTGTGGGCGGCAGCCGGGGAACCTATGTCACTCCGCAAACCGTAATGTGGGACACTGGCACTATCCCTGCGAGCAGGCGAGGGACCTAGCATGGCTCCTCACCTGGAGGCTGGTGTTTCTCTCAGTAGTAAAAAATGTGTGACTCTGGAAAAAGTCAAGGCAGGCATCGGTGACTACCAGTCCCCTCCGCCTTCCATTTATAAGACCACTTCCTTTACTGGCCACTGGAAGAGCCCACAGAAACTGACCTTTCAGTCCCCTTTCCTCCACATTCAACTATCCATCATCCAGTGGGATTTATGAGATGTGCACGTGGGAAAGGGGTGGAAGCTGGGGATGGGTGGTAATCAGAAGAGGGAACACATCCGAATTAAAGTCATTTCCATCCCTGGTTCGCTTTCACTGCTTATTTAAGATAGGAGTTGACTGATTGGATTTCTCCATTTCTCACAAATCCCTTACTGCTCCATTTGTCTGGGCCATTACAACAGTAAAGCTAAGTCACTCAATCAAGTCTTCTATCATCTGTTAAAATGAAACCAATGGAATTCGTGTCTAAAAGCATCAACAAGGCTTAACCTCTGATACTTTTCTGTTTTCCAGCACTTATTAGTAGGTAAAACTTTTTAGTTAAGGGATTTTATATATATATATATCCAACTCCCCACCCCCCCAGTGCTCAATACTATGGTTTTATAAGCATTAAAATCAATACTATGAAAACAGCAACTTGAATACTAATAGGTGGGCTATCTGCAGGAGGAAAATAAGCAGTCATAGTGAGCTGATGCTTTCCTGTTTACATAGTTCAGAAGTACTGTAAACAGAACTCACTTCTTCAGTGTATGTTACCATTATCAGTCACTTAAATTTTGTATTATTTTATTTTTCCTTACCACTCAATATTAAAAACTAAATTTGTACTCAATTTCTTTCAAAAGTAAGTGTATTGTGAAGAGTACCCAACTAGCAAGGGAAGAACGTGAATTGCCACTTACTAGTGGTATAACTTCTCTGGGTATCAGGTTTCTCATATGCAGAATCAGACTAATCATATCTTTCCTGTCCTCCACACAAGATTGCTTCAAAAATCTAGAGTGCATGATGTACGTGAATGTGCTCTATACAATGTAAAGTGCACATATGTTAGGTGGCATCACTATTATTGATTTACTGAGCCAATGAACTAAGCTAACAGGCATGAGTTCTATGTCAGGGCAATTTCCCCACAATAATGAACCATTTTAGTTCTTAATAAAAGATTAAGTACCTGCAGAAATTGCTGACTGCATGCTTGGCTTGATTTCTTGCATCATTCTGGTCTTCACCACCGGCCACATAAAGAAATCCATCCATCACAGCCACACACTGATTAAAACTCTTGGCTGGCATTTCCGTAAGCTTGCTCCATCCATTTTCAGGGTCTCTATACAAGATGTCTCTACTAAGGGACTTCTCAGTAAGGCCTGGGCGTCCCCCTACAGTGACTAGGACTCGGCAGCCCCCTCGGATTCTTGTTCGCCTAGACTGCAATGTGTTTTGATGATATGGAAGTAAGTGGTAGTTCATAGCATCTACAAGAAGTTTGTGACAATCAGCATCTTGCATCATCCTTGGTACAGATTGAACATAATTGACCAGGTCTTGCGCAGAGATGGTACCAAAGCGAATATTGCTCAAAAGGTCTGCAGCATATTTCACTCTCTTTTGGTCAAATTCTAACCATTTCATTGCAATCTGGAATGCTACTATCTCAGAAGGCAACTGTAAGTCATCATCCATAAGAAGTTCATTAATTTGTTCAAACGTAAGCTTCATAAACTGATCTGATTCTGCAAATTCAAGAAAGTTATCCCGGATAAATTTCTGGGCTGCTGCTTTTGCACTTTTCAGGGAGTATGTTTCAGCAATGTTAACGACGTACATGCAATTCTCAACACTTATCTCCCGAATCAGAAAATCACTGCACATCTTTACAAGAGTATGGATCTGAAGATAAACAGCGGCAGAAATTATGCTTCCTATGGTATACAGGGAGAGAGTCAGCTTTCCGGTGTAGGCATATGCAATGACAGTCGCCAGGCCTAGTGGTGAGATATCATTGAGATCCACCCTTTGAGCTGATGGGTCTTTTTTTAGGATGTTGTAAAAGTACTCACTGCATGAAGCCATCACTGACTTATGAACATCAAAGGATTTGGTTTTGGTTCCAATGACTAAATCACACAGGAAGCTCTCTTGCCGCATTTTACTTAAACCTTCCAAGAGGTTGGGGCCATAAGAAGCATCCGTTAATTCAGAAGAAATGCAGCTAAGGCCATTACCTCCCTCTAGGAGCCCATTCAAAGCATTCAGTTTGTTTAGGGGGCTATCTTCTACAATTATAGTCATCTCATTGATATCTCCTTTGTTCTTTTTGACAGTCTTCTTTTTGGGTGCCATGTTGGCAAACACACTGTTACAGGCAGAGCTTGCTAAAAAAAACAAAAAAACAAAAAAAACAAAACCATGGCTTTATTTTAATTATGCTCTGGACTTCAAAAGACTACATTGAGAAACTTTTCTCTTTTATGAAGTAATAGTTTTTTAATGGCATAAAGTGGATTAATCCCCCAATAACAGATTTAAAGGCTTACATTAAACTAGATACACACATTTTATTGACAGTTTACTTCAGCATTAAGCATTGAAGACAATTCTAGAAAGATTTATATTGTCAAATGAGATCTGAGATCTCTCAGCTGTATTGCCAAGTAATTCTTATACTTGTACAGCTGAAATGATCAAATTTTCTCTGATTCAGCTGTACAGTAATTAAATAATTTGAAGGGCTTAGTTTACTCTCATGAAAAAGTAAATTATAACCACTCTGAAGGTTTTCCTCAATGGAATACTATAATTCAGGAATCCATGTAAAATGTAGAAAACATTATGGAAAGATTATTTTATTTGTTGTAGCAATGAAATGTATTATATTTTAAGAGATATACTTGACTAGAATTTAGTGAAATCCACATAATAAGCACTATAGGATTTTGCCAGAGGATTTAAAAGAAGAGAGATTCTCCATTCTTATATAGAGAGATATATGTCAATTCAGTGAAATTTTAGTTACTATCTTTATAAGATTTTTTTTCCCCTGAATCTTAATAAAATGATTCCAGAGTTCAACTGAAGGCATAATTATGAAAGAATATCCACGAATTTAGTTTATAAATAGAAAAGTAGTGAAGATAGGACTTGCCCCACCAGATATGAAAAATTACAGGAATTTAAAATATGTGGTGCTGGATCAGGAATAGAAAAAACTCAGAGGAATAAAATGAAAGTTAGAAACCTATACATTTGTATATGTATAATACATATATACCATAATGAAGGTTTTATATATTTATATAATGAAGGTTAGAAACCTATACATACATATGTATATCTAAAATTATATTAAATAGATTTGTATGCTTTTCTCTTGTTAATCTGTCTTTTGTTTCAGAGCCCCAGCTGAGAACCTAGCGGGGGAGAAGGAAAATAATTTTTTCCTCTCTTACACTATACTCGGACCTTTGAATGGCTTTGATTTACTGCATGGAAGTGTTCACTTTTTTGTGAGGTTGCTGATGTTACTCATTTTTAAAAAATTATAAACTCAATATGTATAATTCAATAATTTACAGTCTGGTATTTATCATTCTAGATAATTGTATATACTTATACAAACTTGTATCTGCATATTTTTGAGCAGTGATAACTGGTAAACCAACTTTCCAGAGGGAAAAAAAAAGCCCTTATTTAAAATCTGCCAGTTTCTTTGGTGCAAATACGTTCATTATGTTTGATTTCAAACTTTCCACTGCTTTGTTAGCCAAACTCCCAAACATTCGATAATCAGCTCTTGTGAGCCGGTACAAACCAGCTCCAACATGCCACTATAGAGAATTTATATTAAGTTCTTATATGAAGAATTTATAACAAGTTTATGCTATGTTATACAGCAATTTGCTCTTTTACCTAGCAGGAACTCATGTACATCTTTCCCTATAAGTACATATATAAATTTACCTCATTCTCTCTAATGGGTGCATGGTATCCCATAGTAAGGATGTACAGTAAATTATCCAACTACTACCCTATTTATGGGCATTTAGATATTTAGGTGTTTTACAGTTTTTTTGTTTCTGTTTTTTTTTTTGTGTGTGTGTGTATGTTTTAAATCTCACTGTGATTTTATCCTGAGGGTTAAAACTTGGCTTTGCCCCTCTTTGAAAGATCTTCAATTTGACTAGTAGAATATGTGTTTTAAAAATTCCATAACCCTTCTATATTATTTCTCCCCATTCCTGCCCATGCAGAAAGAGAGCAGCAGGTAGCTGGGAAACGGAAAAGGTCTGTTTCTTTACCAGAGCTTTTGTCTTCCCCATTAAGCTCAAATTGTTGTATTCACATTTATATTTCTTTAAAAGACTGTGGCATGGATTCCTTCTTCACTCTTCTTTTTTTCAAACAATGCAAAATGTGTCCTTACCTCGTGAAACAGATTATGAACCCACCATCATTTTAGTGTTCAAATGCATTCAACTTATACGCTGAGTGTCCCTTTGTTGGATTTTTCTAGGGGAAAACTTTAAATATTTTGCTCAGCAAACAGTTATCAGATATTACTGCTGCGTGGGCAGCACAGTGTTGGGAATGATGGAGCTACAAGATGTAATTTATGTTAGAGGGACAAAACACGACAAATACAAAATGATAACAAGGAGCCAGGTAATCACAGTAGAGTAAATTTGGGGGGAGAGAGAAGTCCTGTCTATGTTTCTGGAAGAACCCATGTGCCCAATGTTTTTATTCATGCAGACATAGAGCTTATAAACACTCACTGTTTTAGAGGAAATCTTGAACTTGAGGAGTAATTTGAGTGCTTCATACTGAAATACTAAATACTCTGTTTCTCCATCATTAAAAGATTGTTTTATTGGTGGCCTGTAGGGGTAATAATTAAAATGTGAACAACAGATAAAACAGGGCACCTACTAACTGGAATAGATTCAGGCCAGAGTGCTCAAGCTGGGTCCCAAAGGGCACCCATGTGTAATTCTTCAGTTACTGGATCATAGTGAGGCCTGGGGGGCCCTGGGTGAGGTCTGGAGGATGGGAGGGATTCAGAGGGGCTTGGGGCAGTGGTTCCTTGTCTATTTACAATTCAGTTTGTTCAATTCATACAAAATATTTACAGAGGGATCTCAGTATTTTATCATAGTGATATCCTGGGGCTACTCAGGGAAAGGTTAAGCAGGGAATCCCAAATGAAGGGGTGACTGGTGGCTTCTAGGAGCAATAATACCTGATTTCCAGTTTTAAATCTTCCTTTTCTACATTGTTACTTTCTTACACCATCCTTTTTTTTAAAAAAATTTTATTTTGTCGATATACATTGTGGTTGTTTATTGTTGCCCCTTACCAAAACCTCCCTCCCTTCTCCCTCTCCTCCCTCCCCCCCAAACAATGTCCTTTCTGTTTGCTTGTCGTATCCACTTCAAGTAATTGTGGTTGTTATATCTTCTCCCCCGCCCCCGTTTTTTTTTTTTTTTTTTTCTGTGTGTGTGTGTGTGTGTGAATTTATGTATTAATTTTTAGCTCCCACCAATAAGCTTACACCATCCTTAAGTCAGGTACCCTCAAATATCCTTAGTAAAGTTTGACAAATTGTTGCCTAGCAAGTGTACTCAGCCTTTGAGAATATCATATAAACATAACAACTATAAAATAACTTTAAGATGGGGGGTGGTGGTGGGGAAAAGTAGGAGGAACTACCCAAAGACACCAGGGAGTATAAAAAGGAGGGTGATTTTGTAGGAGAGTGAACAGTTGAAAAAGGGAATAGAATAGGATGAGTTCTGTCTCTGTCCCCACACACATATTCTGTGTGTATGTGTGTGTGTGTGTGTGCGTGCATGTGCGTGTGTGTGTGTGGCTGTTAGCCCAAGAGCAGGCTGCAAGTAGTACTGCAAAAGGCAGCTACGCCACCAACAGAAAGTACTTCTAGGTTGAAGAACCAGAGACCATAGTTTGTGCCAATCACATTCACAGGAAAGTCAGATGCGAATGCTGGAAAAGAAAAATCCAGAAAGGGGGAAGTCCAATAGAAACTTGAATCGTGAGAAAGCAGTAAAGAAAAGAATATAAAAGGTGATTATTTCCGAAAGTGTTTTTAAAGCTCTTCAAAGCAAAAATGATAAACACTATCTTGTAAGGTTTATAACGTATGTAGATTTAGTACATATGACAATTACAGCATAAAGGATGGGGTGATTATGATAAAAGAACCTAAACAGTTGCGAGGTTTCTATATTTTATGTGAAGTGGTACAGTATTAACTTACATAGGCCATAAAAATTTAACTTTGCGTGTTATAATCTCTAGAGTAATGTTGTCCAGTAGAAATATAACATGAGCCACACATGCAATTAAAAAATTTCTAGTAGCCACATCAAAAAGGTAAGAAGATGAAACTAATTTTAGTAATATATTTTATTTAACCTAATATATGCCAAATATTATTAGTTCAACATGTAATTTCTATAAAATTATCAATGTGGTATTTTATATTCTTTTTTTCACACTAAATCTTCAAAATTCAGGATATATTTTAAACCTACAGTACATATCACTTTGGACTAGACATATTTCAGGTGTTCAATAGCCATATGTGACTGATGACTATTGTATTGAACAGCAGAGCACTAGAGCAACCACTTTAAAAATGCAATGTATAGCTGAAAAGCCAATGGATAAATTTAAGTGGAATTGAAAAGAGGGTAGGAAAGTTGGAACAGAAGAACAAAAATCAGAGGGGACAAAAAGGAAACAAATAATTTAATTACAAACCTAAATCCAATCATGCTAATAATTATATTAAATTAATGGACAAAGCATTCTAATTAAAAGTCACAGATTGCCAGAACAGATAAGAAAAGCAAGACCTAAATATATGCTGTCTACAATAGACTTGCTGTAAATATAGAGACACAGATAAGTGGAAAATAAATGGATAGGAAAAAGATTTACCATGGAAATAATAAACATAAGAAGGCTGGAGTGACTATATCAAGATCAGATAAAACAGACTGCAAGCAAACAACTTTTACCAGTGATAAAGAGGGAATTTCACAATAATGAAAAGATAATTCATCATGAATATGTAATAATAGTAAATGTGTATGTGCCTAATAACAGAGCTTCAAAATATGTGAAGCAGCAAGTGACAGAATTAATGTGAAAAATAGGCAATTCCACAATTACACTTGAAAATGTTAACATCTGTCGGTAATTGATAAAACAACTAGCCAAAAGATCAGTAACATTATAGATTATCTGAACAACATTATCAATCATCCTGCTTTAACTGACATTTATAGACCATTACACCCAACAACTTCAGAATACAAACTCTTCTGAAGTGCACATGGTACATTCACCAAGTCAGATTCTATGTAGGCCACAAAACATGTCTCAGCAAATTTAAAAGCTTGAAGTCATGCAAAGCATGTTCTTTGATCACAATACTATTAAATTAGAAACTAATAATAAGCTATCTAGGAAAACCAATATACTTCTAAATAATCCATGAGTCAAACAAGAAATTGCAAGGGGAATCAGATGATATTTAATATCATGTGAATGATAATGAAAATACAACATAAATACCAATTCCACTACTTATTCGCAGTGTAACTTTCAGTAGATTACCTAACCTCTTAGAGTCTCCATTGACTTATCTCTAAAGTGAAGATAATAGTAGTTCCTGCCTCATAGGGTTGTCAATGAAAGCTTAATGAGGAAACGCCTGTCCAGCACTATTTTGATGGGGTGATGTTAGGGTGGATGTTAGGATGGGAGGGTTTGTAGATGATATGGATCTTGTTGGGTCCTGGTACCTGAAGGGTGCTGAAGAAAGGCAGGACTCAGCATGCTATGTGCAGACTAAGCTTTCTGGGGTCACGAGGGAAATAGCTGGGCAGGTAATGTTAAGCCGGTACATATAGGATGTTGGATGCTAGGAAGGGTTTGAGTGTGATAAGTTAATACGCAATTGAGAAGGATTAAGAAATCTCCAGGAAGGGAGAAGGAAACCCAAGGCTAGACAAAATAGTGAAATCAGTAAAAGCTCTTCCTTGACTTTCCTTCTCTTTTTTTCTGTTGATGCCTTCTCATTCCTTCATTGCCTGGTCTTCATGCTGCCCCTGGTGTTCCCTCTGTTGACTCAACCCTGGCCTGCTCCACTCATGGGAATGCCCATGACCCTCTCTTTATCTAAATTCTCTTGTCCTTGTCCCATTTCTTCAGTGTCCTACTGTGTGATTCATTAGGTAATCTGACAAATGAATCCAAGCCAGACAGTTAATGGACAAATCTACTCTACCTCCCAGATATGCATTTTTGCACTTTTCTTTTATGTTTTGTTTTATAAATCAGTGTCTTACTATGAGTCACATGCAAATTTCTAACAGAATGGCTATGATGGTAGTTAAAACAGTTCATGTAAAGATTCATATTCTCTTCTATTTTCCATGAACTTTTTGAAGTACCCTTGTGTGTGTGTGTTTGTGTCTGTGTGTGTGTGTGTGTGTATCTTCTCTGAGAATAGTGTCTCTTGGTTCCTATGTATCTATCTATCTATCTTTTTTTCTTAATAAAAGAGGGCTTTTAGAGCCCTTGAAATCACTCTGTTCAGGTAACTGGCTTCTTTAGCTCTCTCTAGGGGAGATGGAGGGAGAGAAACAGGCAGGATTTAAGAGAGTATTGAAATCAGAAGTTGCAGATAACTTTCTAGTAGCTGAACTTTCTTAGATATACTCATAACTTCAGTCTTTCTTTAAAGAGCTACCATTACATCCTATTCCTGTGTCTACACCTCATAGATGAGGCTGTCTGTCCACCTGCCCAGGTATTCTCAGTCTGTGTCGTGTTCCTCCAATAAGGACACTGTAGAGACCTCAGAGGAGCCTGAGGATCAGGGTTACTGCTTTGAAGCTAGGTGAAGCTCTGATGTTGTCATCAAGGCTGCTGTTCACTTGTCCTTACATCCCCTCAAATACTCATCCTGTGGCCCTGCTCCTCCATCTCCCCAAACCCACTACTTTTCTCAATTTAAGGAGGACCTCAGGCTGGGAAGAACAGGTAAGGGCTGCTGCATCACGTGCCCCGGGCCCTGTGGCAGAGAAGACCAGTTCCCTTATTATGGGGGATTAGAACCCAAAGGCTCTGTTCTCATGGGGAAGGCAGAGAAGTCTTCAACAAACTCTCCAGGCCCCTCACATGGGAGCTTTTCTGAGTAGTACAGACTCAAGGCATGTCACACGGTGTACACATGTGTACACACACACACACACACACACACACACACACACACACACACACACACACACACACACACACACACACACTATGCCACTTGACCTACCGGCATTTTTCCACAACCACGTTTAATAAGTTAAGAGCAAGGGCAGCCTTAAAGGAAAGAAGTTATAAGAGGGCAGCATAGGAGTATGTGTGTATGAAAGTGGAACAATTTAATTCACTTTTATTTACTCATTTGGTCGTGGCGCTGAGCTTCAAGGCTGTTTGTACAGGCTTATAGAGAGTAACTGGAACAGAATTGAATGTTTAAAAAAATGTATTACTCAGTAACTAGGTTATATGTAAACATGGAGTCAAGAGCAATCTATACAAGAATTGTTTTTTCTACAATTATACAAATATTCACTGTGTATGCCTGGGTCATATTGTAGCAGATCACCAATGATGTCACAATGACAGTCAATAGGTGGCTGGGAGGAAGAAGAGGTGTTACAAAATTGAGTTGCACATACAGACGGTGCTTCAAAAAGTTTGTGGAAAAGTAGTATTAAAAGATAATACAACTCTTTCCATGAACTTTTGGACACAACTTCGTATGTTCATATATAATCTAGATGCTGAGCAATAAACTTTGAAAACATTTCATTTTTTGACTCCATTTATATTTTAACTCAAAGTTGGATGAGGGTTTTACTTACTGTTTTTTTTTTTTAAGCCAACTGAATGCCTTGTGGTCAGTTACTTAGGAGGTCCCCAAGCTTGGTTGCTGGAGCAGTCACCATGGTTACCATACCCTAGGGAGGGCTCTGACTCAGCTTAGGGTCTTGCATGATAAGGAGTGCACCCGGTGGCTAGGAGAGTTTCAAGATTGTTTCTTTTTCCTGAACCACAGTAGTCTTGATTTTCCCTCCCTATCAGTGAGCTGTAATACGCCCCCTTGTGGTCTAAGAGAGGAAGAACTTTACAGGCCCTTGCCCCCTTGGGATTGTCAGTGGCTGGTATGTTTCACATGGCTCCTACCACAGTAGAAAATACTGGAAAGAGAAGCAGGGCTAGCCACAGCAGCTGAGATTGTGTAATGGGGTGACTAGCTATTTGGAGGCACTGCTAGTCCCTTCCTGTCCCTTCCCTTTTTGGGTAAAGAAGAGACTTTGCACAGAGTGCAGAGGGGTGTAAAAGGGAACCTAGGCTACTGGAGCTATCCCTTTATTCTGTGGAGAGAGCCCAGAGATTCTCCTTTCCTGGTTATGGATGCCACAGGCTCTTTTCCCTCTGCTCCATCCACTATCCCCTGAGCAGACTCTTGGATCCTCTGCAAGTAGAAACTGGGTAGAAGGGTAATAGAGATGCAATTCCACGTTCCCCTCCCCACTGCTCATCACAGATTCTAGCTCTTGGGACATTTCTATGACGATTAGTGTCATGTATTTAACACCTGATAAACAGCTGGGCAGAGTTATGTAAGTCATCACATTTTTCATCATCTTTTGTATTTGCCAGATTTAAGTATATTAATAATTAATTCCTAAATATAGATCACCAAGCATGAATCTATCATATATTAAATATAAACTGATAGCTCTAGTTCTAACTAAAATAATAATTATATAGGTAGCATTTATTAATTGAAGGCTTACTGTCTGATGAGTCCTGGCTTAAGTACTTTACATAATTTTGGTTTTTTAATTTAAATATCACAGAAATACTAAAAGGTAGGTTTTATTATGTTAATTTTACAAATGAAGAAATTGAGATTCAGAAAGAGTTAAAAAACTTTTGCAGGGTTACACAAGTAAGTGTGCAGTCTGTATTGGAGCAATGACTCAAAGATTTAAACCCAGATGGAACACTGGCCCCCTCTACTGCCTCCTTTAAATCTAATGTTGGTTAAAAGTTAGCTTTTTCCGACATAAGAAGATAGAGACTGAGTGAGTTAGATCTGAGGTTTGTAAAATCAAAATTTGGATATGGAAAACATGAAATGGTTCTTTCTACTTCCAAATACTCAAATAAAAGTGTTGCCTTTTTGAATGTAAAATAAATTTGTTTGGGGACACATAGATCCTGTGGATTTCTTTATCCTATTAAGAGGAGTAAGGATGTGAAACTCCAATAGGTTGGGTAAGCCAAAGATATAAATTGGCTGAAGGAGCGCTTGCATGAATTTGTTGATCAGATAATTAAGCACTTTTAGGTGTTAGATTAAATATGAAATTACCATTTTTTGTTTAAAAACAATTAAGTGTTGTCAATTTCATATGGTTCAACTTAGCTAGAGGCTGTGTCTGGCTTTTACCTATGAAGTATACAGACTTTATACATAAACTTAACTATAATTCTATTCTCCAAGCCTGGATACAGAACACAAGGACCCAGTGTTAAATTTTTTAGTTTGGTTTTGTTGAAATTTGTAGTAAAACGGCTTTCTCTTTCCCAGTCTTTTGTGTATGTCGTGGGGGAAGGGGGTGGGATAGGTTTTTTAAGACTGATGTCTCTTTAATTATCATAGAACTGAAAATTAGGCTTTGTTGTTCATTCTTCTCTAACCATGTGACAGACCTGGGAAAAACATCCAACTATTCAGGATTTCAGTTTAAACATCTGTCAAATGAGGAGATGTGTTCCTTTCAGTTCCAACATCTTACAGAGAATTAGGAATACACAGCCAATTTTTGCTGTCAGAATTGTCAAAATCTGGTCCTGCATCACTTTTCCCCTCAATATGGGCTTCCATAACCTAGAATCTACTTATTCTCAGACAGGGGTGAGCCCACTGAGACAGAATTTCTTCCTGTGGGATTTGAGCATCTAGGTCTGGGTTGTCAGATTTAGCAAATAAAAATACAAGACATCCAGTGAAATCTGAATTTCAGATAAACTACGAATCGTGTTTTAATATAAGTCTGTCCTGGGTGGTATTTGGGACATACTTATAGTAAAAGCTGATATGTGGTTTATCTGAAATTCTAATGTAGCTGGGTGACCTGTATCTGGCACTCCTGCTCTGGGTTGGGTTTCAGGTGGGTCCATGAGCCCTGCGGAATATTCTGAAACATACTGCGCATATGTGTACTTCTCTGTAGAGTCGGCCGAGAGCTTTCATGAAGTTTTCAAAAAAGTCCATAATCCAAACTAGATCCAGAGCCACTGCACTGCGAATAATGTTGCCAAGAAACAGTAACATAATTGTACCTTCCGTGTGAAAGTATTGGGCTTTAACCAGATTCTTCCTGGACCCCAAACTGATCCCAGATGAAAGCTCCTAGAACTGGTTAGACAAAAGGGTTGTCACTTTATATTTAAGAACATTCTCCTTCCCACTGACCTCCACTCTTGCCTCCTGGGACAGACTCTACACTGAGCAAGCTGAAAAGCCATGTGTGCTAATGCATCACTGTCACTCTCATGCCAGAATGAGCTGGGATCTCAGAATGTCTTCTTGCCAAAGGGGCGAATCAGCTGCGGCTGCTCCCTGTGCCCGCCGCATTCCGATCGCTGCATCTGTCGGGCCCATCAGCCCTACCTCCAGAAATAGAAACACTCCTGGCTTCTGCTGCTTGCCATTTTAAGCTAAGTCCAATTTAAGGGGGAGGGGGGGGTTTTCCCACTTTCCCACTTCATTTCCAGCATGATTTTTAATATAAAACACATAACAGTATAGCCATATGTGCACATGTAAAAGAAAAACCTTTTTTAAAAGTCAAATAACAAATTTGAGTATTTTGCAGGGGGGGATTTTTATTTTGTCAATAGGTTATATTTTTAGGAATTCAAAAAGCTGTCTGATTTTTGTCTGTTCTGCCAATTTAGTTAAAACTGATAACATTTTAACTTAAATTGACCAAATGTTTAAATGGTTCCTGATTAAAAAAAAAAAAGGTGGAATTTTAAACTTTGTGAATAAAGTCTAAGAATTTTATCTCCCTCCTCGTCTCTATAAAATAGTGGAAGAAAAACCTAGCTGAAGCTTTAGGGACTAAACATTGCTAGAAGTTACAAGCAGTTTTACTTTTACAGGGCATTGCTCTCGTGCATTTCTGTTACTGTGACATTCTCCTAATATATCCCATTTCTCAGATTTCACGAAAATATTTTCTGCCTCCCAACTTCAGATCAGGGGCATGAGGCAGCTGGACCGGGCTGTAGACTGCTTTCAGTAAATCAGCTCTACACCACAAACACTCACCCACCTCACCCGCTCCCACCCACAGGTCCATACACACCCCAGGATCTAGAAGTCAGGAATTGGCGAGTACAGTCCCAGCTCCTTACCCTCCTGTGTGAATGGCAGCCCAACTGGTGACGGTGAAGTGTTAGCAGCAGACTCCTCTAGGGAAGCAATCTGTGGAGAGAGAGAGAAGCAGAAGGAAAATCCGGTGGGGAGCCACCAGCAGCCACCTGACAAGCCCCAGCAGCAGCAATTTTTAGAGTGACCCTTTGCGGTCCCACTGGATAAAGGAGGCTGAGCCTGCGCTCTTGCCGGCAGCAGCGGCTTGAGTCCTCCTCTCCGTCTTTGGCCTTCAACTCCAGGCCATCTGGGGGCAGAGGGCGGGGCTCTGGTTGGTGGAGAGGGGTTGGGTTTCTTGACCCAACCGTTGTTTAGAGAAAAGAAAAAAAAAAAAAATCAAGAGCTCAATCAAACTGGGTATGAGGAAAGAAAATTAACTAGGTAGGTGTTAGATTTTTGCAAACAGGGATAAGAGTAAAAAGAAGGGGAGGTTGTGGATTAAAAATTAGTTTCCAGAGAGGTAATAGCCTGGTCATCTCAGGTTCTTTGAGAAGATTGTGGTTATAAATAAACCATTCTTTAGAAGAGGAGCACATGTTTACCAGGACATGGTACTTTCTACAGCATCTCACATACAGCACTAGCATTATTAGGGCCGTTTTATAGTTTAATAAAGTGAGGTTTATGACCAGTTCTTGACCCATAGGGATCCAGAGTGATCCATAGGGATCCATAGTAATCCACAGGGAGGTCTGAGATTAACACACACTAGCACACATGCAGGTGGTGGAATATCTACTTTGGCAACTCTTCATGTGAAAAAAAAAAAAAATTCAGAGCATTATAATTGACCACGAGTAGGTACCAAGAGTGTGAAATGGATGCTAAAAATGTTAGCATGATATTAGGCTGCAATAATAGAAAAGTAGATCATAGAAAAGAAATGTTCCAATTATTTGTCATTAGTCAGATGATGTGTTTAGCATTACTTTGCCACCTTGGCACAGTGAGAAGTTATTCTGCATCCTGAAGAAGACGTCTGGAAGGAAGGAAGATTCAGAAGTTGTGCACACTGGGAATGCCTGAAGAAAAGTACAACTAGGAGAGGACAAGATAGATGAGACTCCTGAGAGCAAGTGTTTTGGGGGCTGTGGTGCGGCAAAGGGATTTAATTAAAATTGTTGTAGAGAAAGATGTCAAAAATTCAGCCCAAACGGTGGAAATTCCAGGGAAATATTAAAAATAAGGAAAAAAAACTCTGATAACAACTGGGCTCAACTGATGAGAATGGCAGCCTTGTAAAGAGCCAGTTCCCTATAATTAAAAGCATGGACGTAAAGGAAACTGTAGGACAGGGGTGACGCAGAAGGGACTCTCACTCTGGCTGGGGGCTTGCACTGGATCACCTCTGATATCTTTTCGACTTGAAGGCTCTATGATTCTATATGTACCAGCCTCTAGTTCTCCTGACAGCTCTCAACTCATTGGATAGCATCTGTCTTAGTTACCACTTCTGTTGGAATTCCAGCCAGCTTTTTAGCAGGGGAAAACTACTTTGATTTTTTAAAATTCTTTGCTTCCACGCATAGGTCTTTGGCACAGCATATGTCAGAAGCAAGTCAAGAAGTTTATTTTATGGTTCATTCCCAAGCAGTCCTTTTTGGTGTACCTCCTTGACTCAGATAAAAGTCCAGAGCATTCAACCCTATCTTTACTATTGTAAAAATCAGCCATATATCGGTATTTACAATAATGATGATATAATAATAAAAAGGGCCTTCAAGAAGCAGTGGTTGGTACCAATACTATTGTCTTTAAGGGTTCAAGAATATTAATTCCAATTCTACTGGAACAATATTGAGATACTCTTTCAACAGAATATCATTTGCAGTAGAGGTATAAACACAAGTGGAAGAATAAAAGGCAAAAATGGAAAATCTAAGAGATACTTCAGTTAAAAAAAAGATTTCCAGAGTAGCTACCATATGCAAGCATTCAATTATGGTGATATGCAACTGTGGTTGATATGCTGGAATCCTGTGGTGGGGGTGGGGGTAGGAACATGGGTGAAAAAGGAGCCCAGACAGTAGGCTGTAGTATATATTAAGAAATTTGCTCTTTATCCTTAAAGTCATGGGGACCTACCCGTTGAAGTTTATTTAATAAAAAGGAATGCCGTGATCAGATTGGCATTTTAGAGAGAATACTCTGGTATTTGGGGGTATAACCTTAGCAGAATTTAAGGAATTTAGATTGAGCAATTTATTTGTTTCCATTGTTAACACCCATCTCTCTTCCACCAAACTTCCCCTTTCCACCAAACTTACCCCCTACCACAAAGCCAGTTCAAATGCAAGCTCTATGACGGCAGGGATTTTTACCGATTTTGTTCACTGATGAATCCTAAGTGCCTAAAACAGTGGCTGGCACATAGTCAATGGTGAATAATTGTTTATTCACTGAATAAGTAGATGAATGAATGAATGAATGAATGCATGCATGTTGAATAAGATAAGCAATAATATGTTAGAGGACAAGGGAACTGAGGGTGTATGTGAGGAGGGATTATAATGGCACACGGTGAAACTGAGCTGAGTAAAGAGGAGAAAAAGGTCCTGAGGGCAGGGAATCTTCCTTGTTTTTACTTTAACTCCAGAACCAAGACAATACCCAGATTATATCGGGTATTCAATAAATATTTGTTATGAAAAAATAATACTGACACCACAGTAAAATCCAAAGACGGAAAGTATTGTGATATTTTGCTTTTAACTGATCCTAGTCATCTCTTACAGCAATTCACAGGGATTATCTAGCAAAAATAAGTGACTTGTAAAAAGCTTTTATAGATGAAAGAACAGTTGGACAATAACCATGGTTTCCAAAGTATACCTGTCTGCTATCTAACTGGTTATTTAATTGGTTCTCAATTTCTACCACCAGTAGGAAGTCATTTGGAATGCTGCTTCTCAAACTACTGTACACAGGAATTACCCGGAGACCTTGTAAAATATTGATTCTGATGAGTAGGTCTGGGATGGGGCCTGAGATTCTGCCTTTATAACAAGTTTACAGGTAACGCTGATGTTGCTGGTCCAAGGACCACACTTTGAGTAGCAAGGATTTAGAATACTTAGTTACTCAATATCTGAAGGGAAAAGCTTTGTTATAAAGGCCAGAGAAACCATTCCATCAGAACACACTCAATGTTCCAACACCAAATCTACAAACCTACCTGAAAGCAGTCTCCAACCTTTTCTTTTTTGCCTTGTTAAAATGGAACATCCCTCCTTCCAAGCTCAGTCCCTCTACCAGTGCTGTGGATTGCACACACAACCACTGTTCAGAAACCTTGCACTGTCAGTTCTCCCACTCTCCTTTCCCCAACCCCTCCATATCTGCCAGTCAGTTTCCACCACCATTTAATGGTACTCAGAGCACACTCACTCTTCTGCCCTAAAGGCCTTCATACTTGCTCTTTCAACTGCCTAATTAGTCTTTCCCCTTATTTTTGCCTAGTGAATTCCTAACTCATCCTTTGCATCTTGGCTTAAATATCACTTACTTGAGAAGTCCTTGCTTGAACATTCAGCTCAGGTTCTCTGCTCCCATGGTGCCTTTATATCCCCTTCCATGTCACAGCTCCATAACTCCTCGCTGAACTATAAGTGCCATAAGTAATGAAATCTAGCATGTATTAGTACTTACTCTATACCAGCCACTCCCTTTGTGCAAAGTGGCCCCAAATGATCTCTGCCTCCTGGGATTTATGGCCTCACATAATCTCTTAACTTTGAGTAACTCGCTTCTGACCAACAGAATATCACAGAGTTGGGGAGATATCATCACTTCTATAATTAGATTAGAAAGGATTCTGACTTCCATCTTAATAGCAGACTTTCTCTTGCACTGGCTTTGATGAAGCCCAGTGCCATGTTGAAGAAGCCCAGGCAAGGAACAGCCAGGTAGGAACTGAAGCCTTCAGTTTAATCCCAGAGAGGCATGAATCCTGCAAGCCATCACTGAGTGAACTTGAAAATGGATCCTTTCTCAGCTGGGCCTTCAGATGAGGCCCTGGCCTTGGCTAACATCTTGATTGCAGCCTTGTGAGAGACCCTAAAGCGGAGGGCCTAGTTAAGCTCTGCCTGGATCCCTGACCCAAAGAATCAGTGAGATAATAAACATATGTTGTTTAAAACTGCTAAATTATACAGCAATAAATAAGTAATATGGCACCCTTTTTGCTTTTCATGTATACACTAATTTAATCCTCACAGCATCTTTGCCAGATAGGATCTTTTCTTTACATATAAGAAAAGTGAAACTTATCCCAGATCACATGGGTGGTAAGGGATAAAGCCAAAATTTGGACCCAAGTCATCAGGCTCAAGAATCTGTGCTCTTCCCTACTTCAGTTTGTACAGAGAGTGGCTGTGTCTGATTTGTTCACAACTGGAGTCTCATTCTTCAACACAACATTTGGCACATAGCAGATTCTCAGTAATTGGTTAATTCATTGATTACTTAATTCAGAAAATTGTTATAAAAATGTTGAATAGTTTTGTTTTTGTTTTTTGCTTGGTTCGTGCAAAGGAATTTTATGAGAGTGTTCTCGGGAAGTATAACTGCCTATTTGGTCTCAAAGGCTTCTTCTTGCTTTGTGGTATGGATTCTTCAGGTGTGGAATAGGTTATGTACTAATTGACTGAACATTATAGGTGCATTTTAGTGTGTAGAGCAGCATAGTATGAACATTATGCAAGCCATGGATATCATTTTAAATTATTTAAATAGGGTTACATATTAAAAAGTAAAAAGGAACAGGTGAAATTCATTTTAATAATATATTTTACTGACCTCAATATATCTATAATATTAGTATTTCAATATGTAATGTATAAAAACTAATAATGAGACATTTTACATTCAGAGTAAGTACTGAGTCTTCAAAATCTGGTCTGTCTTTGATCCTTTCAGCACATTTTAAGTGCTGCAATTTGGATTTGCCCTATTTCATGTGCCCAGTAGTCACATGTGGCCAGTATTGGACCATACAGGTGTATGGACAGTGCAGGTGAAAAGAAAACTTGGAAGGAAGATTCAGCCTCTGGGAGTCTACAGAGCATCTATTACCTGTAGGACTACTCCCTCTGTGATGATCTCAGGAGACACTAGAAAGAGTTCAAAATAAAAACTGAACCTTAGGGGCAGACATTGTCTTAAAGTTGCTCTTTAAATGGCAGCTAGAAAATAAATGACTTATCACCTTGAAAAGTAGCCTAAGAAAGGGGTTTGAGCATGTGCCTTAGTGTTTCTAAAATTTAGGATTAATTGAAATATGCAATTTCATTTCAGGCAGAAGAAAAAAAAAAGGTTACGAGAACAAAATGGCCATTTTTTGTATTCTTGGAAGGGGAGACAGAGAACGTGGTTCTCTTACAAAGGCTATATCAAATTACTGGTTGTTCAAAGTCATCAAGGAGCCAGAAAGGTCAGGAGCCCAATAGTCAGTAGAAAGGTGAAGCAGACAGTCTTCACTTCCTGCTCATATCTGAACCCCTTTCGAACGGTTGTGGATTTTCCCACTGTATGAGGTTGGGTGGGAAGCAGAGTCTGTCTTTTATCACAGAAGCCAAAAAACCAGATGCTTCATTTGCCAGGCTTCTTTGCAGCTATGGCATGAATGGGCATAAGATGTGGGCTTGGCTGATCAGATGTCTGCACCCCAGACTAGAAATTGGAAGCTAATAATGCAAAGAAGCAGGGACCTCCCACTATTCTGGCAGTGGGATGTCACACTGGCTAAGCAGGATCATTAACTTCTGGTTTTCAGGAGAGCACTGGCAGTGGGGCCAGTGATGGCATCTGGGTCCAGAGTTGTAGGCTTTGGGACATCAGGCTGTGGCTTCCACTCTTCCACAGGGGCAGCTGTGGTGTCCAGATGTTGCTTTGCCTCCCATGGATTCCCCCCGCCCCCGCTTCCCCTGGGTGATGGAGCTGCAAAGGATTGCTCAAAGCCCATCTCTTTTGAGCAGTGAGAAGCCCCAAAGCGGTTAATCTCCTGGAACCCTCAAGAGAGAGGCATTCCTTCAATTTGGGAGATTAACCAAGAACAGGGGTTCTCACCCCACGTTTATTCTCCAGACCAAGAAGTTACAGGAAAAGAACATAGGTGGGATTTTTGCTAAGTATAGTTTAACAAGTTTAACAATAGAGGCTGGTAACATTCAGTAAAACAAGCAAGGTGACCTTCCATAATGCAATTTGCAAGAAATTAAGTCAATCCACCAACAAAAGCTTGATCTTAGCAAACATTCTCTCTCCCTTCAGAAATTTTCCAGTATCTTTACATATTAATTAGTAACATGTCTGTCCTTGAGCCAGCAACCTTGCTGTGTTACAATTCCGAGACTATAGCCTGGGGAAAATTTCCTGTCTTTTGCAAGGTCAACATTTTATATGTACTTTTAAGAAGTTAGGCTAAACCTGAAACTACAAGAAACTAGGTCCTGTGAAATATTTGCTTTATAGTATATTCCACATCCAGAGCTCTTGGCTTTGGCCCTGGCTGCAGAGCCTTCTTTTACTTCCCACCTTTTTCTGGCCTGCTTCTTCTGATCATCTAGCAGTGATTTTGTGAGCTGCCCAATACCCTTTCAAAAGATTCTTCTCCTTAGTTGCTCAGCTGGATAGTGCAGAGCTCAGCTGCTCTGAGGGGAACTGAGGGAGAGAAGCTGAGAGGAGATGGCCCAAAAAACAGGGAAGCATGGAGATGGGGGGAGTCTTGAGGGAGACAGGGGGCTGAGCTGCATTACACAAAGCTGTAGCCTGTGGGAAAAAGGAGCCAGTGGGGAATTTCTAATGGGGCTTCGTGGCTGAAGGGACTCAATAGCAAAGGTGCCCAGTGATCCATTTTCAGCTGTTTGCATTTCTGCACTGTAGATATCCTCCATGGCACAGAAGTCTCAGTAAACTCTGCTATATGTAAATACCCTGGGCGGGTGCTTAGTGGAAGTCAGTGAAAAGTCAGCCAGGTTGGCACAGAACAGATGTGGTGGGAGAGCTGTGGCTGAGCGGGGAGGGGAAATTCAACAGAGCAGTAACTTGGAGTAGAAGGTGACAGACGTGAGCCCAAGGCCCTGGGCAGTTCCCTGAAATCCTGGCAAGGGCACAGAACTTCCTATGGTTGTGACATGGAAAGGTCAAGACAATTTTATTTCAATATCCAAAAGGCTTGGAGACCTCAGCTGCCATGTGGGTTGTACCAGCATTAATCTATTTGTCTTCACTAAGAAGGGCTGGCTCAGGAATCAGTCTCAGGGGAAAACAAAAGCTATTTCTCATCTTTAATGTAGTAGTTATCTTTGCCTAAAAGAGTAGCTGTTAGTGACTCCCCCAAACAATGGAAGGAATGGAGATAGGAGAGTCTGTATTCCAAGAATTTTCAGATAATAGACATGAAACATTGCTTTTTCAAGGTGAAACAAAGGGATATATTTTATTTTTAAGTGGGTTTTAAGTGGGAAGCATTGGCTAAGATAAGTCCAGCCAACAACACAATGTGTTCAAAGGTCTCATCAAATTCTTTGTTTTGGAAAATAAACATGAAGCCCATCAATGAAGTAAAAACGTTCATGGAAACTGTAGCTAGTTCAGTGAGTTCATACAGCCTATTCCCATAGCATCTAGAAGTGCCAATTGTGCTTGGGCTGTGCTCAATATAGTTAAGAGTTTCTTGACGTAAGTGAACACTTCCAAACCACATGCTCTGTTGTGACATTTTGAAGGCAGCAGCACTCTTTTTGTATAAAGACACAGTTGCAAAGGAGTAAACATATTCATTGCAAGAGCTTCTAAGGGTATGGCATAGTTTCAAAACACTGCATGCTGTATAAATGTACTCAAATATCACATTGCACTTCATGAATACATACAATTGTCATGGGTCACTTCAGAAAAAATAAATTAAGAAAAAAATTGCAAAAAAAAAAAAATAAAGAAATAAAGAAAAAAAAAAAAAAAAGAAAAAAAAAAAAAAGAAAACCACACAGAGGCAACCAGATTGTAGGAAAGACTGAGATGATGTCTGCTTTGTGGGTATGTCCTAAACTGTAGCCTCAATATGGTTAGCTAGTTTGCTTTCTGTTGTTGCCCCAGAGGACACAGTCTATGAGCTATGGACCACATAATAAAAAATAAATGACTCAAACAGCAAAAAGAAAAAAAAAAAAAAAAGAGTATAGAAACCAAGTGTTGCTTTTAGGTATCAAATAATTTTTAAAGTCTACATATGAAAGTTTAAGGCTGACTCTCATTTGGTGCAGCACCACTGAAGAGTCAACTTTTCTAAAATGCAGAAGCCTATTATTCAGAGAACTTGCTTTCCTGGCAGAGTACTCGACTTAATAGACACTGGCTCATGTGGTCACATCGAGTTAAAATGATGTAATTTTCTTTATTAACAAGTTTTGAATGGTGTGTTTTCTCTACCAATTGCCTTCTTGTCAGACTCCTTCCCTGACCTGCCTGCCTCCCCATTGCTGGCCCACTGCCCAGCCTGGATTAGGTGCCTTCTGTGTTTCCATAATGCCTTGGTTATGTCTGTCTCTCCTGGCATCTGCCACATTAAAATAATGTGTTTTTCTCCTCCCTAGCCTGTGAAATCCTGGAGGACAAAGTCTTTGTAGTGTTCATTTTTTGTATATCTGTACCCTGCATGGTACCTGGTACATGGTCAGTGCTCAAGAAAGTCTGTCATTCTAGAGATGACCCATTTGCTTGCATTAATGACCCTCAACTCTGGGATTAAACAAGATCAAAATTAGATTAAACAAGACCCCAAAGATTACTCTCTTCTTAGTTGCATTGTCAAATTACCTTAAAAGGGTAATTAAAGGAATAAATAGTCCCTTTCCCTCCCTGCCCTGGATAAGTGACATCCCTGCCCTGTGCTTGCCCTGTGCTTTGACTACACTATTTCTGCTTTGCCCCACCATGATCAAGAGCTATATCATTATGGAAGATTTATAGAAGCTGAAAAGAGATATGTGATGCTTTTTTTGTCAGGTTTTAGTAATCATTTTTTATTCCTGCTCTTTTTTTTTTTATAAAAAGGCCTGAAATCATAAAATCTTGAAACCTCAGAGGCTTGTGTTTATGTAAGTTGGTATCGATTATATTGAAATAGCTTTAAATTGCAGAAGTTATTTCTGATCAGAAGAATTTATTAAAATTATGTTTTGAAGGCTTGATGTCTATCTCTGAGTTCTTTGAGGCTACATAATGACTCCTTAGTATCTGGGAAATAGCTGGAAAAAAATCTGATGTTCAACAATTGCCTCTGAGCTGCTAAAGTAGATATTATAGGTTTCTATGTTCTTTTTACATAGATGGTCCTTCATATCTGCTTTTTAACTGTTTTTTTACAGTCTCAAGTCAAGCTGGTTCTTACACATGCAAGAAGATAAGCACAGCAAGAGGTGATCAGATCACCAGGATGGAGGTAAACTAATAAATGAGGCATAGGGATTCCAGAATCCTCTCAGCCGTAGATCATTCAGGGTAGGAGTACGCTTCTCTGAACACAAGAGGACTCAGAACTATTGCTCTGTGGGCTGAATTTGACCTACAAGAGTGTTTTGTTTGGCTTTTACAGTATTTTTATTTTTCTATTTTATTGAGCTAATATTTAAAAATAAGGGGGTTTTCCATCAAAGTATAAATTTTGGGCTTTTCATGAATTATCATACAGTCTAGCGATACTGGACTTGCTCATCTACATGGAACAGCAGCGGAGCTGAGTGGTGATTGCACCCTTCAGTTAGCACACTGGCCCCACTTTTTAGTGTCTGTCGCCCACATACCCTTTGCCCTGCACCTACCCCTGGGTGGCTTTGCTTGTTCCTGCGTGGTCCTGGAGGCACCTGAGTTTGCCATGAAGAGCTTCACATCAGGGCGCCTTTTCTAATTGTCATACCATTTTGAAATTAGGAGCAACTTTATAAAAGTGAGATTAGACTAGAACACGCTCAGAAAGCGGTCACCTAACCACTTTTGTCTCTGCAGTGACAGGGTCTATTTTTCCTTCTAGAATTAGCAACTTTTATTTATGTGGAACCCAATGTCTCCAAAAGTATGTTCTGTAGAAGCTTTCTTCCAAGGGATGTAAAATTGGTATTACCTAGAAAAAAAAAAAAAAAACCAAAAAGTTCAGCAGTCAATTTTATATATATATATTGTTTATCAGCAAAGATAAATTACTTTTTTTTCTTTTTAGTGAAAGACTTCCTAGAGCCTTTAAAATGCTATTGTGCATTGTTAGCCTCTAAGAGGAGGATAAATATGCAGTCTTTTTTCACATATATTTGACCATGAAACCTATTTTCATGGGACTATCCAGTGGCACAAATGTTTTACAGAAAAACCTTGGAAAATGTATGCAGGAATTCTTAGGGATTTCTAGCTTTTACTATTTTGTCTTTTGTTATTCCTGAAAAGTCAGTCGTAAGTAAAGTAAAACAACATGCTCAAGAACGCAGGCATTGTGGCTGTGATGAAATAGGGTTGGAATCCCAGAATTATGTTCACCAGCAAGATTCAGTGGAGTGTCTCATAGAATATCATGCACTGATCACTAAATTTAGAGAAATATTCAGGGATAAATAGACTTAGTTAAATCCAGAACAGTGGAGGAAGAAAGTGTCACCTTAAAAGAGAAATAACAATATTAACACAAAATCAATGACAATAAAAATACAGAGTCATCATACAAAATAGGAGTCAATAAGGAGGTAAAGGAGGTAATTAATGGGGTTTAGCCCTATTTTCATAAAGAGCCTTGCACACTACTTGCTTTAATGTTTACATTTTATATAAAGTATAATATGTTATAAGCATATCTTTTATGAAAATAAACCATACAATGGTTATGGGCTAACTTCTATATCCTGTCAAAACAAGTCCTAAATTAATGGGAAATTGAAGAGAACAAAACAAAATTCTCTAATTTCATCATTAAATTAGCATTGTTAGAGGCAGGCAGTCTAGTTAATGATATGTCTCCTTTTGTATTCAGTGTTTAATATTAGTTTAAAATTAATATATATATACACACACACATATACATTTATTAATGTTTTGGGGCCATCTCAGTAATAACAGCATTGACGTCACCACTATTGGTTTAGGAATACAGGAATAAAGCACAGCAATCACAGAAAATTTGGAGGCTAAAAAATATACATTGCAAAATTCTACTTTCGTATCAACAGACATCATCAAGATTTGTATTTATTTCCTGCCAATATTTCTTCATGTTTATTGTGTTTTTATTGCTATAATCATATTATACTTATAATTGTTAATGGTAGTAAAATATGCAAAACATAAATCTGTCATTTAAATCATTTTTTAGCGTACGGTTCAGTGGCATTAAGTACAGTCACATTGTTATGCAGCCACCATCACCATTCGTCTCCAGAACTCTTCCATCTTCCCAAACTGAAACTCTGTACCAAATTAAAAAAACAACTCCAATTTTCCTTTTACCTCAGCCCCTGGCAACTACTCTTTTCTTATTGCTTTTTAACAAGCGAGTTCTTTTAAAGGGTTTTTTTGGGATAAAATCTTCCTTCCTTTTTTTTTATTGAATGTAATTCTGTTGTCAGGAGCTACCCAAGTGCAAATAATCATATCTTTGATGGCCCAATTATGCCTATGTACCCCAAATGGTTAACGTTTAATTCATTCACTTGTTCATTCAACAAAAACTTGTTGCATTATGTTTTAGCTTTGATTTTCCTGAAAGCAGAGCCTGAAACAGGTAGTTTATTTGGGATGTGATCTTGGGGAGCAAAAGCAAAAGGCCAGGGACTGATAAAGGAAGGAGAGAAAGACAACACGAGAATGTGTTACGGAGCTGGCCAGTACTGTGGGCTACTGTGCTCCAACCCCTTGGACCTCCTGAGAAGCTTTCTGAAGTGGATTTCATAACTATCCTCATTGGCCAAGGGTGGCCCCACAGGAATTAACACCCTGAATTCTGACTATGTGTGCGTATGTGTCAAGTGGATTCTCACAGGATCCCACACCTTTGGCTGGAGAATCACAAAGACAGGAAGGGAGAGGTACATGGCCCGGGGCCAGGTGAGGTACTGACAAATTGCACCCACACATAGGGGGTCAAAGTTTGCACAAAACTGGCTCCTGAGCTAGTGCCCGGTGTGGGGGGTGGGGCTGAGAGGGTATGAAGTGGTACCCAGGAGATGCTGTGTATACACAGGCACTGAACTGGCCCCCGGACCGGGCACACCATGGCAAGCAAAAGGAGGCACGAGCCCCTCCTCATGGAACTTAGACACGGGAGCAAGCAGCAGCTGCAGAAGTGTTATGGGGGATGCTCATGACCTAGGACTGTTATGAAGGAGCCATCTAACCCCTTGAGAGTAGCTACCTGGCACTGTGCTAGGCAGAGGGGTGAATACACAGGGGAACAGGAAGATACAGGGCCTGACCTCCTGGGTCTGGTAGGGAAGGCAGTGATAAACAAGTGATTCCCACGAAACAATGAACTACCAATGTAATGCCACCAATGAGAAGTCCATCATATTTTAAGAAGCATAACAGGGGTTCTGGTAAAGTCCGTTGAAGCATGAAGATTTCTTTATAGAAATGGTATTTAATCTGAGACCTGAAGGATGGTATAATATTAAATAAGAATGTATCAGCTATTATGACTCAGATGCTAGGAGTCTACTATAAATTATAATCTTTTCCCCTCAGATTGCTCACAGAGACAAATGAATGATGACTACATAATCAGAAAAAGGCTAAGTAGTATTCGATGTAATGGAAACACAAGGGATTGACATGAGGAAGCTGATGAACTTTCCACATGGGAGATTATGTCTGGCATGTCCAGAAGGATTTGGAGGAGTTTGCTGGGAGAAACATGAAGACTCCATTAGGGTGTGTTTCAGCAGGGGGAGGATCTGCAAAGCATTCTTGGGAGTCTAAGAGTCCTCAATGACAATTTTAAGTTTGACTTTTCCTTTCAGGGTAGTTCTTTTTAAAGTTTTTAAGCACAGCTGGATTATCTGTATGACTCACCTTACCACTGGACACTGCTATACAATTTCAAGGTCCATTTTTTCAAAATGCATTTATTATCACAAGGAACCAAGAAACACTGTTTTAAATATCTGTTGCCATGAGGGAATTCAGGCCCAGAATGTGGAGAGAAATTTCTAATTTCTAGATTATAAATTTGAAAGTAGGAAATTCAGCTTTTTGTGTAAAATATCTTAATTTTTAAATGTTGAAAACAAACAAACAAAAAATTAACATTGTCTATGGTAACAAAACAAAAACACAGGTCATATGTTTGCGACCCCTATTCTGGAGTATTTTTGGACCTCAGGGTCATTAACAAGGCATGGTTATCCACCCAATGGCCACGTAGTCACACTGCAGTTTGGAGGGCTTGAGGGAGATTGGCTTCTTGCAATGCTGACCTTGAAATCCCTAACACAAGAAGCTAACAAGGGCCCACAGAGGAACTCAGCAGGAGGGAAGAGGCGGCCTGGCTGCTGGCCTGGACTCACCCGGCGGGGAGGCTGTTCTGGAGCAGTGTGGGAACGAGGGGTGAAGCCAGCAGGACCCAGCCATGCAGGCGTGGTGCTCTGCCTTGGGAAACATGGCTGGGCACAGGAGTGTGAACTCCAGAGCAACCACCTCACAGCTCAAGCAAGGCATTCGCGAGCTGTGTGTGAGCAGGATGTACTCGACCACAACATCATATGGCTGCCACCAAAGCACCGATGGTAACCGATGTTTTGGAATTTCTCGTTTTCTCTGCCAGGTTGTAGAAGTGATTCTTCTTTTGATTGAGAAACTCTTCTGATTTAAAAAAAAATTGGGGGTTTGGATGAGGAGAGGGCTAAAGAGGGAGAAATTGGATGTGGTGGAGGCTGCTAGTTACCTTTCTTATCATCTGTCTTCCTTCTTTCCCTTAGTATTAGCACTCCCTAATTTTTAGCTGGGCACACTGCTACCTGCACTTCACAGCTGCTCTTGCACTTATGTGTAGCTATATGACTGTGTCATTTAAAGGGCAGAGAAAAACCGAAAAAAAATTCAGTGGTGCCAATAGCTTTACCTATTGATATCTTAGATCAATAATCAGTGTGAAACCTCTAAAAAAGAAATTAACTTGGTAATCCGCAAAACTGGAACAGCTGAGCCACAGAGTCAAAACCTCCTCCAGTATGGGATTTGCCATATTAGTTGAGCAGGTAAAATGTCATCTTTTTTCACTCTCTGAACAAAATAGTTACTATTTATTTTATATCTAAACAAGCATTTTTAAAATTATGGTCAGGATCTCCTGAAGAGGTAGCTCATGAGCTAGAGAGACACAGATTCCAATTAGTAAAGAGATTACTTGAACAAAAGAACAGGCAGAATTAATAAGATTGAAGAATGACTATTTTCCCATCCTCAGTGGTTTACAGCCATGACCTTCTGATAGAGTTCAAAGGTGTTACATGAAATAAATTAGTAAACACTTGGCCTGACATCTCTTAAACAATTACTTAAAATTATACAGCAGTAAGAGAAGCTAAAACTATTCAATTCTTGTGTCCTTTGGATACTTTCCAGACCAGGTTTGAACACACATGAACATAATTTGAGTGAATAAGGAAATTCAAAGTCAATCTCTGTACCATTCGTACCCCCACCCCTGTCTCTTTAGCTGTCTACTCAGACTTACTCTAATAGATATTTTAAGGCTGATCTCAATTGTGTTCATGGAAAATAGCATTTCTGTGAAGATTTCTGCATAGCTGACTTCTTTCTATTGGCTTATCCTCTGACATATAGTATCTCTATGTACAGCAGCAATTGGGTCCACAGTTGGTCAATTAATTTTATTAAGGCACTTAAAGGTTTAAAAAGAGCACGTTCTGCCTCATTTGGCATGAGGGGAGAGTCTAAGAACAAAAAATAAACTCATATACCAAAGTATCTTATGCAAATCAGGTGGTCAAAAAACTTTCTTTGACCATTGGAAGAGATTTAAGATGGAGCTAAGAGGCTGAGAAGAAGGCTAAAGAGATAAAAGAGAGAGGATTCCTATGGTGAAAGTTCATGGAGGACTCTGGCATTTCCCCATTTCTTTTGGTGTGGGGAGAGGTGTGCTTTCCATCTTCTTACCCCAAGTGAGAAAAGCTTCGAAGAAGTCACATGAGGAGCTTGATCTGTGTCCTCTGGAATTCGGTGAACTGGTGTCTGAACTCTGAGAATGGCTGTGCAGGTTGTACTGCACAACTCTAGAAGGTACCATTCACACAGATGACAGTGTTTACAATCTTTACAACCGTATGTGAAGATCCTGGATGTCTGATTCTCCAAGAGGCAAGCTATTGTGGCAGGAGCTGCAATTACTTAATAGCAAAAAGAAAAAGGGGGTGCAGAGAGCGAGCTGTACTTTCACCAACTATGGGACAAGAACGTGAGAGCTGTTCAGGTTAACTATGTGGGTGCATGTAAAGGAACTGGCCTTGAGCCTTCTTGAGAAGGCTCGCCCTAAAAGGGCATTCTGGAAGGTCCCTCAAACTGGAAGTCTGATGGTTGAGTGTTGACAGTGCCAGCCATGGAAGACTGTGCCCTTTGCCTAACCCCCTTGCCCAGGCCCAACCTTGGAGGGACTGGAAAGGGAGCAAGTGAGAGAAGGCCTCGGAAGAAGAAAGATGCCTACCATACTCTAATGCCCCTTGTGCCCCGACTCCCAACACCTCACCCCAGGCTTCTTGGCCTGAATCTGGCCTCAGTCCTGGGAGGGGAAAATTTTTGTAATTTGGCTATTATACTAAGCTGAACATTTTAATCACTAAAATAAGACAAGACCAGAGGTCACCTTAGGATATTGATGGAGTTTGGAGGTATTGTCCTCCCAGAACTCATGTGGAAATCTGATCCCCAATGTGGCAGTGTTGGGAGCTGTTTGAGTCATGGGGGTGGATCCTTCATGAATGGATAAATGCTCTTCCTGGAGGGTGGGAGTAATGAGTGAGTTCTTGCTCTATTAGTTCCCGTGAGAGCTGGTTATTTAAAAGACCCTGGCACCTCCCCACTCTCTCTCTTGTTTACTCTCGCCATGTGATTTGCTTGTACCAGTCAGTGGCCTGCTGCTTTCTGCTGTGAGTAGAAGCAGCCTGAAGTCCGTGCCTGAGGCAGCTGCCCAGAATCATAACCCAAATAAACCTCTGTTTTTATAAATTACCCAGGCTCAGGTATTCTGTTGTAGCAACACAAAATGGAATAATACAGATGTTTATCACTTACCAGTGATTGGAAGAGCTGCTTGAGGCTTCATATAAGGACAATGTAAAGGAGGAGAGGTTTGTACCCTATAGAGCTCCAAACCTTCAGTAACCAGACCACATGGGAAATCTTTAAAAGAAATGCCTACCCATAACTGAAATATTTTGTTTTAACTTGAAACATATAAATGTACACTCATCCCCAATCTTTTGATGTAGAGCCAAGACCTTTTGTGTGAGCATAAGTGAGCATATTTTTCTTAAATTCACCCATAAAACATCAACAATGTGTTCTGATTTTGGCTGGATTGAAAATTTTAAGAAACTTGCAAAGCAACCTGAAAATAGTTAAAAATGTATGTGATTTCTTTTCTCTTGTCCTTTATAGTTGTCTCACCCACACCCATTTTAGAACTTTATCAGGTCTTTTGAAAGCATTCAATTTAGTGTTTCATAGAAACAACCACTCCATTTGTACTCATATTTTATTTGTTTATGTAATATTTAATTAAATTATGTAATTCAGTAACAAGTACTACTGGCATAAACAACAGGAAACACACAGTTAGTTGAACTTGCAGAGTCAGAAGCACATGGGTGTACTGGAGCCCACTCACAGTGAGCTTTCTGTGGTCTTTGTATCTTACAGACAGAATGGACTGTAATAGTATTATCTGGTGAATCGGTAAGTGGATATGAATCAAATGAGGCTCCACTTTTTTGGTGCAAAGTTTGAAGTAGCCACCATCATGGATGCTCCCATTGATCGAGTACCTACTACTTTGCCAGGCAGGGCACTGGGCAGTTTACGCACACAAGCTCATTAGCTTTCACAGATGCTACTTTTCTCCTTTTTAGAATTGAGGAAACTGGAGTTTACAGAGACTCAGTAACTTACTGTAGGTCTAATAGGCAACAAATAAATAAGCAGTGGCTTCTTAAATTCTAATGTACAAACAGATCTCCTGGGAGATATTATTTAACTGAATATTTTGAGATAGTAGGTCTAGGGTGGGGCCTGAGATTCTGCATTTCTAGAGAGTTCCCAGATGCTGTTGATGCTGCTGGTTGTAGACCATGCTTTGATGTCCCTGAGATCCTAGGGATGGAGCCCAGGCGTTGCTATTTTCTAAATGCTCCCCAGTGATCTTTTGTAAACAGAGTAGAGCTGATGGTAGAGCGTGGACCCCAGCGAGGGCAGAAAAGTTGAAGTGGGCTGATACAGAGATACCTAGTTTGTAATACTTCCACTGAAAAGAAGTATTTTAAAAATACAATAGTGTATTAGTCTGTTTCTGTTGCTTATAACAAAATATATGGAAGTTTCTGAGGATGGGAAGTCCAGGGAACACATCTTGTGAGGGTCTGTTTTGGTGGTGGCTTTACAGAAATGCAGGGGTCTACCATGGCAGAAAACAGCAGAGGGGGGGGGGGGAGAGAGAGAGAGAGAGAGAGAGAGAGAGAGAGAGAGACTCTCATGTGCTCTCCTTTAAAAGCCCTCAGAACCATGCCCATGAACTAGGACATGGCCCTTATAATCCAATCACCTCCCCAGGCCCCACCTTTTAATCATCACAATACGATTTTTCAGCCTCTCAACACTATCACAATGGGGGCCAAATTTCCAAAACCTGGGACTTTGGGGGACACAATTTAAGCTTCAGTGAGTTTAGGGGGCACATTCTATCTGCAGCAAATAGTAACAAAATTTGAACTGATATAAGAGTTTATAAAATAAAAGGTAAAAATCCTCCCTCATTGACATAGTATGAAGAATTTAAAAAAATAAAATAAAGTAAAACTATTCCCTGCACATACTCATGCAACAATTTTTAATTCAATGACATATTACAAACTTCTTTTGTAGTGAGTGAATACTACTATTACTTCATTTTCCTTTGTCATGATTAACACTGTGTTATATTCAATAGCATGGTGATACTATAATTCACCTATGACCTCATAGGTGGACATTGAATTAACTTTTCATTGTTACAGATAATACTTTGTGCACCTATCCATGGGTATGTATATGAGTCATTCTGTAGAATAGATTTCTAGATGTGAAATTGCTGAATTATTTAAAAAGCTATTCTCAAATTGCCCTCCAAAAGGTTCATTGAATCACATTGCCACCATGACATATGAAAATATATTCCCCACCACCTTGAAACTACTGAGCATGAACAATATTTTCAATATTAACCAGTCTAATATATTTTAAAAAGGTTCTCAGTGATGTTTTAATGTACATGTAACAACGAATGTGTGAAGATGAATATCTTTTAATATATATATTACACTTAAGTGTTTCTTTTTTTATGGATTGCCTGTCTTTTGCCCCATTAACTATTTGCTTGCTTATCTTTTTATATTAATCCTTTATCTATTATGTACGCTGCGAGTGTTTTCCTCCTAGCCTATTCATTTTTAAATTTGTTTCATAATGTTTTGTAGAATTGGCCCATTTTTGGTCAAGTCTGTCATTTTTTTTTTTTTTCATGACTTCTGAGTTTTACTTCTTATTTAGGAAAGACTTCCTTATCCCAAGATTATAAAATACATATCCGTGGTTTTTCCACCTACAACTTGCATAGATCTGCCATTCATTAATCCATCTGATCATTAATTCATATGTAAAATATGTATTTTATTTATGATTTGAAGTAGAGTTCTTACTTTGTTTCTTTTACTTCCAAATACCAATCTCAGCACCATTTACTGAACAGGTCATCGTTACTCCTGGATTTGAAATGCTTCCTTTATTATATAATGAATTCCACATATACAAAAGTCTTGTTTCCTCATTTCATTTCTTTCTTTTTCTGTGACTCCTCAAAGCTGTTTTAATTTCTGTAGTTTTATAGAACTTTTAGAAAGACAAGTATTTCTTCATTATTCTTTAGTTTATCTCCTCCTGCTACTCCTTCCTCTTTTCAACAGATTTCTTCTGTACTTTGATCTAGATGGATTTAAAATTCCCGTGTCAGATTCTAAAGCAAAGTCTCATTGGAATTTTTACTGAAATTGCATTTTAATGGTCCACTAGTGTGGAGAGAATTGACATATTTATGGCATTGAATGTTCTATGCAGAAGCAAGTTATGTCTGTTTATTCAGATAAATATTTTACATAGTCTTCAAAAATATAGATCTTGCACATTTCTTATTAGGTTTGTTCCTGAATGAGAAAATATATATATTCATCATCATTCTAATTGATTATCATCGATATATGACAGCTACTGATTTAAATGTATTTCTCTCCAAATTAAGCAGCTCATCAGATTCTCAGAAAGTCTAATAATTTTGTTGATTGTCTTTGGAGCTATAGAGCTTTGATTTGACGAAATTCATTTATTAAAGTTTCTCTCTTCAGCTGTGAAACTAATAAATACACAATAGAGAAAATGAGAAATGTAGAAAAAAATTACCCCAACAACCAATGACAACTGTTGTTATTTTACTTGCATCAATTTTCATACTTTCTGTATTTGCATAGTTTCTTCTACATAATTATAATCACACCATATAATGAACTGGGTATACTTTTTAAAAGAATAAATGCATTCAATATGCTTTGCTTGGGGTGGTTGGTTTGTTTTATAAGGAGCTGTATGCTTCTCACTAATGGACAGGAATGCTGATATCACTTCTGCTACTGAGAGTTACTGAGTCCTGTTTGGTCCCTTCTGCTGTGGGCTGGGCTTGCTGGTATTTATGCCACCAATTATAGTTCAGCGTAATGAAGTCCTCTCTCCTCGAACCAGACATAGTTGCTGATCTCACTGCACACTCAGCTGTTCCATTTCAAGCCTCTGCCGGAATTGCTCTTGGAGCACAGGTGTTGTGGAGATTGATAGTGGTTTATAATTCCGAGTAAAAGGCTGAATAGATCGCAATTCACATAATTGAGATTTCCTAAGATTTTCAAAGAACACTTCTCGTGAGGATCTTGTTTACACAAACACGTAAATGGTTTGGGTTTGATTGGATTGATTTGCTTTTTCTTCTGCATTACTTGATTTTTTCACTTGTTTGTTTTGTTACCTGTATGGATTGTTCTTTCTTTCCATCAGCTTTCTACTCATTCACCTTCACAGAGAGGATTTCCCTGCCCTGTTTATATGAGGAGACTTGAAAACATTCATGGAAAGATTCAAATTATCTTTTTATTTTATTTTTCCACGAACTTTTTGAAGTACTCTTGTATAAAATAGAAATTTCCCACTCTAATTCCCCTGGCCAGACTTGTCTCTGACTTTTGCAGGGCTGGACAAGAGTATGAATGGGGGCCCACATATCCTGTGTCTAAATGTTTAAAAGGCTCAGTAGGGCTTCATACACACACATAATACCTTAGTCAGCCTGTCCCAGCTCCCTTGACACTCCTCTTCAAAAAGCTACCCTGGACCTCCTAACTGAGCCTAGAGGTGTGCACACCTGTGGAGGCTGACCAGGCCCTGTATTTGGGCGGGCAATTCCATGATCCTGGGCAACTCAGAGCACAATTGCTGGGGAAGTGCTATGGGCTACAGGTGAGCATGTCCCCATGACACTTACAATTCCAGCCCCTCAAGGTGGGTCATGGCTGGAGGAGCACATGCAGGGTCCAGGCCCCTCTTGCCTGGGCTTAAGGGTAGTTTTGCCCCTTGGCACTCCCTATTCTTTATTCTGCTTACTAGTTTTCCATTGTACTTATCTTTCTCTATTTATTTCTTGTCTCTCTCTCTTTTTTTAAAAAAAATTGAAACTCAATTGATTATACATATTTGTAGAGTGCAGAGTTGATGGCCAGTGAGAAATTGGTAAATGGACACAAAGAATGATTACATATTGTAATAATGAATAAGCTGATTATCCTGATTTGGCCATCACATATTGTACACAGTATTGATAGTCAACTCTTGTTTATCTCTTATTAAAGCAAGCTCCACAAAGGAAAGAACTTTATTTGGTTCACTGCTTTATTCCCAGCACCTAGAAATGCCTTGATCAAGGAACAATAAATACTTATCAAACAAATGAATAAATGAATTCTGAACTATTTTGAATAACATATATAGCATCAGTAGAGGGGAGCATGCAGAAATTGTGTAAATCTAAAAATTAACTCCTTGTGAGGTAGCAACAGACAACACAATTGTATATATCAACAGACACAACTATGCATTGTATTCCCTATTTCTCTGCATCTGCCATTCCTTAGTTAAATGCTCCAATTTCTATGTAACATTAACTGGTGAAGTTGTGAGAACTAAACAACATAGCATTATTGGTCTAACCTGATTTTTTCTAATTGTCCCAACTCATTTACTAAAATGTTCAAGCGTTTCCACTTCTTATAAATGCTTCTTTATTAACATAAATTAAATTAAATTTACTTAAATTGATCCTTGTTCTATTGATCTGTTGATTGATTCCTGAGCCAAATACTGCACTGTTTTAATTGCAATAGTTTTAGAGTATGTTTTGATATATAAAAGGACAATTGATACCTCACTGTTTTCCTTTGTCAAATTTTCTTTGTCTATTCTTGTGAATTTTATCTTTCACAACTTTACAACCATATAGAAAAATTCCATAAGACAACCTCCTTATAGTTTTGATTGGCATTATATTTACTTCACTAATTAATTTGCAAAGTATTGACATTTTTGAATATTGAATCAGCCAATGCTTTCATTTAGGTCTTCTATTTGTTCTTCAATAAAGTTTCACTATTTAAAAAAATACAATGTGCATTTTCTGTTGGTGTTATTTTACAGCTTTTTCTTTTTTACGTTATCTAGTTGATAGTTGCTGGTGTAGTAGATATTTCTTGCTGTTTACAGCTTCTATGCATCCCGTCTTCCTTCTTATCCTTCCTTTTCCTTTCCAGCTAACAGATTACCTTTTCCAAACTTTCTTGACCACGTGACTAAATTCTGGCCAGTGAGTTGGAACGGGAAGTTTGCAGTGAGACTTCTAGGTAGTCCCCTTTAAAGGGAAAGGATTTATCCTTCATTTTGAAGTGGATGTCTTAATTAGAGATAGATGAGTAGTTATCTCTTTGTTTTCTCCTACAGTTATTGTTCTAGTTAGTTATTCTAAATCTTTTTGAGTTAATCTTAAAAAATTATGTTTTTCTTGGACATTGAGAAAAAATATGTTCTGTAGATTTGTAAGGTTATTGGTACAGGCATTACGTTGATTGTAAGAGTATGAATGCTCTTGTAATTGTCTTATTTCTCAAGTATTTGTGGTTCTAGACTCTTTCTTATCTCTAATGTTGCTTATATGTTCTCTCTTTGTTTTGATCATGTTTGCTGGATTAGATTTGCCTATTTTATTTCCCTTTTCAACTTTTGATTTCGTTAGTTACTCATTATTTTTTCTTTAAATTTCACATTTGGTTGGATTCTGCATTTATCTTTGTTACTTTCTTCCTTCATTATCTCCTTTATTTGATTTTATTTGTTGTTACAGTTTCTTGAATTTTGTGCTGGATTCATTTGTATTCAGTTTTCCTTGTTTTTCAATATATATACTTAAAGCTATACATTTTCCTTTATGTATGATTTTGGCCATTTAAGATAGCACATGTAAAGCACTCTGAAAAGTCCTGGTATATAGTAGTCACCCTTTCTTAAAAGTATATCTTCATGTATCATGTAAAAAATCTTTAAAATTAAAAGAGCTGCCCAAATTAATATTATTTTCTTATCCTGAATAAACATTTCCCTAGTAACATTTCCATATCTATTTACTTTTCTTATCATCAAATTAAAGAAGAAGTTATTTTGTTCATTTTTTGGTCATTTTCAACCTTGGCTGCTTTTTAGAATTACCTGGGGGGGGGGGGGCGGGGGGCGGGGAGTGGAGGATGCTCTTAAAAAAATCCTGATACTGAGGCCTCAATCAAACTAATTATATTAGAATCTCTAGGTATAAGATACAGGCATCAGTATATTTTAAAGCTCCCTAAGTGATTCCAAGGTATAGTCAATGTTATGATTCATATTGATCTTAACTTGCTGCTTCATCTCTCCTGTTCATAAACTGCAGCTGTCCAGAATTGCTAGTATAATAAAATGAACAGACGTAAATGTAATCCAAAATTTTTAATTCTTTATGTAACACTCTGGCAATATTTACTCATTGACATTGGAAGTCCCTAATATGTAATTGAATATTATTCTAAATGTATATTTATATGGTCAGTTCCCTTGGGAATTTGGCGGATTTATCATAGGAAAGAGAAATTTAGATTTTCAGACTAGCTCAGGAGAGCGTATGTAACCCAGTCTATAGCTGAGCTATTTGTTTTAATAGAAAAATATTAGGCACAGTTGAATTCAAGAAGAGGTTTATTTTCTTAAATGCTGGTGCTTAAGTAAAAGCAACTTTCATTAAAAAACAAAGGGGTAAATTCAGAGTTTGATTTGTCAAAGTTCCCTACTATGAATTCACTTCCCCAGTCTTTGTAAGTAGCATCTCCATGTAGTGTAAACAGCATGATCACCCAGAGCTGGATGTTCATGGTATTAAATCCAGCTTGATTAACTGCCATTTAGATGAACTTGGGCAGATGTCTAAATCCTCTGAGCCTTAGTATCTTTAAATATAAAATGGGGATGATCTATTCTGTAGGGTTCTTTTAAAGAATAAATGGCAGTTAGTAGGTCCTTGTTGAGATTTTCTATAAAAGGTTGGAAGCACTGCTTCCTATCATTTTACAGACCTCAAGACATTGCCTTTTTCTTTGCCACAGTGATATCTCCAGGACTATTCACGAGCCATGATGAATTGTTTAATCAAGAAGGAAGAAAGAAATGCTTTTGGCGGTTGCTGTTGACCTCAGCTAGGGTTTCGTTTCTACTGAGCCAGAGGAGGCATTGTGCAAACAGACTTTCATTATGTGCAGGCTCTTTGAAGGTGAAAAGTCAAGTTACGCATGTATGTGATATGTTTTCTTTGTAAAAGTTTAAAAAAATCTTATAAGGCAAATAGACATCCTTTACTTTTTCTGATTACTTTTCTGACCAGAATTCCTGCCTAGAGTAACTTTTCTCTATGTTGCAGCAAGACAAATCATTCTGTGATTAACAGAAAGCTGTTATGTATTGGCAAGTCACTCCTGAGACCATAAAGCTGGACAGATTTGAGGAAAGTTAATGCTTTCCCAGTGCCAGCATAGATTTTCCTCTAAATTAAAAACAGAATGAGGTGAAAAGGAACTTCTTCATTTGTATTTGTACATAAGACTTATAGGAGAGGCAGAAAGAGTTAGAGAATCTCTTAGTGACTGAATTAAAGTAATTCTAGTATTGACTTGCAATTTGATTATGGAATGCAATACTTATGTACAATCCCAGCCCAAATTTACATATCTAACAAACTTTATTGGTACGAGTGAGTAGTTGTGACAGAGTCTGTTAGGACCCACAAAACCTAAAATATTTACTCTCTAGTCCTTTACAAAAATAGTTTGCTGACTTGGTCTATAAGGTCTACAAGGTCATGTTGGCATCTCTGAGAGAAAAAGCTGCAACTTTTGAGACTCTGAAATGTCTCAGCACTGCCATAGACACTTGCCTGTTTGTCATTTTGTTTAGTTCCAACAAGCCTGAAGGATAAGAAGTATTTTGCCCATTTTCACAGGAAAAAGAGTTGGTTCTCAGGACTTGTCAAGCCTGCATGGTTAGTGAATAATGGAGCTTCCAGTCCAAGTCAGTCTGATGCCAAAGTCCTTTTATTTCTTTCAAAAATATTTCTTCCTTATGGGTGTGCACTGTCAAAAAAGGGTCCAATTCCTGGATTAATGTACAATGAGATATGGTCCAAGGTAAAGATTACTAATACCAAGTGTTTAAGCAAAGGGAGCCATAAAGTATAGGAGGCAGGGTCCTAGATGGATGTTTACAATTAGGATACTATAATCTTGGTGAAGCAGGAGGCAATAAATTGGGTGTATGTTCAGAGGCTCAAGAGTGAAATCAGGATAAGGTTGAGAGGCAGGGGGCACACATTTGAAGTTCTTCTGGGGGTGCTCCAGCTTCTAACCAGACTGGTCATCAATATGACCTTTGCATTCCCAGCCAGTCAAAGGATCCTTCTATTAGCATACTAAGGGCTAACTGACATGTCAGGAATTGAGTTCTAATCACTGCATTATAAACATTATCTTGACCATAACTGCACATTTTTTTTTGGTAATTTTTCTTGAGAGAATGTAGGGGAGAGAAAAACAATAAGTCATAAGCAAGTACAAATCCTATATCAGATGGTGGTCAGTACTATGCAGGGGATAAGAGGCATGGGGTGTGGTAGGATTTAACCAGGCCTATGACTGACGATGATGGCACCATGGGATCAAATTTGTTTAACATGGAATGTCAAACAAATTAGTAGTTTGCATGGTACAAATTGCTTTCATGGCTGTCATGCAACTAACAACAACAACAACAACAACAAAGCATAATATTCAGCATTTTCCTCATTCATGTGCAATAAGCTTAAGAATATTTTCGAAAAATCTGGTGCAAAATATATTCACACAAATGAAAAAAACTCACAGACATATTCATATTATCTTTTAATTCTATTTTTCCATGAACTTTTTGAAGTACCCTGTATATACAGTATCTGTTTCTGCCAATACATAATATATAAAAACCTTCCATACACATATATGCTCATGTGATTTTTACATATCGAGTGTGGCTTGCCTTCCTGATTCCAACTCAAAACAACTTAAGTGATATCCAGACTGTTTTAATTTGTCTGTAGAAACCATGCAATGAATGTGACTAGCATTTGAGGAATGAGATGTCAATATTATGGTGGTAACACAATATTAAAAAAACTACCAACATGAACATAGAGCTGTATGTAATGGTTGAGAGATGACCATGGTTATAGGAAAGGTCTTTTTCAGTGGGACTTGTCTGGAGCTCTAATTGATACCAAATATTAAAATTACAGTAGCATAAAGCCATTGTCACCTGGAAGGATGGGCCTGAAAACCTTACCTTCAAGGGCAAGTTTTAACTTCAGAGTATTCTTAACAGAGTCATAGGGAAAATCCTAGGTATTTCACTTGTTTATACAAAACAATAAGCTTCAAGAAGCATTTTTTCCTGGTAAAGGTGATTTCAGTTTCTTGGTGACAGGAAAAATTCTTTAGCAGCAAATATCACTTCCTCATTCCCATATACAAAACCAGTGGGAAAGGTATGGAGATGCCCTTATCAATGATTTTTCTAAAAATCCTCTTCACGTTCTTTAATACAGTCATCCTTTAGACCCCTCCCTCACCTTGTATACCAAAATCTGCAGATGCTCAAGTCCCTTATAGAAAATGGTGTAGTATTTGCATATAACCTATGCACATCCTCCCATATACTTTAAATCATCTCTAGATTACTCAATACAATGTAAATGCTATGTAAATAGTTGTTATACCATATTTTTTATTTGTATTTTTTATTGTATTTTTTATTGCTTTATTCTGAATATTTTTGATCTGTGGTTGAATCTACAGATGTGGAACCCATGCATATGGAGTGCCAACTGTATTCAAATTATTTAACCATATAGTAGAAATATTACTAAGTACTTCCTTTATCTTTGTCACTCTCTACCCTTCCACTTGCTAAACATTCTAGAGGAAGCCCAATATTTAAATATTTATGTGTTTTCTAGTTTAATATTCTAATATTTATGTGTTTTGAGGCTATTGAGGATGCCCACAGTGTACTTTCCAATGCTTTACTCCACCCCTGCACCCTCCTTCCACTTCCCCCCTCCTTCCCCTGCCCAACTTAGTGAATACTCTTGCTCTGAGCATGAGATCCAGAAGGTGAAGGCCTCTCTGGGAAGATAATATTTGAACTGAACAAGGAAGGACAAGAAGCAGCTGTGCTGAAGGTATTCCAGGCGGAAGGAACAGCAATCTCTTGCCCTTGGGGTCCTCTTGTCCAGTGGGTGGCTCTCTCTTGGGAGGGCTACCAGAAGGGCAATGAATCCTAGTGAACTTTCATATTCCCTCCATTCAAGGGATACTAATGCATCCTGCCATGCTGGACGGTGGGTGTATATGGTGTTCCTGTACTGCCCGCTCTCAGCTCCACAGTTTCTCTCAATTCTCCTTTCATTTGTTCAGCCTGGATAGATCTATTGAAACAGAGAAAAAGAGAAGCAAAACTCCCTTCTTGTCCAATGTTTGGGGAGAGATGACCACCTTCCCCTCTGCTACCTGGTTGTCTTCTTAGAAAGACTGGAGTAGGTTTCAAGATGGCGGCGGCTGCGGCGGCTGGCGCGGAGTAGCTGAGGTGGAAAAGGTGGCCACTGGGCCTCAGGCAGCCGGGAAACTTGTGGACCTTCCTCTGGCCATCTCTTAAGGGAGGACTGCTGCTGCTGGCCGGTCGTGGGGGCTCAACGCCACTTTGCCCCCGGCAGGAGAGGCTGCCTCATTTACAGGCAACAGCTTTGAAGTGTGGAGCAGGAAAAGAACTGATTCTTAGCTGCAAAAGCGAGTCTTGAAACAGGGAACACGGCGCCAGGGCTGCTGTGGATGCAGCCAGGATCCCGGAGGCTGGGGCCGCACTGAAGGCGGCCAGCTGCCCTATTCAGGATTCGAGGTTTCAGGCTGGCATTAAAGAAGATTCCTGGGAGCGCCCGAGCGGCGCCGCGACTGAACAGCCCGAGGCAGCAGCGCCGAGAACACGGAAGGCAACAAACCAGAGACAGAGCGAGCGCCCGACCTGGCACAGCACTGTGAGTGATCCCTGGCACAGCTCTGTTCGGGGGGTGGATGCCCACGCGGCTCGCGGCTCCCGCCTGCACCAGCAGGCCACTCACTGCCCCGGTGCTGCCTCCATTTTCCCAGGTGCGGGCAGCTCCGCCCTGCTCGGCCATCACTGAGCCCATTTGCTTGGCCTGGCGCGGGGCTTTCCGGACCCTGCGGGCCGGCCTCCTCTCCCACTCCCTCCGCGGTTCTCTGGCGGGGCTGGGGGTGTGGGGCGTCCCGACCAGTGTTGGGAGGGCTAGGAAGTACGGGCGGGCCGACTGTCACTCCACCACACCCTGGACTCCGGCCCCGGTAAACTTCCTGTTACTGGGAGGCAGATACCAGCTCTGCGACCACCAGTTTGGAAAAAAGCCTAACGAATTTCTGGTTGGGAATAGTGTGGTAGGAGAGTTCCCAGGTCCGCTTGAACCTGCCGGAGAGCAGGCTGCAGGCGGGCACTAGACTCGGTTTATACCGGGGGGATACAAAGGTGAACAAGACCCGAGAAAGATCTACACAGTGCTACAAAGGCACCCAGAGAGACTGGTCGTCTGTGCCTAGCAGAAACCTGGTAGACTTCCTGGGCGAGGCGGTGCTGAGCAGGGTCTTGAAGGCCCAGCTGATAGACGAGGGGTGCAGAAGACACACCCCAGCCCAGCACAGTGTGCACAGAGGGGGGAGACGTGCGGCCAGGGAGGCGGAGACTCGACAGAAACCACACACCCGGTGGTGTCGCCACTGCACGATCTAACAGCCTGGGCCAGAGCACACGGAACGGGGAGAAGTCCTGTACAGAAAGTGAAAGCTCAACAGAGATCACACACCCTGTGGTACGTGATCCACCAGCCCAGCAGAGTACAAGCTGACCAGAAAGGTGGATCCCCGGAGAAGCCCAAGACCCGAGGCAACCACACACACAAGACACTAGAGGCCAACTGAGCAGTCACGGCGGGAGCCATACCAAATTGGCAACCACAGCAACATCCTAGTTAGTCATTAGTCTCAAACCGGTGGACTGTGAAACCCCCTGCCACAATGAATAAACACCAAAAAAAAGACACCAGAAATACAAAAAATCAAGAAAGTACACCACCAAAAGTTAATAAATCTCATACTCTAGATCCTATAGAACAAGAAGCCCTTGAAATAACTGACAAGGAATTTCGAGTGATAATTCTAAGGAAACTGAATGAGATACAAGAAAACTCAGCTAGACATCATGATGAAATGAGGAAAAGTATACAGGATCTGAAAGAGGAAATATACAAGGAAATCAATGTCCTGAAAAAAAATGTAGCAGAACTTGCTGAACTGAAGAAGTTATTCAGCGAAATAAAAAACACAATGGAGAGTTTAACCAGCAGGCTTGTCGAAGTTGAAGAGAGAACCTCTGAACTTGAAGATGGGCTGTTTGAAATAACACAAGCAGACAAAAAGAAAGAAAAAAGAATCAAGGACATGGAAGAAAATCTGAGAGAGATATCAGACAACCTCAAGCGCTCAAATATCCGAGTCATGGGTATTCCAGAAGGGGAGGAAAATGGAGATTCCATTGAAAACATATTCAAAAAAATAGTGGCAGAAAACTTCCCAGGTATAGGAAAAATCACAGATCTTCAGATCCAGGAAGCTCAACGATCTCCAAACGTATTCAACCCAAAAAGGCCTTCTCCAAGACATGTCATAGTCAAATTGGCAAAACTCAGAGACAAAGAGAGAATCTTAAAAGCTGCAAAAGAGAAGCATCAAATCACCTATAAGGGAGCCCCAATCAGGCTAACATCAGACTTTTCATCACAAACCCTAAAAGCTAGAAAGGAATGGGATGATATTTTCAAAATACTAAAAGACAAAGATTGCCAGCCAAGAATACTCTACCCTGCAAGGCTATCCTTCCGAAATGAGGGGCAAATAGTATATTTCTCAGACAAACAAAAACTGCGGGAGTTCACTACCACAAGACCACCCTTACAAGAAATCCTCAAGGGAGTACTGGGTTTGGTTCCTGAAAAATAACTACCACTGCCATAAAAACCTAAGAAAAATCTAAACCCGCTAGTACAATAAAAATGGCATTCATGAAGAGAAAACAAGCTAACAAAAACACTATCTACAACCTAAGGAACCAACAAACAAAGAAACCAAACAGTAAATCAGAAAGCAAGGAACAAAAGACACCTAAGACAACCAAACAACCAATAAAATGCTAGGAATAAATCAACACCTTTCAATAACAACTCTTAATGTTAAAGGCTTAAATTCCCCATTTAAAAGACACAGACTGGCTGACTGGATCAAAAAGCAGGACCCAACTATATGCTGCCTACAAGAGACCCACCTCACCCATAAAGATTCACACAGACTAAGAGTGAAAGGATGGAAAAAGATTTACCATGCAAACAGAAAAGAAAAACGAGCTGGAGTGGCTATTCTTATATCTGACAAAATAGACTTTAAACTAAAAACCATAAAAAGAGACAATGAGGGACACTACTTAATGATAAAAGGACTGATCCATCAAGAAGACATAACAATCATAAATATGTACGCACCCAATGTTGGAGCAGCCAGATTTATAAAACAAACTCTATTAGACCTAAAGAAGGAAATAGACACTAATACCATAATAGCAGGGGACCTGAACACTCCACTGTCAATATTAGACAGATCATCTAGGCAAAGAATCAGTAGAGAAACACAAGATCTAAACAAGACTCTAGACCAATTGGAATTGGCAGATATCTACAGAACATTCCACCCAACAACCTCAGAATATTCATTCTTCTCATCAGCACATGGATCATTCTCCAGGATAGATCACATATTAGGTCACAAATCAAGTCTCAATAAATTCAAAAAAATTGCAATTATCCCATGTATCTTCTCAGACCACAATGGATTAAAACTAGAAATTAATAACAAACAAAACTCTGGAAACTATACAAACACATGGAAATTAAACAGCATTCTACTTAATGACATATGGGTCCAAGAAGAAATCAAGCAGGAAATCAAAAAGTTTATTGAAACTAATGAAAACAATGATACATCATACCAAAACCTGTGGGATACTGCAAAAGCAGTATTGAGGGGAAAATTTATTGCATTAAATGCTCACTTCAGAAGAATGGAAAGATGGCAAGTGAACAACCTAACACTTCACCCTAAAGAACTAGAAAAACAAGAACAATCCAATCCTAAAGTTAGCAGACGGAAAGAAATCATTAAGATCAGAGCAGAACTGAATGAAATTGAAAACCAAAAAATAATTCAAAAGATCAACGAATCAAAAAGTTGGTTTTTTGAAAAGATAAATAAAATTGACAAACCATTAGCATGGCTAACAAAAAAAAGAAGAGAGAAGACTCAAATAACAAAAATTAGAAATGAAAAAGGCGATATTACAACTGATTCATCTGAAATACAAGGAATCATTCGCGACTACTATAAACAACTATACGCCAACAAATTTGAAAATCTGGAGGAAATGGATAAATTTCTGGACACACACAAGCTCCCAAAACTGAACCGTGAAGACGTAGAAAATTTGAACAGACCAATAACAATAAAGGAGATTGAAGCTGTTATCAGAAGGCTCCCAACAAAGAAAAGCCCAGGACCAGATGGATTCACAGCAGAATTTTACCAAACATTCAAAGAGGAATTGACACCGATTCTTTACAAACTATTCCAAAAGATTGAAACGGACGCAAATCTCCCAAACTCATTCTATGAAGCAAACATCATCCTGATACCAAAACCAGGTAAAGATATAACCAAAAAAGAAAACTACAGGCCGATATCCTTGATGAATATAGATGCAAAAATCCTCACTAAAATACTAGCAAACAGAATACAGCAACACATACGAAAAATTATTCATCACGATCAAGTGGGATTCATCCCAGGGATGCAAGGTTGGTTCAACATACGCAAATCAATAAATGTGATACACCATATTAATAAAGTCAAACACAAGGACCATATGATCATCTCTATAGATGCTGAAAAAGCATTTGATAAAGTTCAGCACTCATTCATGACAAAGACCCTCTATAAGTTAGGTATAGAGGGAAAGTATCTCAACATAATTAAAGCCATATATGCCAAACCCACTGCCAATATCATCCTGAATGGGGAAAAGCTGAAAGCTTTTCCTTTAAGAACAGGCACTAGACAAGGATGCCCACTCTCACCACTCGTATTCAACATAGTGTTGGAAGTACTAGCCAGAGCAATCAGAGAAGAGAAGGAAATAAAGGGCATCCAGATTGGAAAAGATGAAGTCAAACTGTCCCTGTTTGCAGATGACATGATCCTATATATCAAACAGCCTAAAACCTCTACAAAAAAACTCTTGGAATTGATAAATGATTTCAGCACAATAGCAGGATACAAAATCAACACACAAAAATCAGTAGCATTTCTTTTCTCCAATAGTGAACATGCAGAAGGAGAAATCAAGAAAGCCTGCCCATTTACAATAGCCACCAAAAAAATAAAATACTTAGGAATTGAGTTAACCAAGGAGGTGAAAAATCTCTATAATGAGAACTACAAACCACTGCTGAGAGAAATTAGAGAGGATACAAGAAGATGGAAAGATATTCCATGCTCTTGGATTGGAAGAATCAACATAGTGAAAATGTCCATACTACCCAAAGTGATATACAAATTCAATGCAATCCCCATCAAAATTCCAAAGACATTTTTCTCAGAAATGGAAAAAACTATTCAGACATTTATATGGAACAATAAAAGACCACGAATAGCCAAAGCAATGCTCAGCAAAAAAAATAAAGCTGGAGGCATAACACTACCTGACTTTAAGCTATACTACAAAGCTATAATAACCAAAACAGTATGGTACTGGCATAAAAACAGACACACTGACCAATGGAATAGAATAGAGAATCCAGAAATCAACCCACACACTTACTGCCATCTGATCTTTGACAAAGGCACCAAGCCTATTCACTGGGGAAGGGACTGCCTCTTCAGCAAGTGGTGCTGGGATAACTGGATATCGATATGCAGGAGAATGAAACTAGATCCATACCTCTCACCGTATACTAAAATCAACTCAAAATGGATTAAGGATTTAAATATACACCCTGAGACAATAAAACTTCTTAAAGAAAACATAGGGGAAACACTTCAGGAAATAGGACTGGGCACAGACTTCATGAATACGACCCCAAAAGCACGGGCAACCAAAGGAAAAATAAACAAATGGGATTATATCAAACTAAAAAGCTTCTGCACAGTAAAAGAAACAATTAAAAGAGTTAAAAGACAACCAACAGAGTGGGAGAAAATATTTGCAAAATATACATCTGACAAAGGATTAATATCCAGAATATATAAGGAACTCAAACAACTTTACAAGAAGAAAACAAGCAACCCAATTAAAAAATGGGCAAAAGAGCTAAGTAGGCATTTCTCTAAGGAAGATATCCAAATGGCCAACAGACATATGAAAAAATGCTCAACATCACTCAGCATCCGGGAAATGCAAATCAAAACCACATTGAGATACCATCTAACCCCAGTTAGGATGGCTAAAATCCAAAAGACTATGAATGATAAATGCCGGCGAGGCTGCGGAGAAAAAGGAACTCTCATACATTGTTGGTGGGACTGCAAAATGGTGCAGCCTCTATGGAAAATGGTATGGAGGTTCCTTAAACAATTGCACATAGATCTACCATACGACCCAGCCATCCCACTGTTGGGAATATACCCAGAGGAATGGAAATCATCAAGTCGAAGGTATACCTGTTCCCCAATGTTCATCGCAGCACTCTTTACAATAGCCAAGAGTTGGAACCAGCCCAAATGCCCATCATCAGATGAGTGGATACGGAAAATGTGGTACATCTACACAATGGAATACTACTCAGCTATAAAAACGAATGAAATACTGCCATTTGCAACAACATGGATGGACCTTGAGAGAATTATATTAAGTGAAACAAGTCAGGCACAGAAAGAGAAATACCACATGTTCTCACTTATTGGAGGGAGCTAAAGATTAATATATAAATTCACACACACACATACACACACACACACACAAACCGGGGGGGGGGTAGGAAGATATAACAACCACAATTATTTGAGGTTGGTACGACAGGCAAACAGAGGGGACATTGTTGTGGGGGAGGGGGGGAGGGAGAAGGGAGGGAGGTTTTGGTGATGGGGAGCAATAATCAGCTACAATGTATATCGACAAAATAAAATTAAAAAAAAAATAAAATAAAATAAAAAAAAAAAAAGAAAATATTCTGCTGGATCATACCCAAATAAGGCAAATGCTTAGTTGTAGCCAATCAAGTGATTTCTTCACTTTGTGTGTTCAGCCTTTAAAAAGCCTGTGCTGTTCACTCTGCTAAAGAGGAACTCTCTGAACTTCTGGTTCTGAGTGCAGCCTGCTTCATGAATCATTCTTTGCTCAAATAAACTCTTAAATTTGAAAAAAAAAAAAAAAAAAAAAAAGAAAGACTGGAGTAGAAGTGCGTGCATTGGGAGCGAAGAGCTGGTTCTTGAATTGGTGCTTCTCCACCAACCCCATGGCAGGCTCCTGTTGCTGGCCAGAGGATATGGTAGTGCCTTTCTTCCTCTTCTCTGAGGCTTAGCAAAATTCCCTACTACAAGAAAAAGCATTTACCTGGTATCTGATTACTCTAGTGTAATGGCTATCATGTTGGGCGTTTGCAGGGTGAGATCTAGGGTGTGAGGAAGCATTTGTCAGCTGTTCAAGCCATGAAAAGTAGATGACTTTCCAATGTAGCTGCAATCACACAAGGGATTAATGCTAGGGGTAAACGTGGAGCATGAGCTTGGGCCTCCACCCCTGCTCAAGTGGAAATGAGCCGAAATACCTGAAAATGGCAACTAAAAATGCTGGAAGTGAAGATGAGGCTTTTGTCATTTGGAAGTGAGCTAGCCTCGATGAATGGCTTTGCACCTGTTTATCTGAAGAATCTTAAAATGATAATCCTAAGAGAGCCGAAATATTTATGGCGTTGAATAAGCCAGGGTTTGGGTATGGAGTAACAACCAAATCTGTGAGTTTTAGGGCCAATATTGATTAGAAGTTGGTAGAGTCTTTTTGTTCTTCAAGCAGATTAAACAGGCTTCACTTTTGCCTCAGTTATAAAGGGTTTTAATTTGTTAGCATAACTCCACATGACTGGAGGTTTAATAATGGGTGGTCTCAGCTTCGGCTTTGCATATCTAAAAACACCATGGAGCATACTCAGGCCTGTACCCTACAAAAGCAGCAATGAGAGTAATCAATTCTGAGGAGCTGATTGGACCGAGTACATCCCCTACCGATAGACACCACGACAGACTCCAGGAGAGTCTTTGAATCCGGGCCTTTCCTTTCTAGTAAATGAAATTTTCAGTTGAGAGAGCTGAGCTGTACAGCTGGATGGAGTTTGATAAGGGCAAGGCATTCCTAAGCCTTATCCTGGCTATCTCCTATGAATTTCTCGCATATTACAAATTGAGAAACAAAACTATTTGCTCACAGCTGGTACTGAGGTAAGGCATCCTCATTTGTGGCAAATGGCTTGCCAATGCTAAAAAAGGAATTCATTTTGTGTAGCTTAGATTACTGATTAAGTAGGCTCCAATTTGAGCTCTTTGAAACAACCACACTAAAATTAACCAAATAACTATGTTATTTTAAAATGGTGCTTAAAATGTATGAGGCAATCAAGAAATATGTGCCAAATGGAAGAATAAAACTGTCTTAATTGATGTTTCCAAGATGAAGAGGGACAGATAGGAGAAGATGGGAAGGGCTGTTGTATTTAATACTTGTGATTTGAGGATCTAATACTAGCCCTTGTGCTAATACTAGCCCTTGTGACACCAGCATTCATTCAGTTCCTCACTCCTAACACCCAAGAGTAATTCTGGGTATTTGAACCCTGCTTACAACCTTTCAGCAAGTCCTGCCTGGTCCACCTCCAAAATATAACCCAATTTGCCTACTTTATCCACTTCTACTGCCCCAGACTACTCCAGTAGCTCCTAACTGTTCTCCCTGTTCCCACCCACACCCCACTTAGCAGCTGCGTAGAGAGTCCCCCTGTCACTTATCTGCTTACAGCCCTCCAATGGATTCCTACCATCAGAGTCCACAGGGTGCTTTATGATCTGATCTCTGTCTCCTGTCACCCCTCGTTGTACCTTCCACCCCCTTGTCCAATACGCTGCAGATATATTGGCCTGGTGTTTGTTCCTCAAACATGCCTTGTGGCTTTTGTACCTGCTGTTCTCTCTGCGTTGGATGTTCCCACATGGTTTGTTGCTGCTTCTCACTCAGGTCACAGCTCAAATGCCACTCCTTACAGGTGCCCTCCCTCATCTCCTTAGCCCCTACTCAGTCACTCTTCTTCAAGTTACCATGCTTTATTCCCTGCACAGTGTTTATCACCATCCGATATTCTCTGTTTTATTTGCTTGCTGTCTGTCTCCCTCTAATAGAGGCAGTGACCTTGCCTGCCTTATTCACCTTTGTGTCCCCAGCACCTACTCATTCTTAGCTAATAATTGTTGAGTGAATGAAGTGGATGTTACTCTTTCTCTGCAATTTTCTTCTATTAGGATTGTGACGAAGAAAGTCAGAAAAATGTACCATGCGGCAGTTAGTAGGAAACCAAGATCATCTACTCCTGTTCCTTCACCTTGGGATGGGGAAGTTGAGGATGGAGTTCCAGGGGACTTGCCCAGTGTCTCTCAGCTCATCAGAGGCAGAGTCCAGAATAAAGCCAGGTCTTGTGATTGAATCTGGCACCCTCTCTACAAAAACTACGGATGGGGCCAGGCTCCAAAACAATTGGACTTTGTGGCTGAGTAGCAATAAAAAGGAATATATGATGAAAGGTGAAGGAAAGCCTGAGAAGAAAATATGATAAGGCCTCTTAGAACAACAGGGGTAGGAAAAAGATCCCATAATAACAAATAAAGGAAACTACGTGTGTGTGTGTGTGTGTGTGTGTGTGTGTGTGTTATGGGGGGGTGGGGGGAGTAGCCATTATTATCAGCAGTGAAAGTAATGAGTCCAATTGAACGGGTTCTACACCAGCCACTCTGCAACAACATTCTGTGTGTGTAGAAAGGGTGTGGTGGCCGCTGTAGGACAACAGGGACAGGGAGGCACTGTGGCAGGCTCAGGAGGGCACACCCTGCAGATATTCACATTTACCTCTTAACTGCAATTCAGCCCAGACAGCCAGTTAGAATCTCCTGACATAAACCCTCAGAATTTGGGTTGCTTGGGTTATACCAAATCTATAACGAACTTCAATTGTGGGCCAGTGCTGAGCAGGAAAGGCTTCTAAATCTAAGCCATTTTCTTTTTCTCCCAAAGCTGTGCCTAGGGTTTGGCAAACCAATGGCTATTCAGGCAGAAAGTGACTCAGGCAATGGTGGGGAGAAGAGGAGTTTGGCTTGTTGGCTAGTGCTACCTGCTATGTGCTCTGTATACACACACCTGTGCACACACACCCCATTGTTTTCTTCATACAGGCTCCAGGCTGTGAAGATTATGTCTGGGCCCTAAAGACTATTTAATAGGCCAAAAGAGGCCATCTTTGGCTTCTGGGATGTAACCCCAGAATCTGTCATTAAATTAGGAAGAAATTCAGAATTAGGTTGGAGAGCAAGGTCAATGGAAAAAGTCAGGGGCAAGAGTTCTCGTCATTAATGTCAAGGATGGATATAGAGAGACAAATCAAAAGGGTAGAATGAAATTAAAGGGAGAACCCTGCTTTCAATTAAAGGATCTTTGTAAGGTAAGAAGACTGCTCATTTCTCAGGGTTCCACTGATCAGTCTACTTTAAGTTTTAACTTACTCTCCCTATGCAATAAGCTGGGGGTGGGGTGGGGTGGATATTCTGGGTAGAAAATAAAACAAAACCAACCAAACAAAAAACCATTACAAGGGGCCCACTGAAACAGTACTTGCTTTCTGTGCAGGTGAACCTGACTCCAGAGGAATTTTCTGAAAAATAGTAACATGAGATCCTAAGACTTAGTTTACTTTTGGTGGGGGAAAAAAAAATGGAGTGCGATAGAACTTCCTTTAACTTATTGCACTATTTGCCAATGATCACTGCTGTTAGTTAAATTTCAATTTGATTAATAGAGGATGAATGTCTTTAATAAACAGGGAGGGAGAACAGTTAAAGTAAAATTGCTTTGTGGCAGAAGGAGCTGCTCAACCTCATGCAAACTCTTCCTGCCCTACTTTCTTAAATCATACATAGGCTACCTTGCTGGTCTTTGTTCTTTTATTGCCTATTTGACAATGTAGATAAGATTGCAGGCCTGAAGCCCAGTGAAGAGGCTGTCCTCATGGAGGGGTAGCCTGTTATGGGGTTTGTAGCCCAGGCAGGGTAAGGAGGTCTGTCCACACTGGGGCAGTATGATCTGGGGAATCAGAGCTGGAGTGGAGGGATGAGGCACCCATGTGGAGCCAGGCTCAGGGTGTTGGTTTCCAAACAGGGCAGGAAGGGCAGCTCAGTGCAGGTGATCAGAGAAGAGATGCAGTGAGGAGATCTCCTACCAACCAGTGGGGCCTGGTACGAGATGTGGAAATGTGGGTGGGGTGAAGGGAGCTTATGGGATAGGGAAGGGTGGCAGTAGTAATAAGAACTTGGTTACAGAGAGGAGCATCGATTAGATAAGGAGACATATCAAGAATAATGGGCACCAGGTTTCTCACTGTCAGTGAGCAGTGCTGTAAATATAGTAAGGGAGAAAAAACAGGATGAACTCTGTGGTGTTTGATTGGAATTGGCACTATTGGTGTAAATTTATTGTGTGTGTGTGCCCATAACTAGATAGAGCTCAGTTTACCAAGAATCTGGAAGCAGTGACACTCCATTAGCAGTAGGATTGTACTAGTCTGTTTCTGTTGCTTATAACAAAATACCTGAAACTGGGTAATTTATAAAGAAACAATATTTATTGCTTACAGTTTCGGAGGCCAGGAAGTCCAAAGTCCAGGGAACACATCTGGTGAAGGTCTTTCCTTGGTGGTAACTCTACAACAATGCAGGGTATCACATGGCAAAATAACAGAAGTAGAGAGAGAGATAGCATCTCATGTTTTCTCCTTTTAAAGCCCTCAGAATCACACCCCAAACTACCATTAAACCATCAACTTATTAATTCATTTACTTGGGCATGGTCCTCACAATCTAATCACCTCTCCAGGGCCCCACCTTTCAACTACCATATTGGATTTCCCACCCTCTTAACACTGTTATTAGTGGGGATTAATTTTCTAATACATGGGCTTTGGAGGACACAATTCAATCCACAGCAAGGGCTCTAAATTCTAGTGAAAGAAACAAGGGTTCCTTGGAGAAGTGGCTGATTCCAGGGCTAGGACAATGAAAATACAATTAGAAATTACCATGTGTTTGTTTTTCTTTTTTTGGAGGCCTTCCACCCCATAGAACCGTCTATGTTTTATTTGTTTTCTCTACACATACAGCCTAGCACACAATAGGTCCTTATTTAAATATTTGATGAATGAATAAATGACATTTTCACTTTCATCTTTTGGAAGACTGTAAAATACAGAAAGCTTCAGACAACTTTTACCTTAAGTTTTTATGGATTAACATCACCATGCTTAATATTTTAGCAGGAATTTTATTTTAAGCCAATTCTGTGCTTTGACTCAGACATTGGACCTGAATATGTGTGTGTTTATCGAGTACTTTGGGGAATAGGAGAATTACACAAGTCAAGAATTTTTTTTTAAATAAAAACATTAGAAAATTTTCCAAGATTTTAATTTTGTAAAATTCAAGAAAGGCTTAACTTAATTTTTCTGTTACTCAGGTATCAGTCTTGGCCAAGAGATTTCCATGGAATTTTTCACATGCTCAAGTCTTACATATTATTCAGAAATCTTTCTTTTTTCTTTGAAAGTCAACTGTCTATTGACAATGGAAGTCTACCGAGAGAATACATAAGTGGAGAATGCCAAATTATGAGGGTCATACACAGAAATACAGTTGTTCCTCCCTGCATTCCCTGTCTGGGTTAATGGCACCACAATTGGTCTGTCATCCAAGACAGAAAACTAATGGTGGTCATAGGTTCCTCTCTCTCTTTATAAACCTCATGCCTCCCACAAAGCACACATACACAGTGAAGCCCATTGTCTTATCATCCTTACCTATGAAATATCTCTCATCTCTGTCCAGGACCAGCTTGATGGATGTCCAACCTGTGCAGTTGCACAGGGCCTCTCCCTCAGCAGGGCTCTATATTTGGGGTTTAATGCTCTGTAGTTACCTTGAAACTCTTAATAATTTTATCTTCAAATTTCTGTTTCATAAGTGAAGTCCAGTGGGACAATGGAGCATGTACTAGGGAGCTAGGAGCCTGGGTTCATGGTGGTCCCACCTCCTGCCAACTCCAGTGGATGGATCTGGGTTGTCCCCTCGCATGCTTCCCAGTGCCTGGCCTGCCCAGCCTTCCCCTCCCGGCTTAGGGGCCTGCATGCTAGCCCCAGAAGATTGGATGAGGTCAGTCATTAGCATCCTGTAGCATCCTGGGGCAGGGCCTGGTAGCTGCTGTTCCTGTCCCAGGCTAGCAAGTCCATGGTATGCCTTATGGGTAGCCAGCTGGATGTGGTTTTTGGGTGGGAGCAAGCTTCCTGCCTACCCCCATCCAGTACCCAGTGCGCCCTGGCTTCGAGGTTTAAGATCCTTGAAAGTTACCTGTCTGCCAGAGTTTGAGGCTGTATGCCAGTGGAAAGAGGTGTAAACTGGTTTGAATTCCAGACCCACCCCTCAAGGGGGTAGCATATTAACCAGGCGGCTGGTGGGAGGCGCACCTTGTAGCCATCAGGCCCAAGCAAACACACTTGTGGCCTACCTCGTGAGATGAGACCCCTGAGCACTCACCCCAGGAGTGGTTGGTGCCCTGGAGCATACCCTCAGCTGGCTCTGTGCCTGGGGGAGGCTTTTCTCTTCCTTTCAACCTTCCTGAGTCTGACCTGTATTTGTATGTTCTGGCCAGCTCCAGGTATGAGCCATGAAGTACAAGTTGTGGTGATTCTCCATATGAGTTGGATTCTCTAATATTTGTATTTAAAACTGGCATTTGCACAGTTTAAATTGCACATTGCTGACAGATAAAATTCATGCTAATAATGTAGAATTTCATTGTTCTTTACTAAGAAGGCCTTTCATAATGTATTTTAAAAACACCACGACAAGAGAGAGATCATGGAAGAAAGGAAGAGCTTTATATGTACTGTTCTTGTCACTCTTCCCTTTGAACAAGGGGCTCTGCATTCTCATTTTGGGCAACACAAATGATGTAGCTGGTCCCATCTCTGCTTCTCTCTCTTCATCCCCACCGCTACTTACTTGTTTCAGGCCCAAAGAGAAGTCCGAGAGGCTTCTCTATCTCTCTGCCTCTCATCTTCGTGCCCTTCTACTCCAATGAATTCTCCAGTCTGCAAAAGTAGTCTTTAAAAATGAAAAGTCTATTGGTGTCTTCTCTGCCCTGTGTAAACTACATAATAAAGTTTTAGCTGCCCTCCAGCCTAGCAAGTCCTTGTAAGATCTGGCCTTTGCCACCTCTCCAGCCCTGTCATTTTCCAGGATTCTCCGTGCTCCATCCATGGAAAATATCTCTCAGTGGCTGTGCATTCTGTGCTCTGCTGATGCTGTGTCCAGCACTGTGTCCTCTGCCTCAAGTGCTCACCCAGTATTAGTAAAGTGCTGACTTCCTAATAGGAGCTTACCGCTCTTGTCTCAGCTCAGGTACACTTACCTCTAATGCTTTCTTGGATTGCTCCAGGTAGTTAGGCACTTGCCTCTTCTCTTTTCTGTGCTGGCCTTTGTATATTTCTATTGCAGTATATACATTATATTGTATTATTGATTTTTTTTTCACATTTCTTTCTCATTCTGTATCTATGAGCACCTTGAAGGCAAGTTCTATTTCTTTTTTATTCATATTCATTAATTTATTTATTCAAATAGTATTTGTCGAGTGTCTCCTACGTCCTAGGCACTTTTAGGCTGAGAATACAATAGAGAACAGCAAAAAATACATAGAGTCCCTGGGTTGATGGAGCTACAATTTGGTCATGGATACAGAACCTTAAGAGAATGACACAGCAGATTAAATTTTAACTGAGCGAGGTGCTTTGAAGGGAGCTTCATGGAGGAAACAGAGACTGCATTCCTGAGGAAGGGGTGGTTAAGCAGAAAGCTGATGGACAAGTGGGAGTCCACCAGACAGGGCTTGGGGAGCGGTTCCAGGAAGAGGAAATAGAATGTGTAAAAATTACGTGGTAGGAGACACTGAAGGAAATGCAAGGAAACCTGTGGAGCTTAAAGCCTGATGAGACAGAATGTGAAATGAGGTCAGAGAGGTAGGTGGGGCCAGAATTTGTGCAACATAAACTCAAGGAGTAAAAAAAAAGACTAGACTGAGAAGAATTTGAGCATACTTCCCAGTGGTAAAATCAAATGTGTCTGATCATACCAGCAAGGTGACAGTATGGAAAATCAGTGCTTTTATAAAATACTCTCTTTTAGGATGCTGGGGACAAATTTCCAGAGGACAGTTTGGCAATGTGTATTGTAAACCTTCCAATAATACCTTTTGACACAAGAGTTCCACCTCTAGGAACTTATACCAAGGAAATAATCAGAAGAAGACACTAATATAGAGTCATTTAGACTTTGTGTGAAAGACAGTTTTGAAAATGGGAAATTACTTTTTTTCCCCTTTCCTGAAGGAATTCCTCTTAATTTTTCTTTCTTAATATACAAATTAGTTTATTAATCTTAATAGATTTTTCTTCTGCCCATGTCCATAATAAGGTGTCGTAATCACACAGTTTTTGGGGGGGAGGGAGAGGGGGACATATTCCCTTTTGTCTTAGGTTTTTGGTCTCCTATAACAAAATACCATAGACTGGAGGCTTATAAACATAGAAATTTGTTTCTCACAGTTCTGGAGGCTGGGAAGTCCAAGACGAAGACACTGGCAGATTTGGTGTCTGGTGAGGGTCCTCTTCCTGCTTCATAGACATGGTGGTTTCTCACTGTGTCCTCACATGGTGAAAGGGGAGAATGAACTTCCTTGGGTTTATTTTATAAAGACCGTAATCCCACATGACCTAATCACTTCCCAAAAGGCCCCACCTCTTAATATCATTACATTGGAGATTAAGATTTCAACATATGGATTTTGGGAGAACATAAACATTCAGACCATAGCACCTTCATTTCTTCAAAAGAATCACATAATTTAAGGCCAATGGAAGGGCAATGCCAAATCATTTGGTATCCTTGGAGAGCTTAAGCTTGATGGGTTTCTACCTCACTACAAATAAGTCATTGTTTGTTTGGTCGATATCTTAGTTGATTTCAAATATGATAAGGCCATGGTTAAGAATGTAGGAATATAAAAAAAGTTAAATTATTCAATTTAAACCACAAGTCTTGGGGGATCTTGTTATTTCATGTGCCATTGGGCAGTCACAGATCAATCACTGCCCATTTGAGGCAACTGTTTTAAGTAATATGATTTTGCAACATGGCAGCTTGGACACTGCTGCTTACACCTGCAAGTGATATGGGTCATGTAAAATGCTTCATGTGATATGATGCTCCTAGCACATGGATAACAGCCTTCAGGTAAATCTGACTTTTAAAAATGATTTAAATGTGTTTCCATGCATTTTAGAATGTCATCAAGAACTAGGGCTACTAACCATTACACTAGAGTAGATTATAACCATATTAATATTCAGCATCATTGTACTCAACAGGGCTCATTTATCAACCCTAAGATTCAAGAACACAGGTTCTGCCTGCTTCCAACATTCACCTAACTAGGAAAGAGGAGATAAATTAACTTCTCTGAACCTGTATTCTTATCAGTGAATTGGAGATAATAATAGTATCATTCCACCAGGTTCTTTATGGAGATTAAATGAGCTAATACAGATAAGGACTAAGCCATGTCTGGCTTACCATAAGCCCCAAATGATGTAAAACATCTATATTCACAATAGAGAGGTACCACGAGAGATGAAAATTTTCCAAATTAAAAGAAGTTTTTAATCTACTGGGAAAAAAATGTTATTGAGGAAAAGGAGACATTTTTAAATCTGCCCTTGAACTTCTGGCTTCAAGCAACCTAGTCTTTTCATTGCTAGCCAAAAAGTGACAGAACTGCCAGTGTCCAGGTATGAGAGGAAGGAGGCAGCCCTGGGGGTATAGAAGGGGGAAGTAGTGGGGGCTAACAATTTTGTGCTAGTGGGGAGGCCATGAGAGACAATTTGTGGAGGACAGTTTGAAGGAAGCAAACTTTGAGTCAACATAAAGGATGAATGGTTACCTTGCAAGAAGTCATCTCTAGATAGCCATGATTAAATCCACTTGGTTGAGCTGCTGTGAAAATTGAGATAATCTATGTAAACAACAGTCCTTCAACATTGTCTAGCACTTACCAAAATGCTATTATTATTCACAATGTTATTTCTTTATTTGTCCTCCAGTACCTACATCTCTCACTATTTTTTATTGATGCTCAACACCTGTATTAATTTGTTTCTGTAGCTTATAACGGGAAACCAAGTGATTTACAAAGACATACCATTTATTTCTTACAGTTTTTTTTTTTTTGACTGGTAAGGGGATTGCAACCCTTGGCATGGTGTGGTCTGCACCACGCTCAGCCAGTGAGCGCACCGGCCATCACTATATAGGATCCGAACCTGTGGCCTCAGCGCTACCAGCGCCGCACTCTCCCAAGTGAGCCACGGGGCCGGCCCATATTTCTTACAGTTTTGAACACTGGGAAGCTCACAGTCCAGGGAACACATCTGGTGAGGGCCTTTTTCTTAGTGGTGACTCTACACAGCAATGCTGTGTATCACATGGTGAGAATGGTCTGAGCAAGAGAGCTAACTTGCTCACTCGCTCTCCTCATAAAGCCATCAGAACCACTCCCATTATCCCCCATTAAACCATCAACCCATTACTCTATGAATAGATCAATCCATTCACTAGGGCACAGTCCTCACAATCTAATCATCTTTAAAGGCCCCACATTTCAATTACTATAATTGGATGCCCACCCTCTTATCACTGTTACAATGGAGATTAAGTTTCCAAAACATGAACTTTTGGGGAACACATTTGACCATAGCAGCACCTTTCTGGGTTCTTTTTTCTCCTTACCTATCCTGGTGCTCAGCCTGTCATTTTACAGTAACATCCTCCAGCCCTCTGGATCCTCTGCCATCAGGACCCAAGACTGGTTGCTGAAATGGAGGGGGTGTCATGAGAATTACACTGCATGTCTGTGTTGTCAAATGGAAAATCAGCTTTTCTGCAATGATGTTGAAGCTAATGCTATTTGCTCTGGAGTCAGAGGGCCCTGGGTTCAAATCCTGAATCTAGTATTTGACACTTACACAGCCTCAGACAACTTAGCATCTCTGTGCCTAACTTTGCTTATTTATCAAATTTGGCTACAATATCTATTGTGCTGGACATCTTTCACGTGCTCTACCAGATGTCACTTTACCCTTCTCCCCGCTGTTCTGTGCTCTGGAAGGCATCAATAGGCTCCTTTACCCTTTGGCTTCCACATGGGGAGTAGCTGGGCTCGGTTCACACACTGGTTCAGACTTCTTCAAATACAGTTCTAATGTCACTACTGTACAGAAAAACTTGCCCATAGAATAAAGTCTAAACATACAGCCTGTAAATGAACAGGATGTGACTCCTGATCTGATAGGAGTCTAACTTTTGTCTCCATTTGTTTCTTCTGATGTACCCTCATGCTGATGAAACTGGATTACTCACTCACTATTTCCTGACCATACTCATGCAATTCCCTGCCTTCATGCTGTGTTTCTGCTGTTTCCTGCCAGATCCTGACCTGTGCATAGTAAAACCTTACCCACTGCTCAAGGCCTAGCACAGATGCCTCTAAGTCGCCCCCCATCCCCCACTCCCAAACATAGGAACGGGTCTCTTGCAAGAACTCCCGTATCACTGTGTGTGTACTTTTCTTACAGCACTTTATCATTCCTGCTTGTATTGTAATTACATGCTTTATTTCTCATGCTGTTTTGTAAGTTCTGGGGTGGGGGAGGAATGTCTGTGTTGTACTCATCCTGTGCCCCCCACCATTACTTGCCCACAGAGGCTGCTCCATAAACACTTCATGAGTGACATGTGTTGTGTGTGTTGGTGGTTGAGGACCATATGGTGATTGAAAGAATAATGCAAGCTGGCATTATGAATTCACTTATACTGTTGGAGTGAGCAGGACTGAAGCCATGTTGGGACCTAAAAGTGCATGGGCTTTAGAAAAAAAAAAAAATAGACAGTTTTTTTCTTAGCATGCATTTCTCTGAGTTCCCTCTTTTCCCATAGTCTGGCCATTCTCCTTCAGGTTTTCTAGAGAGATGGGTTAGCCTAACACCATCCTCCTCAGGTCATGGGTATCCTTGAATAAAAGCTGATTTCCTATTCTACCAACAATATGACTTTTCAGTTGTTTGTTCTCTTTTATGTTTGGGTGGCAGGCTGCTGGACTCGGGCTCAGTAATAAGATTTTGGCAAGCCTCAGCCAGGAGCTGAATGCCCTGGGTTCTGTAACAGATTTTGGTAAGTCAAGCCAGAAGCTCAGCATCCTGGGTGGCCTAGCCCCCCGACTTCTGTGGGAGTGAGGCTGGGTGGGTGCCAGCTGCCCATGGTAGGCCAGCCCTGTGGCTGGGATTTTGGGGACTTTCCCTGATCTTCTAGCAGAAGCGTTAACCACCGATTCCCCACCTTTCAGCTGGTGAAGGAAGGCAGCATGAGCAAGGGATCAATGGGCTCAGAGCTGTTAAGTCTCATTGGGAGTCCTCTTTCTACACCATTCGACTGTTAAAAGGTACCATTTGGGTGTGAGAGTTGGTTCTTCGGCACTGTTTGTTTAAGGAAGAATTGACTTTTCTGCACCATTTGTTTGTTAAAAGTACCATTTTTTGGTGTGAGAAATGGCTCAAGGACTAATAACTGGCTTTCTCCCCAAAGGAGTTTGTTTGGTTGTTTGGGAGAGTTCTGTCTCTTTGTGTTTGAGCAACTATGTTTGTGCCTTTTGGTCATTAAAGACCTGATGACCAAAAAGAAAATACTTTTTTAATCTGAGTTTCTCTTGGCAAGCTTGAGAAACAAATGATGACCTGAAAATTATAATTGGCTAAGTCTCTGGACAAAATTTGTCTATGTGTGCATACAGTTCTGTAAGTGTTAAAACAGAAACTCGCTGTTTATGGCATTCCAGCCAAGATAAGGAAAAAAACCTGGTAGAAAAAATTAAGGTCACTTGGAGATTTTGTTTTTCTGATACAATTCAGCCAGTCCTAGTTATGTGTAAATATTTGAGAATTTAACTCTAAACTTATTTGAAACTGAAGGAAAAATAAAGGGTAAAGATATTATTCTTTGCAAATCAGACTGCTATGAAAATTGCTTTATCTGAGGTCTGGTCCATAGCCTTTACTGGATTACCTATCAGGGAAAATAAAGTTTAGCCATATGAACAAGTCCCGCTATGTCTGAAGTATGATTTGGTTTCAATTGTCTTTCATAAACTGGTGAGTCTATACTACTAGCTCATGACTAAAGTGAAAGCTATAAGATCTTTGTTTGTATGTATGTATATATGTCTAGGTGTGTTTACACATATGTATATGTATTATGTTGTATGTTGTGTTTTGGCATCTGGAGCAAATTGCTTTGGTATGCATGCCAGAAATTCCCTTGCCTCGCTGTTCGGGCTTTTAGCTGTTTGTTGGTACCATCTGGTGAGTGAAACAGTTGTTGGACTTACTTTGTTTTGGTTTTTGTGGTTGTTTGTTTGAATTGTATGTTGAGTTTTAGAAATGGGATAAACATTCATAAATAAAATATTGATATATGGCAGACAGTTCAAAGTTACTTTTTTCCTAAGATTACACTAAAAATTAAGGTTATTAAGAGTTAAGAGTCTAATTAGTATATATAATTCTACATGCAAAGTGTACCAAAAAATAAGATGTGTTTTTAAGGTGAGAAAGGGATCAGTAAGTAGGAAAAGAGGGAGATGTGAAGAAAGTTATGGATATAAAGATGTAGTTTTGGTGCCGACCCTGTGGCACACTCGGGAGAGTGCGGCGCTGGGAGTGCAGCGGTGCTCCCGCCGCGGGTTCGGATACTATATAGGGATGGCCGGTGTGCTCACTGGCTGAGCACAGTGCGGATGACACCACACCAAAGGTTGCGATCCCCTTACCGGTCACAAAAAAAAAAAAAAAAAAAAAAAAAAAAAAAAAAAAAAAAGATGTAGTTTTGGTTAGGAAGGTTAAAAAGAAAAGAGAATCATTGTGTCTTGTATAGTGAACTTTTGTCCTAAAGCAAAATGACTGGTTATTTTAGGTAAGAAGAAATATAGGACAAAATAGAAAGTCTAAAGCATGTTATGGAAATGCCTAAGTCATAATAATGGTTTGTGAAGGGTGAATTTATAAAAGAATTTTGTGTGTGATTGAGTTGGCTATAATTAGAAGGGAATTATTTCTGTCTTTCTAAAGATTGAACTTTGAGATTAAAAAGACACTGATATAGAACTAAATTTTTTCACCTATGTTAAAACGAAGTTTTCTTGAAGTATTGATCTGCTCTTAGTAAAATTGCAAGAAGTTTTGATGTTTCTCTAAGGGCATCTACAATCAGATTCATGGAAAAGACTATAACAAGTGCTCTTAAACACAGGTTTCAAATAATTTTAAGATCAATGGACAAAACAAAAGTTTTTCAGAACTCTAATAAGAAATCTGATGGGTTTATAAAACTGCTAATCAAGATCAAGCAAAGCAAAAATTGGTTACATGAAGTTAAATAACTGATAAAGATAATGCTTTTATGACTTTCACATAAAACATTGTTGTTTCTTTACTTAAATGTTTTGTTTTCTAGATTTAAGGAAACTTTCTCTCTTAAGCTATCATAACCTACAGCAATTTGCTAAAATATACTTTCATAAACAAACATGTAAGCATTTGTTTTTTCCTCCCCATTTGATTCCTCCAAAATTTGAAAACTTTTTGTCAGTATCCTTATGATTTTTTGGCAACATGATTATTTACATAAGTTCAGTAAACATTTGCTCTGTCTTTGTAGCAGGATACAATTGGAAACACTGGTTATAAAATAGCACGTCTCCTAAGTTCCCGACCCCACCTGTTGCCCTAATTTGGCCTGGGACCTGGGACTAAAACTTCCCAGCAATGAGGGATCAGTCTACCTGTGAATGAGCCTTCCCAGCACTGATGGATCAATACAAAGAAAAGTAGGACCTTCTCAATCAGAAAATTAATCATCAATGCTTTCATGAGGAACATTTTGATCAAAAATGGGGAAACGATGTTTTGGCTACACAAGCAGTTCTCTAAAGTATTCACAGCCTTGAAGTGGGGGCTCATGACTTGAATGAAACATCCTGTTCCTAAACAAAGAATTAATGTAAGTTCTTAAAATTGTTGATGTACCAATTAATGTATAGCTTGCTAACTTCAAGCTGCCTGTTGCCAATCAATTGCTAAGACAATAGATAGATAAACAAATGACCTTGGTCCACCCCATCACTCCAATCAGGTACCAAAAGCTATGTCCTCCATCATATCAAAAAGTTCCATTCTGAATTAACCCTTTCTTCACCCTAACTCAGCTTGAAGCAGTAAGATGAGTCATCTGCCCATTCCATAGAAATGGAAGGAAATATTGACAGTGGGGAGTAAGAAGGATTGAAACCATGTTGGGACCTAAAATTGCATGAGCTTTAGAAAAAAACAAAAGGATATATGCATTAGCATGCATTTTTCTTAGATGCATTTCTCTGAGCTCCTTCTCTTCCCATGGTATTTGATATTTTGAACCTTCGTTACAGAGCAAGATGACATTACTTACATAAATGTAAAATTATCTTCTAGTCATCCAGGAGCTGCAAACTTGCCACGAAATGCATACTATCCACATCCTGAGAAACCAAGGAAGTCAGCAACAAGGCTATGCTGATGCTACTCTGAAGCAAATCAAACTCTTACAGGACCGACCGAAGGTAACATCAAAGACAAGAACAGAAGCCAGAAGGAGTCTTGGCAGCAATTTGCAGCTGGCCTCTTACATGTCCCCCTCTCTCCTACATTTCATTTCCTACACTCCATTCCCTCACCCCCCCCTCTTCAAAAACCCCTCAGAAAAGCTGACTTCCTATTTCACCAACAATTTAACTTTTGAGCCATTTGTTTTTGTTTTGTTTTCTTCTGAGGGGGTGGCAGGCAGCCGGACTTGGGCTCGGTAACAAGATTTTGATAATCCTCAGCCAGGAGCTGAATGCCCTGGGTTCTGTAACAGCACAACACTTTTTAATAAGTACTTCTTTTGGGGATTCTTCAGCTGCAGAACTAAATATTGCGTATCTGTACAGGACTGCTTCTGGGGGGAAGGGAAGGGATGAAAATTTGTAAATTCATCTTTAATCTCTCCTCTGGATCATTGCTACTTATAGTTCATGACCAAACATTGTCTACAAAGGCTCACTAGGAGTAGCTCTGCAAGATGATTTTCCACAGCAGATGACAGGCTCTGGGGGAGGAGAAAGTGTGAAGGGAAAGTGTAAAGAGAAAATTGCACTTTTTGCCTGCCAAATGGGGTAAATAGAACACATTCTCTACACTGATGTTTTTGATTCCCCCTTAACATTAGAATGTACTATGATAAATTCACAGTAAGGATTTTGTGATAAACTCAGCCAAGATGCATTAAACTTGCACTCTGTGTCCCCACACTGCCACATGCTTTGGGGAATAGCAAGGACTTAAGGCAAGATCTCTTCCCCTAATTTATTGCTCAAGTTTATGTGGGAAGCAAGATCTAAACATCACCATAAATATCAAGGAGGCATATGGATGAGTTCATCATTTGACAATTCTGCCCTAAAGCCATTTATGAGTCTAAAGTATTTTAATATAATTTGAGGTGACATTAGATGAGACAGATTCTCCATGCCTGAGTTACTCTCCAGGAACAAATATTATGCCTTTAAGGTAGTCAGGGCTAAAAAATCACAAACTTGGAAATGGGGCCAAATGTTTTTTTTTTTTTTTAATTTTTAAATTTTTTTTTTAACTTTTATTTTGTCGATATACATTGTGGTTGATTATTGTTGCCCCTTACCAAAACCTCCCTCCCTCCCCCCTCTCCTCCCTCCCCCCCAACACTGTCCTTTCTGTTTGCTTGTTGTATCAACTGCAAGTAATTGTGGTTGTTATATCTTCTCCCCCCCCAGATTTTTTTTTTTGTGTGTGTGTGTATGAATTTATATATTAATTTTTAGCTCCCACCAATAAGTGAGAACATGTGGTATTTCTCTTTCTGTGCCTGACTCGTTTCACTTAATATAATTCAACATTGGGTGCGTACATATTTGTGATTGTTATGTCTTCTTGATGGATCAGTCCTTTTATCGTTAAGTAGTGTCCCTCATTGTCTCTTTTTATGGTTTTTAGTTTAAAGTCTATTTTGTCAGATATAAGAATAGCTACTCCAGCTCGTTTTTCTTTTCTGTTTGCATGGTAAATCTTTTTCCATCCTTTCACTCTTACTCTTTGTGAATCTTTATGGGTGAGGTGGGTCTCTTGTAGGCAGCATATAGTTGGGGCCTCCTTTTTAATCCAGTCAGTCAGTCTGTGTCTTTTGATTGGGGAATTTAAGCCTTTTACATTAAGAGTTGTTATTGAAAGGTGTTGATTTATTCCTAGCATTTTATTGGTTGTTTTGTTGTCTTAGGTGTCTTTTGTTCCTTGCTTTCTGATTTACTGTTTGGTTTCTGTGTTTGTTGGTTCCTTAGGTTGCAGATAGCATTTTTGTTTGTTTGTTTTCTCTTCATGAATGCCATTTTTATTATACTAGTGGGTTTTGATTTTTCTTGGGTTTTTATGGCAGTGGTAGTTATTTTTCAGGAAACAAATCCAGTACTCCCTTGAGGCTTTCTTGTAAGGGTGGTCATGTGGTAGTGAACTCCCGCAGTTTTTGTTTGTCTGAGAAATATACTATTTGCCCTTCATTTTGGAAGGATAGCCTTGCAGGGTAGAGTATTCTTGGCTGGCAATCTTTGTCTTTTAGTATTTTGAATATATCATCCCATTCCTTTCTAGCTTTTAGGGTTTGTGATGAAAAGTCTGATGTTAGCCTGATTGGGGCTCCCTTATAGGTGATTTGATGCTTCTCTTTTGCAGCTTTTAAGATTCTCTCTTTGTCTCTGAGTTTTGTCAATTTGACTATAACATGTCTTGGAGAGGGCCTTTTTGGGTTGAATACGTTTGGAGATCGTTGAGCTTCCTGGATCTGAAGATCTGTGATTTTTCCTATACCTGGGAAGTTTTCTGCCACTATTTTGTTGAATATGTTTTCAATGCAATCTCCGTTTTCCTCCCCTTCTGGGATACCCATGACTCGGATATTTGAGCGCTTAAGGTTGGCTGATATCTCTCTCAGATTTTCTTCAATGTCTTTGATTCTTTTTTCTTTTTTTTTTTGTCTGCTTGTGTTATTTCAAACAGCTCATCTTCAAGTTCAGAGGTTCTCTCTTCAACTTCGACAAGCCTGCTGGTTAAACTCTCCGTTGTGTATTTTATTTCGCTGAATAACTTCTTCAGTTCAGCAAGTTCTGCTATATTTTTTTTTTCAGGACATTGATTTCCTTGTACATTTCCTCTTTCAGGTCCTGTATACTTTTCCTCATTTCATCATGATGTCTAGCTGAGTTTTCTCATATCTCATTTAGTTTCCTTAGAATTATCACTCGAAATTCCTTGTCAGTCAATTCAAGGGCTTCTTGTTCTATAGGATCTACAGTTTGAGATTTATTAACTTTTGGTGGTGTACTTTCTTGATTTTTTGTATTTCTGGTATCTTTTTTTTGATGTTTATTCATTGTGGCAGGGGGTTTCACAGTCCACCCGTTTGAGACTATTGACTAACTAGGATGTTACTGTGGTTGCCAATTTGGTATGGCTACCTCCGTGGCTGCTCAGTTGGCCTCTAGTGCTTTGTGTGTGTGGTTGCCTCGGGTCTTGGGCCTCTCCGGGGAGCCACCTCTCTAGTCAGCTTGGACTCTGCTGGGCTGCTGGATCACGGGGTGGTACCGCAGGGTGTGTGATCTCTGCTGAGCTTCCTCTTCCCGTGCAGGACTTCTCCCTGTTCCCTGCGCTCTGGCCCGGGCTGTTGGATCACACAGTGGCGACCCCACAGGGTGTGTGGTTTCTGTTGAGTCTCTGCCTCCCTAGCCGGACGTCTCCCTGCTCTGTGCGCACTGTGCTGGGCTGGGGCGTGTCTTCTGCACCCCTCGTCTATCAGCTGGGTCTTCAAGACCCTGCTCGGTACCGCCTCACCCAGGAAGTCTACCAGGTTTCTGCGAGGCGCAGATGACCGGTTGCTCTGGGTGCCTTTGTAGCACTGTGTAGATCTTTCTCGGGACTTATCACCTTCCTCCTGGTATCATGGTTATTTGTGTACTTGTCTTATTTCCCACACCGGAGGGTGAGCTCCTCGGGGGAGGAGGGGAGGAGCCCGCAGCACACGGTTCACCTTTGAATCCCCCTGGTGCAGACCGAGTCCAGTGCCTGCCTGCAGTCAGCTCTCCGGCAGGTTCAAGTGAACTTGGGAACTCTCCAACCACACTATTCCTAACCAGAAATCAGTTAGGCGTTTTTCCGAACTGGTGGCCACAGAGATGGTATCTGCCTCCCAGTAACAGGAAGTTTACCGGGGCCGGAGCCCAGGGTGCGGTGGAGTGACAGTTGGCCCAGCCCGTACTTCCTTGTCCTCCCGAAGCTGGCCGGGGACGCCCCACGCCACCAGCCCCGCTAGAGAACCGCGGAGGGAGTGGGAGGGGAGGCCGGCCCGCAGGTGGGGCCAAATGTTTTAATCTGTTTTAAAGCAAGCTTCAGTGACTACCTGCATTTCTAACTCCGGACTTGCCCTTTAGTTCTGTCTCTTATCTCAGAAACTCAAACTGACACTGCTGGCTGTAGCTATTTGAGGGAAGTGCCCAGAATGGTGGTGGATCTTGTGGGCAGACTACAGAGGCACAGCTGACCCATTGGGGCTGTTGCTGGCAGGAGAGAGGAGCAGGTTGGATTACCAAATGCCAAGCAAGAGGAGTACACATCCTCCTTAACCCTGGGCTTCCATTTATCTGGTATTTAAAATTAGTTCACATAGCCTATGACTAGAAAATGAAGAAATAAAATTTCATGTTTTTTTAGTGTCATTTAATCTATTGATAACCATTTAATTCTTGCTCTTCTTGTTTGTTTTCCCAGCAACCTACTTCACTGGGTGATTGGGAGAATGAGATAAAAAGGTTAAAGTGCTTAGTAGAGTGGACAGCACATAGTCAGCATGCAAAAATGTTAAGTATCGTATGTAAAATTTATCATGTGCTATTGTGTCTCGAGCTATTACCTCCTTGAGTGGAATCCATACTTAAATCTTCTTTGATTAAAACCCAGCACAAAGCATAAATAAATTCCTCACTTCTATTAAGTCTTGAACATGATCTGATAATGTATCATAAATAAGTAATTTTTAATATTAACTGCTATAAATTAGTTCTCTTCCTTTTTTATACCCACAAATTTATTGTGAATATCCCTAAACCCAGCACCAGTTGGTTGAGAATGGAACCACCACCTCTACCAGAAGGGCTCCTCTGCCTACAGCTGCATCTGGAGCAACTCAGGGAGGGCCTCAGTGTCTCTCAACTGTGAAGTTCTTTTAAATCACAGGTGAATGAATATCAACTCTTGCAGCTGCGCTAATGGTCCTACGTGAAGGAAAGACATTCTAAAAATAGAATCATAAGGACAAATGGTTTGCTTGATAGACTATTTTAAGGTGCAGAAGGTTCCAGGATCCCAAAATGAAAGTATGTTATCAAGTGAGATGGGAAGCATATAGAGCTTGGAGTTTGGGGTGTGATTTTTACAAAAAGGCTCAATTGGCCAAGTTCATGGCTATGTGTTGCCTGTAGAGGTTAGGTTAAACATATAAAATTGTCCTATTAGATACAACTTTATGCTTTAAAGTTTTACATGATGCTTTCTATGTGTATAGTAAAGTACTCTGCATCTGAGAGACACAATTTTAAAAGTTTTCAGGGTAAATCACAGGCTTTTAAAATGGTGTCAGGGTCTTCAGGCTTTCCAACTCTTCTGAGAACATTTAGCTCTCAGGGGCTCTTGGCATTACCATGTTACAAACTGAGCACTAGCCCAATGCATAATACCTCCCTGGACTTAATCCATGAGTTTATAGCCCAATGTCTTACCTAGGAGTTCCTGTCTCTTCTGTGGGCTTCCAATTTTCCCTTCTCTCTCGGTAATTGGAGATGATCTAAATGAGGGGTAGGCAAACCAAACAGCAGAATCATACACATACCATTTGCATGGACTGACATGATATGTAGAAGCCCCTAGTACCATGTCTAGAACTACTGTTAATTTTTTTAAGCATATGTTCTTACACAGAGTTTTTAGTAATTATACATGTAATTATACTGTACTTACTGTAACTTTTGCTTTTTTGCTTATTTCATAAGTATTTTCACCCATATTACATTCACTACATCATTTAAAATACTTTGTTGCAAATATACTCATATTTAGAAATGTAAATAACACAGAAGTATGTAAAGTAAAAAGTAAAAGCCCCCTCCTGTCTATATCTAGCACCCAAGAGGTACTAATTCTGTGTATATTTTTCCAGAGCTTTTTATCTGTGAGCATGTGTGTGTGTGTGTACATGTGCATGTTTTTAGAATATTTTTTCTTTACATAAATAGGATCGATCTAAGCATAGGTTTGGCAATGTGCTTTTTTTACTTAACAATGTACTTTGGGTTGTCAGATTTAGCAAATAAAAATATAGGATGCCTGGTTTAATTTAAATTTCAGATAACAAATTTTTTAGTGTAAATATATCCCAAATATTACATGAGATAATCCTGTACTACGAAATCATTCATTGTTTATCTGCAATTCAAATTCAACTGGGTATCCTGTTTTATGTACTACAAATGTGTTTTTATATCCACATGTTTTGATCTACCTCCATTTGTCTAAGCTACATAGTGCTCCACATGCCTGAATGTTGCCAGGGGATAGCTCTTGGGAGTAGAATTAAGAGTCGTTTTTTATCTTCTTATTTTTCTTCATTTGTCTTTGTCTAGAAATTTATCATTGCAAGTGCCCAGTAAGATTAGATCCTCCTAAATGGAAGGCTCCTTCATCTATAGAGTAACTATGGTGGGACCATGGAAACCCTGAACTGGGAACCGGAACATCAGATTACTTTGCTTTATAGAGGGAAAAGACTCCCTAGGGCAATCAAGAAGGAAATAGGTGAGGAGACCAATCCTGCACCCCAGAGGGCCTTGGACAAATTTCAGTGATTTCTTCAAAATCTTCTAAGACATCCTCTGGTGCCTGGGACTGATGGGGTTCGCAGAACTCTCTAGGAGGCCGCCGTGAGGCCACATTAGGAGGTATATGAGGTCCCAGGTTACCTGTGGGCCCTGCTCTCTATTTCTTTCCTTTGGAACACTCTCTGACCCTCTTACCCCTACTCCACTTATGCGGGGTTGACTAGATGTCCAGAGGAGCTCAGGGGCCTTTGTGTGGGACTGTGCCCTAGGTCCAGAAGGGGGACTTGGAAAGTGGATCATCCCTGCTATCCAGCATGGTATTTCCTTTGCAGAATTGCATGAGATTGGGCAGTCAATATGGGGCTGACATGCTGATTCTGAGTGACTCAAATAGTTTGTACAAACAGGGCCATGGCAAAAAATATTTGCTGCCCTCACCCATACCCATATACCCATCCACCCTAGGGGCCATCCAAGAGATAACAAGTGAGAGGAAGAAGATGGACATGAGAAAGCTGGAACAACGAGGGTGTCAAGTTGATTAAGGGCCTGAGGGAAACCAAGAAACTGAGCTGATAGCTAATACTTATACAGTGTCCTCACGATGGTCACACATCTAAGAATTTCACATGCACTGACTTCTTCAATCCTCACAATAACCCTAGAAGTTAGGAAGGAAGGAGGGAGGCAGGGAGGGAGGAGGGAATTGAAGCCCAGAGAAAATGGGTAATTTGACACAAGATCACACAGTGGCCAGAAAGTGGTAGAGGTGGGATCTGGTCCATGCAGTTAACTCCAGAATCTATATAGTCTAAAACACCAGGTTATATTTATCTAATGTGGATTTTTAAGTTGTCAACTGTGTGATATGTGATATGACCACTTCTCATTGTCCTCAACTTTATGGTAAACTCAATCATACTCATGAATGACTTATTTTTAAAACTTTGCTTTGTTTAGAAACTAGAAAAGAGGCTGTTTGTTGTTATATCTATAAAGCAAAGAACCAAAAATCCTGGGGTAGCAATGAACATGCAACCATAAGACTTTCTGGAGTCCAAAGATGTCTTTGGTGAGGCAAACATAACAATCAGGATACCAAGAGAGAAAGATGACACCCTCAGAGGTTAACTGAGAAGAGTTTCATGAAGAAGATGGAGGGGGCTGGAGTTAAGGGAACCAGCAAGGGAAGCAAAAGCACCCAGGGACTAGCAATAGAGAGAAACCTTTACATGTCAGTCTTTAAGGGGCAATAACTGTGTTGCCTGAGTCCATAGAGAGCTCGCAATCTTGGAAGAGAGGTTGCCTGCCAAGAGCTATCACTGTAGAATGTGCCAGTGCTCGAGCCATGGCCAGGCAATGAGGAAGTAGAGGGAATAAATACCTCTTCCTCTTTCTCTTTCCACCCTCTGATCTCCTGTAGGTATTTCTACTGGCTAAACCCAACTGAGAAGCCAGAAGGCAAAGCCACCCAGCCGATGCAATCTGTAAAGGGGGCTCAGAGCAAGTCAGAGGAAGACGGAGGAGGAGAAGCAAATGAAAAATAACGAGCACCAGAATTAGGATTTCTACAAGCTCTGGAACTGGAGGTCCTAGGAAACTTCCCCATGTTCTCAAGTGGGGAGACCCCAGCTGATACCTGGGTTATATTTGTCTTCTGATATTTCTACAATGAATATGTGTGTGTGTGTGTGTGTGTGTGTTGTATACAAAGAAAAGAGTTTGGGTTTCAGTTTGAGAGTTGTCCAGGTTGGGCTTCAGATGTTCCTAGATTTCACCCAAAGTCCAGATGTATCCTGGGGAGACAGAAAACTTGAAGGAATGTAGTTGGTCTCCTCAGGAGTCTGTGCTCATCCAGAGGCCTCTCTGCAACTGAGAACACGTCTTGTGCCTGCCCTAGTCAGCGTGATAACCCCAGGGCCTGGCCAGAACTGTCTGCCTGCCTGAGGCCAATAGCCAGGCATCACTCACCTCTTTGGTGTCACACCTTGTCTGGACCAGGCCCACTAGTCAAGCTGCCAAAGCAGCTCATTCCACCCAGATGCCAGTGATACTGATGAGTGTGGTATCTGCAGGCTATTTCTGCGTGTCAGCCAAAGTGTTCTTCACAATGCTGCGCACCTCATTTTAGGGAGACTATTTTATGATTCATTCTTTTTGTTGTTGTTATATAATTTAGTTTTTTATCTTGACATGCCATGTAAGTGACACATGATTCTCATCTGACTGGTTATTTTAGGGGAAATCCTCATTGGGAATAGTGGGTGCTCTTAAAGTTCACTAATCTTAAGACAATGAGAAATTGGGGGGGAGGGAGGAATATTTTTAGAATAAATTCCTTTCTTTTATTATCCTGAAGGTCCAACAAGATCTAATTGCTTGGACTTTAAGTAATATCATTTGAAATCAGAATTCCTACCTCTAGGAATAGGGCCAATATTGTATTGATCACAATAAAATGTGACTGCCATCTTGTGGTTTTCTATCTACCTTGTAAACCTGAAAACTGGAATGGGGAAAATAGGTAACCATTTTTAGGAAGCAAACTGTTGTTAAAGCCATAGCAACTCATTGGACAGAAATTCTTTTATCAGAAAATGTCAGATGTGTGTTGGCCATCTTGTCATTAAAGGCAGAGGGGATGATTTATTCCTTGAAGACAGATATGTAAAGGGCTCAGACATGTGAGGGTGAGGTGTTGGTGTGGATTGAGTGGGGCAGACTCCAGTGGCAGTTCTGTGGCTTTGCTGAAGCTCCTTGTGCTTTCTGCTATTTGTTCCACTAATTAATGCAAGTCAGTGTTTTATTTGATTCTGACCTTACTTCTGCTTGATACAGGGGGGAAAAATCCATGATAATATGACTAATATGATGTCCCATGATTTTGTGGTGTAATGTGATGCTGTACTGCAATCTATGAGATTTTCTTCAAAACACTTGATGTGTCATTTCAGTCTTACCTTTTTCAGGGAAGTGATATTGGCCCTGATGCTAGAAAGTTCTTTTTTTTTTTTCTTTTAATCCTTTTGTTTTTCAGTGCTGCTTATCATCTTTCCTTTGTTTTTGTGGTTATTTTAAGACCACCATTGTCTAATGCTTCTCAGTGAACTGACCCAGGCTCATGGTATCATTGCCCAGGCCCAGAGACCTCCCAGAAAACAGAGGGGTGAGTGCAGAGCAGGCTGGAGAAGCCAGAAGACAGATGATGAGACGACCAGATTTTCTAAAAATGCCATTCCACTAAAGACATCCACCAGAAGTACAAATTCCAGCAACAATACCTGTCAACACATTGATGAACTTCCAATTAAGGCAATCCCTAAGGACAAAAGCTTTAAAATAAAAAGCAATCCAGAAACTATCACGGAAGCCAGAGCTGTCCTGGGAGCCAATGCAAAGTGGGTCTGCTGTGCTGTAATGCGTGTTCCTGTACCTGAGTCATCTCGGACAGTGTCTGTAAAGAGAAAAATGCTAGTAAAATGTAGAAGTCACATCGGCTCATACATGATTTTTCTTCCCAAAACGTGACTGCTTTGTGCCACAACTAACAGCAGCTTCTGCTGACGCAGCTGTGGAGGAATACCAAACCATGCCTGAAATGCATTCATCCCAAACTCTCACTCTTGGCTCAGTGTAGTGGTTTGTTCTGTCTTAGAAGTCCTAACTGCATGAATCCCCTCTGTCTTTGAGCAAAACAATGACCTAGACAGTGACCCAGAGTACCCACCTCTGGCACCGTGCCTTTCACACAGTGCCTGTGACGGCACCTCCTCCAGCAGCTTCTGGGAATGCCCCGTCCTCTGTCCTTGCTGTAGAGACCCAGCCCACCATAACTCCTCCTTACCCTCTTTCTTCAAGCTACTCCCACCTTTTCTTCAGGCAAAGTCCTATATTTACTGTAGTATTTATTCATTTGATATGTAATATGTATTTCTAACTGTTTGTATTTTTGTAAGAATTAGAATTGTGTTCTTTCTCAGGTTACAGCATTGATTGAATTGCCTGTCTCTCTTTTCCCCCATAAACCATGTTGTTTTTAATGTATTATATTCCAGAACGTGAGGTGTTTATTTTGGGGAATATCTGTACATTTCAAGCTTTGGTGAAAACACCGGACCAGGAATTAGCATTTTGGAGATTAAGAACCATGGGCAGGAAAATGGGAGGTGAGGCCTAGGGGTTACACAAAGTGGAAGAACTAAACCTGAGATCCCCCACATACAGTCTGAAGAGGTCATATTATCAGTGACAGGGTAGGCTTGGGAAAATCTGCCACCAGCAAAAGGCACCCACAAAGAAAATTGTTGGTGGGAAAAAATTATAACAACAATAATAATTTTCTTCCTAACAATCTGTAGTCATAAACTTACTCTTTTAGAGATCTGGGATTCCAATCACATTCCCCACTCAGTCTAGACACCCCAAATCTAGAAATGGAAATCACCACAGGAATGTGGCACCTCTGGCCCACATGCATATCCTCAATTAAGTTCCCTCAGGTTATCAAAATATAAGCTTACAATAAAAAGATTACCAAATATTAAAAAAAAAAAAGGCAACATGAGTGAGACTCAGCAGAACTAATCAGAAACCACTGAACAGTTCTAGACCCCCAAAGGATTCCAGATACTGGAATTATCAAATATAGAACACAGAAATACATACTTGGATGATACATATTTTTATGTATCAACTTTTAAAATAACCATTTTCCAATTAAAAAGATAGAACCCAAATACTGAACAATAATAGCCTGCCAACTGGGAGGCAGTGATTGGAGCCAAAGCATTTTAAGATCCCTGTATGTTTGGGAGCAGAACTGATATGTTTTACATTACTTAGAGCTTCATTAGATTACATTCACAATTTTAAAGACAAGTAACAAAAGAATAAAAATAGACTGTGTAACATACAAACAGTAGGGTGAAAAAATAATCCAGAAGACATCAGGGAGAATAAGAGAAACAAATGAAAAGTTTAACAAATAGAGATCATGAAACAAGACGGCAGAAATAAAAACAAATTTATCAGTAATCACATTAAATGTGTACAGTGTTTTTAAAAGCCTCAAATGAATGTTTCTAATTGTGAAAGTGACTCTAGCCTCACTGTGTGTGGCTTTGGTGCAGGCCCTACAGATGGTGGTGTGGGTCTTCCTCCCACACTTTCCACACCAATGATACTAGGAGCCAACTGTCACCTTAAGGCATCTGGTCAACCAGTGTCTGAGGTATTCATCTTGGTGGCGGACTACAACGACATGTGTCTCTCTATTACAGTGCCTCTTAGAATGCTTGTTTCTGAGGTTAAATCTGTGCTGAACGTAAAAAAGAAAATGTGTCTCTGACGTAGACAGGAAGGCTAAGGTATGGAGCCTTTGTTTCTAGGGAGGAGATTGTCAGAGGGGTGCAGAGCAGCCACCAGAACACCAAAAGGATAGGAAAGAGCCTTCAAAATCTGGAAGCAAATGTCACTCTAGAGCAGAGAATAGAGAGAAATGAAGGAACAGTAAATTTTTAAAAAGTTGAAGGACCTAAATAGTGGCTATCCAGAAAGTCAGGAAAAGAAAATTCTGAAACAATTTTTTCTTCTAAATCTACTTTTTTAAAAAAAGAGATAATTAATATTTTGGCAGAGCGACAGGGCTCTGAGCCCTTAGAAAAATATTCCCAAGGCTTTTACATGGATTTTAAGACAAAGAAAGCAATGCTTTGCTGATGCCTTTTCCTTTAACTCTTACTTAAGATAATATTTCTAGTAAAATGGAAAAGAGTTTATCAAGCTTAAAGCAGAATTGAGAAGTACAGTTCATCCCACTTCAATGAATTCACTCCAGTTCCCAGAGATTTCAGCCATAACCATGGATATCCCTTACATAGCCCATGCAATACCTGTCAAAGCACTAAGCTGCCACCATCTGGTAGAACATGTGTGTTCCTGCTCAGCTCTCCAATAATATAACTGACTTTTGTGTTTCCAGTGCTTGACCTTTGGAAATTTCCTCTTTTTCGAAGGGAAAGCTCAAATCCAAAATCATACTTTAAACTTCCCAAACTGGCTTTTCCTGTGCTGTTTTCCACCAAATAAATAGGGGTTGGCGCTCACTATGACCCTGTTATTGGCTTCCTGGGAGAAGGGTTCCGTAGCTGTCCACCATCTGGTTAACCACTGGATTAGATGAGTCTTTCAGTTGTAAGGTAAGAAATTCTACTCAAACTGGCTTACATCCAAATCTTGAATTTATTTGCTCCTGTAACTGGAAAATCCAGCTGTGGAGCTGGCCTCAAAGACTTCAAGCTCTCAAGCAATGTGTGGTAGGACAAAATTGGGAGTTATTAAAGAAAGGCTTGCTATGTTGACCTTTGCCCTCACATTCCTCCCCCATTGATTCAGAGGTTTCCTTTCCATAAGGAAGGATTAGGATTCGAATAGAAGGAATGCAAAGAGAAAGAAATAGTGTTTACCTTTGCAATTTCTAAATATTTTTAAATGTTATAACAGAGATTTAAAAAGGCACAACTCTAGATTAGCAAAAGCAGAAATTTTGGAGAGAAGAAAGACTTTTGAGAATGGGAAGAGCTAAACCTTGATGAATCAGGAAATAAGGGTCCATGCCTTAAGCAATACATTGTTTAGATGTGGACTCAGGAAGGAGAATGGAAGGGCCTTGATCTGGAAGGAGGCTGGCATTCCTACGGAGGGAAAGGACACCTGGAGGGACTTTCCCAAGAAGAGAAGTCAGCACTGGGAGACCGCCCAGACTCCCATTCTAACTGGATTTTAGACTAGATACTGTTAAAAATAAAAACAATAGACAAATTAAATTTAACAAGTTTAATTCAGCAAAGAATGATTTGTGAATAGGGCAGCTGCCAGAACCAGAATAGGTACAGGGGCTGCCATGTGGTCAACTAAGATTTATAGACAGGTTGGCTGTAAAATCTTCCACCAATAAAAGTATACCCCATGGGTGCACACAAGACCCTTTTTAAAGTTCTATTGTTCATAAGTACATTACTTGGAATGAAGAAATTAGCAGTTTCTAGCCAAGGGTCTGAGGTGAAATTATCATAGGTTTTAAGAGCACTATAAGTACCCAGGCACATAAATTAGTTTGCAAGAAACTTCATTAGGGCTTTTGGTGCAAACCTGTCTTATGATATACTTGTTGGTCCTGGTTCTTATATCTCATTGCTGGGTTAAGTTAAAACAGGGTTCAGAAATCTTATCATTAGTACAATTTGAACAACAGTTACATTAGGGACATTACCAAAGCTGCCCATTGTGTAAACTGATGAATCCCCTAGGTCATGCAAAGAGCTGGGTTTGGCATGACAGATTTGGCACTCCATTAAGTTACTCACAGAAGCAACTGATTGTGCAATTCTAATTACAGCATCATCCTGCCAAGCAAAAGAGATTGGCATAAGTAAGGAAAAATTAAGAGAAATAAGAGTTTCATGATAGCAGAGAAGTCTTGATCCGTGATCATGGGAAATCTGACCACATCAACGATGCAATAAACTTTCCTGGTTAACTTTACCTTAAGGTCTCCAATGGGTATATATATAGTTCCAAGAGTCTGGAGGGGCCCTTGAGCTGTGAGATGTGAACCCAAGGTTTAAGGTCCCAAAGTTGTACTACAGTGTGGGTGTCAAAGTTTTACTACAGTGTGTGTGTTTCTCTGATGTTCTTTCTAGAAGACCCAATCTCCACGTTCTAGAGCATGAAGAGTTTGATGGTGCTCAGTTGATGGATCATAAAAAGCTTCTTCTACCTGAAAAAAATGCACTTTGGCATAATGCATTAAAGCCTTACAGCATTTAGTCATATCAGAGTTTAGGAGAGCAGGAGATACACGAGGTTCTACTGTTAGAGGCATACACCTTCCAGTGAATATTTTATAAGGGGTCAACTTATGTTTTCCCCGGGAAGTACACCAGATTGCCATCAATCTACAATGCCTTTGAGCAAGGCAATCCAGTTGACTCAGTTAGCTTTGCCTAATGCTACTGTACCTGTAATACCTTATTTAACTGTATTATAACTTGTCCAGTGAAACAAGTATCTCTATGACTGGAGATTTCTCTAGGAATGTCCCATGAGAGAAATGCATTTTTAAATAACCTTTTAGTGTTATATCATTGGCCTTCCTACATGAGAAAGTTTTTATACAACCAGAAAACATGCATTGAAAATGGCAATTGAATGAAATCCCTCTGTAAATGTTCAGATGAGCCATCAAATAGCAGAAATGTATCTGAAGTTTTGATTGTCTTCCCGGAATATGGGTTTGACAGACCAAGCATTGGTCATAAACCATTTTAGCAATTTTAGAATAGTCACCACACCATTTCAGTACAGGCTAACTTAGCCTAAAAATTTGCCAAAGTATTCCTTTGGTATTTAGTTTATTCTTGTCTTGCTTGATGTTGGTTAGCAGTTTTATAAACCAGTTGGGTTTTATTTATTTATTTATTTTTTTATTAGAGTCTGGAAGTTCTTTTTTAGTGCTATGGTATGATCTAAGGTTATCAGAAACTTGTACTTTTCAGAGTCCTTTTCATCCTTTCCATGAACCGCCTTGAATACACATTACTTTAGGATTATAATTGTAAAGAGCTTTCAGAGAAAGCATCAGAATTAAGCAATAAACCGTGGACAAGACTTAAAATGGTCATGATTAAAGATGCAATTAACAAGAAAATTTGGTTAGTTCTTTGACTTATGATAATTTAACATAATAATCATAATTATGACTAATACCATACCAAGACATATTAGAACTATCACACAATTTTGGATCATATGTTAATAACATATCCATACAAGTATAACTCAAAAAAAGGTTAAAAATCATTTCTTATTTGACAATGCTTCCCGTATAACTTAACGTATCAAATGTCTGTTTATTATCTCTCTTTGGAATGCTTCAGGGCCCAAAGTTAGTTTGAGGTAAAAAGAGATTTAATATTGGTTTTGAAATTTGATTTTGGTAAGTTTGTCAAATATGTCAAAAGTTTAAACACTGATCAAAATAGAATCACAGGTCACTGTAAAATAATAGTCATGCATTTAGCCAAAGTGATAGTTAAGATTTTGAGAAGCAAAACCCTTTACTCTCTGATAGAGAGGAGACTCAGTTTTCAAAATAATCAAAAGATCTATAAAAGACTACATGAGGCTAGAAAACCAAATTTTAGCTTTGTATCAGCATACTGTGGATATTAATGCTTAATTTTTAAAGAAACTAATAAATAATTCTTTTAAAATTTTAACCAGCTTGATTGTACATAAAATTATTATTTTTTTACAAGATTTATATTTCATAAAGTTTTTATAATCTTTTCTCTTTCTCACTTTGGAATGGCCAGTCATTTTACTTTAGGACAAAAACTGCCTTTATTTTTCTTAACTAATACACATCTTTATGTAAGCTTCACTTACTGAAAACACATCTTACTTAACATATGTTAATTAGAATAATTTTTAACTCTAGTAACCTTAATTTTTAGTGAAAACCTGGGAAATAGTAGTTTTGAACTGTTTTGTTTCAATATTTCATAGATGGGAATCATTTCGTAATTTTTAGAAACGTTTTCTTATAACACAATTATTTTCATGTTTATTAACAGACTCAAATATATTTACCTTCTTTATACCAAAAAAACACAACAAACCCTAAGATGTTGAAGTATATATACCCTAAACCTACATTTAGTAATTAATGTTTCTGTATGTTAACCTACTTAGTAATGACTCAGACATTTAAAGAGTGTCTCTTACTTAATGTAACCTGACTTTAAGTTTTAAGTTACTGAAAAAGAATTTTGAAACGATGATAAATTCTTTTATAAACTTTTATCCCATTTCAACAAAGGTAGAGTCAAGGGGTTGCCCCCCCGCCCCTTTTTTATTAACCTGTCTGATTATTGTCCCAAGCAGTTGTTATCTAGTTTGCTCACTGCAATTTCTGCCTTCTGACTTTCAAAACTTTTCCACACCAGGGTAAATAGCGCACACTGGTTTTCGACTCTGTAACATTAGGAGACCAGCAGGGGTCCCTCTGGTCCATTCAACCTTTGGTAGATTTTGTTCTAACCCCACCGCTGTCTGCTTTAGTTATCCCATTTTTAATAACCATTTAAGATTTTTACCCTAAATTTGCAGTTCCAAAGGATGGCTTAGATAGCAGAGAGCTGAGTCTTCAGGCCTAAATACCATCATAAACCACATTTGTCCAAACCAAGGAAGGAGGGTGTAGGTAAATACCCAGTTAAGACAGGATAGCCAGAAATGCACCTTAAACAAAGAAGGCTTGCTATGTAAATTTAAACCAATGCCTTTCCTAGTTAGAGTTTCTAGTGACTCAGTGCTTCCTCTCTTCCTGGTACAGGGAGGCAGACACCCTTAAAATGGATATTTTCTTTACAGATGTAAAGTTTTTAAAAAAGGGGAGGGAGGTTAAAAATAGCCAGCTATATGGCAGAAAGGTGTATTTTGGAGACAGATTTAGTTGAACGGGCAATCTGTTTAACTGAGCTTTTGTTTCCTAGCTAAAATTACTGAGTTCAGGGTGGATGAATAAACCGGCTCTGAAATCTCTTTGATCAACTTAGCCAAAGGTTTTTTGCTACCTAAATGTGCAAAACAAAGAAATGAAGAGTACAGAACACAAAACCCCTGCAAATTTCTGAAAGTTGGAGCTTGCACCCTTTGCCCTAATTGCCATTTACTGCCAGTTTCTGTTTGACCCAGCCAGACATCTGAGGACTCTAACTGAATCCAATCCAATTAATTATCAGATCCAATCTGATCCTGGACCCAGTCCAGTTTCTGTTGTGACTTCCTAATCCAGCCTGGATAAACATTTGCTCACACAAACTCAGGTAGCTCAAAACACAAATCTGTGGAGCTTTAGAATCTGTGAGAGAGCTTACCCATGATCCTCAGTTGCTGTGAGAGAGCAAAATGGATGTGATGGGTCCTGTGGGCACTTCACTTGGTCACTCGACGCTCCTGGGGGTTGTTGGAAGCACTACTTTGGATCCCACTCCTGACACCAACTGTTAAAAAGAAAAACTTTAGACAAATTAAATTTAACAAATTTTTACTGAGCAAAGGCCTATTTGTGAATAGGCAGCTGCCAGAAACAGAATAGATTCAGAGTGGCTCAGGGGCTGTCATGTGGTTGGTTAAGATTTATAGACAGAAAAAAGGAAAGTGAGGTAGAGAAAACAGAACTGTGGTGCAGAAACAGCTGGATTGGTTACAGTTAGACATTTGCCTTATCTAAACATGATTTGAACAGTTGGCTGCTTATAATTGGCTGAAACCTAGCTACTTGCTACAGGAGTAGGTTACAGTCTGTTTGCAAATCAAGTTGGGTTACAAGAATAGGTTAGTCTGTTCACACATCAAGTTTGATTACAGTTCACTATGTCTGAACAAGCCTATAGGCCAAATTAATTTAACAATACCTGGGCTGAATGTCCCACTGAGAAGGAAAATAGAAGAAAAAAAAAAAAATATATATATACACACACACATACACTCAACAATCTTCTTAAAATCACTGGTGACCTGAAAGAAAGTAAAAATTAAAGGGTGTTCTGGGAAAAGCTACAACAGAAATGTACAGGGGTAATAAGAACACTGAAGCTGCTCTTATGAAACTAGTAAATGTCGATTTTAAGGGGCTAACCAGTTACAGGGAATAGCAGAAAATATCCCACCAAATAAGCAAGCTCACCCCGGAAAGCTGAGATCCCTAAACAGTCATATCCCTTGAAGGACTAGCTACGTAACTTATAAAGCCCAGTGGAAAATGAAAATGTGAGGCTTTTTATTAAAATGTTGTAAATTTCAAGAATGTAATAGCAAAGTATTAAACTAAGTAAAGGGCTCTTCTGAACACACTGCCCTGTGCAACCCCTTGTGAAAGGACAAACTAGATTTAAGCCTGACTCCCAGCAACCTCAGCAGACTACCCTTCTAAACATCTACAACCCAGCCTTCAGATGGGTTTGCAGCCTAAATTCATACTCTCTGGGTCATCCAAAAATACTTTTAGTCAAGAATTTAGTGTAAAGGAGAACTGGGTTGGTAGTGCCACAAGGAGCCAGACAGAAACAAAGACAAGACTTCTCTGGTGCAATCCGGCTTCAGTGTAAGGTCTAAATCAGTCCCTCCATGTAAAGTTCCAAGAAAAAACTGTTTACAGTCAGAAATGAGAAAATACACAAGGGAAAAAGTCACCGTGAGCAATAACCAACAGAAATAAGGAGACAATAAAAAAGACCCACAAAACTTTTTCTACTATTGGCATTATCAGACACAGAATATTAAAAGGTAGTATAAAATGTTCTTAAAAATTAAGGTCTTTGTGTGACACTGTACTACAGTTTTGTAAACTGTACTATAGTTTCATTACCACTGGAGGAAGCTGGGTAAAGTATACATGAGATTTCTCTGTGTAATTTCTTACAACTCCATGTGAGTGTACAACTATCTCAAAATTAAAATTTCAATTAAAAGTTAAGGAAAAACTAGGAAATATTAATAGTGAATAGGATTATAAAAAGATGAACATGTAAATTTGAAACATAAGCTAATAGAACTTCTAGAAATGAAAAAAAAAAAAAAAAGAAACAAAAACTTGCAGTCTGAAGAATTAGTAAACTAGAAGAATGACCTGAAGAAATTTTCTGTAATGCAGCACAGAAGTGGAAAACCTGATAGAGAGGTTAGGAGACAAGTAGGACAGAGTAAGTAGATCTGACACACATCCAATGAGAGTTCTTGATGAAGAAGAGACAGTTAAAATGGGGAAGAGAAAATACCTGAAGAGATAATAGCTGAGAATTTTCCACAATTGGGAAGGACACTAATTCACAACAAACATGTCATAACAAAAATGTAGCAATAAAAGAAGCAGCCAGGGTGAAAGAGAATTACCTTCAAAGGAACAAAATTAGGCCACTGACTTTTTGACAACACATTTAAAACCTTCCCGTACTGCTGTGGTTTGAATGTCCTGCCAAGTTCATGATGAAGCTTGTATTCCTATTGTATAACAATAGGAATTAACAGTGTTAAGAGAGTGGGGAATCCAACCTTGGTATTTGAAAGGTGAGCCTTTGAGAGATGATCGAATTGTGAGGACTGTGCCCTCATGAGTGGATTAATCCTCACGAGTGGGTTAATGGTTTAATGGGGTATCGGGAAGTAGACTAGGGGCTTTACAAAGAGAACAAGTGAGCACGCTGAGGCGCTCTTGCACAGCCCTTGCTATGTGATACCCTGTGTCACCACAGTACTCTGCTGAGAGTCCCTACCAAGAAGGCCCTCCTTAGATGTTCCCTCTGAACCTTGGACTTCCCAGCCTCCAAAACTATAAGAAATACATTTTATTTTCTTTGTAAATTACTCAGTTTTAGATATTCTGATATCAGAAACAGAAATGTGACTAATACACATACATATTGAAACCTTTCCGTGGTTTTTTTATGAGTTTCTGGGATAGAGACCAAAACATTTTGCTTGGCCTACAATGCCATGCTAGTCTTTTTCAGGAGCCACTGTCCTTGCAGCACTTTGTGTTCCATGGCTTTCTTTCAGTTTCTTGTATATACTCCCTCCTGGCTGAGGACGTTGGACATGACATTCTCTCTGCCTGAAATATTTCCCACTTCCTCCTCCTTAACCCAGTTAACTGCTACTCATCCTTTAGGGCTCAGATAAAATGTTCCTCTTTTGGGAAGTGTAATGGATATTTGTTAGTTTTTGTGTTTGTTTGTTTGTTTTGACACCCAACATCTAACCTCCACTACATACCTAGAAAGATTCTTATAAATTATAACCTTTAATAAGGCTTACAACTTAATATTCAGAATAGCTACTAGAAAGTATTATATGTGTGTGATAAGACTATACACAAGTGAAACTTATTTTCACGTGTGGTCCAGTGAAATATCTCATTATTAATTAATTATTAATTTAAATGACACTTTTTATTGCAAGTCAGGAAGAAGATTTCCTCATGAAATTCTTTTCACCCTGTGTACCTTTTCTAAGATAGTGAAAAGCTTTTTACAAAGAGAGCAAGTGAGCACGTTGAGGCACTCATGCCCAGCTCTTGCTGTGTGATATACTGTATCACCATAGGACTCTGCAGAGAGTCCCTATTCAATAAAAAAACCTTTATTGAAAAGTCTATTTATAGAAAAACACTTCAAGAGTGACTTCTAGAAGACAGTTTTTAAAATAAAAAATAGGAATTTGATGTTTCAATCCAAAGAGGTATAAAAACAAATCAAAACATGAACCATGATCTTTCCATCCACTTAACCCACTTATAAATTTAATCTGTATAGAATTGTGATAGTCCATTTCTGTTGCTTTTAAGAAAATACTTGAAACTGGGTGATTTATAAAGAAAACACAATTTATTGCTTACAGTTTCTGAGGCTGGGAAGTCCAAAGTCCAGGAAATGCATCTGGTGAGAGCCTTGGTGGTGGTGACAGTGACAGCAGAGTATCACATTGCAAAAATGATGGAGCAGAGAGAGACTAACCTCCTCATGCCCTCTCCTTTTAAAGCCCTCCAAACCATGCTCCTGACCACCATTATTAATCCATTCATTACAGCATGGCCCTACAATCTAATCACCTCTTCAAGGCCCCACTTTTCAATTACCATGATAGGATTTCCCACCCTCAACAGTTACAGTGGAGATTAAGCTTCTAATATATGGAATCTGGGGGACACAATTCAATAAACCCACAGCAGAACTGTACAAAATGAAAAGTGAAAGGATTCTCCCCAATCTTACGCCCTTTCTATCCCCAATATTTAATGATAAAAAGCATATATCCTAAAACAGTTATCTATTTATAGACATATATATATTTTTGCACAAAAGTGATTATGCTGTTCTGCACCTTGCTATTTTCACTTAATAGTATACAAGAAAGAACTTGACACTGAGCAGTTTTAATGGCATCAATCACGACTTTACAATAAAAAAGAATAAAAACTTTAGGACCCTGACAAAAAATGATACTTCAATCCATCCTGAAAAGCTCAGAGGGAAGTAGTGTTTTCAGACAACTTCTTGGACTAACTTGAGGCAAAAAAAAAAAAGAAAAAAAAAGAAAAAAAAAAAAAAAGAAAAGCGCCTTTGTACTCATCATGGTTCAGGGTATACGTTTTGAAGGTTGCTCTTCCTACATTTAAATTCAAGCTATAGAATATACCAGTTACTTGTAAAATGGAGCAAACACTTAGAGTACCGGGTTGTTGTGAGCATTAATGAAACAATGTATATAAAGTATTTAGTACTGTGATCACATAATAATCTTTCAGAAATTGTAATTAAAAAAGAAAAAAAAGGGTAGGTGCATAGGAAACCTCGAGTTTCCACACTAGCCTTAATTCCATCTTCTAGGAAAAGCATGTGGGTCTTCCGTAAAAGTACTAAATCTTTATCAATTACATCAAAATATTTTTTCATATTTTCTACAAAACACGATTCCTCTGGTTTGGCAGAACATTGATTGCACCCATTGGAATGCTTTCAGTGAATGGTAAATTGTGTGTTTTCCTGGGCATGGCTGTGGTTCAGGCTGACCAGAAACATATGAGAGAGAGCTGGTTTGGAACAGAGGACATGGAAGCAAAGTGGGGAGAAGGTGAGTTTCATTTTAGTGTGTTGAGTTCAATGTATCTGGGGGGAAAAGATCCAAAAAGTGGGTGGCTTGTTGGTCATCAGCCTAGGAGAAAGCTGGATTGGGGATATAAATTTAGGAGTCATCAATGCACTGGAGAATAGACCCAGGATTTTCCCTGGAGAACCGGTTTAGATACAAAAGATCCAGAGCTGCAAAGGAGCCTGGGAAGATATGATCAGAGGTAGGAGGAAGGCCAGAAGTTTAGTTTCCAGATCCAATGGAGGAAGGTTTTAGGAATAGAGTGGTTGACAGTGCCAAATGCTGCAAAGAGGTCAGGTAAGTTCAGAAGTAAAAAATGTGGAATTTCCATCTCCCCACACAGGTTCTTCATGCAGAATTGTGATAATGGTGTGTGCGCTCTAACACCAATTCTCTGACCTCAACTGGGTATCCAAAAATTCAATTCTGGCACTAAATACCTAGAGTTAGCACAGATCCCACATGCTAAGGGCTCAGTTCCACAAGATTGCCCTGACTTCTGACACCAGCCATAAGTATCAGGTATCCCCAAGCTACCTTCATTCTTCCCAGCCAACAACAAATTGGGGGGTTACTATGACCCCCCTCAGGTTCAATAATTCCCTAGAAAGGCTCACAGAACTCACTGAAAGTGCCATACTTAATATACAGTTTTATTATAAAGGATATGATGCAGGAACTGCCAAATGGAGGAGATGCCTAGGGCAAAGTATGGGGTTGGGGCTGCAGAGCCTCCACACCCTTTCTGGATGCACCAGCCTACCAGCACACAGTTGTGATCACCAAGCAGCCTCAGGTATCTCTCTGAGTCTGGTGATCCAAGGTTTTTATATGGGTTTCATTATATGGACAGGACTGATTAAATCATTGGTCATGTGATTAAACTCAATATGTAGTCTCTTTCCCCTCCCCAAAAGTCAGAGGGTGATGCTGAAAGTTCTAATCTTCTAATCACATGGTTGGCTTTTATACAAAAGGTAAGATACTTTTGTATAAAAATGCGGAAAATGGTAAAGTATGTTTGTATTCACTTGTATTTGCCGAGAGAAAACATGCAAGGACAGGACAACATCTAAGAACAGCGGCCACTTAGTGCACCTGTTTATGGAGGACTGGACAAATACAAGGCACTGGATACATGAATATTTGCATTTTTTATTTTCTGGTTTTATAATCATATAAATATATTACCTGTTCAAAAATTAAATTTAAAAATTAAAAAGTACATTTTAATTGAATAAAAATGTTGGAAGCAGAGGATGCAGTGAGAATGGTGGGTTTTGACTTTTGAGGGGTACTAGAATCATATTTGGAGCTTATGAAAATCATGCCTGGATCCCACCTGGAGATTTGATCCACTGGGCTTGAGGTGAAACCAGCACCTGTGCTTTCTTTAAGCCCCTTAGTAACTAAGACACTTGCCAGAGCAGTGTGTTAGGTGTTGGTGCAGTCCTCAGTGGCAGAGGGAAACAAAGGCCATGTGGTGGAGGGAGAGCCAGCAACATTTGAGAATTTTCATCAATAAAACTTCCTATGATTGATATGAAGACGAGATTGGAGAGGAAGTATAGAGAGGAAGGGCCACTTTTTCATATTGCCTCAGTTATGACTCTTGGTTATAACTACTTCACATCAAAAGAAAAGGAGCTTTTATCTTTCAATAAATGACCTCCACATTGGGCATTAGGCTTTCTGGCTCCGTTGTGTCTGCTAGGGTCACTGTGCTCATGTTTCTGTGGAGACAGGTACTGCTGGAACCTGCTGCTGTTTAGATATTCAGTCATTCATCTTAACAATGGACTTGTTAAAATTTGGTTTTAAAATGAGTCTACCTCGTGGAAAAATAATCTAAAAATAGTACACTCAGAAATTTTTCAACATCAGAAAAAGAAACTTAGAAAGTAGAGAGAAAGACAAATACTTCCAGAAATATCAGTGAGATGGTAGTAAATTAAAAGTGTTCACTTAGTCCTGCAAGGTTTTTTTTTAAAAAACAGTAAAAAGCTAAGAAGACACCTGAGACTTACTCTATATCTTTAATACTTTTCTTGCCTTTTTAATATGATAGGGTCAATTCTTACTGATTAACTGGATGTAGTTCTCTGCGTTGTGTGTGTTTGGGATACATGCAGCGGCTAAGATAGCTTCACTGAGGCAAGTCGGAAATTTGATTCAAATATTTAAAGTAACACTTATCTTTTCAGGACTTGTTTCTATGAAGACCAAACTATTTAGAACATTAAAAATCAAAACAATATAAGAACAGGCCATAAAGAAACAAATACAAACAATGAGAAACTGCCCATAATGATTTTAACTTGAGGAGACCTCTTTATAGATCTAGTCAGATGAACAATAACTTGTTTAAGGGTTGTCAGAAGTGGAGCTACCCTGAGTCTGCAAATGAAGTTACTAAAAAGTCTTTTAATGTGTTTCTCCTCAGTTTTTCTTGGACAACAGCAGGACTGTCTTGCAGCCTAATGATAATCAGCCTATTGATAAACACGAGGCCTAAACTCAAAAGTTGTATTATCTTTTATGTCATAATTCTTCTGCTGGCAATAAAATCAAAAGCATTACTAAGTCCTGCATTCATTTTTTTTTTTTAAAGCAGTACTGTGCTTTAAACATGTATTTATATTATATCCAAGACACTTAAAGCGTCACCTGTTTCAGACATTGCACAGCTGTGTGCTGGACTGTCTGTAGGCAAAATGGCACTGCCTCTCCTAAGGCTGGGGATTTTGCTCCTATGCTCATCCTCTCTCCGTGGTTCTGGGCTAGACTGGCCAAGAAAGCAACTTGAAGGAAGGCAGATGTGAGGAAGATGTCATTACTCTTGGGAGGTTGTGGTGCGGAAATACAGTGACCTACAGACACAGAGGGGCCCATGGGTCCTGGCTTGTCCTGGTTATCCTCTGCTCCTTGTCCAGCTTGTCCTTTCAACTTTTGATTTGAACAACAAACAGCAGCTCCAATCCCACCAACAGGCACTTGGCTGAGGCCCACAGTAGTGGGAGTTTCCATGGTTGAGAAAGTTCCCACAGACCTCTCCACGAGCTGTCCCTTGATGATCTCACCTCGATGGCCAATGCACACAGTTTCTAACCTCTTCCCACAAGTTCTGACCCGCCCACCCAGCTGGTGCTGTAGCCTGAGGTGGTCAGTGACTTTCTCTGACCCCCCAGCTCTCCATCCAGACCTCCTCCACCTCCCCACTCCTCTCATGTTCCATAAGCTCTGATCTCCATATTAACCCCCACATAAGGCTTGAAATGGCTCAGACTTATCCCTGTCTGAACTCTGACTGATACCTGCTGTTTTAAGTTTAACTTTGGTAAAAACAAATGAACAAACAAACAAACAAACGAACAAAAAACTTGGTTGAGTGCTTAGGGAAGAAGAGATCAGTTAACATGTAACATGTTAACATTTACTGGATGATCTCTATGACAGTGGTCATAAGTCAAAATAGCTGTGTTTATTGTGGATAAAAGCATGGACCTGGCCATCAGACAAACTGGCGTCATCAATTAATGTCATCCTGGGAAGTTTAGTTAATCTCTCACAGCCTTATTTTCCTCCTCCATAAAGTGTGGAATTGATCATCCCTTCCTCATAGAATTGTTTTGATGATTAAATGAGATAAGTCATTTAATATTTAGCCAGTAGCTGGCACAAAGTAATAATATTATTAAAAAGCCACTACTACAGATCTCTTTTCAGATCTGAGAGATTCTGGGACTATTATAGAGAACATATCCTAAAAATATCTCTACTAACCTAACTACAAATGCTAGATAAAGAATTTTAAGAGGTCTTTAAAAATGGGGAGTTAAAGGTGACAAGGGGACAAGGTAAATCCTGAAAGGCAGTGCATGCCCACCTACATACAAGTCACAAATGCAGAGAGGAAACCGACACCGCAGCCACCGGCTGCTCAAAGGACATCTCTCCATCTGCTGGAACCTAGAACTTTGATTTTAATAGCAGCCTGGGATGCAGGACCACATGGAAGGCAGGGGACAAGGACCAGGGATCTTGCAAAGTGAATATCTGGATCAGAGAACATCATGTAAGCCAGGATGCCAAAGGGCTGCCCAACAAAGATTGAAAGTAAAAAACCTTTCCTCTAAGTAAAATGGAAAAAAATGAAACAACAAAACCCCCCCACCTCTCCTAAGAATGTGTAATGGGAGCCAGCTTCCACGCAGGTTTGGGGCTCACACACACACTGCCTACACGCTCCCCCCAAATCTCAAGCCAAGAATGTCAACTAGTACCAGGCTGGTAGCACTCCTATCTTGTATGTTTCTGGCCAAAGCAAACTTAAATCCTCTTGAGAGAAACCACCACCACCCCAGGTATCAAAGCATTCCCACAGACAATGTTCTAAGAACTATGAACTCACAGAATCAAATCTCTATTAAAAAAATAAAAAAGGAAGTAAGCCTTACAAAAATTTCACATATTAAAATTAGTGTTTACAGACTATCTGATTTAGACATTTCAAAAAAGAAATTAGGAAATCAGAATTGTGGATAAGGAAGAGACTATCAACTGACTAGGTAGGTTTAAAAAGAAGTATATTGTATTCTCCCCCCGCCCCCCAACACACACACACAAAGCAACTGAAAATAACATTCAGGGGATGGATTGAACAACAGATTGGGTTCGGGCAAAGAAAGTATTGGTGTGCAGGAAGTCATGTGAAGAAATTACATTGACTATACAGACAAAGTAAATGGAAAATATCACAGACAGGTTAAAAAACATAATAAGGAGATCTAACATTGGAGTTCTAAGAGAGAAAAGGGAGTAGGAGAGAAGATATCAGCTAAGAATTTTCCAAAAGTGATGCCATAAGGGATATGGTGTTCCATGGATTCAAGAAGCCCTAAAGGCTGAGCAAAAATAAACGAAAAGAAATCCTTGCAGAAGCACATCATAATCAAATTTCGTATTATCAAAGATAAAGAGAAGCTCTTAAAAGCAGCCAGAGAAAAGACAGATACCTACAAAAAGCTACGCTTAGGCTGACAGCAACTTCTTGATTCCATGAAACCTGTGAGGAAACGATGCCCATGTACCAGCCGTCAGCCCTGGTCATTCTTCCAGGACTCCAGCCTGGCCAGCAGTGTTCCCAGGTGTACCTCTGCACATGCAAAAGGAATGACATTCAAAACACCTTATTTCAGGTGAGAGTGATTACATGCAACTTGATGTCTCCCCTGCAGTCTGACCTGAAAGGATTGTACCAATTGACTCCCTTGACCTCTGGTTTCCCATTGGGCTCAGCCAGTGGAGAACCCCAGGAGGGGCCTGGAGGGAGGGAATAAGGCAAATCAGCATTGTCATCCCCCTCCCTAAGGGGTCCCCGGGGGCTGGCTGTTTTTTTTTTTTTTTTTTGTCGTTTTTTTGTGACCGGCACTCAGCCAGTGAGTGCACTGGTCATTCTTATATAGGATCCGAACCCGCGGCGGGAGCGTCGCCGCGCTCCCAGCGCAGCACTCTACCGAGTGCGCCACGGGCTCGGCCCGGGGCTGGCTGTTCTTATCGGCGTTCCCATTGACTCTCCCTCCCCAGCCCTGGATCCAGGTGTAGTAACAGCTGTGCTGCTGAAGCCCCTGTCACTCTCTGCACCATTTCTTGTGAGACCCCTACACCTTGCCCGCACATTAGTGAATTCCTCCTGGAATGGTCCTAACCTGGGTGTGCCATCTGTTTCCTGTTGGGACCCTGACTGAAACACTTTCCAGCTTCTCCAGGACTCTGTGGAAACTCTTTGAGTTAGAACCCACTTTTTCTTTCTTTCAATTCTCTCTTACAATGCTCAGTGCTCAAAGGAGAAATGTTCAGTAAAGACTGATAGAAATATTAGCACTTTGAAATATGAATATAAAAACATGTGATCGCTAAAAGCCTTCCTTGAACTGGTGGAGTCGAATACTGCCACACCCCTACTGGAGACGCTGTCTGTGTCATTGACATGTAGTTGGTTTCTCGGGCTACTTCTCATACGAGCCAAAGCCCCGTCTCTATGTTTCCCTTAGGGTTTGCTGCATGAAATCAGGGAAAGCATGGGGAGTTACCGGACGTGTTTTATGAGACTTAAGAAGATTAACATAGCCGCCGAGCAGCAAACTTTGTATCCCTGGGAGGGGACATGTGCCACGTCTCCACTGAGATAAACCTTCCCTGTGAAATGTCATTAGTGTATAACTCAATAGTGTCAACCCCAAAAATCCCTTCTCCCCTTATCTCTAAAGGAGCCTACTACTGTGTTCACTGCGGGAAAGTCTCATAACTCAAAGTGTTTAAAAGCAAATGTTATTTCCTTTTACCTTTAGTGTCTACTCTTCTCCTGGTAACATTCCAAAGCAACCTTCCTTTCTGGATACTTCACTCGGTGCCTGTGTGGTTATCAGCTACCCGTGCCTGGTACAGCTGTGAAACCCTGAGCGCTCTCGTGCTGCTGCTCTGCCCTGCCCTCTAGCGGCAGAAGAGTGCTAGAACAGCGGCCCCTCCGCCTTCCAGCCGCACGAGGCCGCCAACGGTGAACCCTTCAGTCCTCACCGTTCCTCATGCTCTTCTTTCTTGTCCGTAGGGTTCTTGCTAGAGTTCTTGTTTGGTGCAGCTGAAGAGGATCAGCGTCAATGGACAGCAGCTGTCTTGGACGCTAGTGTGAATCAAAGTGCCCAAGACATGCAGGAAATCCTGCTGTATAGAGAGCATGCCACTTTGGATCAACCGTTATGATCCAGCCCCTTTGACGTCCCGTCAGCACAGGGAAGGAAGATGGCAAGCTGTCAGAGCTGTGACACGGCCAGACTCACCACCACCGCCGCCTCCTTTTCTTTCTCCATCTCCTTTAACGCTCTCTCCTGAAGGGGAGAAATATTTGGAAAAACAAAGTAACATCACAATAAAGTGATGTTTTAGCGTAATAATGAGAGGAGGTAAGTGGTAACCAAAGAAAGATTTGTCAGTCTTGTAGATGCTCTAAGAGGAAGAATTCAAAATTGCTAGCCGTCACCACACGTACTGCACGGGAAAGCGCAGTAGGGGCTGCTGTCCGAAGAGCAGGATGAAGAAGGAGGGAGCTTCAGAAGCTGGTGGCTCTCTCTGCTGTTCCGAGGTGAGGCTGGGACTCTCAAGGAAGGGCAGAGAGATACTCAGAAAATCCTGCAAGGAGAAAAGAGAGACCGAAGGGAGGAACTTTGACATGCCCATCTGAGGGGGACTCTTTAGAAACTAACAGGGGACTCATGAGAAAAGGAAGAATAAATGTGGCAACATTTTCTACCCTCTGTGAACTCATTTTTACGTTCATATTATTTTCTTTTCGATGACAGATTTTACCTACAAACCATTCCAGGTGTTGAAGGTGCAAGTAAAAGTGACTGAAGTAGAAAGTTCAGTTCTTTTCTGACACTAAGAGAAGAAAATGATGTTGCTCGTACCCCTAATTGGAACCTTAGGTTTTCCCTGTGAAATGTCATCAGTGTATAACTCAATAGGCCTCAACCCTGACTGCAGTTCAAAATAATCTAGAAAGTTTTCAAACATTGAATCAGGACAGTGAGGTGGGGAGGGAGCTGGACATTTGTGTTTTTTAGAAGCCCCCCAAGTGATGTGAAAGTGTAGCTTGGACTGAGAGCCACCATATTAGCATTTAGCAGACCAAGTGCATTTGGTGGATTAGGTAGACACACTGGAGAAGTGGGGACATGTTCCAACATGATTCCTGTGGGGAAATCATCCCCATGTACAAGCCATCAGTCTTCATCATTCTTTGGGGACTGCCCAGGCTGGCCTGCAGCATGCCCAGATGTACCTCTGCACACACGAGGGGTGATATTCAAATGGCTTTTTTCAGGTCAACGTGTTTATGTTGTTTTCTGCCTAAATTGTTTTTGTCTCAAACCTTCTGAAATCTAGAAAAGTTTATGGTTAAAGAACAACAGTTTTTTAGTATTAGCTATTGGCTTTCTAATCTTATTTTGTATGTGGATATATATTTTTTTCCTGTCATATATTCTGTTATACTGAAAGCACTTTCAAAAAAACAAAGAAAGAAAGAAAACCTCTCTGTCTTGTCTCTCTTGCAGTGCTACGGCTAATGTGGGAATCTTGCCGACTGGGCCAATTGTCGAGCTAGGGCTGGGTCTGGAGCTCAGACCACTCAAGCCCATTGTCCAGACTGGGTCACAAACCCTTCACATGCCAGGCTGGGTCACCAGACCCCTCACACGCCAGGCTGGGTCACCAGGCCCCTTATATGCAAGTCTATGAGCTAGGTAACCGGCAAACAGGTCCTTGGAAGCTGCAGGCTGGAAAAGTATGGACACTCGTGGGCAGCAGCTGCCCAAGGCAGAAGATGACAGCCAAATCACAGTGCCGCACAGGCACACTAACTCCACCCCCCACACACAATTTGCTTACTGAACCACCCCCAACCAGCACTGAGGGGAGAGGGCCCGATTAAATTTTTCTATTTTCCCAACATCTCTCCTTCACCTGGTGAGTCCTGATTTGACCTTCAAGCTTCCAGCACTCATGGTCATTGGGTCTGCTTGCCCCACCTGCAATTCTGAGTTAGATTCTCCTCTTCTGAGCTCATATTTCATCCAGCACATTATAGTGTCTTACTTAGTTCACTTGTCTGCCTCCCCACCTAGACTATAAGCCTATAGAGGGAAATAACAGAGCTACTTGCGTTTATATCTCCAGGGCCAAGCACAGTCTCTGGCACATGGAAAGGGGTAAAATATTTTAATAAATGAAAGTTATCAAAGGCAAGCATGTTTTCTTCCAATGAAATACTAAGTTTCAATACAATTTATGTAGTGCTTGTCTGCCTCTCTGCTTCTAACCTTTAGAAGTGATTCACACGGTGGGATGAAGTTACGGGGTGGAGAGACTTGTGAGTGTTAAGGTCTATTGAGCATAAAGTAACTTTCAAAGTAACTTTCAACTTCCCCTCTGGAGAAAACTCTTGAAAAATGAAGTGGTCTGCTTCGCCCTCTAGTGGTGGCCATGTTGCAGAACACCTATAAAGAGTGTGGGGACTACTACTACGTAAAAGCGCTGCAGGATGGTATTGTAATACCAGTCTGTATAATAACCTATGTATTACCTATCTAGCTGTTATTTCAGCTTTTTTTTTTTTTTTTTTTTTTTTTTACTTTCTATTAGGGGGTTGGAATCCTTTGGTCAAGTGTCTGTGGTCACATTTAGCAGGAACACCTCCCCAGAAGAGGGTTTGTGTGTTTATGAACAGAGTCCATTCCACTCTAAATCTTGGTGGGGGTCCTGGTGGTGTCCCATAGGCCACTTGAAATGTGTTCTTTCTTCCATACCGCACACAGTTTTCCATATGGTATCGGGGGACCTGGACAGATCAGTGCTCGGAAAGGCTCCAGGCTCAGAATAAATATTCAAATAAAACTCTACAGTAATGATCCAATGTAGCCCAATACAAGTGGCCCACAATACACCTTGAAGTATTTAATCAGACGTCATTGACTTAAGGAAAGTTATTTTTGCTTCTGAGTTTTGCTGTTGATAGTGGTGGTAGTGTAGCAATCTTTTGTTTGTTTGTTGAGTTTTTAAATCAATCGTGACAATAGAAAGCTGTTGAGGCTTAGGGGAAGAAATGACTATCCAATCTGGAATATCACTGAAGCCAGCAGCTTGATGGAACCTACTATATAAGATCTGTTGATAAGAGAAAAGGGCATTCTGATTCTAATCTGACCTTTTTTAAAAAAGGTAGGGGCTTTGTGGAAGGTGAGGGAAAGCAGAGGAAAAAACATAGTATCTGCAAATGAAGTATTCCCAATGCCTATGAACAGCACTGTTTCCTATGGACAGCATTTTTATTGGCAAATTGCAAACACTTTCTCCAAATTGCAGGCACATTTAGAGTCCCAACAATGTGGTTTACAAAGAAATTCGTAGTCACTGCTTATTTTACAAAATGATGATATTTAAGAACATCTTGTAATTAGATCAAAGGAAAACAGTGTTTATTCTATGAGCTGAGGATAGGCTGCAAGTCTGAGTTCTAATTAACCCAGTGGTTGATTCACTAATGCCAAGTGTCTGTTGTCAATGAAGACATTAAAGCAGCTGCACAGGTAAAATTTTGGAAACAATGATGGCAATCCATTCGTTAATCCTGTCTGATGAAATACGTACCTATTTACTGGTTTCTTCTCACCTCCAAACCATTTGGGAGAAACAGAGATTTTTCCAACAAATAAGGCCTCTGGAAATATGCAAGTATTCACAGATAAAAGTATTAGATCATGCATTTTGAACAAGTACAAGCAGCAGTGAGGCTTAAGAGAGGAAGCTCTATTTTTAATGCTAGATCGCAATCGACTTATTCAGAGCCCTGGAGAGCTAGATTCAGGACAGGCTGAAGCGGTGACTCTTGCTCCACATCATGCTTTCTTTTGGCGGAGTTAAGGCTTTGACTAAAATGCTAATTGTAAAAAAAAAAAAAAAAAAAAAAAAAAAGATCTCCTTGGGAAACTGTAGGTTTCAATCTTGTTCCAGTCCTAGGGAGATTAAATTGTTATGACAGTTATGAAGTCCCTTTCTAGTAAAACCCCATGATCCTGTGAAAAGTATCAAAGGAGATTAATTAATGAAAAAAGAGACTTTCACCCTGTACCTAAAAGTTGAAGGCTGGAGTAGAATATTAACTGTAGTCACTCCAGTGTGACATAAACGCTATGTATTCCTGCTGCCAAAATTCCCCAGTCCATTCGTGATAACACATAAAACATGCACACACATGCACACATGGATGCGCACCCATGCACACACACCCCTCTTTTAGTCTTTCTTGCAGAGCATGTCTTCTTTCTGATGTTTCTTTATGTGGGAGATAGATAACGAAGAGAAAGGATTGTGTAAGTGGGTAAAATAGGCTGTATTTAAGAACTTTAATCCATTTGCCAAAGGCATACACCTAGATATGGCACAGCTCTGACATCAGTGAGTTTAGACATGAACCCAAACTAAACCCATCCTCAGCTCCCTCCTTTCCTGGCAAAGGTTGCCATCCTCCTTTCTCACCTCCCTTTGCTACCATCTGTTACCTTCCTCCTCTTGAATGAAAGTTGACTTTGGAATAGTTTTCCTTCTCCACCAGCTTTTCTTGGCTCTGCAACTGATAAAAAAGAGCTGGAGAAAATATCACATGGATAACACAGCTTTGCTTTTGGGAGTCTTTAATGCAGTTGTGTGGTGCTTGTCAAAGAATCTCAAAAGATTCACTCCCTGCCTACTCTTCAGTCTTGCTGTGAGATAAGGGGAGGTCAACTGTGATGATTCCCATTTTTAAAGGTGGGTTATTAAGCCTGAAAATCTGAACAGAGTCAGCCCTAAGCATTTGCTATCTTCCTTCACCTTTTAGCTTCTCCTCACACCCCACCCTATCCCTCCCTTCAATTCCTTTTCCTTCCTTGCTTATTTAGTGCAAAATCTTCCAAGAGCAAATACTCAGCCCTTCCACCTCCCACCCCTTTAGCTGAGCACTAATAGGGTCCTGAGGCACACTGCATTGTAACAGGAATTTTTGAAGGTTTTAATTCCTAGCAGGTGTATGGGGACCCTTTCAGTTCCCTGGGATCATGCCCCAGTAGAGGCTGCCTTGGGATGAATATGGTCAAGTTCTCCCTGGAAAAGTCAGCTGCTCTTGCCTGTTGTAGGACTTGGCTCCACCACCAGCATAAGTTGCAAAGTGTGGATTTCAAAAAATATCTGTTTTTTTACAAAGAGAAGATGGATAATAGTTACTGATGTGAAATTTCTTTGCCTTCATTTGCTTCATGATCTCAGAGAGTTTTCTTATTGCTTTAATTAAGCAGCTGCTGTTTTCATGAAATACATTTTTTTCAGATACAATTTTTTTCAGATTGGTTTAAAAGAATGAACAAGACTAGGGTCCTCTCCTTTTATCTGCCACTTGATAGCTGTGTGCCCTTTGAGCAAGACATACCCATTCATTATACAAACTTGAGAGTTTTTGCTCTGTGCCAGACACTGGGATACACTGGAGAAGAAGATATAGGAATTGTATTAGTCTGTTTTTATGTTGCTGTAACAGAATACCCGGAGCTGGGAAATTTATATATAAAAGAGCTCTGTTTGGCTTACGATTCTGGGACAGCTGCATCGGATGTGGGCCTCAGACTGCTTCTACTCATGGTGCAAAGTAGCAGGCAGCCGGCGGGTACAAGCAGATCACATGGTGAGAGGAAAGCAAGAGAGAGAGGGGGGAGGTGCCAGGGTCTTTTAAACAACCATCTCTCCCAGGAACTAACAGAACAAGAACTCACTCACTACCTCTACCCCTCAGGGAGAGCATTAATCCATTCATGAAGGATCCGTCGCCATGACTCAAACTGCTCCCAACACTGCCAGATTGGGGATCAGATTTCCACATGAGCTTTGGGGGGAACAATGCATTCAAACTATCAGGAATCAACCCAAGAAACAGATGATTCCAATTTTCCTTCAGGAAGTTTGTCCAAGATACTCAAGAGAGATAAGAACCTCTAAGTCTGTTTGGAGGAGGTGAGGACTTTTCACAAAACAGGTAGAACTTCTGCTGTAGTGCTGTGAAGTACTTTGTTAACTGCACTCGACTACAGCTTTTTGAGAGCACCTTATTGGTTTGAAAATTATAGATTTTATTTTTTTGGTGGTGATACTACAATTCGATCATGCATATATGACTTTCAAAATTTAAAGTTAAACATCTTTATCTACTTCCCAAATAATAAAGAGACTTGAGGACATTCTAAGCCAATAATCTCCATCTTGTTTTAATTCCGTCCTGTTTTTATATCCACAAAATTAATCATTATTATTGTGTTTCTTTGCTTTCTATGCCTTTTTTCATCTCACTCCTTCCTTCTGAGTTCAATGTTATTCTTCCTAAATTACATCTGTTAGTAGGGTCTGTTAGAGGTGCACTCTCAATTATTATTTTAATGATAATTTAGTTGGACATACAATTTTAGGCTGATAACTGTCTTCTCCCAGCACCTTGAAGATATGAGTACACTGTCTTCTGACTTACTGTGTTGCTTACATAAAAGTAATTATTGTTCATTTTGGGTAATCCGACTTTTGCTTATTAAGATCTTTTCTTTGATATTCTGCTGTTTTACTACAGTGTGTTTAGGTGTTGGGCAGGAATCTCAGATCCTATTGCCCCTTCCTGTGCAGGTCATGAGTCAGGTAATTGAAAGAAGATTCTGGCAGCTTAATGCAAGGTAGACGTACTTTACTCTTCAGATGTGAGCTTCACAGACATGCTTTATTCCTCCAAGACAAGCTCTGGCTCTTCCCTACTCCATGCCCCTACTGACCTTCCATGCTCTGCTGACCAGTAGTTCAGAGCAGTTACCTTTATATTCTTGGTACACAATAGCGGCCACAAGCTAAGCATTACATAATTACAGCAATCATGCTGAATCAGTAAATGGGCACACATGCATAGTTACACTACTTTTATAACTTGTTTCTAATGTATGTGCTAAATTTTGCCCATTTGTAACAGATGTAAGGTGAGAGATATTGACTAAACTTTTTCTACTTTCTTTACATTAGGAATAGATTTATTTTTCCTTATCTTTATAAGGACATCTTGAACTTTCTGAATCTGATGATTTATATCTCTCAAAAATTTTAGAAAATTCTTAGTCATTGCATTTTCAAATATTACCTCTTCCACATTTTTCCTATATTTTCCTTCTGGGACATCTATTAAGATATCTTTTCATATTATCCTCAATCTCTTCATCTCTCTTCATATTTTTCATCTCTTAATCTCTTTGTGATTCATGTTCAGATGTATCTTCCAGTTAGACAATGCTTATTTTGCTCTTTCTAATCTATCTATTGATTTTTCAATTTCAATGAATGTATCTTTTACTTCTAAGCATTGTATTTGTACATTTTTAGTCATCCTTGCAGTTTCTTCTCCTATGTTTTATATTGTTTTTTTAATCTTTAATCATTGCAAACATACCTACTTTATAGTTTATGTTTGACTCACCTGAAATTCCTAGGCATCCAGTCATGCTGTTTGTAGCGTCTGCTGACTCTCACTCATGGTAGCTTGAATGTTTTATGCATTTAGATTGTAAATTCACATAGAGTGAGCCTTATCTGTGAAGATCCTCTGAAGCCTGGGTTGGGGTGTGGACCTTCAGCAAGATTTTGCATTAGCTTGTTCAAATGCTCCAAAACTAGAAAAATAGGATTTGGTTTTATGTGAATTATTCAGTTTGGGAGCTCCTCAGCCATAAGAGGTGAGCCCTGAATTCATGTGAGAGCAGATCTTGAATACAAATTCTCAGAGGAGAATTTCTTTTTCCTCACTCAAAACTCAGAATGAAATAAATAAGCCACCTCATTATCTCCCTTGTCAGTGGGAGAAATCATATAAGGATCTCTCAGTCATTGAAAACAGAGTCCTCCAAGAGTCCCCTGCAGGAGACTGTTCCAATTCCCAGCCTTACACGGAGCCAAGTCTTCGTCTCCTGTCTCCATATGTGCATTTACATACCAGGCCAGGAGCTACTGAGATGGCACCCTCTTCCTGTCTCCGTTTCCTCCCTGGGACAAACACAGACTCACCTCCTTTGTGCTGCTTTGGTTTTCAGTTACCTCTTCCATTTTAACTCCTAAACATTTCTCATACTAACTTGTAAACTCAGTCATGCATTTAAAAGTAAGTTTGGTATAATTTACCCAGCATGACTGGTGTTTTATAATGGGAGGTTCTACCATTTTCTATATTGTTAGAAATGTACATCCGTATAGACACTTTTAAGAAATAAATCACAAAGGAATTTTTACTTAGGTTAAACCATTTTGTTATATGAAAGGGTGGTCAAGTTAGCTGGTAAACATGCTAAAGAGGATTAGCCATAGTTGAGCTACTACTACCTCAAAAATTAATAATAGGAGACTTGAAGGAATTCAGGATGAAACAAATGCCTTTGAGGGAATAGATAATCAAGGAGAAAATTGTACAACTGAAGGGAGTCTTGAAGATGAATGTATTCATTCATTCATTCACTCATTCATTTATCAGTTATTCAACGTATGCTTATGACACAGAAGCTACGGGGGATGCAGTTCAAAGCTTACCTGCAACACACAGTAAACAGTAAACAAATGATAAGTAACATCATTGTAGATGGTGATAAGGCTGCAAAGAAATTTAATAGGCTTATAGGGTGGAGACTGGGAGGTATCAGCCTCCATAAAACAGTAACAATTGAGCTGAATCTTAAATAACAGGAAGTAGCCAGCTAGGAGAAGAGTAAGGAAGGGCTCCTGGGCAGAAAGACAGTCTGCAATTCAGATGGCGGAGAGTGTAGGGAACCTGACTGAGAAACCAGAGTAGACAGAGGGCCCTGAGAACACAGAAGCCAGCTTTGCCAGAGTTGGCCCTGAATGGGGCTCTGATCATATCTTCTCTATTTTCCAATCCCAAGCCCCTCACATGCCACTAATCTTGCCAGCTGTCCTGCTCGGCCATCTCCTTGAGCAAGCTGTCATTTACCACAATAAATACTTCTAATTGCCGATATGAGCCACAAGCATACCTAGAACACCTGCTTCTGGGGTATTTTGGACCTCTTGCTCCAAATCCTCAGAGCCTCTGCAATTATCGAGTCTATCTATGAGTTCTTGCACCTGCTGTTTTTATGTAATTCTGTCTGTGCTTACTCGAATAACCATTACTAATTTTGTTCTGGTATAATAAATAAAAAAATTTACTATTATGATTTTAGAAAACAAAAAAAGTGCTTGATATGTTGATAAAAAGTCTCTAGCCTTAATTGTAAAATTTCCATACATTTTTGTTATGTATATATCTATATAGCTCTTCTTCAAGTTAACCACCACCACAACAAATATACATACACATATGTGCATACATGTAAGTATTTATATTATAGTCTTAAAAGAAAAAAACTGGAATTGTATTGAGTCTTCCTTCTCTTATAATATTACTGAGTAATAACTGTATATTCTTATTAGATTTAAATTATTGTTCACTTGATTTCACTTTATTTTCATGATAGTTATGGGATGAAGTAGTATTATTTTCCTTCTTTTACAGATGATTTGAAAACTGAGTCCAAAAAGGGGATTGATTTCTCCATTGTGTTGCAACAGAAAATATTACTAAGAATGGGTTAAGAAGGAGGAAATGTGCACATTAAGAGTAAAATGTCCATCTGTGTTCCAAGTGAACACTACCGACATCTGCACCTTAATTTGCACTAAACCAATATTTTTAATAGCAATGTAATTTCCTACCATTAGTAGAAAAGCTGCTTTGCATGCTTTCTTTTAAAACAAACATTTATTGACTGGGTTCATTATTGAATACAATAACAAAATAAAAATTTCAAATTTTATACTTAGACATATGTAATTTTATTTTCTTTACCTTACTGTTTTGAAGACCTTTCTATAGGAAGTCAGTGTCTTCTATGAATTCTAGGTTGAAATACATCTTTGAGATATTAGTCACATGATAGGTAGTTATTTTCATTAATCCTTTGTATAGCAACTGAAAATAGACCTAGAGATGACTGTTGAAAACATTAAGCTTGGACATGAAAAACATTCCATGGGAGGAGGATCCTAGCATAGTTATGTTTTCCCAGAGCACTGTCTTAATTTCATTTTAGTGCCACAAACAAGTGGCTCTTTGCAATATTAGGATTTGTCAAGTGACTTTTCTCAGTAGTGGTGTTTGGTGCCTCTACAGTGTCACCCTCCTTCCCATCCAGTGAAACTCTTTTTAATACACATTTTAGGACAAGTTAGAACACAAATCTGGACCCGAAAAGCCAGATGTATCTGGCTTTTCTGATGTATCTGCGTTGCATTTTGGGTTTTGTTTTACTTGCTCTGGTTAAGTCTCTTCCAGTCCTTGATGACAAATTACTCAGCTCCATGCAAGCTGCCTACAAATGAAATCAATCAGAAAAATAAAGTGGTATAGAATCACACCCATCTTATTTCCAACCATCCGTTGAATAGCTAAGCTTTGGGAGGAAAGAAAAATCTTAAAAGGAAAAATAGTTCTTGGAAGAAAAATAATTATTAGCAAAATAAGGTCCTGCAATCATTCTATCCTTATTTATTAAGTTTCAGGTGTCAGGGAGACAGATCAAAATGCCAGCCATTGACAAGTTGTTACCTGATTATACAAAATTTTGTGACAAGTTGTATATCAAATGCTTTATACGTAATATTTTATCTAAATCTTACAACTACCCTGCAATCCTGGTACCTCTATTAGCCACCCCCCCCACACCTTTTTTTCTTACACATAAGGAAAGAGAGGTGTAGAGAAGCTAAGTACCTTACTCAAAGTCATACAGTCAGGAAAGAGTGGGCAGGATTTGAACCTAGGCATTCTCACCCCAGAGCCTTAGTGCTTAAACACCAATAAATGGAACATTGCTTATGCATTATGTGTGGAGCATCGTCCCAGGTATGTCCTTGGGAATCCTATATTCTAATAAGGAAGTCAGTTGAGAGTCTGGGAGGAGTAGGCATGCTGCAAAACCCAAAATCCCTTGCTTAGTTTTCACGACCCTTTATTTTATAATTCAACTTATTTTTTCTAATCTAATCGCTTACCACCTACCATTTTCTTACTTTGACCTCGGACTCATTGTGATGTGTCTAGGAAAACCCTTACCTTCACAGCCCTGTGCCTTTGTTTACTTGACTGTACAGTGCTCTTCTCCATCCCCCATACCAATCAGTTTTTCTCTAAGTGAATTTTAACCACTTTCCATGGAACTTGTCTTACACTTGAACTCACAGTATTCCTTCCCTCCTCTTACAGTAACCACTGTGTGCCAGGTATTATTCTGTGTGCTTTACATCTATCTCTGATGCAAGCTTTGAGGTTACCTAGAAGAGAGCTCCAGGAAGAGGAATGGAAAAACGCAGAGTTTTTCCCCAAAGCTGGAGTGTGTTAAGCAGGCACCAAACTGCAGGAAGGCCAGTAGCATCTAAATGAGCTCTGTGATGCCCAAGGCCAGCAATCTTCCCATTTCTCCAGGCTCTCTCTGATGACTCCACACTTAGGCTTGCCTAATGTAGTGGTTGTCATAGTCCATTCAGGCTGCTGTAATAAAATATCATAGACTGGGTGGCTTATAAACTACAAAAATTTATTTCTTGCAGTTCTGGAGGCTGGGAAGTCCACAATCAAGGTGCCAGCAGATTCTACACCAGTGAGGACACACTTTCTGGTTCATAAATGGTGCCCTCTCACTGTGTCCTCACATAGTGGAAGGGGAAAGGGGCTTCCCTTGGCCTCTTTTATAAGGTCACTAATCTCATTCATGAGGGATTTGCCCTTATGACCTAATCACCTCCCAAAGACCCCACCTCCTAATATCATCACCTTGGGGGGTAGGATTTGAACATATGAATTTTGGTGGGACACATTTAGACCACAGTGGTGATTCTTTGGAATCCTATTACTGGAATTTTTCAGTATCACATGTAACCCAAACTGGGCATAGACACTGTATTAGTCTGTTTCTGTTGCTTATAACAAAATACACGGAACTAGGTGATTATAAGAAAATGAAATTTATTGCTTACAATTTCAGAGGCTAGGAAGTCCAAAGTCCAAGGAATACAGCTGGTGAAGGCCTTGGTGGTGGCATTAGTGACAGAGAGAGACTCACTTAAGAAAATGGTGGAGCAGAGAGAGACTAACGTTGCATCTGCTCTACTTTTAAAGTCCTCAGAACCATGCCCCTGACCACCATTTTTAATCCACTCACTAGGGCATGGTCCTACAATCTAACCTCCTCTTCAAGTCTCCACCTTTCAATTACCATAATAGGATTTCCTACCCTCAACAGTCACAGTGGGGATTAAGCTTCCAATACACAAAACCTGGGGCACACAAGTCAAGCTTCAGTGAGTTTTGGGGGTACATAATTCAATCCACTGTAGACACCATTGAGAATAGAGGAAGATTGTTCCCTCTCAGGCTGGCAGGAAAAAAAGCATGTAAAAAGTGATTGAGACTCAAAGGGAGAATATAACAGAAAAAAGGAGAAAAGAAAAAGGGGGAATTTTATATACAAATGCATAGAATAGCTAATAATAAAAATCCTTATGAAGTTCTATTCAAAATAAAGTCAAGAATCAAAGAGGAGAATCTAAACGACAATTTTAATTTTGTGTGCACCTAATAACATAGCCTTGAAATACATAAAATTACATTTTCAGAATGAAAAGGAGAAATAGATAAACTTATAATCATAACAGAAGACTTTTAACACACTTTTTCAGTAAAGGATATAAATAGAATGAACAGGCGAAAAAAATAGTAAAAACCTGAGGATTTGAACAATATGTTTAGCAAATTTGACTTAATTGATATATACATGTTGAAAATTACACCTAACAACTGCAGACTATAATTATTTTCAAGTACATATAGAACATTATAAAAAATGTGATAGTATGCTTGACTATAAAGGAAGTCTTAACAAGCATCAAGGAACTAAAATAACAGAATATGTTTTCTGACCACATGTAATTAAGCCAGTAATAAATAACAAAAATGCTAATACTAAAATCACTAATTTTTAATAAATTAATAATACATTATTAGATGACAATTAAATAATGGATCAAACCAAAAATCACAATAGGAATCAGAAGATATCTTTAATTTAATATATTAAAAACATCAGCTGGCTAGTTAACTCAGTTGGTTAGGGAGTAGTGCCTAGGTCCAGGGTTCAATCCCTGTACCAGCCAGCACACACACACAGCCACACACACACATACAAAATAATAGATGACATATCAAAACTTGTGGGCTTCATTCAAACCTATGCTTCAGGAAAATTTGTAGGCTTTAATACTTCTATTAGAGAAATAGAAAAACTGAAAATGCATGATATAAGTATCCATATCAAGAAGTTAGAAAAAGAACAGCAAATTTTAAATCAAAAAAAGTGGAGAAGGTAAATTATAAAGAACAAAACTAGAAACTAATTAAAAAGAAAGCAAGCATACAGTGAGATTTAACAAATCCAGAAATTGTATCTTACAAAAAAACTCCAATTGATGAACACCTGAGCAATCTGATCAAGAAAAGAGAGAGAGAAAAAGTGAGAAGGTGCAAATAATTTCAGCAATGAGGAAAGAGTCATTGACAACGTCCTGATTGTCCATATGAATAATTTTATGCTGATAATTTAAAAATTTTAGATTAAGTGGACAATTAATAGAAAGTTCCAATGTGCCAAAATGGACAGTATAAGAAACAGAAGGATTTGAATAGTTCCATATCCGTGGAAGCGATTGAGCCATAATTAACATCTTTCCCAACATAGATGCATCCCTAGTGAAATCTATCAAACTTTTAAAGTACTGATAACATCAATCTTACACAAACTTTTCTAGAGGATAGAAAAAGAAGTACTTTTCAACTAATTTTATAAGACTTACATAACTTTGATGCTCAAACTTGACAAGTACGTACAAAAAAAAAAAAAAAGCTACTTTCTCTTCTAAACAGATATGCAAAAACTAAACAGAAATAATTAAATAAATAAAAGAATAAAATCCTGTGATAGATAAGAAGAAAAGTACATCATAACCAAGCCTGGTTTATTTCAGATATGTAAATATTGGCTTTAAATTAAAAAATCAATCTCATTCACCACAGTAATAGAATAAAAGAAAAAAAAAAAAAGACCATCTTAACAGATGCAGGAAAAGCTTTTGATATAATTCAACATCCATCTACAAGAAACTCTTTCCTCCACAGAAGATATCTAGAAAAACCCACAAGAAACATTACACTTAATAGTTAAATATTGAAAACTTTTCCTCTAAACTCAGGAATGAGGCAAGGATGACTATTTCTATACAACATTATACTGGAGGGTTTAGCCAGCACAAGATAAATAAAATAGAAATAAAATCTATTGGCAGACTGAAAAGGAAGAAATAAATCTGTCATTATCCATACATAATTGTACCTGTAAAAAAATCCAAGATATCTACAGATAAACTATTAGAATTAATAGTAGAATTTAACAAGGAGCTCCCAGTAAAAAAAAAAAAAAAAAAGAAAAAAAAAAAAAAAGAAAAAGAAAGGAAAAGGAATTTAACATGGTTATTGGATACATGGCCAATAATCAAAGTCATGTATTTAGTTTCTACAATAATTAAGTTTCTACATGCCACTAGCAAGCAATTAGAAAACAAAATTTTAAACATAATACCATGCATCAACAGCACACAAAAATCACATCTCTAAGAACGAATCTCAAAAATGTGCAAGACCACTACACAGAAAACTACAAAATATTATTGAGAGAAATTGAAGAAGATCTAACTAAATGGAGGGGTGCAGATATAAGTTGTCTGCTCCTCCCTCAGCACACACACACACACACACACACACACACACACACACACACGTATATACACACTCAACATACATTCATAAGATAGGGATTGGATAACCAAAATAGACACTTGCATTCAAAAGGGAGGTGTGAACAGGAGGCACAGAGCCAGCACTGATCCATAGCAATTCCCAAATCCACTGAGCACATATTGTCAGCCCTGGTACTTGGGAGTGGTTTTCCATGGCTTTTAGCTCCCCTGTTGGGGTTCTTGCCTCTGCCTTCTGAGATATCCTGCCTTTTTCATTAGAAACGACACGTGTTGCAGTTGAGGAAATTCCATAACCTGCTTCCTCCCAATAGAAGTTTGAGGACCTAGAGGCCTTTTTTCTTTTTTAACTCAGTCTCCTTCAGTCCAAGTTGAATATTTTTAATGTTGTGAGTTTCTGATATGTCTAATGATAAATCAACTTCCTTAGATAAAAGTCTCTCTCTACTTTTCTGCTTCACTTATCTATTGCTCTGTAACAAACTCCCAAAACTAAATGGCTTAAAATAATAATAATTTATTTCTTAAAATTCTGTGGGTTCTCTGGAAAATAATGATAAGTCGGACTACATTAAAGTTATAAAGAACTAAAAAGTCAGCAAGATAGAGATAACCTGGTAGAAAAAAGGGAAAAAGATAAACAGGCACTTCAGAAAACAAGATATCTAAATGGACAATGAGTATATATTTAGTGCAAGGATGTTCAAGTTCATTAGCCATCAGAGAAAATTCAAATTAGAACCACAATGTGATATCATTGCAGACTCAAAAAGGTAACTAAAATTAAAAAGCTAATTTTAAGCAAAATTGCCAGTGGGAGTATAAATTTGTATAAACTTTTTAGGAAACTGTCTATCTACTAAATTGGAATATAATGTAGCTGATGACCCAGTAATTCCAAATTTAGGTATATATCCAACAGAAATGCATACATACATTTGCACCGGAAGACATGACATGTGTATGAATGTTCATAGCAGCGTCATTTATAATGCTCCAAAGAGGAAACAACCTTAATGTCCACCTGCAATTAAAAAAAAAAAAAAGAAATCAACACATGTTGTGTAGTCATTAATGAGATACTATAAAGTAATGAAAACAAGTGAACTGCTATATACAACAGTATGGATAAATTTCACAAATGTAACATTAAGCAAAAGAAACCAGACACGAAAAGTGCATATTATATTTCATTTTTTCCTGTAGATTTTTAAAAAATTTTATTGAAGCATAGTTGATTGTATGTATTTTGGGGTACAGTGTTGACTGTCATTATTTGCATACAATATGTGATGATCAAATCAATATTATTAGCATATTCATTATTACAAATTGTAATTGTTCTTTGTTTTATGTAAAATACAAAAAAAATACAGCAAAATTAGTGAGTGGGTAGAGGGAATGATAATGTTTTATTTTTTGACCAGGGTGATGGTTGCACCAGTAGTTCTTTTTGTAAAAATTCACTGAGCTATGCACCTTGAATAAAAGTTTATTTTACAAATGGGGATATGCTTTAAAATTTTAATTTAGGAGAGCATGCAAAGACGCTATGTAGCTGAGCAATGAATGAGGAGATGTGCAGCAGACCAACCAGAGACAAGAAGGTATTCTGGGAACAGGAAGCATCTTGAGGAAGAGAATGAAGGTGTGAAACAGTTTGCCATAAACTGGGGCTCTCCAAGCATTTTATATGATAGTATGGGAGAATGGGAGGGTGAGATGAAGTGGAAGAGGGAGGAAAAGTCCATGCCAAGTATTTGCAGTTTTATTATGCGTTAGGAAAGTATTAAGAGGTTTTGAGCATGGAAGCATAGGTTCTGATTTGCATTTTAAAAAATCTCTCAGGCTGACTGCAGGATGGATTGGAAAGGGATGCCTGGTTAATTGTGTCCACCTCCACACACCCCTATTTTAGAGTTCTCTCTTTATCCAATTCCATAGGCTGAGTGAATGAGAAGTCAGACTGTAGAAAATAACAAAGCTCAGAGGCACCCTCAGCCTCTCTCTGTAGTCTTGATCTCATTAGCACCAGAAAATCATCAGATGATTAGAACTGCATAACAGGTACAGAATTCACAGTGAAAATTGCTCCACTGAAGTGTCTTAATGGTGATGACTAAATGATTATACAAAAACCAAAATATCAGGAAAGACATATATACACTAAAGTATTTGCCTATTCATTTTCTACAACTAGCTTTTCCTGTCCTTCAAGTCAAAACTAGCTATTCCTATACTTTTCTTCTTCAAAACCAGTTATACCTGTTGTAATACTTTACCACCTAAAGCCAGATTTTTAAAGACATATTTTCCCCACACTTGCAAACAGAAATCTACCTTGCTAAAGTCAGACAACTAACCTAATAAGCATGTAAATAGATGTTCAGCCTCACTATTAATCAAAGAAATGCTAATGAAAATAAATATTATTTCGCAGCTACCACAAGAAATATTTAAAAGTCTGATAATGCAAATGTGGGAAAAAGGAAACTCTTAGACACCGCACATGAGATTGAAAATTGGTTTGGCCATTCTGGAGTGCAATTTGTTAATATCTTTCACAGCTAAAGATGCACCTATTTATCAAGCCAGAAATTTCACTTCTAGGTAGAAACTATGCAGAGAGTCTCAAACAGTCTATAATAAAAAACAAAGTTTTCAAAAAAATTTCCAATCTGTTGAGGATCAACACTTTTGTAGAATACAATAAAAATGCACTAATGAAATAAACAAAATTTCAAAACAGACATACAAAATACAAGCCTGAATATTCTTTATTATCAGATTCAATAGGCATAAAAATACTCAGTTGAATTGCTATTAAATCTTCTAAATCATTATTCTCGATTTCTGTGCTTAGCAAGTTCTGAACCAGTGGCAGTCTGCAGTCTATTATTTGAGAAGCACTATCATCAACAACTCTAGCCCACAGGAACATGGACATGCATTTAAGAAAAAAATGTTCATTGCAGCTTTTTTAAAAATATTTTTAAAAAATTTAAATTCACTATCATAGGGGAAGATAAATGTTATGGTTGTATAGTGACATACAGCACAAAATGAATGAACTAGACTACACATATTAACATGGACAAATCTTGAAACCAAAACACTGAGTGAAAAAAAAGTTGTCAAAAGTATCTTTATTGTATGATGTCATTTATACGTTTCAAAAATACTTAAAACAACATTATATAAAGGTCTTATGGATAATAAATAAATGTATTAAAATTAAGGAATGAAAGATTACATGCCAACTTCAGTATAGTAATTTTCCTTTGGGAAGTGTGAGAAGGACTAAGAGATTAGGGAGCTTTGGTTTTGCTTGTAATGTTCATTTCTATAAAAAACCAGAAAACATATTCCATAATGTAAACATTTGTTAAATCTTGGTATTGGGTACATGGGTGCCATGTTATTTCCTGCAAAATGGTGCAGCCTCTATGGAAAATGGTATGGAGGTTCCTTAAACAATTGCAAATAGATCTACCATACGACCCAGCCATCCCACTGTTGGGAATATACCCAGAGGAATGGAAATCATCAAGTCGAAGGTATACCTGTTCCCCAATGTTCATCGCAGCACTCTTTACAATAGCCAAGAGTTGGAACCAGCCCAAATGCCCATCATCAGATGAGTGGATACGGAAAATGTGGTACATCTACACAATGGAATACTACTCAGCTATAAAAACGAATGAAATACTGCCATTTGCAACAACATGGATGGACCTTGAGAGAATTATATTAAGTGAAACAAGTCAGGCACAGAAAGAGAAATACCACATGTTCTCACTTATTGGAGGGAGCTAAAAATTAATATATAAATTCACACACACACAAACCGGGGGGGGGGGAGGGGGGAAGAAGATATAACAACCACAATTATTTGAAGTTGATACAACAAGCAAACAGAAAGGACATTGTTGGGGGGGAGGGGGGGAGGGAGAAGGGAGGGAGGTTTTGGTGATGGGGAGCAATAATCAGCCAAAATGTATATCGACAAAATAAAATTTAAAAAAATAAAAAATAAAAAAAAATAAAGAGTTTGGTTCAGAACCAAAGACCAAAGGGGGGGAAAAAATAAGTTTGAATTACCTCATAATTTTTAATTTAAAAAGACAATGAAAATAGTTCAAGGAAATTCACTACATCATTAAACAGTTTTGTTTTTAAGTGTCATAGTTTTTTGGCCAGAAAACATGTAGTTTTAGAGAGATAAACGTAATCATTTAATTTTGGTTCCAAAGTGTGGTCTTAAAACTGTCACAGACTTACCAGGGATAATGAAAGAAGCTGCCCCCTTGTGAACACAGAGAACCTGTATTCCAGTCCCAGCTCTTCATGCACTAACCTGTGTGAACATTAACAAGTCTCAAATGATACAGGGGAACTTAGAGGTCACCTACTCAACTTCCTCGTTATAAAAGAAACTAGCTCACAGAGGCAATGAATTGACCAAGACGTGCACTCGCAGTGGAACTAAGAATAGGGTTGAAAGTTTTCTTCATTAGAAAAGTCACAAGTCATTTAGAAACAAATGAATGAACAAAAATGACATTGAATTACCGCTCCTTTTTTCTACAAGTCTTGATTTTAGACATTTAAATACACGTAGACCACTCTGTCTCCTCAAAAGTCAGCTGAGGGACCTTTGGCCCATCGGAAGCAGAGAAAAGAACACCAGCTTTGAAATCAGACAAGTCTTGGTGTGAATTCCAGCCTTGTTCTACGCTGTGGGCTGTGACCTTGGGCCCAAGTTTACTCACATGTAAGTACTGGGAAGAGAAAATTATAAATCACGTATAGAGTTCCTGGCACATAATGAACATAATGGGTGGCTAGTAAATGTTTCTTTCACCTTCCTTAACTGCTAAGGCACAGACACAATGATTCTATGTCTGCCTTGAGGTGGTGAGACAGACATCTAACAAATAATTTCAATAGAATGAGATAAGACCAACCTAGATACATTCGGAGTACTCTGAGGCATTTCAAAAAGCAGCAAGTACTGCTACGCTATATACTATGTTGCCTTGTAACATATCTAGGTTTCAATTTTTCACCTATAAAATAGTTCTCTGCTTATGAAAATGAAAGCATTAAAAAGATGAAAGTGCTCGGTATATCATAAGGGATAATACTAATATGAGGCGTTGTTAATTTTTTCACCCAAGAACTATGTGGTAGGCTGAATAATGACCTCTTAAAGATGTCTGCTTTCTAATCCCCAGAATTTGTGAGTATCAAGGAGGAATTAAGGTTGCTAACTAGCTGTTCTTAAAATAAGAAGTTCATCCTGGATTATTGGGTGGGCCCAGTATAATCACAAGGATCCTTTAAATGTGGAGGAGGGAGGCAGAGTTCAGAATCAAAGAAAGATTTGAAGATGCTACACTGCTGGCTTTGCGGATGGAAGAAGGGACCATAAGGCAAGGAATGTAGTTGCCCTCCAGAAGCTGGAAAAGATAAGGAAAGAGATTCTCTCCTAGAGTTTCCAGAAGGAATGCAGTCATGCCAACAACTTGAGGGTACAAAGGACAGAGGTAACACGAGGCAGGAGGAGGTACCCAGAGAAAGAAGGGTGCCTTCTTGATATTAGCCCATAAAACCCATTTCAGGTTTCTAATCTGGAGAATTGTAAAATAATAAATTAATGATGTTTTTAAGCCACTAAATATGTGGTAAATTTGTTTATAGGGGCAATAGGATACTAATACAAACCACAACTTGAATGCTTTGAAAGTAGCAACATGAAGAAGGCAGCATAGAATATGTTTTGTTTTTCTTTTTTTTTAAATGTCACTGTCATCACAACAGAGATGTTGGGTTGAAGTGGCCCCTGTATGGTCAATCTGGACCAAGAATCAGCAGGTTGAGGCCTCTCATTAAATTTCCTCTAGATCTATTTACCTCTGGCATGCGTAAGGCAGTGCTCATCTCTGTACACCAAAGGCCCTGGTATCTTCAATGACAGAATCTGAGCACAGACCCACAAAACAGCCCCAACTCTTTTTCCTCAGAACATTTATTTTAGATTAGATAATGTGCGCTAATGCTCCTTTATTTCTCCTGATCCTTGTTTCAGATGTTTAGGTCCACCTGATAAACTTGTAATCATCTCTCAGGATATAGAGTAAGGGTTCTCGCCTGTGGTAAATTGAATTTTTGGTCTCGATTTTTCTCTTCCCTTTAGCAGCATCCACACCCACACATGGCCAAATGGTAGGTGGCATACCTGTTATACTTCCCTGTCCCTTGACTTCAGGCTTGGCCATGCTATTTGCTTTGACCAATAGAAATTAATGATAGTAGAAAGAGCAGAGACTTGAATTGTTTTTGCACAGTTGGGCTCTCTTGGTCTTTAGTCACCTGCCATGAACACGTTCTCTGGTCCTGGGAGGATGAGAGCTACATGGAGTAAATCTGATCCCAATCTGTTAACTTAGAGCCTGGTGCCCAAGGCCTGGAATCAAGCACAGTCCAGCAGATCATTGCTGACTTGCAGAACATGAGCCTGAGGATTATAGTTTTAAGTTACTATGTCTCTGAGTGATTTGTTCCGTAGCATTATTGTGGCAATAGCTGTCGATACACTTCCTAGGTAAAAGTTTTCTAACCACTCTCCCCCAGCAAAACTTAACCACACCCTTCTTTGTGCCCAGGGTACTGTTAAAGATTTATGTATCTATCTCCCCTCACTGGACTCCAGTTCCTTGAGGGCAGGTACCATGTTTTATTTGCCTTTGTATCTATGCCCCCTAGCATGATGCCCAGAATATAGTAGGCTGCTAATACTTTTTTTTTTTTTAACGAAACAAAACTATTGAACAAAGGAACAAATGAATGGATACAAGGAACACACTATTCAAAGCCTGTGATTTTGAGGTGGGAGCAGGTGAGGCAAAGGAGGAAATCACAGATTTCTGAGCTACTGTAAATATCATCAAACACATAAGGGTCAACCTTTGTTGGTAGACTGAATAAGTCATATTTTCAAACATGTATGTTCCTTTTTTTCAGGTGTCTATAAACGTGATTATGATTAATGAAATAATTTACTTCAAAGTATTATCAAATTTGTAGCTGTTTGTGATTATGATGTATTTCCTCAAATGATGGATACAAAAAGAATGACTCATTATAAGTGAGGAATGGAAAGTTTTGACATTGAAAAGAAGCCTTCATATTCCCAAATGTTGGGAAATACTGTTCTAGATTGTTCTTTTTATAGAAATCATAGAAAATTCAGCATTGCACCGGTCTTTCTTGCTTGTTGACTGGAGGTCTGTATAGCAGTGACTTGGTATGTCTTTCTGGCTTATTCTCTCCTGAAACTCCAGGTCACTGCAAATCATATGGGCAGGGCTGCTGTCAGACTTCAAGACACCGCAAAGAAAATTATACGCTTTCATTCTTTCTCCACCCTTTCTATCACAAAGCCTGTCACATCACTGCATTTTACAGCTCAGGCTTGGGTTGTAATTATAGTTGGTGCTGTAAGAATTCTTCCAAAAGAGAGGACTATTTAATAGGGAGAAACTCACACACACAAAAGAAAAGACTGCCAGCATAGGAGTAATGATTGAACACTGATAGTTTAAAATATGGAAACTACACACTGCATGTGGCAGGGAGTTGACTTAAACCACGCACCTTCCTGTCCTAAATATTTGTAGTAGCAAAGAGGCATCTGTAAAGCTCTTGAAACCCTTTCTTTCTCCTTAGATGTGTTTATTTCCTTTCGTTCTAATTTATTTAAAGGATGACATCTCTAATCTATAGCTGGAATACGAGATAAGAATATTTAAGAGTTTAAGGGCATGTTATGGAACTGGGAGTGAAGGTGGGGGAGAGAAGAGTAATCAACCAATGGTGATTTCACTTAGAGTCTATCTGCTCACAGGCAAATTTTGAGGTCTTGACTTAGGTCCTAACCCAGGCATAGCTCCCTGGGGCTGAGAACAAATAGGAGACTCTGTAAAGCATATTTGATCAATATTTGTTAAAGAACATATGAGTGAGTAAGTGAACAAGTGAAGAATGAAAGATAAATGCTTCAGCCTAACTCTTGACTCACTTGCTCCCTTGATTATCTACTGCTGAGCATCTTATACTCCTGTGGCAATGAACTGTTTGCCATTTCCCAAGCATCACACTTCCTCTTGCTGTAGCTTCTACATCCCTTATCTCCTCATGCAGCCCACCACAGCCTGTCAGGTTCCTACTCAACCTTCAAGTCACAACTCAAGCTCCATGTATTTTAATCATTGCAACCTAAGCAACTTACTTGGTGCCTGACACATCATAAATATTTGATAAATGGTCACTGAATAACGTTTATGCTATTTGACCCTTCTAAAGCCTTCCAAAACAGATGGTGAATTACTTCACTGCAGAATGATCTCTTCTACAATTTATTTATATGTTCTCCTTCTGTAGCACATACCAGTCCTTCTCCCTACCCCAGGACTCAGCAAACATCATGAGAAGTAAGACTCAATTCTAGATAATCGTGTTAAGCGTGAAGGGGTCAGGGAACCATTGGAAGAATTTTAGCTGGGGATGACATCATCAGATTTATCTATGGAAAAGAAACATAATAATTTAGACAGACAACATTTCGAAGTATGTTATTGTATAATAGTCCAGAAAAAAACCCATTACAGATCTTAATTAGAATCAGGGCAGTGGGAATAGAGAGTTGTAGATATATATCATGTATTTCAGAGGTAGCACTTATAGGATTTCATGGCAGATTGAAAATGGTGCAAAGGATGGAAGGAATTTAAGATTAGAATAAATAGTGTGGGCAAATTGTGTCCATCAGTACAGTGGGGAATGCAGGAGGAACATATCTACCAACAGAAAGGAGCAGGGCCCTGAATTCACTGTTGCTTTCATTGCTAGTGAGGAACCTGTGAACCATCCAGATATAACTGTCCACCAGAAAACAGTTGTTTTGGAGTTCAGCAGAGAAATCTGGACTGAAGATACAGATTTCAGAGTCATTAGCAAGCAAATAGAAGTTGAAGCTTAGGCAGTGTCTTATGTTGCCCAAGGATGTTATATGGAGCAGAGGTTCTGGGGGACTAGGATAGGAAGGGAGTTTCTCTCCCTGAACATGGCAGAGAGTTGACTCAAACCACATGCCTTCCATTGCTAAATACATGTGGTAGCAGTTTAAAGAAGCGAGAATTATTGAGTCTTGCACCCTGTTTTTAGGGGTGGCCATGTGTAATTTGAAAAGCTGATATATTTGTTTTCTGATATAATCTTACATCTTGAGAACCGCTGTTGAATATACTTCTATAATCTCACTTAATACATCATTTACATATTTGACTCTGCTAGTAGATTCTGCGCTTGCTACTTGAAGGCAGGAATTTTTATCTTGATCAAATCTATATCCCCAGTGCTTAGCACAGTGTCTGGCACACAGGTATTCAAATGTTTTGTGAATCAGATGGTCTTATTTATTATTGATTTCATGAGGTAGGGTTTGTTACTGACATTTTAGCTGTGAGGAAATGAAGGCCCCACGTGATGAAGTAACTTGATCATGTCACACAGCTAGTAAGTGATTCAGCTAATCCCTTGCCCCATGTCAATCCAGTGTTCTTCTACTTTAGTACATTGCCTCTGCTCAACCCTAAATCTGCCACCACCATCAAAAGGCAGAATAGGGGGGTAATTTAGCAACTGGCCATAGCACTTCTGGAAGGCCCTCCTAGACGAAACTCAAACTGCACGCTGCTTCTCAGTCCCTACCAACAGACTTCACAAAATATCAGGTGAAAAGAACATCAAGAGAGGGGCTTTTTCATATTGTACTCCCTGCAGAGAAATACTCATCCTAGCTGGGAAAATAGAAGAAACGACTAACTGGAGGAGAACTGTGTCATAATTCTTAATAAGCCTCACCCCTTTTATCTGATTAAATAAGGAGTTTGTTTTTACATGTTTCTTGCATGAATAATATGATTTTTTGAACAGGAAATTAAAAACTTTGGTATGCTGTAGGCCTCTCCTTAACCAAAAAATTGATATGTGGATGCTGTATTTAATATATAGAATGTATGCTAAGAAAAAGAGGAAGATGCTAAGAAGATGCTGAGAAGGTAGTGGGGAGTAGAGAGAAAATTTTATGATAGAAAAATGTAGAGGGTGCAGTATAGAGACTCTGTGGTTTCTGAACCACAGACCCTGACTTGTAAATATCTAATACTTACAAGATTACCTTGACTCTCAGCTAGCCAGAACTCCACCAGGAAAGCTGTTGGTGGAAACCCTTGCAGCTTCCAGAGAGCCAATGGATCTAAGAGTGGAGAAAGGAAGACCCTAAAAATCCATAAAAGCTTGAGGGAGCCATCTCAACAAATGTGTTTTCATAGAGGATGATTCTGACTAGATATTTGTCTTTGTGAAATAAGCTCTAGTTTGGCAGAAGAACAAAACATTAGGAGGGTAAAGGGCCAGCACTCACTCAAACTGGATTGAAATTAGTATCCTCAGTTTGCTTTCTAACAAATTGTCATGCCTCCAAAGGCAAGAGAGTCAGGATGGGAAACACAGGCCACCCTGCCTGCCCCTCCAAGTCAGGGAATGTGGGTGGGCGCAATGCCACATAAGGGTACAAAGGACAGAGATGGTTTCCTGGGAACATCTGAAGGGCCAGAAATGGGGGGGAGTTAGATCCCAGTGGGCTGAAATGTAATCAAGCATGAGTGAGAGAGAGGAGGGAGCCAGGCAGATAAACTCTACACCCTTCCTTTTCTTGCAACCTTTGTGGAGAAAGTCCCTAATGTTAGAGAGCAGATCTGCGCTCAGCCAATTGCTGTGTTTTCCAAGCTAGTTGAGAGGTAGTGGTCAGTGTGGTAACTCATTACATCATATGACCTTGCATTTTTCCTCATCTCAGTTTCTTTTTACCTCACCTGCATTGCCCTGGGCTTGTACCTCCCAAGTAAAGTATTGGCACTAAGTCAAGGAAAAAGAGAGACATTCTATATCATGATAGAAATAATCCAAGAAACTAACAAACATGTACTCATATGTACCTAGCAACAGAGACATGACAAATATTTATAAAGAAAAAAATTGATGCCACAGGGAAAGATTGGCAAACTCTAAATCATAGTGGGAGATTTTAATAAATCTCACTAGAAACTGATAGAAAGATTTCAATACTATTCCCTTTGAGACTGAGAAATGAAGAAAACGAAAATTAGTAAGTCTATACCAGATTTAAATAAGAAAAAGGATGCAAAATATTTTTGAAAACCCAAAGGAATCTGAAATCTTATTAAGCAAGCATAATATGGTTTCTATGGAAATATGGGTTTGGGAGATCAAACAAAACAAAACAAAACAAAACAACAACAAAAAAACCCCAACAAAAACCCGAAACACAATACACCATATCAGCTTTTGGGACATAATGATCTTGTAAGTAGGGGAAAACCCAGATGTCAAAGTCAGGTTTCTATACTACGTACAGCACCTAAGACTCCCATGGGCAAGTACTCACTGGCCCCAGGCTCCTGACTCACTGTACAAGTGAAATCTCCCAAGGGAACCAAACACTGCTGGTCAAAGTCCACACCTGTGCTGTCAGAATAGAAGGCGGGCCTTCTATTTTTTTTTTCATTAAAGATATATGGTTTTTGCCCCAGCTTCCCACTTCTTTAACTACTTCTATATAATGAATTTCTATTTTCCAGACAATGTTAACTGTTAACCCTTAACATGTTGAGAACTTGGAGAACTCTGAGAAAATTGTGCTGATGCTAATGCTTTTACTAAGTCATGCATCTGAAATTCTTGGTGGTCTTTTAAGAGTGAATAAGCATAAAATGTCACCCTGTCACAGTTTTTCTTTTCTACTATACATTCAATTATTATTCATTTGAATTCCTTTCTGTCTGAACATCTTATTTAGAGTTTTACAATGACACATTTTATTAATTTCAAAAAACGATTTTTTTCTCATTATAAAAGCAATGTGTGTTCATTGTAGGAAACTTAGTAAATACAGAAAAGCAGAGAGAAGAAAGTAGAATTTATTCTACCACCCAGTGGTGGCCACTTTCACATTTTATTGTAACCTCATGGCAACTTCTTGAAGTTAACTGACTAGATTTTCCTGAAGTTACTAGGCCTGTCCTTTTACTTCCAACTCCATCCTTTCTTTCTGTCTTTCTTCTTGCCTCTCTCTCTCCCATTTCCTTTACATCTGCCAATTCATCGCTAAATAACAAATAGCAAGAGAAAATTAAAATTTAAATCTCATTATAAATATTTTATTTACTCAGAAAATTTATGTGTAGATACGAATTCATTTATCAAATTTGATACTAAAGACAACTAGTAGCACTAGTAATCTCAGGTATGAATTGGGTGAAAAAAACAGAAAAGAATCAGTTGCTGGAGTTACCCCAAAAACTCACCTTTCCTCATGCTAGAGTCAACAGCCAGACCTCTCTAGAGCAAAGACAGTCTTATTTACTGAGTTCTAATAATAATGGTATGTAGCATATAGCACTTACTACATGTTAAGCCCTGATAGAATCACTTTACACCTATTAATTTATTTAGTTTTTACAATAATCTCGTGACAGAAGTACAAGTAATATTAATCTCATTTTTCAGATAAAGATACTGAGTCATAGAAAGATCAAGTGACTTGCTCAGTTTCTCAGGGCTCATTAGGAAGATAGCTGGCATTTGAACCCTGGTGGTCTGTTTCTAGTGTCTGTAGGTGTAAACCACTATGCCATGCTCCATCTAAAGTGCTTTCCTGTTCTATAAGTTGTGATTTCTATTGCATGTGAAGGGAGAGACATTTTTAGGTGGTTCATGAAGAAATTTTTAAAAACATTGTATATTTATTTAATGTGTGCTAGAAAAAATACCTTGCAAAAATATTTTTGCTTAGGATGAAAAAAGTTTTTAGAAAATTACAAGAAAAATATTAAGTAAATAACAGTACAAATCAAATGTAAAGTTTGCAAAAATAACAAAAGTGATATGCTAATAAAGTCTAGGAAACACTTTTAATTTTAAAACCAAAATCAAGAGGTTACCTCTAACTCAACACAGCACCTGGTGAAGATTTCTCACCAGCAGAGTGGATCAAAGATGGTGAGCTCTAGTTCTTACCCATATTTTATCCTGTTAGCACTGTGAGTGAGGCTTCTCTGGTCGAATTTTTTTTTTCTTCTTTTTTTAAGGAACACCTTTTACTCTCCTGTAAATTATATTCCTATTAGCTTATTAGACATTTTCGGCCTTGAAAAATTGACAGTCTGTGTTTCTTAGACTGAGCTTCCACCCAAGGAGTAGGCAGGGTGCTGACAGTCATTCCATTACTAATCTTAGTATATTTTTTTGACTCGCAGAGAAATATGTTAGAAACAAGACAAGCTTGTGATTCTTATAACCAAGGCCTCAGCTGTGGAATGAGCTTCATGTGATGCATACAGACCTCTCTACCAAGAGACACACAGAACCTGTCCCTTCAAGAGTCAGAGTTGAGAGTGGAGAGGGACCATGTCATGGCAGCTCACATAGCCATTTGCAGTAGATAAGATAAACATGTGTTCTGTCTGCTTTTCTTGAAATTTATGCTTCATTGCTTGATGCGTATTCCTATGAAACTCTTGGCTACACAGAAGTTGAGGATTTAAAAAAAATTTTTTAAAAGGTACTCTTTATGACAACGCATGAGGCATTTTCTTGCTAGTCAGAGTTACAGGAATGATAGACTTGTTTTTATTTTAGGAAACTGTGAATAGTCATTGTTTTGATATAATAAAACTTTCAGTAGACCTCCTGGCTTAGCAATTAATGGCTTACAAATCTCACATATACAGAACCTATAGCGTGCAGTTTCTGACTTCTGTTTCATCTCGTCATTTTTCCACTTATTTTTCATCTGGTGTATTTTTTTTTTTTATTAACAATTTTAATTTCTTCTTTGGCACACATATTCACATCTTAAATGGAGTAAAACAAGATATAAATGAATAAATAAGTTTATTATTCCCCAAATATTGAGTGTTAAATATATTGTGACTCAAATCAGTAAAGGCAGCAAAATGGTAGAAAATGTTTTTACTGCCAATCTCAATTAAATTGGATTTGTGGGCCAAACCCAATTCATAAGCCTTTTCCAGTCCCACTCCCAGGCACATATTGTAGTAACATTTGACAACACGTTTTTCCCCTCTTTCTTCTGTATGTATCAATAACATAACCAATTGCCTGGGTGTGGAGTCCATGCAAGTGAGCTTTTCCATTTCTTTTTTCTATATAAGCTGCTCATCTATTTTAGATTGGGTCTGTGTATTTATGGTAATGTGCGTAATTCTCTCCTATTAAAAGTCATGGTCATTTTAGATTACAGATTTATTTAAAGATAATAAACGTTGCTAAAGAAATTCACAGTCCGAAGAAAGAAGAAAACCAAAGTGCTAGTTAAAACACTTCCTTGAGACTCATGTGTAAAGGCCTAAATAAACATCTTTTTTGCCATGTCCTTGTAAAACTATTTTTGATTAACACTTTTAATTAAACTGTCATCAATACTTTTTAAAAATTCTGATCCACCTTCTGTCCATTCTGAAGATTCATAGAAGTTGCATATACATCTCAAGATTTCAGTGCCTACTTTAGACTCAAGTTCTATCTGCCATGGACATAGGGAATGCGGGCTTCTGGGGATCTGTGAACCACCTAACATTATATGCAGAATTTTTAAGGATAGAAAATGGTCCTTAGCTTTCATTAGATTCTTAAAGGAACCTGTCACCTCAGCAGGGATTAGCTGCTCTAGAAGCAATTTAAGGAATGTTTATGCTCTCTTTGGTGCTAACAATGCCCTCAGCATCCTGACCTTTGACCCTGAAGCAGTACACTCACTTCCAACTCAATTCAGTCAACAGTTCTTAAACTCCCTCAATTTGCAAGGAGCTATTTGGCCCTGTTGGAGAAACAAGTATGGCCTGGTCTAGTCTAGGCCTTCCAAGAGCTACAGCAGGGAGAAGGAGACAAACAAGTACGTCTCAAATCTTAATATGAGAGAGAATCAACTGGGGATCTCATTCAGTTGCAGATTCTGATCTAGCAATTGCAGAGTGAGGCCCAAAGTTTTCCATTTTCTTACACACAGAAAGAAAAGATAATTATTAGTAGTAGGTAATACTCTACACATGTGCCTCATTTAAGCAAAGGACTCAATGTTGGCAAATATGTTATTAAACAGGTAAATCAGGAGCCTATCATTTGCTGAATTAAGGAATGCACTGTTTAGTACATAGGATCTCATACTACGCTGCACATTGGAATCACCCGGGAATTTCTAAAAACTACTGATGCCTGGCCCCCAGATAGTCTGATTTAATTGGTGTGAACTGAGCAGGACACGGAAATTTTTTTTTTATAATCTCAAAGGTCATTTTAATGTGCAGCAAAGTTTAGAAACCACTAATCTAGTAGCTGCCATCATTGTGTCTCATAATTTCCAAAAGTAATTAGCAAAGTTATGATAGGAAAGGAGATCTGTCTGAGCCCTGAGCCTTACACCTACAGGACCTTCTGAGCTTTTAACTCAGACACTGTATACTCATTTTCTGTGGTTTCTCTGTATCATTTTCTAAGACTTAACTCCTACTATCATAAAGGCCAATAATTAAGCACAATCAGAAGAAATAAATTGTTTAAAGTAACATAAGTTCTGTATTGTAAGTATAATCCTAAATAGCACAAAGAACAAAAAATAGTTCAAAGTAGCATTAAGAGCTTTGTGGAAAAAGAAATAATGAAATGTTTTTATTAAAATATGTAGGGTACATATGAATGAATAATAAAACTTTATTGAGATATCTAATAGAAGACTTAATGAAAAAATACTGTGTGTTCCTGGATAGAAGGACTAGAAATATATCATAATTAACTAGATGGACAAAGGAGTCCAAACTCCTATTTGAATCCCAGCTCTTCCACTTATTAACTTCTTGAACTTGGACCAGGACTCACTGAAGTATGGAAAGACCCGGCATACCATTAGGACTCACAAAGACAGAATGAAGGTGTTTTGGGATCCAAGACAGCTATGGCCTCCGGATCATCTAGAGCAGTATTTTCCGAACTTCAGTGTGCAAATCATCTGACGATCTTGTTAAAATGGAAATTCTGATTCATTAAGTCTGTGATTTGGCTTGAAATTCTGCATTTCTCAGAAGCTCTTGGTGATGTGGATTCTGCTGGTCTGCAGACCACATTTTGAGAAGATCCAAATGTCTTCTGCTGTAAGAGTTACTGATCCCTCTTCTGGTGCTCTGCTGATGTCATGGTTTCTTCTGATTCTGTGTCTTTCCATTTGTTCTGTAGTTTCTGTCCTACTTCCAATTACTTATACCTTAATTACAAATTCCACAAGAGAGAAGATTGAATTGATTTATTTCAGGGCAGTGGAAATATAGCCTCTTAAAAAATACTTTTCATACTTTCTACATGTTCTATAATGAGCTAGCATTATTTATGTATTTAAAAAATATAAAACAGTTATTTTCTGCTATTTGTAACTAACAACATTATCACTTTGGCTGCCTTGTATGCAATGCTGGGCAAATAAAATCCCTTCAGAGATCCACAGAGCTGGAGAGAAAAATACAGGTTTGAGAAGGGGGGAATAGAACCCAGGGCAGTAAAGAATACATCCTCAGGATGCAGCCAACATTTTTGGAAGGTATTACTGGACTCCAGAGGGGTCAGCAGATTGCACCCCAACACAAACAGCGCTGCACTCCTGGACTGAGGAGACTTCTATAGTACTTGTATGTTGGTGGGTCCAAATCTGCACTGCAGCTATGTGGGCTCACTATTCGAAGGGGTGGGAGAGCTTTGTCACTCGTGTTCTGCTTTGTCACTGTGTTCCTCTTGTCTAAGATTGTGTCCTTCTTTAGACAAGCTTTCGATGACTCCCCTGCCCGCCATGCATGGTCCCTTGTTATGCAAACACAGTTAAAAGGAGCAAGAGAGGCTTCCCTGAGCTAGAATTTGCCTGTGGGTAACTAAAAGCCCTAATAAAATATATCTGCAGATTTGCAGTAATTGCCAGCCCAGAACTTGACCAACTCAGGATGGTATATTTTGCCAGTCTTTTCTATTTTGCATTAAAGTAACTTCATCAGAGAGAGGAACACGTGTCAAACATAATGTAGTGGGATCTAAACCAACATACAGCCCTCCCATTCTGTGCAAAGCGCCAGGGTCTGACTGGAAACTGCTTTGTGAATGGTCTGAAGACACTACTGGGCCTCTCAGTAGTTCAGAACTGAAGGGTGGTATCACTTTTGCTAGGCTTTTTGTTTCAGTAAAAGAAAAGGTCTCCCTCAGTCTAAGGCCTTGCCCTCCCAGCATGTCATTAGCCTTTAATAGCAGCTGAAAGAGAAACAGGAGGTATGAGAGGGCTATTTTCTGGACTCATCGGCTGGGAAATTAGCTGATCCTGTCTCATATTGACCCTCACCTTTCACCCCCCCACTTCACCTCAGGTACGAACTGCACTTGCCTGAAGATTAACCTTAAAGTTCTCTGCCCATGTTTCAGTGGGGAGGGCAACCCTCAATTCTGCCCCTTAAAGCCTTCTGCCAGCCCAACACCCAGTTTTCTTGCTGGGAATGCTCAGGACACACACGTGCTGCTATTAGCATTTTATGAGCTGCTATAGGTTTCAGACAGGTAAGGTACCATCCTTTATCAACACAGCACAGGAATTGTTTATGATGCGTGGTGTAGACATCATCACATGGTGTAATTTGAGCCAATTGGTATGTGTAGATATTTATAATTTATCAACATAAATAGTTTCTGTGTTGGTTTGTTTTGCTAGCACTCTGACTTTATCTCTGAAAACCTTCAAACATTAGCTGTTCCTCCTTGATGGAATACAGACTTTGTGTGGTGGCTTGAGGATGTTTACTTTCTTTTTCTATGCATTGTCACAGTGGTTCAAAGAAATTAGAATTAAAAAAGGAGGATGTTCTGTGTACCTAAGAAGGACAGAGGGAAAAACAAAACAAAACAAAAAACACACTAGTGGCAAAACTGAAGAATGTCTTCAGGATAATAGAAATGTCTAACGGGTAATTTTTCAAATGTTCACTGAAGGTGTAGGCTGTAAACTCCCTCTAGTTCTCTCTCTCATAAAATCTTCAGTAGAGTATATGGTACTAATTAACTAATGATTTTGTGTGAATGGATATTTAACATGTTCCATGTTCTGGTGGATGTGAAGGGAACACAGAGACAGCACTCTTGGGCACAGTAGCTGGAAGATAGGGGTGACAGAGTATATTTGTCCAGGTGGTGCACTGTTTGGGGAAGCAGTACTCATGTTGTAGTAGAGGTAAATGTTGCCCTCTAAAATTCTAATGTTCTCAATCTGCACAACCATCTGCAGTGCCCCTAAATTATGGTTCAGCTGATATACGAAGTACCCTTTTTTTATATCAACAAATTTATAGAGCATCCCACGTGTATGGCTAAGATTTTATTCTTGCCCTCAAGTTTCCTATATGCTAGTAGTAGGGATTAAATGCAAAGATAAGAATCTAAGGTAGCCCATGCTGTGTCACATGAGTAGTGCAGAAACTCTTCTGAAAAATACTAGTTCTGTTAGATGCCCTGTGAAGCGTGTCCCATGGTTAGGTAAGTTGGGGAAGAATTCACACTGTGCCCCATCCTTGGAAATTCTCCATGCATAATAGCATATTAAAGATTCTGGGAGGTCCTGCCATAATAAAATCTGAATATCTTTTGTTAACCCAGAGTTCCCCATTTATTTGGACATCAAGCCATTTTTGTGTAACATCTATTAACATTCCACGAAAATGGAGAAATTCTGTTGTAGAAGATACATGCTAAGGATTTGAGGAGGGAAGGAATCACCCTGGACTGGGATTACTGTTCAGAAAAGCACTTCAGGGAAGCAAAGGAAAATCTGCAGAGCCTCATGCGATAGACAGCATTGAGACAAGCAGAGCCACGGTTAGGAGAGTGCCTGGGAACAGCAGAGCAAAGGCAGGAAGGCAGGGACATCCATGGTGAGTTTAGAGAGCCTTGGCTCATGACTTTAGGAAGAGGCTGGGAAAAAAAGTTAAAGAGGTAAGTAGGGACCAGATTTTGAGAATCTTAATGTCAGGCTTTAGACTTCTTTCAAGACATTACAATAAATATTGCAAGTTTTTGAATAGAAAACTGTCACGTAGCAACAATGTTTTACGATATTAGAGGAGAAAGAGGGCAGAAAGGAGACTAGTCAGATGCCCAAGAACAAGGGAAAAAGACCTGAACTATGACAGTGACTGCAGTGATTAGAAAGAGAGGATGTGAAAGACTTAGAGAGAGAACCAGCAGGATGCAGTGGCAGGGAGGGGAGAAGAGGGGAGTTAATTATGAGTGACTCCAGTAGTGGCACCAGCAGTAGAAACAGGAAAATGTGGAGAGCAAGCTACTCTGAGAGGGGACAGGCTAACTTTAAGCCAGGATTTTGTTTCAAGGCTAGTGAGGCAACACATCATCTGGTACAATTGCAGTTTCCTATACCTTCCTGCTCCTCACAACAGATTTGGCTGCAACTACACTTCCCTTTGCATTATAGAGAGCTGCATGCGGTTCCTCACATTTAATTTGTTCAAACCGAAGTTATGAATAATCAAGTCAAAGCTGACTCTGACCAAGATTGAAGACATTTAGAATTTTGTCCTCTGTTAAAAACCCTTTACTTTTCCATAGCAATAACAATATCCACTAATTTTTGAACACCTACTGCATGTGAGGCATAGATTGGATGTTTTACATACATTCCCTTTTCATTTTCATAACAACCAAACAAGGTAAACTTTAGGAAAGGAAACCTAATAAGTGCTGGTTAACTCAGTAGCCAAATTTATTTGTACCAAGAAGTGTGAATTTGAGAGTTTCTTAAGCCATGACTTTGGGCTCTCTCCTTCCAAACTTCTCTCCCGCTAGACCCTTGTCATATTCAATTAATTTTCTGAACACACACAGATCTTTACTCTGTTTATGTTTCTTCTTCCTCTTCACTAATTCCTTCTGCCTAATAGTATACATTTTTCCCCTAATGCAGTTCAAATGGCTCTTCTCCCAAACTGACAACAATAACGGTAACAACAATATATTAGATAATATTTACAAAGAGCTTACATGCTGGTAACTGTGTGATTCAAGAGTAAACTCCTTTAATGTTTATGTTATGAAGCAGGGCCTGTTACTGTCCCATTGCACAGATGAAGAGGCTGATGCTTGGAGAGGTACATGACAGGCCCCAGATCACACTGCTAGGAAATGGTACAGCTGAGGGTACCTGGGTCTGTCTGATTCAAAACCTGTGCTATCCTGCCTCCCTTATTTGAATCTTTTGAATTTTGTAACTCAAACTTATCTTCTGCTTTATGCTTTTGCTATTTATACATTTATTCTATCTCTATCAGTTCGAAAGCAACTTGAAAGCAATCTACATATAATTAGATTATAGCATAATCTAATTATATACAGCATAATCTAATTATATATAATAAAATTTAAATACATATAATACACAACGCATAAATACATAGGCTCCCAATACATTTTTGTTGTAAAAATGAATACATTTTTAATACCTCCTAGCATTGCACATTAAGGAATGGGGAAGAGAAATAAAGACAGCCATTTACTTTATCGTATTGTTTTATAATTGTCAACCAGATATGGTTCCAGGCTGATTTAGCATTCTGTCCCTGTGGACCAGCAGCAGCAGCATCACCTGGGAGCTCGTCAGAAATGCAGAATGGCAGGCCCCACTCCAGACCTACTGAAGCAGAATCTAAATTTTAACAAGATCCTCAGGTGATTCCTATACATGTTAAAGTCTGAGAAACCCTGCTACAGACCTTTAATATCCACTAGTGTTTTAGATAAATTCTAGATCATCTTTAAAATAAAAAGATTAAAAAGTAGTTCCAGAATCCTCAAGGTTCTGGGTTAAAGATTTCCTGGACCTGTGCAGAGCTCTAAAACTGTCTTACATTAAGGTACACTCTTGGAAGTTTCTTTTGATTCCTTAAAGTCTCTGACAATACAAGAGAAACTTCTGGAAACTGAACCTGTATTGATTGTTAGAGTGAGATAAAGACAGAGCTACCCCCGTGGATTCTCCTGTGGCGTTTGGGAGCTCTACCCCCTCCATTTCCTCTATCTTTTTACTATCTACACTGGTGACCCAGTAGTTGTCTATCAAATAGTCACTGAATGCTGACTGTGTCCCAGTCATTGTGCTAGACACGCAATAACATCAGCAGTGGACTCTCAGATATAAATTAATTTGCTTTATGAGAATGAGGCAGCATGAGCCTGAGCCAAATTGCAAAGTAACAAAAAGTCTCCGTGGCATTTCCTTTTTCTCATTACCCCTTTTGGCATGAACCTCACCCTTCTTCAAAAAGCTTAGGCCTTTGTTGCTGCCCCCCAGATTTTTGAAGCAGATAGCACATTAGGTGGAAAGAGTCATTGGATCAGGGCTTGGGAAACCTTTCTTGATATGGCCACTGCACGTCCTTGGTCAAATTGCTTTACCACAAAGGGTTCAGTTTCCCCAGAGAAGATGTGTTGAGGTTGCCTGTAAGATCCCATCAATCGTCATCACTCCATAAGTATCCTAGGCTCTGGAATAATCACTTTAGAGGGAACCTTTGAAATAAACTTGTCTTTTTTTTTTTTTTTTTTTCTGATCAAGTTGTAAGAGTTCTTTCTTTTTTTATTATTATTATTATTTTTTTAAATTTTATTTTGTCGATATACATTTTGGCTGATTATTGCTCCCCATCACCAAAACCTCCCTCCCTTCTCCCTCCCCCCCTCCCCCCCAACAATGTCCTTTCTGTTTGCTTGTCGTATCATCTTCAAATAATTGTGGTTGTTATATCTTCTCCCCCCCCCCCCGGTTTGTGTGTGTGTGTGTGTGTGTGTGTGTGTGTGTGTGTGTGAATTTATATATTAATTTTTAGCTCCCACCAATAAGTGAGAACATGTGGTATTTCTCTTTCTGTGCCTGACTTGTTTCACTTAATATAATTCTCTCAAGGTCCATCCATGTTGCTGCAAATGGCAGTATTTCATTCGTTTTTATAGCTGAGTAGTATTCCATTGTGTAGATGTACCACATTTTCCGTATCCACTCATCCGATGATGGGCATTTGGGCTGGTTCCAACTCTTGGCTATTGTAAAGAGTGCTGCGATGAACATTGGGGAACAGGTATACCTTCGACTTGATGATTTCCATTCCTCTGGGTGTATTCCCAACAGTGGGATGGCTGGGTCGTATGGTAGATCTATTTACAATTGTTTAAGGAACCTCCATACCATTTTCCATAGAGGCTGCACCATTTTGCAGTCCCACCAACAATGTATGAGAGTTCCTTTTTCTCCGCAGCCTCGCCAGCATTTATCGTTCATAGTCTTTTGGATTTTAGCCATCCTAACTGGGGTTAGATGGTATCTCAATGTGGTTTTGATTTGCATTTCCCAGATGCTGAGTGATGTTGAGCATTTTTTCATATGTCTGTTGGCCCTTTGTATATCTTCCTTAGAGAAATGCCTACTTAGCTCTTTTGCCCATTTTTTAATTGGGTTGCTTGTTTTCTTCTTGTAAAGTTGTTTGAGTTCCTTATATATTCTGGATATTAATCCTTTGTCAGATGTATATTTTGCAAATATTTTCTCCCACTCTGTTGGTTGTCTTTTAACTCTTTTAATTGTTTCTTTTACTGTGCAGAAGCTTTTTAGTTTGATATAATCCCATTTGTTTATTTTTCCTTTGGTTGCCCGTGCTTTTGGGGTCGTATTCATGAAGTCTGTGCCCAGTCCTATTTCCTGAAGGGTTTCTCCTATGTTTTCTTTAAGAAGTTTTATTGTCTCAGGGTGTATATTTAAATCCTTAATCCATTTTGAGTTGATTTTAGTATACGGTGAGAGGTATGGATCTAGTTTCATTCTCCTGCATATGGATATCCAGTTATCCCAGCACCACTTGCTGAAGAGGCAGTCCCTTCCCCAGTGAATAGGCTTGGTGCCTTTGTCAAAGATCAGATGGCAGTAAGTGTGTGGGTTGATTTCTGGATTCTCTATTCTATTCCATTGGTCAATGTGTCTGTTTTTATGCCAGTACCATACTGTTTTGGTTATTATAGCTTTGTAGTATAGCTTAAAGTCAGGTAGTGTTATGCCTCCAGCTTTATTTTTTTTGCTGAGCATTGCTTTGGCTATTCGTGGTCTTTTATTGTTCCATATAAATGTCTGAATAGTTTTTTCCATTTCTGAGAAAAATGTCTTTGGAATTTTGATGGGGATTGCATTGAATTTGTATATCACTTTGGGTAGTATGGACATTTTCACTATGTTGATTCTTCCAATCCAAGAGCATGGAATATCTTTCCATCTTCTTGTATCCTCTCTAATTTCTCTCAGCAGTGGTTTGTAGTTCTCATTATAGAGATTTTTCACCTCCTTGGTTAACTCAATTCCTAAGTATTTTATTTTTTTGGTGGCTATTGTAAATGGGCAGGCTTTCTTGATTTCTCCTTCTGCATGTTCACTATTGGAGAAAAGAAATGCTACTGATTTTTGTGTGTTGATTTTGTATCCTGCTACTGTGCTGAAATCATTTATCAATTCCAACAGTTTTTTTGTAGAGGTTTTAGGCTGTTTGATATATAGGATCATGTCATCTGTAAACAGGGACAGTTTGACTTCATCTTTTCCAATCTGGATGCCCTTTATTTCCTTCTCTTCTCTGATTGCTCTGGCTAGTACTTCCAACACTATGTTGAATAGGAGTGGTGAGAGTGGGCATCCTTGTCTAGTTCCTGTTCTTAAAGGAAAAGCTTTCAGCTTTTGCCCATTCAGGATGATATTGGCAGTGGGTTTGGCGAATATGGCTTTAATTATGTTGAGATACTTTCCCTCTATACCTAACTTATAGAGGGTCTTTGTCATGAATGAGTGCTGAACTTTATCAAATGCTTTTTCAGCATCTATAGAGATGATCATATGGTCCTTGTGTTTGAGTTTATTAATATGGTGTATCACATTTATTGATTTGCGTATGTTGAACCAACCTTGCATCCCTAGGATGAATCCCACTTGATCGTGATGAATAATTTTTCGTATGTGTTGCTGTATTCTGTTTGCTAGTATTTTAGTGAGGATTTTTGCATCTATATTCATCAAGGATATCGGCCTGTAGTTTTCTTTTTTGGTTATATGTTTACCTGGTTTTGGTATCAGGATGATGTTTGCTTCATAGAATGAGTTTGGGAGATTTGCGTCCGTTTCAATCTTTTGGAATAGTTTGTAAAGAATCGGTGTCAATTCCTCTTTGAATGTTTGGTAAAATTCTGCTGTGAATCCATCTGGTCCTGGGCTTTTCTTTGTTGGGAGCCTTCTGATAACAGCTTCAATCTCCTTTATTGTTATTGGTCTGTTCAAATTTTCTACGTCTTCACGGTTCAGTTTTGGGAGCTTGTGTGTGTCCAGAAATGTATCCATTTCCTCCAGATTTTCAAATTTGTTGGCGTATAGTTGTTTATAGTAGTCTCGAATGATTCCTTGTAATTCAGATGAATCAGTTGTAATATCGCCTTTTTCATTTCTAATTTTTGTTATTTGAGTCTTCTCTCTTCTTTTTTTTGTTAGCCATGCTAATGGTTTGTCAATTTTATTTATCTTTTCAAAAAACCAACTTTTTGATTCGTTGATCTTTTGAATTGCTTTTGGTTTTCAATTTCATTCAGTTCTGCTCTGATCTTAATGATTTCTTTCCGTCTGCTAACTTTAGGTTTGGATTGTTCTTGTTTTTCTAGTTCTTTAAGGTGAAGTGTTAGGTTGTTCACTTGCCATCTTTCTATTCTTCTGAAGTGAGCATTTAATGCAATAAATTTTCCCCTCAATACTGCTTTTGCAGTATCCCACAGGTTTTGGTATGATGTATCATTGTTTTCATTAGTTTCAATAAACTTTTTGATTTCCTGCTTGATTTCTTCTTGGACCCATATGTCATTAAGTAGAATGCTGTTTAATTTCCATGTGTTTGTATAGTTTCCAGAGTTTTGTTTGTTATTAATTTCTAGTTTTAATCCATTGTGGTCTGAGAAGATACATGGGATAATTGCAATTTTTTTTAATTTATTGAGACTTGATTTGTGACCTAATATGTGATCTATCCTGGAGAATGATCCATGTGCTGATGAGAAGAATGAATATTCTGAGGTTGTTGGGTGGAATGTTCTGTAGATATCTGCCAATTCCAATTGGTCTAGAGTCTTGTTTAGATCTTGTGTTTCTCTACTGATTCTTTGCCTAGATGATCCGTCTAATATTGACAGTGGGGTGTTCAGGTCCCCTGCTATTATGGTATTAGTGTCTATTTCCTTCTTTAGGTCTAATAGAGTTTGTTTTATAAATCTGGCTGCTCCAACATTGGGTGCGTACATATTTATGATTGTTATGTCTTCTTGATGGATCAGTCCTTTTATCATTAAGTAGTGTCCCTCATTGTCTCTTTTTATGGTTTTTAGTTTAAAGTCTATTTTGTCAGATATAAGAATAGCTACTCCAACTCGTTTTTCTTTTCTGTTTGCATGGTAAAACTTTTTCCATCCTTTCACTCTTAGTCTGTGTGAATCTTAATGGGTGAGGTGGGTCTCTTGTAGGCAGCATATAGTTGGGTCCTGCTTTTTGATCCAGTCAGCCAGTCTATGTCTTTTAATTGGGGAATTTAAGCCTTTTACATTAAGAGTTGTTATTGAAAGGTGTTGATTTATTCCTAGCATTTTATTGGTTGTTTTGTTGTCTTAGGTGTCTTTTGTTCCTTGCTTTCTGATTTACTCTTTGGTTTCTTTGTTTGTTGGTTCCTTATGTTGTAGATAGTGTTTTTGTTAGCTTGTTTTCTCTTCATGAATGCCATTTTTATTGTACTAGCGGGTTTAGATTTTTCTTGGGTTTTTATGGCAGTGGTAGTTATTTTTCAGGAACCAAACCCAGTACTCTCTTGAGGATTTCTTGTAAGGGTGATCTTGTGGTAGTGAACTCCCGCAGTTTTTGTTTGTCTGAGAAATATACTATTTGCCCCTCATTTCGGAAGGATAGCCTTGCAGGGTAGAGTATTCTTGGCTGGCAATCTTTGTCTTTTAGTATTTTGAAAATATCATCCCATTCCTTTCTAGGTTTTAGGGTTTGTGATGAAAAGTCTGATGTTTACCTGATTGGGGCTCCCTTATAGGTGATTTGACGCTTCTCTCTTGCAGCTTTTAAGATTCTCTCTTTGTCTCTGAGTTTTGCCAGTTTGACTATGACATGTCTTGGAGAAGGCCTTTTTGGGTTGAATACGTTTGGAGATCGTTGAGCTTCCTGGATCTGAATATCTGTGATTTTTCCTATACCTGGGAAGTTTTCTGCCACTATTTTGTTGAATATGTTTTCAATGGAATCTCCATTTTCCTCCCCTTCTGGAATACCCATGACTCGGATATTTGAGCGGTTGAGGTTGTCTGATATCTCTCTCAGATTTTCTTCCATGTCCTTGATTCTTTTTTCTTTCTTTTTGTCTGCTTGTGTTATTTCAAACAGCCCATCTTCAAGTTCAGAGGTTCTCTCTTCAACTTCGACAAGCCTGCTGGTTAAACTCTCCGTTGTGTTTTTTATTTTGCTGAATAACTTCTTCAGTTCAGTAAGTTCTGCTACATTTTTTTTTCAGGACATTGATTTCCTTGTATATTTCCTCTTTCAGATCCTGTATACTTTTCCTCATTTCATCATGATGTCTAGCTGAGTTTTCTTGTATCTCATTCAGTTTCCTTAGAATTATCACTCGAAATTCCTTGTCAGTTATTTCAAGGGCTTCTTGTTCTACAGGATCTAGAGTATGAGATTTATTAACTTTTGGTGGTGTACTTTCTTGATTTTTTGTATTTCTGGTGTCTTTTTTTTGGTGTTTATTCATTGTGGCAGGGGGTTTCACAGTCTACCGGTTTGAGACTAATGACTAACTAGGATGTTGCTGTGGTTGCCAATTTGGTATGGCTCCCGCCGTGACTGCTCAGTTGGCCTCTAGTGTCTTGTGTGTGTGGTTGCCTCAGGTCTTGGGCTTCTCCGGGGATCCACCTTTCTGGTCAGCTTGTACTCTGCTGGGCTGGTGGATCACGTACCACAGGGTGTGTGATCTCTGTTGAGCTTTCACTTTCTGTACAGGACTTCTCCCCGTTCGGTGTGCTCTGGCCCAGGCTGTTAGATCATGCAGTGGCGACCCCACCGGGTGTGTGGTTTCTGTCGAGTCTCCGCCTCCCTGGCCGCACGTCTCCCCCCCTCTGTGCACACTGTGCTGGGCTGGGGTGTGTCTTCTGCACCCCTCGTCTATCAGCTGGGCCTTCAAGACCCTGCTCAGCACCGCCTCGCCCAGGAAGTCTACCAGGTTTCTGCTAGGCACAGACGACCGGTCTCTCTGGGTGCCTTTGTAGCACTGTGTAGATCTTTCTCGGGTCTTGTTCACCTTTGTATCCCCCCGGTATAAACCGAGTCTAGTGCCTGCCTGCAGCCTGCTCTCCAGCAGGTTCAAGTGGACCTGGGAACTCTCCTACCACACTATTCCCAACCAGAAATTCGTTAGGCTTTTTTCCAAACTGGTGGTCGCAGATATGGTATCTGCCTCCCAGTAACAGGAAGTTCACCGGGGCCGGAGTCCAGGGTGTGGTGGAGTGACAGTCGGCCCGCCCGTACTTCCTTGCCCTCCCAACACTGGTCGGGACGCCCCACGCCCCCAGCCCTGCCAGAGAACCGCGGAGGGAGTGGGAGAGGAGGCCGGCCCGCAGGCTCCGGAAAGCCCCGCGCCAGGCCAAGCAAATGGGCTCAGTGATGGCCGAGCAGGGCGGAGCTGCCCGCACCTGGGAAAATGGAGGCAGCACCGTGGCAGTGAGTGGCCTGGTGGTGCAGGCGGGAGCCGCGTGGGCATCCACCCCCCGAACAGAGCTGTGCCAGGGATCACTCACAGTGCTGTGCCAGGTCGGGTGCTCGCTCTGTCTCTGGTTTGTTGCCTTCCGTGTTCTCGGCGCTGCCATCTCGGGCTGTTCAGTCGCGGCGCAGCACGGGCGCTCCCAGGAGTTTTCTTTAATGCCGGTCTGAAACCTCGAATCCTGAATAGGGGAGCTGGCCGCCTTCAGCTCGGCCCCAGCCTCCGGGATCCTGGCTGTATCCACAGCAGCCCTGGTGCCATGTTCCCTGTTTCAAGACTCGCTTTTGCAGCTAAGAATCAGTTCTTTTCCTGCTCCACACTTCAAAGCTGTTGCCTGTAAATGAGGCAGCCTCTCCTGCCGGGGGGCAAAGTGGCGTTGAGCCCCCACGACCGGACAGCAGCTGTAGTCCTCCCTTAAGAGATGGTGAGAGGAAGGTCCACAAGTTTCCCGGCTGCCTGAGGCCCAGTGGCCGCCTTTTACACCTCAGCTACTCCGCGCCAGCCGCCGCAGCCGCCGCCATCTTGAAACTCCCTAAACTTGTCTTAATGACAGAAAAATTGCTATTAAACAAAGGTTTTCAAAATATATTACCTTTAAAAGCAAATCAACCGAAATCAAGCAATGTGACATAGTGATACAAGTTCTTATTTTTTCTCAATTTGTTTCTAGCATTTTTAAGGGATCCACTGTGGATAAATTGGCATTGTTTAGTCTATTTTATAGAATAAAAGCATTCCCCTCTCCAGCTCCCCTTTAATTGAGTAAACTCATTAGGAATCACTTTGGATAACTGTATAAAAATAAGTTAAAGAACTTTATTTCTATCATATGAGGGCACTTCAAAAAGTTTGTGGAAAAATAGAATTAAACAGAATATGACTCTTCCCATGAACCTTTTGAAGTACCCTTATACATTCATACAAGGTAGATACTTTGTGTCTTTTTGATTGTCTCTAGGTTTTTTTTCTTTAATTTTTATTTATTATTAGCATATTCATTCTTACAAATCATGATATTTCTTTATGCTCTTTGCCTGACCTATCACTTCCCAAACTCCCTCCCTCACTCGCCACATCTCTAGTATCCTTAGGTTTGTTCTCTCCTTCTGAAAGTTCAATGTACTGCTGTGGTCTTTTCTTTCTTTCCTTCATTCCTTCCTTTTCCCCTCTTTCCCTCCCTCTCTTCCTGCCTCCTTCCCTCCCTCCTTCCTTCTTTCCTAGCAGCTAGCTATGAGTGAGGACATGTGGTATTTCTGTTTCTGTATCTGGCTTATTTTGCTTAATATAATTTTTTCCAGACTCATCCATGTTGCTGCAAATGGCAGAATTACATTCTTTTTTATGGCTCAGTAGTATTCCATTGTGTATATATACTACATTTTCTTTATCCATTCATCCATCGATGGACACTTAGATTGGTTCCATATTTTGGCTATTGTAAATAGAGCTGCAGTGAACACGGGAGTGCAGGTATCCTTTCGGAATGATGATTTCCATTCCTTTGGATATATATCCATTAGTGGGATTGCTGGATCATATGGTAACTCATCGGTAGTTGTTTGAGAAACCTCCATACTGTTTCCCTTAATGACTGTGCTAATTTACAATCCCACCAACAGTGTAGAAGAGTTCCCCCTTCCCTGCATCCTCACCAGCATTTGTTATTCTCAGTCTTTTTAATAATGGCCAGTCTAACTGGGGTGAGAAGATGTCTCAATGTGGTTTTGATTTGCATTTCTCTGATGACTAGTGATGCTGGGCATTTTTTCATGTACTTATTGGCCATTTGTATATCTTCCATTGAAAAGTGTCTATTCATCTCCTTTGCCCATTTTTTAATTGGATTATTATTATTATTATTTTTACTGTTTAGTTGTTTGAGTTCTTTGTTTATTCTGGATACTAATCCCTTGTCAGATGTATAGTCTGAAAATATTTTATCCCATTCCATAGGTTGTCTTTCTGTTCTGTTGATTGTTTCCTTTGCTGTGCAGAAGCTTTTTAGTTTGATATAATCCATTTATTTATTTTTTCTTTTGTTGCTTGTGCTTTTGGGTTCTGATTCATAAAGTCTTTGCCCAGTACTATTACCTGGAGTGTTTCCCCTATGTTTTCCTTTAGTAATTTTATGGTTTCAGGTCTTATATTTAAATCTTTCATTCACATTGAGTTGATATGGGTATACGATGAGAGGTACAGGTTCAGTTTTATTTTTCTGCATATGGATGTCCAATTTTCCCAGAACCATTTATTGAAGAGGCAGGCTTTTTCCCAATGTATGTTCTTGTTGCCTTTGTCAAAGATCAGTTGGCTGTAAGTACCTGGGTTGATTCCTGGGTTTTCTATTCTGTTCCATTGATCCAAGTGTCTGTTTTATGCCAGTACCATTTTGGTTACAATAGCTTTGTTTTGGTTACAATAGCTTCGTAATATAATTTGAAGTTTGGTAGTGTTATGCCTTCAGCTTTATTTTTTTGCTCATGATTGCTTTAGCTATTCAGGGTCTTTTGTTGTTCCATATGTTCAGATTGCTTTTTCTTTTTCTGTGAAGAATGCCATTGGTATTTTGATGGGGATTACATTGAATCTGTAGATTGCTTTGGGTAGAATGGACATTTTTATGATGTTAATTCTTCCCGTCCAAGAGCATGTTATGACTTTCCACCTTTTTGTGTCCTCTTTAATTTCTTTCAGCAGTGTTTTGTAGTTCTCATTGTAGAGATCTTTCACCTCCTTGGTTAAATTGATACATAGGTATTTTATTTTTTTGACGACTGTTGTAAATGAGCTTGCTTTCTTGATTTCACTTTCTGCTAGTTTGTTATTGGAGTATAAAAACACTATTGATTTTTGGGTGTTGATTTCACATTAGTGAAATTGTTAATCAGCTATAAGAGATTTTTGTAGAGTCTATAGGTTTTTCTACATATAAGATCATGTCATCTGCAAACAAGGACAACTTGACTTTGTCCTCTTCAATCTGGATGCCCTTTATTTCTTTCTCTTGCCTGATTGCTCTGGCTAGTACTTCCAATACTATGTTAAATAGGAGTGGTAAGAGTGGGCATCCTTGTCTTGTTCTTGTTCTGAAGGGAAAAGTTTTCAGCTTTTCCCCATTCAGGATGATATTGGTGATTGGTTTGTCATAAATGGCTTTTATTATATTAGATAATTTCCTTCTATACCTAATTTGCTGAGAGTCTCAGTCATGAAAGGATGTTGAATTTTGTCAAATGCCTTTTCTGCATCAATTGAGATAATCATATGGTTTTTGTCCTTGGTTTTGTTGATGTGGTGTATCACATTTATTGACTTGTGTGTGTTGAACCAACCTTTCATCCTTGAGATGAATCCCACTTGATCATGGTGTATAATTTTTTTTTTTTTGATGTGTTGCTGTAATCTGATAGCTAATATTTTGTTGTGGATTTTTGCATCTATGTTCATGAAGGATATTGGCCTGTAGTTTTCTTTTTTTGTTGTATCTTTATCTGGTTTTGGCATCAGGGTGATGCTGGCCTCATAGAATGAGTTTGGGAGAATGGCTTCTGTTTCAATTTTTTGGAAAAGTTTGAAGAGAAGTGGTACTAATTCTTCTTTAAATGTTTGATAGAATTCAGCTGTAAAGCCATCTGGTCCTAGACTTTTCATTGTTGGAAGAATTCTTTTTTTTTTTTTTTAAAGATGATCAGTAAGGGTATCTTATCCCTTGATTTGGTGTTGTCAGCACCATGTTCTCCCAGGTGAGCCAACCGGCCATCCCTATATGGGATCCGAACCCATGGCCTTGGTGTCATCAGCACCGCACTCTCCTGAGTGAGCCATGGGCTGGCCTGGAAGATTTCTGATTACCTCTTCAATCACGTTCCTTGTTATTGGTCTGTTCAGGTTCTCTATTTTTTTCTTGGTTCAGTCTTGGTAATTTGTACATGTCCAGAAACTTATCCATTTCCTCCAGGTTTTCATATTTGTTGGTGTACAGTTGTTTATAGTAATCTCCAATGATTCTTCGTATTTCTGTGGTATCAGTTGTAATGTCCCCCTTTTCATATTGATTTTTGTTATTTGGGTCTTCTCTTTTCTTTTTTCTGTTAACCTAGCTAACAGTTTGTCTATTTTATTTATCTTCTCAAAAAAATCAACTTTTTGTTTTATTGACCTTTTGTATTGTGTTTTGGGTCTCTATTTCATTTAGTTCTTCCCTGATCTTGGTTATTTCTTTCCATCTACTACTTTTGGAATTGGATTGTTGTTGTTTTTCTAGTTCTTTGAGGTGTAGTGTTAGGTCATTTATTTGAAATCTTTCCATTCTTTGGATGTAAGTGTTTCTTGCACTAAACTTCCCTCTTTGTACTTCTTTTGCAGTATCCCATAGGTTTTGGTATGATGTATCTTCATTTTAGTTAGTTTCAAGAAATTTGTTGATTTCCTGTTTAATTTCTTCTTGGACCCATAGGTTGTTCAGGAGTCTGTTGTTCAGTTTCCAAGCATTTGAGTAGTTTCCAGAATTTTGCCTGTTAGTGATTTCTAGTTTTAATCCATTGTGGTCAGAAAAGATACTTGGGATGATTTCAGTTTTAAAAAAAAAAAATTGCTAAGACTAGTATAAAAGATACTTGGGATGATTTCAGTTTTTTAAAAAAAATTTGGTGACCTAGTATATGGTCTATCCTGGAGAATGCTCCATGTGCTGGTGAGAAGAATTTATATTCTCTTGTTGTTGGATGAAGTGTTGTATAGATGTCCGCCAGATCCAGTTGGCTTAAGGTGTAGTTTAAATCCTGTGTTTCTTTGTTGATTTGTTGCCTGAAAGATCTGTCTAATGTTGACAGAGGTGTGTCAGGTCACTTACTATTATTGTATTTGGGTCTATCTCTCTCTCTCTCTTTTTTTTTTTTAGGTCTAAGAGTATTTGCTTTACATATCTAGGTGCTCCACTGTTGGGTACATACATATTTGTGATTGTTATGTCCTCTGACTGGGTAGATCCCTTTATCATTATATAACGGCCTTCTTTGTCTCTTTTTATGGTTTTTGGTTTGAAGCTATTTTATCTGATATAAGAATATCTACCCCTGCTTGTTTTTGGTTTCCATTTGCATGGTTTATCTTTGGCCATCTCTTCACTTTTAGTCTGTGTTTGTCTTTATAGGTGAGGTCAGTCTCTTGAAGACAGCTTATGGTTGGGTCTAGCTTTTTAATCTGATCAATGAGTCTGTGTCTTTTGAATGGGGAATTTAATCCATTTACATTTAGGGTTGTTATTGATAAGTATTACTTTACTCTTGTCATTGTATTGCTTTTTGTTTAGAGGTTTTAAACATCATTTGTCCCTTTCTTCCCCTTTTATTTTTCATCTTCATTGTTAGTTGGATTTTTGAGGTGACATGACTTAGCCCCTTTCCCTTTCTCATTTGCATTTTGGTTTTAATGGTGGGTTTTACTCTTTCTTGTCAATCTGTGATACTGTTTATCATTTTTCAGATTCTGGATGCAGGACTCTTTTGAGTATTTCTTGCAAGGCTGGTTGTGTGGTAGTGAACTCCCATAATTTTTGTTTGTCAGGGAAATACAATATTTCTCCCTCATTTCTGAAGGATAATCATGCTGGGCATAGGATTCTTGGCTGGCAATTTTTTTCTTTTAGTCTTTTGAATATATCATCCCATTTTCTTCTGGCCTATAAGGTTTCAGTTGAGAGGTCTGCTGTTAGTCTGATGGGGGCTCCCTTATAGGTGACTTGACACTTTTCTCATGCTGCTTTTAGAATTCTCCCTTTGTCTTTGAGTTTTGCCAGCTTAACTATCACATGTCTTGGAGAGGATCTTTTTGGATTGAATCTGTTTGGGGATCTCTGAGCTTCCTAGATCTTAAGGTGTGCATCCCTCCCTAGACCTGGGAAGTTTTCTGTTATTACTTCCTTGTATAAGTTTTCAATGCCTTTTCCATTTGCCTCCCCTTCTGGAATACCCATGATTCAGGTCGTCTGCTAGTTCTCTTAACTTTTCTTCATTTTTTAAAATTTCTTTTTTCCTTTTTCTTTTCTGTTGGTTATTTCAAAAAAGACCATCTTCAAGTTCTGAAATTCTTTCTTCTGCTTGCTCTAGCCTGCTGCTCAAGCTTTCTGTTCTGTTTTTTATTTCACTGAGAGAATCCTTCTTTTCTAGGAGTTCTGTTACATTCTTTTTTACATTATTAATCTCTTCATAAATTTCCTCCTTCATATCCTAGACATTTTTTTCTTGTCTCATTATGTTCTCTGGTTGATTCTTCCTTATTTCTTGGAGCTTTCTTAAAATCAGTGCTGAGAATTCCTTTTCAAGTATCTTGAGGGTTTCTTGCTCTACAGGGTTTGGTACTTGAGAATTAACATATTCCTTTGGTGGTGTCATATCTTGTACTTTATTTGTAGTTCTAGTATTTTTACACTGATGTTTGGTTATCTGGTAGAACAGTTATTTCTTCTATCACTCTGGAGTGGGTTATGAAGGGAAAGACTTCCTCCTCTGTTTATAGGTTCTGCTGGTGACTCTTCTTGTATCAGTGCAGTTGAGTGTGCGGTGGGCTGCCTTGTCTCCTTTTTGGTCAGTGTGTGGGTCCTGTGCACTCACCTGGGCAGCCTGTGTGGTGGACATTCAGGCCTGCATGCCTGTCCAGACTTTGTGAGACTCTTAAGGAAAGAACGAAGTAATGAAATGTATGCTACAAATTTAGCACAATCCATATTAATACTTTATTGATTTGAGCAGTGATTCTCAACTAGGGACAACTTTGCCCTCCAGAGGACATTTGGTAATATCTGGAGATATTTTTGGTTGTCATAACTTGGGAAAGGGGTGTTACTAGCATTTAGTCGGTAGAGGCAGGGATGCTGCTAAACATTCTACAATGCCCAGGACCCCTTCCCCCCAATAGAATTATCCAATCCAAAATGTTAATAGTGCCAAGGTTGAAAACCCCTGATTTAGAGATACAGACAGGGTGGTTTAGACTTGTATTCTAGTTTCTAAACTGAAATGCTTTATGGGTGTATGAATTTAGTTCTTTTTAAAAGAAAATAAAAATAAAAGTCACCTCATAGAGCTTCCCTAAATTTTACAGGGATAGAGCTGGTGGCATTTAGCTGATGTTAATGTAATCACCACTTCTGTCTTTATTTTGGAGTGCAGAGCTTAATTATATGTGACAGCATCTGTGGTGAGAAAAGAAAATAGTCAGGATGGTACAGGAAGAAATAACCGCTCCCAAAAGTCCTGGAAAACTTTTAACAACAAAAATGGTAGCCCAGGGAAATCGAAGCAGATTAGTGTCACCCTGTTCCAAAAACAGCTGAGCCCTCCTGGATGCAACTGCTGTCAGCCATGCTGTATCAAAAGGACTTTGTCAAGTAAAGGCTGTAATTACGATCAGGTTCCCTGAGAAAGAACTGAAAAATTTCCATCACTCAGTGAGCATAAAGGGGATGTGGACCTGACAGCTTTTAAGCAGATAGTTCTTCTAGGCGAGCCAGGAATAGACATCCATCTGCTGCAGATGTTGTTTAATGAGCCTAGTAGAGGACACTTTGCTCCACTCCACTAGCGGTAGACTGTTTTCACCAAGAAGTATTGATTTGGTATACAAATGTTTTTGAGTAAGATGTCTCGCAATTTCTCTTGGTTGCCTATGAATACATTGCAAAATGACAGCATTGCAGTATTACAATCTGTTAGAAACTTAAGGAGATAAAGAAGTTAATGGTGGACACTGTTTACTCCTGCATGAAACCAAAGAGACAAGATCCTGATACATGGCAAGTGTATGAAACATCAGGAACTTTAGGGTCAATGAAGGACAGGTACCTTCCCTTTCTTTCTCCACACCAGAAAATACCCCAAATTGTTTACCTTGTTGCCTCAATGCTCTTCCAGTAGATGGCAAAGGACTGTAGGTAAGAAGATAAGAATGGAGGAAATAAATCTGGTGGGACAGAGATTTGGGGAGGTGGGCACACCTAGGGAACAGACCAGACCCTGGAATGGTTTCCAGTTGCTGATTTCCAAGGTTCCAAGGTAAGTGTCCAGGGATGGGGATACCTATGTATATTCCAACCACTAGCCCAAATGTCACTCTGTGTAAATTAGAAAACGGGCACCTTCCTCAAGACACATTCTTGCTGTCTTCTAAAAAATGGTCATAAATTTTATATAAGTCTAGAGTAACTACTACACTAAGGGCAACCCCTTTTCCCCGCGTTGTGAAAAGCACAGTCTTGAAAACCATAAAACCATAATGGGGCAGCTCTGGTGAAGATAACAATGATAAGCAAGGACTGAACTTTCAATATTCAGTGGTCCTAGTTCATACCCATGGAATGAGGGAAGGCTCTTATTCACAGAATGCCAACTAACAAATTTAGGAGGAATGATAGGACTAGAAAAAGCTTCATTTTTGCAGTTCTCATTGAAATAACTGATGCAGGAAAGGATCATCAATGAATGCTAAAACTATTAGGTGAAAGGTTGCTAGAGAACATAATATTGATGTGGTGTCCAAGTATCACTCTACAAATTACTATTTTTAAAAATAGAAACAAATATGTTCTCACAATGGAGGAATTTGGTGGTCACCACTTCAACAAAGTAACCACATTTAACTTTACCAATCTCCCCAACAGTTGTAAAATGAAGTATATGAACCACCTATAGATTATGATTACCAAAAATGTTTAACCTGAATCTTGTCTACCCTGTTTGTGCTGCCTATAACAAAATACCTGAGACTGGGTAATTTGTAAAACAGAAATTCATTTTTCACAGTTCTGGAGGCTGGAAGTCCAAGATCAAGGTGCTAGTGGGTTCAATGTCTAGTGAGGGCTGGTTCTGTGCTTCCAAGATGGTGCCTTGTTGCTGTGTCCACTGAAGGGGATGAATGTGGTATCCTTATATGGTAGAAGAGATGGAAAGGCCAAAAGGTCTAACAGTTCCCTCATACTTCTTTTATAAGGCTATTAATCCCATTATGAAGGCTTTGCCCATATGACTTGATCATCTCCTAAAGGCTCTACCTCTTAATGTGATTACATTGGCAATTAAGTTTCAACATATGAATTTGGGCCGGGGGGATACATTCAGACCATAACAAGACTTTACACCGAACGTCTATGTGTCCTCACATAGCAGAAGGACAAAAAAGGGGCCAGGCAGCTGTCTGGGGCCTCTTTTATAAGGCACAGCCCTATTCATGAAGGCTCTGCCCTCAAGACCTAATCACCTCCCAAAGGTCCTACCTCTTAAGACCATCACTTTGGGAATTAAGATTTCATCATATGAGTTTGGGGGGGTGCATATACATTCAGACCATAGCACACTGAAAAGCTAATTGCTCTGTAGAAAGGCAAGGCCAGAAACAGGGAAACCAATGTGAGCCAATTACAGAATTAACTCTAGGTTACCAGGCCAAATATGCTTTCAGAAAAGAATATAAAAACAAATAATCTGAAGTCTGGGGGGAGAGTAAGTGTGCTAATCACCTCATTTTCTGTAGTTGGAGCAAATCAATATTGTCTAAATTTGAAAAATATAGCCTCCCTCCCCTACCCCACCCCTACATTCTCCCTTATACTCTCCAAACTTGAATAATCAATATCAATAACCAATAATCATCTTTTGAGTAAAGAAATACTTACCTTAGGTTCAATGATTTATTTAATTTCCCTCTGGTTTTTTATTGGTTAAGTTAAAGCAAAATCATAGTTAAACATTTTTCTTTAAAAATGATTACATTGTGTATTGATAAATATAGTAATTATCCTGATTTGAGTATCACATATTGCACACAGGGATTGATATTCAATGCTGCACCCCACAGATATGTACAATCAATTATGTTTCAATAAAAATAAATTTACAAGAGATTCTTAACTTAACAAAATAAATATTTCTTTAAAAATTTCACGTATAGTATTATCCTACCTTTATAAAATAATTTTTATTCATACCTGTTTATCTCTCTATCTACATTGCTTTTATATCTACCAACCTCTGTCTCTCTGTGTATATATAGAAAGAGAAGTCTACAATGATGTTTACCAATTGCTAATGCTGGCTGTTTCTGGGTGGTAGGAATGGGGCTGCTTTATTACTTCCTTTTCTTTACTTTCTTTTTATCGATGGATATTTTAAATAATAAGCATGCATCATTAAAAAAAATCATCACAATGCAAAAGGAAAACTTAACTGACAGAGCCAACTAACCAACCAATCAGGGCTGGGACTAAGGTGAGGCAAGCGAGGTGCCTAAAGTGCAAAATTTAAGGATGCACTCCCTCCCAGAGTCATGTCAATGCACCCTAGACTCCTCATTCGCAGTCCCAGACAGCCCTGCAAACAATAGAGGAAGACTACAGATCAATGTAGGTAATGGTGAGGAATGGCTTGTTTGGAATTCTATGTAGATGAGTAAAACATACTCTTCCTTTATTATAATTTTTTATTATTAACTGTGTGCAAGATAAAGCCTTTACACTTTAGAAGTTAATTGATCAGACACTCTGAAACAAACCAACACCTAGTTTTCCTATTCCTTTCCTCTCCCTCAATTCAACCCACAGGTGGGTATATCATGGGCTCTGGCCAGGGAAGGGCACTGAAGGTGACGTGCTGCTGCCATCTCCAGCGTCTCTTGCTCCTCTTTCTCCTAGGACTTTCCTGACCACTTTAGCTAGAGCTCTCCTACATTTTTCCAGCCCATTGTCCTGCTTTAATGTCTCCCTAGCAATGATCACATTCCAAATGTATTCACACTTTATGTATGTAGTTTTATGTTGTACATTATGTGTTGATTATTTGTCTTGTCTTGTTAGAACATAAGCTCCACAATGCTACCCTCATGGAAGCATGATGGTGCACAGTAGGTTTTAGTTAGTATTTGCTGAATGCAAGAACGAATGAGTTTATTGACTCATTCATTCAATGTGATGAATGAGTTAGTGACTGTGTACTTGATACTGTCTTGACAACATGAATGTGAATAAAATTCAGTCTTTCCTCCCTGCAGATAGGAGTCCACATGCTGGATGGACTCCCTCCTTGCCTCTGCTGCTAGCTGTTCATTTGCCTCACACAATCATTATCTTACAAACACACACCTTTTGTTTTTACTCTTTTTCCTTTACTCATTTTCTCTCCTTTTTCTTCTCTCAACTCTTGCCTAATTATCATAGAGTATATTTTCCTTCCCTAAAAAACAAAAAAACCAAAAAAAACAAAACACTGTGACTGATGAGCATAATAGTACTAGTAACTATACATTTATTAAGAGAAAGTCAGTTTTGAAAAGAAAATAGTAACAATAGTGTTATTAATTGTGAACATATATTAAGTGCTTGCCATATACCTGACTCCACCAGGCAATTTATACATGCTGCTTAATTTAATCACTACAGATAAGGAAACCACAGCAACAAGAAGTAATTTATCCAGGTCACAGAGCAGGTTACTGGTCTGAACCAATGTCAGGCTGATTCCAGAGCCCCTCCAGAGGTAACAGAGGCTGTGCTGTTAATTTCCAATGTGATCCCCTTTATGGGGTTTTGCCTCCATCTCTTCCCCCACAACAAGCAGAATGAGATGTTGCTCTCTTCATATTCCTACAGTGCTGTGCTCATACCCTACTTCAACTCATCACATAAAATATTAAGTATGTGTCTGAAAGGTTCACCTGGGTACGTTTTCACTCATTACCAGTGTTATGAAGTACAGCCATCCCTCGGGATCCACGGGGGACTGGTTCCAGGCCCCAGGATCTAGTCTGCCCTACTGCATTCGCAGACGGTTGACTCTGTAGCTGCAGAACCACAGATAGGGAGGGCCAACCATATTTGCTCTTCTCTTTCATTGCAATTAGGGTTGTAATAGAAGCAGGAGCTCGGCTTTAGATAGATCAGAGTTCAAAACCTGGCATCTGCTACTTGCTGGCTGTGTAATGTTGGACAAATTATTTAAGCCTTCTGAAACTTAGGTTACTCAGGTGTAGCATGAGGACGATAATACCAGCATTACAGTGTAACGAGAATAACCGAAGATGTGTCTGTAGGGTGACTGACGTAGTGTCTCACACAAACACAGGTGCTCAGTGAATACTTTTCTCCTCATTTCTCTCCTGCCCACCTTGACTCTGACTCTCCCACTGCACATCACATAGCATTTCAGCTATGTTATATGTTATCTGCTGTCTACTATGGCTCAACATATTACCTCAAACTTAGCTGCTTAAAATGACAAATACGTATTATCTCAAATTTTCTGTGGGTCAGGGATCTGGGAACAGTTTGGTTGTGTGGTTTTGGATCAACCTCTCATGAGCTTGCAGTCAAGATGTCAGCTGGAGCTACAGTCATCTCAAAGATAAATGGGGGTGGGGAATCTTACAAGCTGATGTGGCTGTTGACATGCTTCTGAAGATCTGCTTCTGAGCTTATTCATTTGGGTCTCTCCATAGGGCTGTCTCAGGACATGGCAGCTGGCTTCCTACAGAGCAAGCAATCCAAATGAGAGAGAGAGCACCCAAGAAGAAAGCCATGGTCTTCATAATCTAATCTCAGGATGGACATTCTTTGACTAATTGCTGTATTTTATTCATTAGAAGTGAGTCAATAAGCTCAGCCAACACTTAACGGGAAGAAATAATACAAGAGCATGAATACCAAGAGGTGGAGAACCATATTAGAGTCTGCCTACACCACATGGTTTAAATTGTATTACAGAGGGGTTGTGCTTCATCCAGTTTTATTTAATTACTTTTATAGGAAAGTTAGTCCTGCCTTTATACAAGGAAGGACTTACACACTTTGGGAACATAAACATTGCTAAGCTGGGTAACAGGCTATATCAGTAATAGAGCTTCAACACAATTCACAAAATAATGATGATGAAGATGAAGATAATAATGACTTCTTTTGCATAGTCTTACAAGTTATCACACCATCTGTACTTTTGCATTCCTATTCTTTGCACAGCTATATTTTTCCTCTAATTTGGTTTGTTTCTTTAAAAGACATTTCCCCTTTGGCTGTCTCCTTGGCACATTTTCCACTTCCTTCTCTTCGGTCTATTGACACACACACCCCCAGCTTCCTTCCTCAGGGAATGCCAGAGATCAGGGAGATAGTCATGGAGAAATAAAAATACCACTCTCAGCCCACACTTGGAGGGCAACTTGTTTATTATTCCTTACTAAGGCAAAGTGTGCTCTAGCCACCTGCCCAGAGTAGAGAAACCCGCCCATGGATTGTTTTCTCTCCTTTTTCCCCTTTCTCCTGTTGGCTGCCTGTAATTATGAAACTGCCTTGTTGCATGAGCCTCCCCAACAGGAAGAAAATGGATCAAGTTTAGTATTTGTATCCATTCAGGCTTAAGATAAAGATGATATAAATACTAAAGTTATGTATGATATAAGTAGTAAAACATATCATAAATATTAAATATGTATTATAAATATTAAACTTTATGTATGTATTATAAAATATTAAACATGTATTTTGTATAAATAATACCTGCCTGGAGATTAAAAAGGTAGATCTAACAATGGAAGTCTGACATTTTATGTTCTCCCATTTCTCAAATCGCTCATTTGTATCATCTCTGAATGGAGGAGTAGGTTAAAATCCTCATAATGCAAAAATTTGGATTGGCCACATACTGATAGAATCCACGAGGCTAAATAAATAAATATAATTTATAAAAAGTAAAGGGTAGTGTTTTTTCTTTTGGCAACAACTGAGTGGTTACTATAAGACTAATCTTTCCATGGATAACTATTATAATGCTGAACAAAATATAAAAATTGACTCTCTGAAGGTACTGGAGGGTGACCAAAACCAAGTAGAAACTGAAAGAGAGTCTACATTTGGAAGAAGGTTGAATTTTCTGTTTCTATGACTTTGACAAGCATATACACTAGTCTCTACTACATAGGTCAGCTAAAGCTCATATTTAGAGTAGTCTGACTGGCTTGAGGTACCATAGATTAGAGTTTGGGTGACCATGACTGCTAGAAAGTAAGAGGAGGGAAACTGCAGAAAGGATTGAGAATAGAAGCTCCAAATTCTGCACATAAACTGTTCAATCTCTGGCTGATCCCTAAATTATGCATGTGCAGCTCAGCTTTTCAGCAGCCCAATTAAGAATAAAAAAACAACACATACTTCAGCTGCCACCCACCAAAGAGAAAATAAGAGTTTGGAATTTCATTTCATCCAAGCTAACTGTGTGCTAAAACAAAACAAAATAAAAAGAATAACAAAATAAATAAATACTCTTTGGAGGAATATAACAGAATCCAGAGATTCTATCATTCACAATGTCCTGGACACAATCCAACATTATTAGGCATATAAGGAAATGGGAAAATGTGACCTACACTTTAAAGGAAAGGCAATCAAAGGAGAGTGACTCTAAGATGACCCAGGTGTTGGAATTAGGCTACAAGGAGTTTAAAGCAGCTATTATAACTATTATCAAGTATGTAAAAAAATATACTCTTAATGAATAAACACATAGGAAATCTCAGGAGAAAAATACAAACTATAAAAATTGGAAATTCTAGAACTAAAAATGCTATCTAAAATTGTATTTCATATTGGCTTACTAGCACCTTGAAGATGATAGAAGAACCAGTAAACTTGAAGCTAGAGCAATGTATGAGAGAACTTCAAAAAGTTAATGGAAGGATTTGTTTTATCTTTTAATTCAAGTTTTTCCTGAACTTTGTGAAGTACCCTTGTATGTTATCCAATCTGGAAAACAAAGAGAAAAAGCATGGGGTGGGGTTTGGGAGCAGAACCTCAAGGACATGTGGGTCAACATCCAAAGGTCTAACATTTAAAAATTGGAGTATTAAAAGGGAAAATGAGAGAATGGGCAAAAAATACATAAAGAAATAATGGCTGAAAATATTCTAAATTTGGTGAAAATTATACATTTGTAGAGTCAAGAAGCTCTGTAAACCCCAATCAGTATAAATACAGATATATAATAATCAAACTGCTAAAAATCAAAGATAGAAAATCTTGAAAGCAGTCAGAGAAAATGATACATAAGTTAACACCAATTTGAATTATTGCTGACTTCTCATAAGAAACAATAAAAATCAGTAAAAAATTTTTAGAGTGCTGAAAGAAAAAAACTGTCAACACAGAACTGTATATTCACTAAAAATATTCTGAAAGGATTAAGGTGAAATAAAGACATTTTAGATGAAAGAAAACCAAGAGAATCTGTTTTCAACAGACCTAAACTGAAAGGTGAAGGGAAATAATATCCGGTAGGAATGAAGAGCAAAGGAAATAGTAAACATAAGTCTATTTTTTCCTCTTATGTCTTTAAAATTCATATGGCTGTTTAAAAAATGTAAAATTGTACTATGGGATTTATAACTTATGTAAATGTAATATGCTGAAAAACTGTATGAAGGACCAGAGAGTTGGCAAATGGACCTATGTAAGTATAAGGGTCTTCTGTTTTACATGAATTGGTATTTTACTCTTAGACTATGAAAATTTAGAGAAGCAAATTACATTCCCTAGAGCAACCACTATCGCTAAAAAGCCAAAAGACAAAGTAAAATGGGATTATAAAATATATCTATTTATTTAAAAGATGGTAGGGAAGGAGAAATTGAGGAACAAAAATCAGATGGTAAACATGGGAAACAAATAATTATAGACTAAAATCCAACTATTCAAGTTATATTAAATGTAATGGGCTAAACATTTCAATTCAAAAACAAGAAATGGGGCATAGAATTCAATTTAAATAGTAACAGGAAATCAGAGATCTCAGGGTAGTGACTCTGGCTCTGATAATAAAGGTTGTTGAATTCTAAACTGATTTACCCATGAAATTGTGTAGGCTTTCAGGTTTTCCTCACTGGTTTGAGTGTAGCCTTTCCTTTAAGCAGGGATATGTAATCTCTAGAAAATATCCTTAAATTCAAATTTGGAGAAGCATGAGTTGGGGTCTGAGTGCTTCTTCTCCCAGAGGGCTCAGGAATCCTTACGCATATCGATGTGTCTTCCCAGTGTCCAGCTTTGCATATCATAAGATTTAATTTGCTATTAGACCTGTATTTAAATACCTCAGAGGGTCACTCAAGTGATTCCTTACAGGGCAAAAAGGTCAGCCTCTGTAGATTAAGAAAAAAAGCTGTATCCCACTACAACGGTCCTATGACTGTTATAATTTCCTTGATAGGTGCCTTTTTTCCCCATAAGACTGAAAGCTCTGTGTTGTTCCTTTTCATCTCCCCAGTAAACTAACCCAGTGCCTTACCGTAGACAATAAATATTTGTTAACCAACTAACACATGACTCCTAGCCCCCGATTACATTACAACTGCCTGTTGGATACATTTACCTTATAATATTTGTTAATTTTAAAAATTAATCTTATTGATATTTAAAGCTTATATTAAAAAAGTTCCCATTTTAAGTATATAGTTTGATGAGTTTAATAAATATACGACAATGTAACTACCAACACAATCAAGATATATAATATTTCCATCACCCCAACAAGTTCCCACATGACTTTTGCCTTTGATCTAACCCTTACTTTCCCTTCTCAAACCTGGCTGCAGGCACCCACTGATCTAGGTTGGGTCATTTCACATTATTTGCATTATCTAGAATTTTACATGAATGGGATCAGATAGTATGCACTCTTTAGCATCTGGCTTCTTTTGCTCAACATGGTTTTGAGATTTATCCAAATTGTTACATGTATTAGCAGTTTGTTCCTTTCTATTGTTGAATCGTTTCCATTGTTTCAATATACTACATTTAAAAAAAAATCTATTCATCTGCTGATGAATATTTGGATTGTTTCCAGTATTTGGCTATTAAAACTATCAACATTTATAAACGACCCTTGTGTGGACATATGTTTTCATTTTTCTTAGGTAAATACCTAGAAGGAGAATGGCTAGATATTAGGGTAGGCAAATGCTTACAAAAAATTTCCAAATTGTTTTACAAAGTGATTTTACCATTTTACACTCCCATCAGTAATGCATGAGTTCCAGTTGCTCCATACCTTCATTAACATTGGTTGTCAGTCTGAACCCCCATTTTACCAGCTATCACTTTGGACTTTCACTTTTTAAAACATTAATGATAATATTATCTTAAAAAAATTAATGATAAAACAACAGTAACAGCAACAAACCATTAACTGGGTATTTATCATTCTCCTAACCTCACGAGGAGTGTAGATTTCATAAGGGTATGACCTACCTTTTTCTTTGTTGTATTTCTAGTATTGACCACAATGCCTGGTGCATAGTAAGCACGTTTATTAGTCATCCATTGTTATGTAATAAATTACCCTAAATCTTAGCAACTTAAAGCAACACACATTTATTGTCTCACACAGTTTCTGAGGGTCAAGATTGGGAAGCAGCTCTTAGCTAAGTGGTCTTGAGTCAGGATCTATCGTGAGGTTTCAGCTAAGCAACCACCTGGTGCTGCAGTCATTTGAAGGCTTGACTGGGGCTGGAGGATTGGCTTCCAAGATGACTCATTCACATGACTATTAGCAAGAAGCCTCAGTTCCTCCATAGCTGTTGTCAGCAGTCCTCAATTCCTTGTCATGTGGACCTATCCACCAGACTGTTCAACATGGCAGGTGGCTTCCCCAAAGTGAGTGATCGGAGAGAGAAACAGAAATTGGTTACACAGATCACCAGGAGATGGGGATTATTGGGGCCATCCTGGAGGCTGACTAATTTAGTGCATAATGAAAATTTATTGATTGAAGTGATATGTATCTGAAACTCTGCTAAACATTTTACATATATCATCTTATTTAATCCTGATAACAACCCCATGGGCCAATGTCCTCATTTGAGAGATGATAAAACTGAGGCTTACAAAAAAACTTAAGTAACCTGTCCAATTCTACAAGGCTATTAGGTGGCATAGCCAGAATTCAACATAGATCTTTTTAGCCCCATTATTCCAAGAATAAATTAATTTAGATAGTCTTTTAAATTTGCTTAAATTGAGTCAAACTCATTTGTATATGAGGAAAGAAACTAGAAATGTTATCAACAGGGAAACCCTAAAATTCTTCAGGTGAATAGAGTTAATTGATTCCCTATTCTTTAGTTGACAAGGTGTTGGTTTCATTTTTTCTCTCTCCTACCAGACTGTTTCAAATTCTTGGCATCCTTGGAAACAAGAAAAGCCAAGAATTCTGCCACTGACTGCTCCTAAAGTCAGTTTAACAAAAATTTGTTGATTATTTAGCGTGCAGATGGCACTTTGGTAGTTTTCCGGATTTACAAAGCAAGTGAGACATTGTCCAAGAGGTCACAATCTCTTTGAAATGAAGGTGATAGAAAAATAATCATAACACAGAGAATCATAAGCACTATATAGAGGCACACAGGAGATGCTTACTGAGGTTTGAATTTTTAAAAGACCAGACATGTCTTTAAAACACATTCGGTGTTTATTAAAATAATCTAGTGTGATAATCTCTGGAAATCAACAACTGATTAGACTGAGGGAGTTGGCCTTTATTTTTTTTTAAGTTGTTGGAAAACTTACAGTGACTTACCTTTCCGGATGTTTCTCAGTCAGGAACCATATTTTTCCACAAAAGGTGGCAAAAAAGGGGCTTTATACATGTTTCTGGAATGAAAGAATGAAGGAAGAGGGGTGGAGGTTCAAAGTCCAGGAAACCTTCTCTGATAAATCAGGACAAACAAAAGAGAAGGTGAAGTGGGCAGAGCAGCAGGAGTTTACGGGATTAACTGGAAAGAGAGAATTAAGGCGATAATGCTGGGGTAGAAACGAAAATCGGATCCCTCCTCACCGGGAAAAAAGAAGCCCTCCTAGTAGAATTGAAATGATAAAGTGTTCCCCTTTCCACTTCACCCGGGGAAACCGTCCTTTGCGCAGTTGGAACTGACAGGAGAGTCAGCGCAGCCTATAGAAAGTCTTTGCGAAAACTAGTTTCAGACCAACTTTGCCTTGGTCACTGAGCATGCTCAGCTTTCAGTCTTTTGCAGAAATGTAAACTCCATGGCTCCAGATTTTAGCTATGGCAGCTCGGGGGCGGGAGTGGGTGGGAGAGCCGGCGTGGCAGTGTGGCAGAGGCCACAGGTGGAATCTGGAGTTGGAGTACATTTTAAGGGGAAAGTGGGAGGACGGGACAGCCAGGCAGGGAGTCTGAGGAGATCCCGGGAAAACAACCCATCAATGTGATCGGCAACTCTTCGTGAAGGAGCGAGTTTGGGTATTCGGAGATGGGCAGTACGGTGCAAACAGTTACAGGAAAACCGGAGCAGTTCAAGGTTCCGACCGTGGACCATGTCAACGAGTATGGGGCAAGGGGAATGGTCGTTATCACCCCATAGAGAGCCTCCTGGGTCCTCCCCAGCTACTCCTTCTTGGGCTGCAATCTGCCCTTTTTAATAGACGGAGTGTTGTTGCCCTCCCTTCCCTCACTCCTCTCTCCGCACCAGCCTGGGCTAGTCCCCAGGGGCCAACATCTGGCCGTGCTGGAACCGGCTCCGAAACTCACCTTTGCCAGCTCGTTTCCGCAAAACATCTGTGAGAGTCTCGGACTCTCAGATTCCTATGCTTTTGGTGGTACGGGGAGGGGATGTCCTATTACTATGTATATGAACAATGGTTACTGAAGATGTGCTCCCAGGTTATAAAGCCTGCAGGCGGTGCCCAGGGATCAGAGGGCGCTGCAGGGGCCGGGGGCGACCTGCTCACATTTCTGGGATTGCTGCGAGCACAGAGCACACAAATGGCCAATGAAGCAGCAGCGAAGGCGGTGGAGACTCCTCAAAACCGCACCAAATCTGGTCGCTCGCGGCGCCCACGGCGCACAAGGTACGCTTCGGGGCGGTCCTGCCTGACCCCGGAAGAGAAAGTTGTTTTGGGGAAGGGGAGCAAGGAGTGGAAAACGAGTTAAGTAAAACTAAAAATCAAAGTTTGTTCTGCTCCCCTCAGGCCGCTTCTCCCCTGCCTCATCTTTGTCTTAAACCCCTTCAGAGTTTGCCTTCTTCAGTGGGCCCGACGCTCACTCGTCCCAGCCAGAGTTGGGGGACAGTGAGCAGCCATCCCCCAGGTTTCTCGACCCTCTCCCTATCCAGGTCGCCAGGAAAACCCGGAGCGGAGAATCCCCCGAGCCGGGAAACGCCCCCGGCGCGCGCTCACTGGCGCGCATGCTCAGTGCGTGCGGCGGCAGCGAGTAGGAAGCTCTGCGGAGCAGCGACGACGGCGGCGGCGACTGGAGGGTGGGAGGGGACACACCGGCTAGCGGGCGGGGGCGCTGGGACGCGGCAGAGGCTCCCGCCCGAGGTTCCTCTGGACGTTTCGGACCGCGAAGCCCGGCGCGAGGAGCCGAGCGAGATCGGAGCCAACAACGAGCGCGGGGCGGGCAGCTGGCGGAGCGGAGCCGCCAGGCACAGTGGGCTCGGAGCCCGGGTCTCCGAGGCTCGGGACCCGGCTCCTGCGGCGGCGATGTTCCACTGCATCCCCCTGTGGCGGTGCAACCGTCATGTGGAGATCATCGACAAGCGCCACTGCTCGCTGGTCTACGTTCCCGAGGAGATCTACCGCTATGCCCGTAGCCTGGAGGAGCTTCTGCTGGACGCCAATCAGCTCCGCGAGCTGCCTGAGGTAAGTGTCCGGCCTCACCTGCGCCCTGGCCCTCGCCCACTCCTCTCTCTCCCTGCCCCTTCCTGCTTGTCCCCTCTTCTACCTCCAGACCGCTGCCAGCCGGCAGATCCGGCAGGAACCACCTCTTCCTGCGTTCACCTGCTGCTTTCTCCCCTTGCCTCTCTCTACCCCCGTCCCTTTCCAAGAAAAGTTTATTTTATTTTATATAAAGCGACTTGATGTTTTTCAGGTAGTCACTAGAGCTTGTACGATTGGAGAAACGTTCTGAGCTAATAAGTAGCTTAGGTTCATGTTTAGGTATTAACACTTGGCACTTGTGCCCGGGCAGGTGAGGAGCCAGGTGGCTCGGGCCGTTCCCAGCTGGAGGCTACTGAGCGCCACATCCCGCCCCCGGGGCCGTTCCTTTCGCCCAGCGTTCCTCGACCACTAGCTGAGGCGTGTCTCCCCGTTGGCCAAGGCAGGTCCCGGAAGACTTTGGGACCTGGGTAGTGTGCAAGTGACCGCACTATCTCGGCATCTTGGGAGGAATGTGCTCCTGGCCTTATCGCAGGTGGGCTGTGCTGGGAAAAGCCGTAGCGTGGCTGGCCTGCCGTGGCCCTGGGGGCGGCCGCGAGGTGGGGAGCAGGGCGAAGCGGGTCGTGGGGAGCCGGGGCGGGTTCCCAGATGCCCGCCACTCGGACCCTTCCTGCGTGGACCTGTTGCTTGGTAGGAGCCGCGATGGACGTCAGCAGAGGCTCTGCCGCGAGCCAGACTTGCAAGCCGCCTTTCCTCGAGCGGCCACATTCAGCCTGCTGACTTGTGTCCTTGCAGGGATGCGTTACCTCTTCAGAGTTGTTTACGTAAATTAATCACGCCGATGCTGCGGCCGAACTTGTCAAGCGACGTATGCTGATTGTGCTTTAATGGAGGGTCGGGGGACTGCGAACTTCTAACCTTCGAGCTTGCCTTGGGAACTTAGTTGGAGTAACCCTTAAAGGTATCCCAAACCCAGGTGTGTGCAGGAAGTCAGTGTGTAATAATCCAAAGGTGTGCAGGAAGTAGGGAGACTGCTGGGAATCAGGGAGAGGACTTGAAGGCCTGAGCGTCGGAGCTCAAATATTTTGTGCTTATCCTTTATTTAATGCAAGCCAAGTCATTATCACAGAAACACTATTCAAATGTTCTGGCTTGTTAGAATGACTTGATAAATTCTCTAGCGCTGACAGAGTGTTTTAAAAATCAGAACTGTGGTTTTCTCAACATTTCAAGTGTTGTTATTATTCTTGGATTAACTTTCCTTGGTTCTTGTGGAATTGATTGGATGGTTTGCTCTGTGTAATCACAGAGATTATCCTCACTAGGATCTTTGCAAAGCCCCCCAAGCTTTATTTAGCTTAGAGGCAGAAAAGCTGTACAGTTCCCTCGGCATTTATTATTTTTAAGACATTTTCAAACATGGTTTTGTTTGGCCTTTAGCTTCCTTAAATTTGATTTAACAGTTGTAAGCTCACTCACTGCTGTAAATTGTATCATTTTAGGCATCGATATCACCAGAAATATAGAATATGCAATTTTATACTTTTCAAGGGCTTCGGAATGAAGTTATTAAAGATTGGGTGAGAAAAGTTATTCAACTAGAAATGTTTCAGTGCTGTTTGTGGTATTTGTTTGTTTTCTTTTGTAGAACTGGAAGGTTTCCTTTGACTAGATTGGCTTTTCACTCCCTTCTGCAGAGTTTGTGGGTTTTCCTGAAATGTTGGGGAATTCAGCTTGGCCTGGGATATTATGGGTTTTAGAAGTATCAGGTATTTCTACTGATTCTAAATGGGAACTTCTCAGAAACTCAAAATGCAGTCTGATGGTACTGTGTAAATACAGTAAATAAACAAACTTTTCAAAGGCTAGAGGTAATCTTGCTTGTGGGTAATTATTGCTCTCACAGCTCTTAAATTATTATTAAAGTTTTTAGGTTGTGTAAAATCTGTTTTTCCCTCATGATACCTGAGTGTGTACATGACACACCCAGACACAACCATCTTGAAATCACAGATGTCTGTTCCATTCACTGTCTTTCCATGGGCTATGTGTTATTTCATCTCTGAGATCTGTGTAACTCATCATGGCTATCCCTGTCCCCTTCCCCTATCTCCTTACCATATTACCTGCTGACAAACCTCAAAGGTCCTTATTGTGGTGGCCATACCACCTGTATATTCTCTCTTTTATAATTTGTTTAAAACACAGCCAAAGGAGAAGGCTGTAGCCCTTACTCCAATAGCAAAAATACATTCTCTCTCTAGGCTTCAGATGATGACAAACACATTCTCTCCACTGAAAGGCTTGCAACCTCTGATTTGCTCTAACATCCTTATCTTCCAAATTGAGACTCAGAATTGAAGTGATCTTCTCAGGGCTATCCAGCTGGATAGATGCAGTTGCTGGTCACCCCTTTTCATTCGGGGTCAGCCACTACACAAATCTACAGCCGCTTTGGACACCTAACAGGAGCTTGTGCTATTCCATTTCTCACATCCATCCAACCCTCAGTTATTTAGTCCCTCCTATTTTACTCATGTCATTAAAACTTGGCCTCAGTTAAACATTTATTGAGCCTCCATTATTTGCAAGTTAATGGGAATATGGAGATTAAAGGTGGAATGATTCCTCTGAGCTGTTCCCAGCTTTGTGAGGAGGCAGATGACCTTAATACAGATGTGGTGAGTGCGAGGTGGAAAGGGCACCACGGTTAATCAAACTCCTCATCAGCTGTGGACTCGATGGTTACCTAATCCTCTAACCTTTTGCTGAACCTGTACCCCCATCCTCAGTGGAACTTCACCCTTGTGATGGCCTCTTAATGATGCACTATTCTGCAGAGAAGTCTTCCAAACCCTCGTCTTTAACTTGGCCCCAGTTGGGTGATAGGCTTACTATCCCTTTCCCTTCACCAACTCCTCCCCCAACTCCCTATCCCGCTCTTTGCAGATCTTTTTGGGATATGATATCTGTACTAACAGAGACAACCTCACTTTAACTTTCTTGAAGTGCCTGCTTGTTTTTGCTCAGTCCTGTGAGTGCAGAGCCTGACCTTTATGGCACCCAGCAGGTCTTGCTCAATAAACAGTTATTTGTTTAATGAATGTTACAAGAATGAGTCTTTTAAAAATCTTCCTCTTCTGCCTTTTTGTTTTCCCTTAAGCATATCACACTGCTGTGTCTATCCTTCTCTATTATAGTGAGAATATTCAAGTTGGAAGCAGCTTCAGAAATAAAGATCATCCATGTGGTGAAGATATTTTGTCTTGCCTGCCCTGCAATATCCTTGGCTTCTCCTCTGCACTTCCTCAGTATTTCAGATACCATTGGCTATGTGTGTTTTACTGTGATCTCTCTAGCACCAGTACAGGGCTTAGTGTAGTAGGCAGCAAATATTTTGAATGAATGTGCTCAGCCTTCACAGCTTAAAGAATTGAGTTTCATCTTGTCTCCCCTCTTAGAGTTCAGTTGATCTTTCATTGATTGCCAGATGACATTATCTCAAATACCTGCCCCCTCCTATCATTCTTGTTTATATCTGGCTTTAATTTTTTCCCAGCTCTTAGAGCACTTATAACCACCTAACTCCAGACTGTATACTTGCTTACTTATTCTTTGTTTGTCTCCTCAACTAGAGCATAAGCTTCATGAGGGTGGGGATGTTCATGGCTGAGCCTAGGATGTATCTTGTAAATAGTGGGCACTCAGATATTTGTTATATGAATGAGTCCTCCCATGTGTTGTTGTGAATAGGCTGACCCTGTTTTTTAATCATCATTACCCACTTCCCATGGTCTGACTTTTGTGTACCAAACTGTTGAAACCAGTGATGACACAAAGTCTTCAGTGGCCTTGCCTTGCTAGTCTTTGTTGTCCATCTCTTTTATGCTGGACACCTTTGACCGCCTTAACTTTCAGATATTTTTTATGCACTGTAAACATATTTTCTGTGAATATGACTTCAAGTTCAACATCTCCAGCTGTGATCTGTTAAGGGGATATCCAGCCCCACTTGGAACAAATCCCTTTTGCCTTAACCCAACCATGTTTCAATTTAGACCTTGTCTTTCGAACTGGCTTCCTTCCCAGCAGTTCATTTCTGAGGGGTGAGACAGACACTCTTTTTGTCTCAGAGGTCCATGGAGTCACCTTTGATCCTTCCTTCTCCCCTTCTTCCATCTCGTCATTAAGTCCTGTCATTTTTTCCTTCAAAATGCCATCTTGCCTCTGTCTCACACTCCCACCTCATTGGTTTTCCCTCGATTCCTGTTGTCTGTTGCTGGTTGTCTTCTGTTGAGGCTCTTTAGGGCTTGTCTTGAAGAGACAGAGAGCAGACGTGCTGGATTCTGATATTCAAGATGCTGCTCCATCACTTGGATACTCTCTTCAAGCCTCAGTTTCCCTGGGTGTTAGAGTAGTACCCATCTTATAGGGTTATTCTGGGGATTAAAGAGTTAATGTGTGTAAAGCACTTAGAAGTGTCAACACAGAGTTAGATCTGAGATATTTAAGACCTTTCTGGATATTGTGGCAATACCTTTTATTTATAAAACAATGCTTCTTAAACTGAAGTTTGAAGACATTTTCCTGGGAGTTTGTAAGTTATTTTTTTAATGTTCTTTTAAATAATAATTAAAAAACCCCCCACAGATTCTGTAATATTTAGATGACCTTATAAGTGAGTTGTGCCATAAGATTTTATTGCCTATGTTGGACTGAGCACTTCTTTAACTGTCTCTAGCTAATGGGAGAAGAATGGATGTGGACTTATTACAGAAATGATGTGCTAGGGTCAGATAATGGCTGGTAGTTAGTTGTATGAACAAAGGTTTCATGTCAGCTTGTTAGAGAAAAGCGAGAGGTACCTGAAGGGGTTACAGAGCCCACGGTGGTGTAGGCTTGCAGAATGCAAGGAACTTGTGCCTTGTTTATATTGTGTTAAATACATTGTGAGCAGCCATTCAGTGTCTGCAAAATTGCATCATTGTTATTTGTGATGTTAAATTAATGTAGAGTTTTCTTTTATTGATTTTTATCAGATTTTTAAATTGTTTTATAAGATCTAAAGCATAGGGAAGTAAACTAGGTAGTTTTATGCTTGGACATACTTAAATAACCTTATAATAATTTAACTCAATGCTTAGGTGAAAGGCGGTCCAAGGGAGTATTTTCCCTGTATAGTGCTGATTCACGCATTTCTCAAGGTAGGGAAACAGTTCTCATTCCTCAGATATCCTGTTGTTATTACACAGTTTAACACTTAATTGTTTTACTTGTTTTCTGTGTTGGTCCAATCCCCCCTTCACCCTCCTCCCACCTCTCCCCACGCACAATATACCCGTCCTCACTCCCTACAGTTAGAGGTGAGAAAACTGAGACCTAGAGAGGTTGTAATTTGCTATGGGTTAGTGGACATTAGAGTCTCTTTGACTCTAAGAAACATCGAGTATCTGTGACATATTAATAATTATAATAGCCACCATTTATTGAGATTTTACTGAGCTTCAGACATTGTATTAAGTGTTCTGTATAAATCACTTCTCTTAAACTGAATAACAACCCACTTTAGCCATTGTAATTTTGGTTTTGCAAATGCAGAAACAGACTTATTTAACAAAGTTTCTTAAGAGGCTTGTTTAAGAGACTTAAACAGATTAACAGGTCCAGATTAGTTCTGGCATGAGCATTTGACTCGCGCCGCATGTGTGCATTTGCCACTGTGTTATACCGGCCACCTGGGAGCGAGGAGGCCTGGCCAGTGAGGGTCTTGGGAGGGAGCCTTTGCAGAATGCTGTGACAGCTCTGGGGAGTCTTACACTCTCCAGGGAGGTGAGGGAAAGCTTTAGAGGTAGCAATTTCAAACTAGACTGGAAGGAGAGAAAAAGCATCTCATTGTTGCCTAAATCAGCCATTTCTAGGTGGGGAGATTGAAGGGCCTTTGAGTGGTAGTGGCCTGGGGCCGGGTCATAAAGGGGCCTTGTTGGTTTTGCCAAGGAGATGAATTCTGTCCTGTAGGCAGAGGATGCTGGTGGAAGGTGTCTAAGCAGAGGTGCAGTACAGCTAGATATTTGTTTTAGAAGGTAATTCTGGGGCAGAGGAGAGGATCGAATTGGCGAGACTAGTCAGGAGCCCGATGCAGTGGTCTGGGCCAGAGGGAATGGTAGAGTACCTGTGGGATGAGTGGAGAGATGGCTTCATCAAAGGTTTTAACACTGAGAGCTTCCCGTCCAGTGCTCTTCCTACTATACCACCTTCTGTGTTGTGCTGACCCATCTGAGACACTTCATACTTGTGGGACACCAAGTACAAAGCGTTTTGCTCTTTTCTGTGGACGTATTTTGCATGACTGTGAGGTGTTCCTGTGTTCTACTTGTTAATTGCTCACTAAAACATGCCAAGTTTTGTATGTAGGCATTGTCTTGGGAGAAAGATGGACAGCCAGATGCGTTATGGTTGGGAAGAGCTTGTCGGTTTTTAGTTTTGTTCAGATAAATGTGATCAAGTTTATAAAAATGCAACCTTGGTGACACTGGTAACCATGTGGGTTCTATTTTTCTGAGTACCATGACTGTATACTCACCTGTGTACCATACCACAAACTTTAGTTTCATCATCCTCTGCTAATGCTTTAAAAGACTAATACTTAGAGAATTTGGTGTGTTCTTTTCGGTGAGGACCCAGTGAGTGCTGCAGGCTTCTCACTGTACTCAAAGAAGTCTAGGGAGAGTTAGCCTATCTTAGGACACTACCTAGAACACAGGGCTAGAAACGTTTTGTCTTCTACTTCATAAGATAGTTATGAGGGGTAATGAGATCATGGGCCAGATCCTGGTGAATGCATAGAAGAAACTTCTGGATATCCATTAACTTTCTCTTGGGTGTTATTTAGTGGACAGGAATGGTAATTTGCTATTGCTTTTGGTATTTTGGAAGATATAACTGTGTGTGTGTGTGTGTGTGTGTGTGTGTGTGTGTGTGTGTGTGTGTGTAGTGTAAAATACTTCAGATTCCTAGAAATAAGATGTAATATTTAAATTCCACCCTCTTCATTATTTTGAAGAGTTTCCTTATCTATATTATAACTTCTAGATTCCAGGGAATTTAGCTCAGTTGAAAGTAATTTGGTTCTTACTATGTTTGTTTCTAAGAACACCAAGGAATGGATTTGTCATGTGGTGGGCAGGAGGAGGTGCTACACCTAATTACAGTGTGTCCTTAACTGATTCCTTGATTGTGTGGCCAAATGGGGAGGACTGTGTCTATCCTGACCACTGTTCCACCTTTCTTTCCACAGTCCACACCCACTTCTTGGGAAAAGAAAAGTAGGGGCTGTCTGTTGGCTTGTGGTGAGAACTAGGGGCCTGAGACAGATGAACAGTTGTAAGGGCCAGAGAGAGGCTTCCAGACCTCTCAGGGTGTGATGTGGGTTCTGACTGCTTGACTTGATTTGGAAGATGCTAAATAAATACCTCTGAGGCCCATGCTATTAGTGCAAATGGCCTGACCTTGGGCCATGGTGTTGCCTTGCTTATATCTGATAGCAGGAGTAATATGTGTTGGATGCTCAAAAGAATTCAAAGAACAAAAAAGAAAAAAGACATTTCCCTTGATTCCCTCAAAGTTATATCAGTCATTAACAATTTTATTTTATTTTTTAAAAAATTATTTTTAATTGAAAATAATTGTATGTATTTATGGGGTATAGTGTGATTTTTTGATACATATATACATTGTGGAATGATCAAATCAGGCTAATTAACATATTCATACCTCACATACTTACCATTTCTTTGTGGTGAGAACATTTAAAATCCACTCTTTTTTAAGAATGTATTCTTACAGATTTTTTTTCTTTTTATTCATTGCCGTATATTTACTATTGGTAATACAAAAAGAGGACTCCTATCTAGATTGCCTTGCTGCTTTCTCTTTTTACTTAACACTGTATCTTGGACATCTTCCATATAGGTTTGTATAGATGTATTATAGCACTGATGCTAGTGCTGTAGTATTCTGTTGTGTTGGATATACCACTATCATGTATTTAACTATTCTCCTATTGCCGGATATTTAAATTGCTTCTAATTCTCGCAATAATGAGCTATGCTGGATTAAATATTCTTGTTTGTATTACTTTGTACACCTGTGCAAATGTTTCTTTAAGTTAAATTTCAAGAAACATAATTGCTGGATGAAAGGGTATTGCCCTTTAATAATTTTAGTAGATATTGCTAGATGGTTAAAGATTTTTTTTTTCTAATCAGAATTAGATGGAGGCTTAGAGATTGTAGAAATCTATTCAATTTGTAGCTAAGGAAACAACGTCTAGAGAGGTAAAGTGATGTGTCAAAGGAGGATGAAGATATGGGCTGCACATCCCTTGAGTCCATGTTCTGTGATCTGTGTGTGGGCTGAAAAAATAGGCCTACAGGTAGGCTCTGTCATCTCTGCTCTCTTTATTCTTGACTGCAGTTTTTTCTCATATGCCTGGAATACCCCTCAGGTAGGCTTTAGTCAAAGATTTGTGTCAGGTTTTTGGAAGACTAACATCTAATTCTTGCCTTCAAGTAATCTGCAGTCTTCAGCTGTAGAGAGAAATTTAGCATCCTGGAAGTTCTCATGTAGCTAAGTGCCACATGGATGTGCAAACCAAGAGTTGCTGTGGGCCCTTGAAGGAGGCTCATTGCATTTGAGGTATTGAAAAGCAGGATGTTTGGGGACACAAAGCTTGGGCATTAACTTGGTGTGATGACTACAGAGTCAGCCCCTCCTTCTGTCCTTTTACTGAAGGTCTGAATCTCTTACTTGAGGAGAAAGTATGTGTGGTTGTTAGGAGATTGTCCTCTTAGTTGTGACACCTTGGTAAGTAACTTAGCCTTCACTGTCTCAATTTGCTCATTTGTAAAAAAAAAAAAAAAAAAAAAAATGTAATAAATAGTTCCTATCTCATGAAGTTGTGTGAAGATTAAATATGTTAATATGAATACAGTGCTGAGAACAGTGTCTGGCAGATAGAAAGTGCCCAATACAATTTGATCATTAATGTTATCAATATTGACTGTTTCATGGCAGAGGGCCAAAAAAGTGCCCAATACAATTCGATCATTGTTGTTATCAGTATTGACTATTTTGTGGCAGAGGCGCAAACTCCTTCATTCCTGCTTCCTTCAAGTCCTTTCTCAGTACTTGGTCCAAGTGATCTTTCAGAGACATGAATGTGCTGAGTGATCGCCTGCTGCAGTAGCTTCCCCACACCTGCAGGATACTGTCTGGCAACACTCTTGTTCTCTGCCTACCTTTTCCACCTCATTTCCCTTCTCTTTCCAACTTGAACCTTGTATTTCAGCAACAGTTAGCTGCCCGTAGATCTTGTTTTTGTGATTCCGTCTCTAGTGATGTACTCTTCCCCGCTTCTTTGCCTGGCTCACTGCTCCTCATCCCGTTGGACAGAGCTCAGGAGATAGCATTCCTCTGGGGAAGCTGGGAGTCCCGTCCCTTTGCTGTGGTCTCTGGGGACACCTCCAACATTACTCTTGCCTCTTTGTAGTTATCTTTGTCCCCCTCCAAAGCGAGTTCCTTAAAGCTATACACCTTTCCTTCTTTGTGTTTCTGCTGCCTAATAGGATGTTTGGCCCAGAGCAGACATTGCACACATATTTGAATAGCATTCTTGGGGGCACTTTTCAGCCCTTTTTGGGGAGTGGATTTAGAAATGGGTTTGGACCAGACCTATATGTTAGAGCTTGAAGATTAAACAAACAAACAAAAAAAGCTGGGCTGTCTGCAGTCCTTGTATGTATAACAGATCACATACTCTCTTGAGCTTCAGTTTCCTTATCTGAGAGATGAAGGAAGGGTATGAGTGATGTCCAAGGCCTCTTTGAGTTCTGACCTTCTCGGATGCTGGTTTTATGACTTACTGCCCCAGCGTGAACCTTAGGAGAGTGGAGCCACATTTGTGCACATGCTCCACAAGGTTGCTTAGAGAGGTTGAGTAGAACCACAAGTCTAGGCTTAATCACTATAATCAAGGATTTGATAATAAGGAGAAGCTGTTCCAAACACTTACCCTCTTGTGGTCAGTTGTTGATTCCCAGAACCAATTAAGGGAAAAAGATCAGCAGATTTCTTTGAGAAAACTCTCTCTCTCTCTCTCTCTCTCTCTCATTCACTCTTCCTCTCTCCCTCTGTCTCCCTCCCACTCACTCCCTCTCATCTCTCTGTCTGTCTTTTTCACTTTGAACACTGAATTTTTTCCTCCTATGTCAGTTGTATTTTTCCAGCTTTTCGAAGTGAGGTGAAATGGGCAATTTAGCCGGGAACGTTTGTGTTCTTATTAAATGAACTCAAGCAATTCAGAGACTGTTCTTTGAAACTTCCCTTTGGGTTGACTTGAGTACCTGAGAGACTGTGTTTTGGGAAACTGAGTTTAGGGACTGACCATTAAGAATGTCTAGGGGTCAGTGTCAGACTGAGGTGTCTTTGCAAGGAGTATGTTAGGATCAAAGGCTACAGTTCTCTACTCCCCTGCTGAATAGCTGGCTTCTTTGATAGGATGTTGGTGTCAGACTGAAGAGGCAGCACAATTCAGTAATGCGGACAGGAACAGGTTTCTGCTGGATCCTGGCAGGTCTTCCCTCCTCCTTCCCTCATTCATTCCACACATTATTGAGTGCTGGCTGTGCTTCAGGCATTATTCTATTTAGAAAGGCAGATATGATCTCTGTCCTTATGGAGCTTCCATTCTAGGTAAGAGAAATAGACAGTAAACTGTAAGCAAATGAGAATTTCAGATAGTGATAAAGGAAATAAAGGAAACAAAGTAGGGAAATGCTGTGGCAGAAGTTTCTATTTAAGCCTGAGAAGGACTTTCCAAGGAGGTGATATTTGCACCAATGGGACTGAGGCAGCCATGTGAACATGGCAGAGGTTCCTGCAAAGGCTTGGGATGAGTTGGGCAAGTTTGTGGGCAGAAAGAAGGCCAGTGTGGCTAGAGTACTTGGCATAATGAGGGAGGGCAGTAGGAAATCGAGGTGAAGGCATTGTCAGGGCTTGAAGACCCTGGTAAGGAGTTTGGATGGTTTTTTGTTTGTTGAAGTATGGCAGATCATAAAACCATAAGATACCTGATTTATGTTAGAGAGTTCACTCTGTTTGCTAGTTAGAGATTAGACTGTAGGGAAGAAGAGAAGCACCAGGGAGACTGGGAGAAGAGGCTTTTGCTGAAAGGTCCCAGAGAAGGATGGTGACTCGGACTAGGGTGATAGCAGTAAGTAGTGAGATATACAGGGGCACTTCAACGAGTTCATGGAAAATGGAATTAAAAGATAATATGAATCTTTCCATGAACTTTTTGAAGTACCCTCATATCTTGGGGGTAAAAATCTGCAGGTTGCAGATTTTATCAACTAAGGGGGGGTGGGTTTGGCAGAACCATTTACTGATTTAGGGAGGACTGGAAAAGGGAATATAGTAGTATAGGAACTGTTAAGTACTTGAGTTGGGTTGTGGTGGAAGTTTTTATGAGACTTAGAATTTAGAAGAGGCCTGAGTAATGAGAATTATAATAAAGATAGCGAAGATTTTTTGAGCAACATAAACCACTGTTCTAACACTTTCTGTTCTAACCACTTTCCATGTTTAACTGATTAAATCCTCACAACAACCAGAGCCTCATTCTACATAAACAGCTTTATTTTACAGATGAGGCCACTGGGGCACAGAGACGTTAAATGACTTTCCAAGGCCACACAGCTACTAAGTAGTAGGGCTGGGATTTGAGCTGATGCATTCTGGCTCTAGAGCCAGCCCTACTAACCACCTGGGCATTCCTTCCTTCAGGTCAAACATGGGCAGATGGTGTTGTCTGCACCAAAGAGCCAAGAGTTAATTTGTTCTGTGAAGGGAAACAGAGATGCCCATGATCCCTGGATTATTTTTGCATCATTAAGGAAAAAAGCACTGAACTGAAATATCATTTTAAGAATCAGGCCACCAGATATTAATGTTCTCATTCAAGCACCATCTTTGAAAGATTAGTGGAACCGTTCTTTGGTGCTGGATTTCTTACTTTCAGGAAGGTAACTTACAGTTGAATCCTTACACATTCTTAGAATAAAAGCACATATGTTTGGGAAAGTGATAGGAATCTTTAGAATATCACGAACACTGGTTTTATCATAGCAGTACCCCCATTATAATTGTACTCATAATTATTCAGTAATTATACTGTTTATCCCTGTTCTCATAGTGTGATATCTAGTGATTAGCTTGAAGCAGTTTTTAGTCTTGACTGTAAAGGTCAGTATTATAAAGAGATTCTAATGTACTTTCTGGAGCTATCCACATTTCAGTACCGCTATACAAATGGATGTTAATAAGATTAGGTTAATAGAAAATACACATTTTACAATAGACCTCCATTTTCTAATAGCATGTTACAGTTAGTTATTCGCATACCTTTATTTATTTATTTTTATTATTATTTTTTTGTTGAGGGGGGCTGGCCAATACCGCATACCTTGGTTTTTGATAATTTCATTCTAAAATGGCAAGCAGAGGGAGGGGGAGATGCTGTGCTCCACATCACTCTGTAAGTGATGCACTGAAGTTACATAGGGGCTGGGAGTGAAGCTAATTAGACCCCTAATCTTCAACCTTACCCCATCCCCACCCTCCTTAGTAGCCTACTGTTTAAAAAGAAAATGTGTGTAAAGATGTTTTTGTAAGGTAAATATAGTAGAGGATATTTACTTGTGATATGTACATTATATAGTGTTTAAAAAATTATATATTCTAAAATGTTTTATTTTAATTTTCAGGTTTAGGGCCAAGGTAAATCAGGTCCAAGAGAAGTGTTAAGTAACTTCTGTGGTTTCAGTTCACTGGTAGTTTTCCCTTGTTAGAGAGTTCAGTCCGGAGAAACAGGAGTTTATTTGGAGTATTCTGGCCTGCAAATAGCAAAATCTCAACCTAAAATGCCGTCAGTGAAAGAAGCATATTGTTATCTCACATATCAGGAAGCCTAATGGTAGATGTTTTAGGGTTGGTTCAGCAGATCGGTAGTGCTGGGCACTGGTGGGACTTCTCAGTGACTTGTTAGGCCCTTTCTCTCTTGCTACAGCTGCTCTTGCTTGGTGGCATCCCAAGCAGAAAGGAAAAGCATAGATAGAATCACAGGGCCATAGGGCCAGCCCTAGTGACAAGAGAGCCTGAGAATGACTGTGTCTGGCTTTCCCCGCCCCCCTTCCTCTGTAGTGGCAGGCAGGTAGGCAAGGAATAGGAACAAGGGAGTGGGTGTGGGGTGGCCCTCTGCAGTGTCTTCTGCAAGAGGCAAGGAAGACAGACAGACCTGAGAGCCTGCTTGGTTCTTGCAGACACCTTTCTTTCCCATCAGCGAGTAGTAGATAGTTATGTCTCTCGTTTAACCCTATGTCTTCTGCCAAAAACATAGGGACCATCTGCTCAGGAAAAATCTTTAGCAGGGATGAATTCTGTTTCAAAGTATTCTTTAAGGAAAAAAAAAAAAAGCTTGTACATGCAGACATTTTCCCTCGACTTTATTTTCACTGTGTGTGAGAGAAATTTTGTAAAAGGATGAAAACATAACTAAATAGGTTATTATAAAAATTAAAGTGCCCAATACACTTATTTTCTAACTTGTTAAATTTCTTTGACTCAGTAGTCTTAGTTTTGGAGGCCTCTTTGCCTTTGTTGGTGCTGTCTGCCCTGCTTGGGATACTCTTCTCCAATGCAGATGCCACCTCCTCTGTGAAGCCCTCCCCAGGTGTGCAGTCTGTCCACATCTCTGTGCTCCCCCAGGCACCTGAGGCTCACTTCTCTCATGATGTTTATCGGGGTCAGACTTAGCTGTACATCTGTTTGTCTCCTATTAGTTTGTCATCAGGGACTTAATTTATGTGTCTCTTCCCAGGCATTGGGAAATTCAGTACCTTAATCACAAGAAATGCTCAAAAAAAGTCTGTTGCATTAAAAAAATATATTGTGTTTTGTGAACTAGTTTAGATACATAAGCCTTCAGATATTTCCTCCTTCTCATTATGCTAACCACTCCCTCTCAGTGCCTTGGTGTGGCTAGTTATGCTAAGGGGCTGGTGATGCCATCTCCGTCTGAGTCTGAGTTGGGGTCCATCTCTGGGAAGAACTCTGTGTGGCCGCAGCCCAGCCCCAGCTCAGTGTGTTCATATCTGTTTGCTGTCCACCTGAGAGGGAGGAATGGTGGGAGCTTAGTAGGTCCCGCCGGCAGAGGGTCAACAGTAGCATAGAAAGATAACACAGCATTAGTCATATTGACAGAAGGATAGTTCCTCTCCCTGTTGCCTGTTAGTAGAGGCATTAATGAGGAGTAAAATGGCCAAAAGGTAGGAAGTGTCTTTGAAGCCCAGGGCGCGAGCTCCCCCACACTGGATAATCTACTCCTGCTCTGGGAAGAGTTGAATGAAACCTGTTACAATTTTTAAAATACCCATAGCAGTTCTTTATTAACTGCCTGCAGTATTCCAAATGCACAATCAAGCACTTAAATAGATTTTGTTTGGTCCTCATGTCAGCCATATGTGGGAGGGTTTTTTTAAAGTCATATTTTACAGATGGAAAAAATGAGGCTGAGCACTTGCCTAACGACACTTAATGGGAAAAGACTGGGCTGGGGTTAAGTACAGGTCTTTTTTATGCTATGTACTAATTTGGTGGACCCAGCCAGTGGGGCCTTGAAATCTTTACACATTGCTGGCCACAGTGTGCCTTGAACAATTAGGCATTGGGGGTGCAAAACAGAGTGCACAGTCCCTGCCTTGAGTTGTCGGAGTTTAGTGATGGCATCAGACACCTGAGCAGATTGATCGTGGTGAGGCTTAGATTGTGGAGCTAGCAACAACGTCTTCCTGGAGGTAGCAGCAGCCTGTGCCCAGGCAGGGGGCAAAGAGAGCAAAGTGTTGTTGGGGGCATGGGGTTTAAGGAGAGGGAGTCAAGAGATGAGGCGGGAGCCCCATCATGGGCGTCCTTGAAAGCCAGGTAATGGAGCGTGGCTTTTATTTTCTAGGTGAAATGTCTTATCAGGTGTTTTTAGAGAGCTCAGCCTGACAGTAGCTTGTGGATGGATTTGAGGGAACCAAGACTGGAGGCAAGGGTAGTGTTTAGAAGGCATACAGGGACAGAATTTTGTGACTGACTTGATTTCAAATGGGGAATCTGATGGTTGGGGGAGCCAGGGATAATAGTTGGATTTTCAGTTTGAATGACTAGGTACTACCCTAAGAATTTGAGGAAGGAGGGGAAGGATGATCAAGCCTGGTGGCTTTAGTTTCCGCCATTCAGGATGAGATAGAGTAGTCTACTAGGCAAGGAAGGTGGAGGTTGAGCGCAGGGTGCTTCTGGGGTGGTGAAGGTGGAGGATAAAGAACTGGAGAGGGAGCTAATGGGGCATTGCTGGGGTTGGCATGAAGTTTTGGTGGTGCCAGGCTTCATTTTTTTTTATTTTATTTTTTCTCTAGATTGCTCAACTATACAGGCATAGGATAGAGAAGGGTGGATTGTTGGTGCCAGTTCCACCTACAGAATAGGGGGTGGCAGGATAAGAGGGTATGAGGCCATTGAAGATTCTGATGCAAAGGTATTTGGGATGCTCTTTAGGCTGGACAGAGAAAAGAGGGAGTTCGAGCCAGAGGTGCATGGTCGGAGAGAAAATGGAATAGCTGACATAGTGGGAGTGAGGCCATGGGAGAGGTCATGGCCAGATGAGGGATACTAGGGTTGAAGATACATGATAGGAAGCAGCTCTGGGTGAGGCCAGTATTCCAGGGTGTGACTCAGGACTGGATGGTGAGGAGCAGTGGGGTGTGGTCGTCACTGGCCTCAAGAAAGCTCAGGAGTTGCTGTGCTTGCTTGTTGGGTGGATCAGCTCTATCAGGAGTCACAGAATCAAATACCTGTGGCAGGGCCAAGTGGGCATACTATAGGATGGGAAGGTCTAGCTGTAGACAAAACTGTGGCAAAACAAAGAGTGCATGCCCCATGTACAGGTGGGAACGTGTGCCTGCGGTTACTACCTCCTTTGGTGCTTCCCCGTGCTGCCCCCCCCACCCTTGGAAATCAATTTTTATATGAAGTCTCCTGATTTTTCAGTGTTCAACAATTAAAAATTTATAATCATTCAGCAGTTTGAAAAATGCACCGCAGGCTATATGAGTCAAGTGTATAGTTGGGTTTGGCTGTGTGGGCTGCCTGTGGACACCGTCTGATCTGCAGACACCTTGACAGTTCCTAGGAGGAGGAGAGGGGAGGTGATGGTGACTCAGATCCCAGAGTCTTGGAGCTCCTTACCTTCTTGGTCATCCCATCTGGCTTGGAGCCTTTAAAGATAAAGGACTAATAAGTAGCTAATTAGTTTTCCAGTGGGAGCAAATAGGTAGTGATAGTAATCTGAAGCTTGTGGCTCAAGGGAAACTGCATGTTGCGATGAAACACTTGCCAGCTCCTGAATCCCTTGCATCCCTACTCCTTTCCCATACAGAGTGCCCCTCTTTGGCTCTCACAGTTTTTTTTTTTTTTTTGATTTGTACTTCCTCTTTCACTTATTCACAGCATTTTCTTTCCTATGCTTTTTTCTCTTCTCTTCTTTCTTCATTTACTTATCTATCTCTGATTCATTTTCTTACATGGTTCAGCTCAAGTTAGCTGGCTAAAGTTACATGTAGGTCAAGTACTTTTTGTATTGATTTAGTAAAATTTTATATTCTATTTTCTTAATTTTTAAACTCAGTGAATTAACTATGTGAATTGTGATTACTTAGTAGTGAAACTTGTTATTTTTAATGAGCAGATAAAATGGTACACATCCAAATGCATGTTTTATCCTTCATATTAATCACTTTGCAGGTTTTACTCTAATTTCAAAACACCTTTGAACCCCACATCGCCTACATGTATTTTTACTCTTTATAGGTGTTTGCAAATCTTTGTCCCTTTGCAGGTACATTTGATGTTTGGGATAGACTAAGAGCTAAGTATGAAGAATAAGGGTTTGGGTCAAACTGGTAAATATTGTAATTTTGTGTAAGTATGAGATGTGACTATGAAGTACTGACGAGTGTCTGTTGTTCTGCTCAGCAGTGAGTCCACAAGGTTGTTGCAAGCAAGGAGGTGCACAGTTATTTGAACAGTGCAGCCTGGTTGGAGCAGGTGCCATTTATTCCTTACATTTTCAGCATGGCTTTAAAAAGTTTGCTTCCCGACATGTTATATTTATTAAGGGGTTAACAGCTAAATTTTTCCATTTCCAAAGACATTTAGTAGTCTTTTGGAGATAAATGTGCAATTTCTATTAGCCTTTGAAATTCTAAAATAAACTTTGAAACCTGCATTACTTTCATTCTGGGCCTGTTGAGCTCTGGAAGCTCTAGATGAGAAGCCAGTGGGCTACGGGTCCCCTAAGTGATGATTTTAAAGAAAGATGTGCATATGGCTGCATGGCAGCATGATTGTTGACCAACACATGCATATAAATCAGGCTCATTGCCAGACCTTTTGTATATCTGTTAAATAAAGAACCAGGCTGCCTTTCTCTGGCTGGTCACTGGTGGGGGCACCAGAGTGGCTTGACTTAGTTTTTCTCAGAAGCTCGTGGAGAGTTCTTTTAAAAAATATGGATTCTGGAGTCCAGTGATTCTGATCCATTACATTGGGGGTGGGGGTGGTGGGCGCGATCAGAAATCTGTGCTTTTAGCAAGTACCCCAGGAGACTGATGCTAATTGTCCTGAAGCCACGCTATGGGAAACAGTGGTGTAGTGGGATTTGGGGTTGAATGGACTTAGGTTCATGTCCTACCTCCACACCCTAATGGTTATACGATCTTGCAAAGTTACTTACCATTTCTGAGTTTTCTCATCCTTTAAGGGAGAATGATGATTCCATCAAGGGCATTGTGAGGAGTGCAGTGAATATACATAAAGCACTCAGCTCTATTTGACACATGTTATTATGTTAGTTACCTGTGATTGGAAGTAAGGGGTCCCCATCCCTATTCTGAATTTTTGACATATTTGTTGGAGGGAGTATGAAGGTCATTCAAAAAGTTCACGGAAAGATTCGTATTATCTTTCAATTCTATTTTTCCACAAACTTTTTTTTTTTTTTATTGAAACGTAATTGAATGTACCTATCTGTGGAGTACAGCTTTGAGTATCAGTACCTGTGTGCAATATGTGATGCTTAAATGAGGATAATTTGTATTTTTAACATTATACAATGCAGTCATTTTTTGTGGCTCATTACCAGTTTCTTGCTAACACCCCATCCACTTCCCCCTTTCCTACCTCTGGTAACCTCAGTTCTGTTCTCTTTGAAAGTTCAATGTATTATTGTGATTGTTGTATCTTTCTTGCTGCTTGCTTGCTTTTTTATTTTTATTTATTTTTTAACTCTCACTTATGAGTGAGAACATGTGGTATTTCTCTTTCTGTGCCTGGCTTATTTTACTTAACATAATTTTCTCTGAGTTCATCCATGTTGCTGTGAATGGCAGGATTTTATTCTTTTTTTATGGCAGAGTAGTATTCCATTGAGTATATATACCACATTTTCCTTACCCAGTTGTTGATGGACATTTAGGTTTGTTCCATCTCTTGGCTATTGTAAATAGAGCTGCGATAAACATGGGAGTGCTGGTATCCCTTCAACATGATGATTTCCATGCCTTTGGGTATATACCCAGCAGTGGGATTGCTGAATCATATGGCAGTTCTATCTGTAGTTGTTTGTTGAACCTCCATACTGTTTTCCATAATGGCTGCACTAATTTAAAGTCCCACCAACAGTGTGGGAGGATTCCCCTTTCTCAGCATCCTTGCCAGCATTTGTTATTCTCTTGTTTTTTGATAATAGTCAGTCTAACTGGGGTAAGATGATATCTCAGTGTGATTTTGATTTGCATTTCCCTGATGCTGAGTGATTTTGAGCATTTCTTCATATGTTTTTTTGGCCCTTCTATATCTTTGAGAAATGCCTGTTCAGCTCCTTTGTCCATTTTTCAGTCAGGTTACTTTTTTTTTTTTTTTTTTTTTTTTTTACTGTTAAATTGTTTGAGTTCCTTGTATATTCTGAATGTTAATCTCTTCTTGGATGCATAGTTTGAGGATATTTTCTCCCATTCTATAGGTTGTCTTTTTGCTTTGCTTCTTTCGTTTGTTCTTTTATTTTTTGTCTTTTTGCTCTGTTGTTTCTTTTGAAGATTTTTAGTTTGATGTAATCTCATTTGTTTATTTTTCTTTTGTTGCTTGTACTTTTGAGGTCACATTCATAAAGTCTTTGCCCAGTCCTACATCCTGAGGTGTTTTCCTTATGTTTTCTTTTAGGACTTTTATAGTTTCAGGTCTTATATTTAAGTCTTTAATTCATTTTGAGTTGATATTGGCATATGTTGAGAGGTATGGGTTGAGTTTCATTCTTCCACATATGGATGTCCAGCTTTCCCAGCACCATTTATTGAAGAGGGAATCTTTTCCCCAATGTATGTTCTTGGTGCCTTTTTTGAATATCAGTTGGCTGTAAGTATGTGGGCTGATTTCTGGGTTCTGTATTCTGTTCCATTTGTCTGTGTGTCTGTTTCTATGCCAGTTCCATGCTGTTTTGCTTACTGTAGCTTTGCAGTATAATTTGAAGTCAGGTAGTGTAATGCCTCTGGCTTTATTATTATTATTATTTTTGCTCAGGATTACTTTGGCTATTTGGGGTCTTTTGTTCTATATGTATGTTAGGTTTGTTTTTTCGATTTCCATGAACAATGTCATTAGTGTTTTGATGGGGAACACATAGAATCTGTAGATCGCTTGGGGTAGTATGGAAATTTTCACAATGTTCATTCTTCCAATCCATGAACATGGAATGTCTTTACATCTTTTTGTGTCCTCTTTAATTTCTTCCAGCAGTGATTTGTAGTTCTTTTTGTAGAGTTCTTTCACCTTCTTGGTTAAATTTATTCCTAGGTATTTTATTTTTTTTTTGGTAACTATTGTAAGTGGGCTTGCTTTCTTGATTTCTTTTTCTGCTGGTTTGTTGTTGGAGTATAAAAACACTACAAACTTCTGAAGTACCCTCATTCATAACATCTCCAAGGGTAAGGATCACCTTTTACACTTTTTTTTGGTATGTTCCACATTTTCTAGTACTATGTGGGGCACTTGGATGATGGGATCCCTTTTGTTCAATTTAACACAGGTGTTTAAAATGGCATGGCATGTAGTTCCCAGTCAGAGTCTACTAGGGGCCCCTTAATGGGCCACTACTTGAGATTTGCCTTTCTCTTATTCTCTTTTCTATTCTACCTTAGGGCCTCTTCCTCCACAAGTTACTTGCATGTGCACATGCACACACTCATGCTAGCACACATACAGACATGCGCACACGTACACACATGTGCACACAGCTGAGCTTGTCCCAAGGAGCAGGTGCTGAGGCCTAGCTCAGGTCCAATCCTCTCCTCCTAGGTTATTGAAATGTGGTGACAATTGTTTATAATCTTGGCCTGCCAATGCCCAGGGACTCTCCAAACCGTAAGATTTGGCCTTTGCTTGTTGTGCCTGTGGGGAAATTAAGGCACCCGTTTTCAGTGGACAAACTTAGGTAAGTTCTCCTTTCTCCTGTTTCAGATAGTCATCCCTGTGAAATTTTTCATCTTGGCCAATATGATCTTAATCTTCCTGGAAGACAGGCCAGTTTTTAAAAAATGTCTTATTTTTATTTGTTTTTAATGCTAGCACTGAGAAATAATTCTTTGGTTTTGGCCCATGGTGCTTTCAAAACAAAATGCTTCCTGTATCCAGGATATAAGCAGGTTTAACTAGGACCCAAACACGTTGCTGCTTTTGGTTTTCATCTACCCTTTATAACTTTTGAAGTGGAATAACTCTGCATTCTTTTCTTGCTAATCATTTAACATTTTAATTGAAAGTTTTGCTTTTATAACGTGAGCTCTTTTGGCAAATGCATGAAGGTGTGTCTAATGTAATTCCAGTTTCAGAAGCAGTTTTTAAGCAAAAGAGGCTTTACTCTCCAATGCCTTTGATGCTTGGCTGTTTACAAGTATTAGATATTTTTAGCATATAGATTATGGTGGGCATGATATCAAAGAGCACATTTTTTCCTTGTTTGGTATGTTTCCTCATTCTTGGCTTGGTAATTATATTTAGGATAATTTAGTCTTGGATTACAAACTAGATGTCGGATCTGTGTTCTTTATTTACTGTACAATAATAATTCTGTGTTTATTACCTGACAGAATACATAGGTATATTTAGGATTGGAATCTATCCCTTTGGTACCTCTCCCAACAGCCTCTTGAATCTTGTACGAAAGAAACATGTGGGGAAAGAGAAATCACTGAGATGGAAATGCTAAGTGCCTGGTGACCATAGAAATCAGTAAAAAGGCTTTCTGTGTCCATTTTAAGTTACGAAAATATAAATAGAGCTAAATTTCTAGTTATTGCCTTTGAATATAACTTTATTACAATTAGAATATAAAATGGTATATTAAAGTTCCTTATTCAAGATTTTAAGTATTTTCTAGGATACTTTGTAAACTAAGTATTTCTTTGAAAGTGACCCCATGAGGAACAGAGGGAAGGAGAAAGACATGGATAACACCTCTTTTTTCCTGTTCTTTCTTATTCCTCTACTACTTCTTGTGAACGCTTTCATATATCTGAAACAAACAATCTGAAATAGTCTGAGCTTCCTCTCAAAATCTAGCTCTCTTTCCCTTTAAAAACATTTCAACACATTAGCTTCATTTAAGACAAATGGGATAGCCAGAATTCTAATTAGTGTTTCAATTTATGAGCTAAACAAATTCATTTGGGTTGATATTTTTGAAGGTTCCCACCAATAATGGAAATGATATTGATTCCCTTTTTAAAAACCTTGACAAATACAGAAATGTTTAAAGAGGCAGAAGAAAAAATTACCCATAATCTCCACCTAAGATTCCAGACTCTAATTTCAGTGGGAGGGACTGATTGTCTAATGTCTCACCTGCATACTAACTAGCCAGCTTCTTGAAGCCCAGGGGACATCCTTCACCTGGAGCATCAAGCTGCCATCTGGCATTGTGCATGTCTTCTGGCCCACAAGTCTTTTTCTCTACTGGACTCTGAGCTCCTTGAGAGAAGGGACTGCATTGATGTTTATTTTTATATTTTTAAATTTTATTTATTTAGTTTTATTATACACTAACAAATTATAGTTGTATATATTTGTGGGTTACAAAGTAATGTTATGATTTTTGAATACTGTGTGGAATGATTAAATCAAACTAATTAACATCACCTCAAATATTTAACATTTTTTTTGTGATGAGAACATTTGAAATTTACTGTCCTGGTGATAATGGAATGTCTGGTGCTCAATTGTTAGTTCTGTTCACCATGCTGTGCATTTGATCTAAGAAAATATCCAACTTATTCCTCCATCTGACTGAAGCTTTGTACCATGTTGACTGTTATCTCCCCATTCTTCCCACCTCTCCAGCTTCTGGTAACCACCATTCTACTCCGTTTATGAGTTCAGTTGTTTTAGGTTCCACATATAAGTGAGAACGTGTGGTATTTATCTTTCTGTATTTGACTTATTTCACTGAGCATAATGTTCTTCAGTTTCATCCATGTTCTTGCAGATTGCCTTAATTTTGTATCCCCAGAATCTAGTATAATGTAGATACTCAAAAAATGATGATTAAGTTTAAGCTATATTCTATTTAAGTTCATATCATTTAATTGCATAAAGCCAATGTTGTATGGACTGAATGATCAGTACTTTTTTTTTTTTTGAGATGTCTACAAATATTTTATAGAGCGTTTTTATGTTGAATGTGTTATGTGTACTTGCAGACATGGTAAAACGTGAATACAGCACAAAAGGTCTCTGTACAGTGGAAAATGGGTGTCCCATCCATCTTCCAGGCCTGAGCTTCCCTTCTAAGAAGAAAGCCACTCTTTTATTACTTTGTATCTTTCTAGAGATAGTCAGTTTGTATACAAACATTAATAAAAATTATCTTTTTAAAAATATCTGCCTTTGGGATGTAGGGCAATGGCAGACATGTGAGTGATATGGCCCTTTGGAAGTCATTCTAGCAGTATCTACTAAAATTGAAAATCTAGTCCAGTAATTCCAGTTGTGTCATTCTGTTTTAAAAATAGAAAAACTAGTGTATCAGGATATGTACTGAAGTATTTTTATCAGTGCATTTTTGTGGTGGCAAGGAAGAAAAAAGAAAAGAAAAAAAAATAAAGTGAATGCCTGTCAGTGAAATTGTTGAATAAATTGTGATGCATACATACCATGGTTATGGTGCAGTCCTTACTAAGATGAGGTGGAACTTCATTAATTAGTTTCAGGGAGAAACTTTCTTGATGTATTTTTATGTAAGAAAAGAAAGATGCAGATAAATTATCCTATTTTTTACAAAACAGTGATAAACTCTGTATGTGTCTGTGTGTCTGTACATTTACGTATGATGTTATGAGCATGGAGAAAGATATGGGAGGGAGGAGTTAAGTAAAAAATGCATTCTAAATTAAAATTTTTAAAAGTGCGCTTGAATTTTTCCTAGAATAAGCATCAAGGTCATTGAAGTGATTTGCCAAATCTACTTCCTTTCACTTCTAGGAAATGGCAATGGGTACCTAAATCCTCATTTAGTCTTATTTCGTAAATGCTTTTATCTTTTAGGCTATGAGTCATCCAAAGCAGAGCATAGGAACTCATGTAGATGCTTTGGTACAACAAGTGTATCTTAGGTTTCAAGTTGTCAAGGGGTACCGACCCTTGTAGTAGCTAAGAGTGCAGGATCATGGAGGACTTGGCAGGTAACTGCACTGCAGGCTGAGAGACTGGGGAGGTGGGAACAGGGACCCATGTGGAGGATGATCAGCGCCTGGATTAAAGCTCTGTAGGATCCTCAACAAGGAATAAAAGAACTGTGGAAGAGAGAGAGGAAATGAAGGGTCAGATAGTAACTGGAGTGTCTTGCCAGAAAGGTGAGTTAAGTGGCAGAGTGATACGATGGTGAACGTTAAAAATCGAAAGGCATTTTGGAGAAATGATGTTGGGTTAACATCTCAACACAGCCCTTTTTTGCCCATCACATTTATCTTATTTCCCTTCCTTGGATTTATACTTCTGGCAGGTAGAACTAGGAAAAAGGAGGAGTAGATGTCACTCAAAGGGGCTTGAAAAGTGCTTGAAGAAGACATGTTCCTACCTCTCTTCACAGAAGTGCCTAAACATTTACTAAGTGAATAGTAAACTCCGGGGGAAACATCTCAATTGCCATTAACAGAATCCTAGATTATTTAGTATTGGATTGAAGAGATACTTTGTCTGCTTGGACCTCTGTAAAGGAGTAGGAAACCTCTACTCTGTGGCCTAAAGAAATATAAAGCCTAATGGGAAGGAAGAGGGTGTACTGGGGGCTCTATGTGTATTTGAAGGAATGTATGTCACCATCCTGTTTGCAGTTGAACCCACCCTAACCCCCTTCTATGTAAGCTTATCTTTAGTTAAAGACTTTTCTGGATCATTTATCTTGCCTGGTATTCTCCTGTAGAGATGTTATGTTTCACTGAAGTCCTTCTTAAAATGTGCTACTCTAAATTTGATTTATCAGTCAGGACAGAGGACCATCACCTCATTTGTCCTGGGTACAATACGTTTATGAATGCAGTCTTAGTGCATATAAAATGCTTATATAACTATTGGATTTGTACTGAGTTTATAGTTTAGTTAGTATGAATAGTTTGGGTATATAACTCTTGGGATCCACGTTGAGCTTATAGTTAAATCTATCCCCCAGTCTGTTCATGCATGGCACCTGTGAGCCAGGTCTCCACTCTTCTGTACTGAATTTTAATTTTTTGGATCTAAATGCAAGGCTTCACATATCTTGGGGCTAAATTTAATCTCATTAGATTAGCCCATTAGTTTTACCACAGCTGCCTTTAAAGACATCTTTTTCCACCTGATTTTTATACAACTTACTGGCTAGTTTCAGGAACTCTGAAAGTGAAATAAATGCCGTCATCAAGCAGAAAGATAGTAGGAGTAGGAGACTGAATTTAGACTTCTGTTCTGCTCTTTGCTAGTTGTATGACATTCAGCAAATTACTTAACCTCTTTGAGCTTCCATCCCAATACTATGTCCTAGGTATGAAATGGAAAAATCTCACAAGCTTGATTCATAAAGGTAAGATGAGTCAGTGTGTGTAAACACCTAGTACTATGCTTTGCACATGGTAGACACACTGCTGATCAATATCACCATCTTAAATTCATCAGTTAAAATATTGAACAGTGTGAAACGCCATGTCACACCCCCACTGTGCTTCCAACGAGCAGATAATGAGCCTACTGATGAGCACCCTTTGAATTGATTTTGATTGTTAACCAATTTTGAATCCCCCTTCCCCTTTTTATCCTTCAGTCCATGTTTCTCCATTTTGTCCAGGATTCCGTTAAGAGGTGTTATCACATACCTTAGTGAATTCCAGATGTTCTTTTTAAAGACACAGGAAATTTTGTGATGTAATATTATATGAAAAAGTAAGACACTGAAGTATATATGTAATCAAATCAAAATTTGGTAATATTTTCTAAAAAGTGAAGTAGATGTGACCAGGGGAGAAAAGAACAAGGTGACATATTAGAATGTCAACACTTATTACAGGGGTACTATGGGGTACCAGTCCTTTGTATGCCACAGTGCCAACTGCATAGAGGGAGTCTTCTTAAGGACCTGTTAACTTACTTGTTCTTTCTTCAGGTACCAGAACTTGTTATTATTTCAGAAACCCCTATGAATCTGTGATCTGTACCAAGCATTCTCTGAACAATTGAAAGCAAATTTAATTTTTTTCCTTTATTTTATGCCTATTGTAATATGCAGAGTTCACTGTTTAGCTTTCACTTCAGAAAAGCATTTGTGTTAGTGCTGAAAATCATTTGAATGCCCTGTGGGTCCCAGGAGTAACTTGCCTTGCTAGTGTCTGTTTTTTCTCTAAGGATAGAGCTGCGTTAAGACTTTTCTGGGCCCTGGCATAGGCATTTTGCCTTTACAGGCCCCTTCCTCCATTAAAAAAATGTATATATTGAAAGTTATATTTTATGACTGCACTAGACAAATATAATCCAGTTTGGGTTCATTATTATATATTCATTGTTATTACTCATATGTTCATTTTTTTCTTGATTTTATGAGAAGTTAAAACATTTTTGAGGATCCTTGAAAGTATCATGGGCCCTTGGCATTGTGCTTCTTACGCCTAGTGGCTAAGTCACCTGGCCCAGGGACTTAATAGTACCTGTCACCGAGAGTCCACTCTGCACGTTGAGGTGCATGTGATTTGTGCTTCTCTCTACTTTGTATTTTCATTTGCTCAGAATATTGGATGGTCACGATTATTATCTGAGAAGCAATCATTTGCTTTTCTCTTCTTAATACATTCTCCCTCTGCTCCTTCCCAGGTGATTGTTCCGTGGTAGCCTTTCTCAGATTCTTGGAACTCCTGCACTATTAAAGATAGCTGTAAGGGGATGTTTTTTCAGTAACTGCTTTGGACCATGTTATTGATGCTACATTGCAAGGCTGACTTTGGAAAGAGATGATGGTTAATACTTTGCTTTATAATGCTAGTAATGCTAGCGTTGTTGTTGTTGTTGTTGTTGTTGTTGTTGTTGTTGTTGTTCTTCTTCTTCTTCTTCTTCTTCTTCTTCTTCCTCCTCCTCCTCCTCCTCCTCCTCCTTCCTCCTTCCTCCTTCCTCCTTCCTCCTTCTTCCTTCTTCCTTCTTCCTTCTTCTTCTTTACTGTTATGAGATGGCTGTGTTCTTTTGCTCTTTGAATGGGCCACTCAAAAGTATTTAGGTTTTTGTCAGTGATGATTTTGAAATAAAACTTGTTAAAGAAAATATAATTACTGCGCTTGTCATGTATTGAGAGACCGTTTCTTTTTGTTCTTATCCCAGCTATGTTTTTCTAGGTCCTGTAAGAACAGCTCATCCACTGTTAAAGTGTCAGGTGGCTAATAAGGAGTACAAATCCTTGACAAGAAGAACATAGCAATCGAGAGAGGAAAATTGCAGAGGAGTTGGTGAGGATATAGCAATAGCAAAGGCTCATATGCCAGAGAGAGGACAAGGAACGTGGTTTAAATTTGCCTCTTTAGTGTTTAAACAGATGGGTACCTCTAAAGTAAAGGCCCACATGAAGCCAGAGAAAGTACATTTTAATGAAGCACAGCCTTGGCATGGAGGCGGTCAGGGAGAAATAAGATGAGGTTATTCCATCAGTGTTGCTGTAGCTTAACCCAGGAAGGCAGCTTTAGTACTTTGAGAGCCAGGAAAGTTGTTGGCATTTCCATCATCTTCTTAAGTAAGTGACTTGGAGCAGTGAAAGCATGTCTTCTGAAGGTTGCTGGGGAGGGCAAGTTTCCAGGGCTCATGGAACTTTGGGGCAATAGTCCAGGTCCCACTGCACGCATGGACAGTGAAGTGCTTGGTTCACATTTTGACTGTGGCTCACTCAGGATTACCAGACAAATGGCCACTTCATCTGTCACTGGCCAAGTACTGAAATCTCCTTGACTATAACAAAATTCCCTCTTACTCAATTTTTTCCATTCTGGATCCTGGTGGAATATGCTTCTTCATAATTTGGGGGAAAGAAGGGCCACACAAAGAATCCCTTCTGTGTGATTGCTTGCAGACATGCAACCCATGCACTATGGTAGATGGAAGGCTGAGCCCAGTTAAGGTGTGAGCCTTCATGTATGTCCTTCCTTTTAGAGTAAATGTTGCCCTGGGATGCTGTCATTCTGGCTCTTCTGGCTTAGCCATCACATATACACAAAATAGCTTGGGTGCTCGGACACATCTCCTAAATTTAAACGTTAAAGGTTTTCCAAATTCTCCACTTCCCCTGATCCTTGCTGTGACTCCACAGTTTAAGCTTTGGCTAGCCTGCTTCTGGTCTGAGGCATCACAGCCCTTCATTTGGACATGACATTCCCGCTCATAGTGCTGTTCTCATCTATGAGACTTATTTTTTAAATTTTAAAATGAAATAAGCTTGTATTAACGTGGAAAATATTGATAGGAATCAATTAAAATTCTGTATTTAAAAGTTCTTTGTAACTTATGAGGGGAGGATATTTATTCTTTCATAAAGAACTTAATATATTGTAGTATGTATCCCTGTGAAAAAGACATATTGATGATAATTGTCTTGCAAAATCTTTCTTTTCTTCTTCCTTCCAATACTCACAAAAAACAGAATTATGTTTTTGTTACCTGGCTTGGCCACTGCTTCCTTTATTTTTCTTCTAATTTACTGTCTTAGTCCATTTTGTGCTGCTGCAGCAAAATACCATAGACTGGGTGATATATAATGAAAAGAAATTTATTTCTTACAGTTCTGGAGGCTGAAAAGTCCAAGGTTGAGGAGCCTGCGTCTGGAGAGAGCCTTCTTGCTGCATCATCCCATGGTGGGAAGTGGAAGGACAAGAGAGCTCAGAGAGCAAGAGGGGGCCACTCACTTTTATAACAAGTTCACTCTTTTGATAACTGACCCACTTTCATGATAATGGCCTTAATCCATTCATGAGGGCAGAGACCTCATGACCTAATCACCTCTTATTAGATCCCACCTCCCAATGCTGTTGCACTGGGGATTGAGTTTTCAACACATGAACTTTGAGGGACACATTCAAATTATAGCACCAGGGTATGTGACATTATGTATGTATTAGTCCATTTCTGTTGCTTATAATAGAATACCTGAAACTGGATGATTTATAAAGAAATGAAATTTATTTCTTAGAGTTTTGGAACCTGGAAAGTCCAAAGTTCAGGGAATTCATCTGTTGAGGGCCTTTTTCTTGGCGATTTTTGTCCACATCAATGCAGGGTGTCACATGGCAAGAATGGGCTAAACAAGAGAGTGCTAAGAGTCTCCCTCACTTTTATAAAGCCATCATAACCACACCCACGACCACTTATGAAACTATCAATGGATTAATCCATTCTCAAGGGTACAGTCCCCACAATCTTAATACCTTTTAAAGCCTCCACCTTTCAGTTACCATGGTAGGATTTCCCACCCACTTAACACTGTTATAATGTATATTAAGTTTCCAGTACATGAGCTTCTGGGGGAAATATTTGATGCATAATACTGTCCTAACCTGAATTTGGATGCTGTCTTGTCACCCCAGATAAACTGTAGATTGCTTTGATACTTCCTGCAAATACTGTACTTGGTGCTAGTTAACTATAGGCCAAAGTGCATTTCTCATGCTGTTATGTAAGAACCATGGTAAATTTTGAGTGGGAGGAGGAGAATGTGCATGGAAATTGACTTTGCACAATCCTAGGGACAAGACAGCACTTTCTAGATCAACCATCCATCTGATTCTTCAGTTCTTTTCCTAAAACCATACTAAGTGGCCACCTGACCAGAGAATTCACTGTATCCCCAGAAGACCTGTCACATTTTAGCTCAGTATATAAGGGAACATTTTTCTTCCTTTAGTGTCCCCACTATTGGGCAGTATAAAGCAAACCTAATGCTTTTACTATATGACAGGTATTCAGATATTCATAGGCTATTTGATGTTCCCTACAAATCTTTTCTAGCCCCCTTTTGGTTCTTCATGGGACATGAACAAATCTCATCAATAGCCTTGCTGTTTTGGTTACTGTGTACTGCGTGTCTTCCTGTGTCCTGTGTGCTACTCATTGTTGCCTATAAACCATACATAGGGAAAGAGCATTAATTTTTTTTTTTTTTTGAAATTTGGTTTATGTGGTTCTTAGGTACCAAATCTTGACTATATAATGGGGGAGTAATGCACTTTGGAAGTTGAGTTTTGTGAGTCTGTGTAGAGGAAGAAATATTTAAAAAGTGACCAGGTTCTAAATTTTGTCTGCCTTAGTTTAAAAATGTAATCGAATAGGAGTCTGCTAATTTGGGCAGCTAGTCAGTCCTCTTAGGCCGAGGGACTTGGATGCCATGTTAGCCTCTCCCGGTTGCCCCAGTAATTTTTAAAATCTCGCAGATTTGGTTCTCTCTCTTCTGACACAAAAGCTGCTCCCTTCCACCATTTCCTGACTAGAGGTTGTGGGAGTGGGGATTGAATTGCTTACAAAGCCATAGATGTGCTCTAAATATCCTGAGTTGGAACTTAGATTGCATTTTCTAATAACTATTTTAATAAAAAACAGTCAAAATAATGTCACATTACTGGACAACTGGATATCAAGTATCTATTGAGCAGCAGAATGGTGGTAGGTGTTCTGAGGGACACGTGGTGTGTATGATATGGTTTATTACCACAAGGGGCTTATTAATCTAGTGAAAGAGGAGAGAGAAAACGCTTTGGAGAGGCAGCTTTAATTTTGCCCAGGAAATTGGGTATGAACTTCAGAGAGGTTGTGGCATTTGAGGATGCTGATAACAGGAGAAAGGTTGCTGGGAATGATAAGGTGTAATGGACAGGAATGATTCCTTGAGGCTGAACGTGGGGCGAAAGGATCTGTGAGTGTGGGAGCTGAAGTTAGAAAGGCTGGCGGGGCAGAAGTTAGGAGGGTATTGGACTCACAACCAGAGAGGCTTGTTTAAGGTGTGGCTCTGATGCTTTATAAGCCATGTTGTCTTTCTAAAGTAATATTTAGAAATTACAGGTAATGTAGAATTACAAATTCAATTTGTAATAACTGATTGCTCACTGGAAAGTTGTTAGTGGCATGAGATATGAGCAAGCACTTTATAAGCTCTCAAAACCTATGAAAATGTTGATGATGTTATTAGAATGTGCCAGGATAGGAGAGCCCTGAATACGAAGCTGAGGAGTTTATACTTTGTTCTGTAACTAGTGGACCACCACTGGAAAGCTTTGAGAAGACGTGTTTATACTGCATTAGGGGTCAAGTAGACTTGTATAAGCTTCCTTGAAGACTTAATCACAATATGTAATGTTCCTATGCATGCGGAAATACATTCTGAGGTTCTAACTCTGACCTACAAATGAATGGAATAGAACCCGTTTGAGAGTTGGAGACTCTTAGTTCAAAGGCCAAGAAAAAGAAATGTGGGTAATTTGTCTTACCTGCTTTCCTTCCTTTTCATAATTAGAATCACAGGCTATTGGTGCTGGAAGGGAGCCCAGAGGTCTAGTTGAGTCCGTTTGCCATGTTCAGTGCTCAAGGCTTTGCTGCTAATTATTTGCAGGGCCAGGACTAGGGCAGAGGAGTCCTGTCATGGCACCCATCTGGTTCTGAGCCAGGCAGGCTGTCACCTGAGGGGCCAGGCTAACCAGAACCGTCCCTGTCTTATAATTTTCACAGCCCTTCTCCTGGGCAGGCTCCCAGGCCACCCCTCACACCCTATGTCTCTTCTGTGCCCAGTTTAGGTCCACTTTCATTCAGTCTCGACTGACTTTGCACTCTCTAGGTTATTGAGTCTTCCCTGGAATCCTTCTGTTCCTTTTGTGTATGTTTTAGTTCAATTTTTGCTTTGTTTTGTTTTTGATGATTTGGTTAGTATGAAAATCCTTTTTTTTTTTTTGAGTTCACTTGCTGTTTGAATGGTAGCTTGATTGGGTTACTGGGCTTGTTAACTAGTCTTGAGACCCTTTAAACATTTGGTCCCAGAAGTCTGATGATTTCTGTGTATAATGTCTTTTTGTTTGTGGTCCTTTTTCTCCTTTTGAAAATGAAAGAAGTCTTAAAATGTATTGGCATGATTCTTTTTTATCCCTTAGCCACATTCCTAACAGTATACTCCAAGGACAGCGAGATGTTATAATTGGATCTAAGTTTCTTACACTTGAGAAGTTTTAGTAACTTGTATATACAGGAGGGTGTGGTATGTGGTGTTATAATAGCAATAATTATAGTAACATTTATTAAGCATTTCTCATATGACACACATTCTTTTGAATACTTTGCCTGTATTCACTCATATCGTTGCTCTGCAATTCTGTGAGGGATAGGTACTATTATCATCCTATTTTTTTTATAAAAAAACTAAGGCACAGAGAGTTTAAGTAACTTGTATGAAGTCACACAGTCATCCAGTAAATTGGAGAATTGGGGTTACAGTCTTCACACTCCTCTATGCATCTTCTTTGCCCTGCTGTTTATAGTAGGCAGGCAGGTAGTGAGTCCTGGTGCTGACATACCTTTGTAATCTAGGCCGTGCGTGCAACCTCTCTCTGCTTCAGTTTCCTCATTTGTGAGATCACAGTAACTGCCTGGCCCAGGGTTGGTTTAGGGTTAAATGAGATTATATATGCAGAGCCACTAGCCTAGTGCTTGGTACAATAGAGGCATTTCTCATTGTTTTAGTTTGCTTTTTGTAAAAAGTAGCATTGTAAAGTTTTTGAAATTAGACTTTCAAAGTCTAGTAATAAGCATTTCAATTTTAAATTGTTTAACCCCTGTGTATGAGATGTTCTTCCTTAAAAGAAGTCTTTGATGAGTCATGGGCCTGTGGCAGATGCTTTCTGGAGAGAAAAGGGGTCAGTGGTACCAGGACAGGGTCAGTTCCCAACTGATGCTGATGGTATGATATAGTGAGCCACATGGGTGATCTTGTCTCCTTTTACTGTACACATCTGGGTAAAAAGTCAGACTTTTGGCTAAGAGTAGGAGGCTGAGGAAATGGTAGCAGAGAGGCCATTGGGACCACTGAGCTACCTCAGAAAATTGCCCTGAGAATTTATGGAGAATGGATCATGTCATTTCATTTGTATGCATGGGAGCTGGTGCTTGTTCCCCGGAAGTCCAGGAGCTGAAGAAATGCTGTTGTCACTCATACTTTATTTTAGGATTATGTGTGGGAGTATCCTGTAGAATTCCTGTTCTCTTTTTCTTGAATATTCTTTTGGTCACACATCACAAAGAGAGATTTCCAGCTCTGAGAACTCTTGAGGTCAGGTACTGAATAAGGTACTTACTATGAAGTGTTTGTACAGAGGAACCAGCTGGTTAGCAAGTACAAGAACACTGGCAGAACCAATTTAAAGAGCTTAGTCACAGTGCAAGAGCTGTGTCCTTAGATGCTGTGGTAGTGGGGTGGCTCATTGTGTGGCCTACCGGCCACATCCAGCATTTCTGCCATTCTTATATTAAACAAATGCTAGGAATGTTAGTTTTTCCTCTTACCAGGTTGCTGGTAAACAGTAAACATAAAACTTAAAGAATATTGAAAAGAGCAGCTTTTAGTGAAGTGGCTCTGAGAGAGTTTTGCCTTATTATCTCCTCACAAAGAAAACAGACTTGTTAGACTTTAGCATTTAATCAGATGTAACTGCAGAACAGGGAGTTGAGCAGAATCTATTGGATACTGATGATTTCTCTTGTTCCTTAAACAGTAGGGCAATTCAAAAAGTTTTCAGTTAGGCCTTGTGTTTGTGGTTCTCCATCTGGATTAATATTAGAATTTAATATTTAGGTCAGTTTGGTAGCTAAAATGTGATCAGCATGAAATCTGTTTTGTTTTTGCCTAACTGAGTTGCTAGGGAATATACTCTCAGTTTTTTCCATCTTGCTTTTTTACTTAACTGTTTTGGTCAATCAGTAGGAAACTGTGAATTTTGTATGTGTGATACGTTTAAATATAAGAGAGGATTTATTTTGAAGATTCAAGGCTGCCTCTTTCGGGAGCTATAAGCACTTTGGAATGCAAGCCTGTCTGGGTGGAGAGAAATCCTTATACTTAAATTACACAATTTAAATATTAAATTGTGATAATAGAAATACCACAATACATGTTGTAGCTCATGTGTATTTAGAATATGTTAGAAAGTATTTTGGAGCAAGTTAGGCCATTCTCTACTATTAAATATTTCTAAATGCCTGAAATCTGGCTAGGACCTAACAATCTGAACTCATAGCACTGTACAATTAATTCAGTTGATGTGACTTGTTAGTAAATGCAGAAACCAAGTTGCATATTTAAATTGTTTGGTATTTTGTGGGACTTCAGTATGTAGGCATCTGATGCTCAGATTATTTGTTTTTTAAAGTTTGCTATATATTCTATTGCTTGATGATACCCTCCCTCTTTTGGAAAAGTACTTTGGCAATTCCTTGAAACAAATTTTCCAAAATTAATATAGCAACATCAGGGCTTAATCCGTTTTGCAGTTTAAGAGACAAATTCTTGGCTGCAATATGTTGTATTAACTGGTTAGTCAGGTCCCTCCCCACCCCTTCAAGATCTCTTGATAATGGTTTAGAACAGTTTGATCGTCTTCAGCATTATTGAGAATAAGAGACAAAGTTCTTTTCTTTCCCATTTACTTATAATTTGTATGCACTAAAAGTGCCAATAAATGTTGCCTTGGAAGATGGTGGGCCATTACTGAGTGATCATAATGTGTTAACTCTGATTAATTTTTTTAAGTACTGTGTCAGTGACCTAGTCCTCCCTTTCTTACTTGCTATCCAGAATGGTCAGACTCTGGCTGGGGACCTATTAGTTAATGAAAAACAACTAAGAGTTGGTCCTGGGGTATTCTATTCATGCAAAGTAAGGACTCATTTGATTTTTTCTTTGCTGAGTCTGTTAGTTCGGAAGACACTCACAGTGCTGATCCAAATGCTGGTGTTTTTAATGAGAAAATTCAGAAAGAATCTTCCTAACTCAATTTCTCCAAATAATTCATTCTTATGTGGTGCTTCATAGGAATCTTTGATCCTCTTGGTGTGGTGTGACTGACCACAAAACAGCCTAATTAGCCTAATTGACCTTTTTTTTCCTCTCCCTGATGAAACATAACAAGAGACATTTATTATGCTTTCATAGCAGTTTGTACCTCATTTATTACGATTTTCATTTTTTACTGTGTATTTTAATTACTGGTCCACCTGTCTTGTGTCAGCTCCTGAATGTCCCTAAGGATTGAGGACTATTTCTTATTTGAACATCTTCTCCTCCACTTCTCATAAATATGTAGTGCTTTTTATTGCTATTAGCTTGGAAACCCTGAATACTCTTCACATAGAACTCTTCACATTGAATCCATGACACGTGCCCACTAGACAAAATTTTATCCCATTTGAGTCATGTAATGCTTTCCCGAGAACAATTTGGGGCATTTATATCTTTGTTAAGGATCATTAATGGTGACAGCTTGATAATGTGTGAAAGCACCTTGAAAACATTAAAATGTACCAGCAAATTGAAGATAAAATTTCAATTTGGAGGCCAGAATACAGAAAAATTAGAGAAATATTTTGAGCAAAGTAAGTGTAAGAATCTTTATTATAAGTGCTCAAGTACACACATGCTAACACTCAGCAGGAAACTAATTTATTTCTCCGAAATTTGGTTTACCATTGATATTTTATGGCCATGTAAGGAAAGGAGTCAGCACCCTTTTCTAGGTTGCCTATGCCACTGAAACATGAACCTATTAAAAATTGTATTTTAGCTAGCTGGCTGGTTAGTTCAGTTGGTTAGAACACAGCCTTATAACACTGAGGTCATGAGTTCTGATCTCTGTTCCAGCCAGCTGCAAAAAAACAAACAAACAAACAAACAAAAAAACCAAAAAACCAAACCAAACCAAACCAAACAAGAAAAATTGTATTTTAGAGCAGCAATAGCTTTTTCTTGTGATCTTTTTCATTTATTTGTCTTCTGGGCAAATGAATGGGCAGGGGAAAATATCTTTCTGTTTCAGGTTATAGAGAAAGTGTTTAGTTTCTTTGAGAGACTAAATCCTTCATCTCATTTCATGTTTATTATCTATTACCTGGCCCCATCATACATGGATGTAAGCCTTCTAATTTGTGAATCAGTATTTCAAATTCTTAAGTGATTTTCTTTTGAATTCCATTCTGTGTCTCTGAAAATTGTTCAACATTATCAAAAAATCCTAACTCCCAGTAGTCAGTGTCATCTTTTTCCAGTTTTACCAGGTCTACCCTGCTGCTCAGTGACACAGCCTCCTTTGCCTCCAAAATCTAGACCCAGCCTTTTTTCTTTATATGTCCTTTTGCTATATCTTATTATAAACTTGTATCAAATTCTGCCTTCTGTGTTTCCTGTCTCAGCCTTCCCTTGCCCAGGGCTTTATCTGTGTGTTGTTACACCTTTACGCCCCAATCTTCTAGAAGTTGATTCATTTGCTTATCTGTTTATGTTTCTTGACTTTCACATTTACTCTCTGCCTGCCTTGGACTGGCAGCAATGCCTCTTATGTGTTCTCACATGCGGGTTTCATTAGCATGCTCTTTTCTTGCCCTCGCATCATGATGGAATACAGCATTAGCATAATTTTAGTCATTATTCCTTTCCTTGCTTAAAATTTTCCCCCAGATGACTTTGTTTTACTTAGCTAATTGCAATATATTTTCAGAAATGTTTTTTGTTTGCCAGAGGATTTGTACTCTGTGATCCTCCAACATGATTCTGTTTTGGAATTTTTCTTAAAGAATGTTATTAACTGTTGTTTAGTGTCAGGGAAACCTCTAAATGTTATTGGACCTCAGTTTCCTTATCTGTTAACTGGAGATAAAAGAACTTTACCTCACTGATCGTTATAGGGATTCAATTAAGTAAAGTATTTGTGTATTCCTAGCTTTGTTTTTTGTTGCTAAAAGAGGTTCCTTCTTCACTGATGTCTACCAGTTCTGTGCATTTTTTGACATCTTTATTGAGAGATAATTCATACACCATACAATTTACCCATTTAAAACACACAGTTCAGTGGTTTTTAATACAGTCACAGTTGTGCAGCTATTACCACAATCAATTTTCGAACATTTTCATCACCCCACAAGAAACTCCATACCCATTAGCAGTCATTTTCTATTTCCTAGGCAACCTCTAATCTACTTTCTGTAATTTTATGTATTTTAACTCTGTGCTTAATACTATATTGTGTGCTAGCAGGATTTTCATTTTTCTTATGGTACATTGAAGGTATTTTAAAACTCTATCCTATAATTTTTAGAACTAAAAAGAGCCCTTTGATCATTTAATGCTTATTTTTTACACAAGGAAACAGTGGATCAGAGAAGTAAGTGATTCATTCACCTAGGGACATTCCTATTTCACACCTTTTTAATGAAAACACACCGAAAATAAGTGTCTTATTAACTTATTTAATCAATAGTCTTTATTTTTGAGTGCTTGCCAAAACCCTTTCAAATTCAAATTCTGGATGTGAGATATTATTTAAATTCTCTGCTTTGACCAAACTGGTTCTTTCACTGTTCTATGAATATTTCTTGGGCTTTTGCCCTTGTCTGTAACCTTTTCATGTATAAAAACTTTTATTTTAGCCAAGACTTTCAGTATATTATTTTCTCTTTTAATTTCCTTTAGAAAAAGTCATTATTTTGTGATCAACCATAGAATTCGTAGGATTATCTACCGAGTTTTTATGTGTTCTTCAGTGGCATATCTGAGGCTTCTACATCATGTTCTGGTAGATTGTTTAATCAACCAAGTTTTTCCCACCCCATGCCTCTTTTTAACGTGATTTCTGCCATTCCTTCCATGCACAAATGGAAACTATTTCCCTACTGCCCTGAATATGGGCTGACTTTGTGACTTGCTTTGACCAATAGAATGTAGCAGAAATGACATGGTACAAATTTCAAGGCCTATGCCCCAAGCTTGCATCCTTCTGCCTTTACCCTTTTTGAATGCTGCTCTGAGATCTTTACGTAGTAAAGGGAGGAGGATAGAGGCCTTGTGTAGAACAGAGGAACTCCAGCTGACTGTTGGCAGTAACTGTAGACCTAAGAGTGGGGCCAGCATGGATCTTCCAGCCTTTTTGATACTCTAGCAGAATGTAATTATGTGAGTGAGTCCAGGTGAAAGCAGCAGAAGTACTGCTAGCCAACTCACAGAAATGTGAGAAATTAAAAAAAATTCATGTTGTTTTGAGCCACTAAATTTGGGCCGGTTTGTTTTGCAGCAAAGGCTAACTGATAGAAGTAGGATCATTACTGTAGCAACTTTGAGAGGATTAAAAGAATGTAATCCATGTAAAGTCCTTAGCTCACTGCCAAGCACAGAGAATTTCCCAATAGAGGTTAACTGCTGTATTGTTACTATTACTGATGTCATTGCTGTTTTGATTATAATGGCCACTTTACTTCTCCTTTTCTTCTTCCTTCTCTAGATATAATGCTATTGCTTTTTATGGTCATTAACTCTGATGAATTAAAGAATTTGATGTTCTTGGTACTGCTTGGTATTTTCTCTATTGATTAGTAAGTAGTTTAAAATTTAAAAAAAATTAAAAACACATACGTAGAAAAGTGCTTAAAGTGTAAATATACAGTTTATAGCAAATTATAAAGTGAGCACTTGTAACTACCACTCAGGTTAAGAAATTGAACATTGCCAGGACTCCAAAAGCCCTTTGCATGCTCTTCCTGATTATAATCCTTCCCTTACACCTTAGAGGTAGCCACTTACCTGATTTTATAGTAATCACTTCTTTGCTTTTCCTTATAGGTTTTACCATCTCTTTATGTATCTGTAAACAAAATAGGTGATTTTTTTCAACATTATATAAACGGAATAATATAATGTATTCTTTTCTGTATAGTGCATTCTTTTCTGTTTAGCTTCATTTGCTGAACATTCCCTCTAAGATTCATCCATATTGTGACTAACAGTAAGTTTTCATTTTCATTGCTGTGTAGAACTTCATTGTGAGTATATACTTCTGTCAGATGTACTGTTGATGAGTGTTTGGGTTATTTACAGTTTTGCGCTCTTACAAATGATTTTATCAAACACATTCTTATATATGTATTCTGGAAAAATATATGTGAGTTTTTTTTTTTTTTTAATGGTATATACCTTGGAGTAGAATTTCTGGGTAATAAAGTCACAGTCACTTTTTGTAAGTCTCACAGAAAAGAGCAGTACCAGATGATACAAATTATCCACACTGTATTAAGTGTTACTCTTATCTTAAGATTAGAATAATTGGTTAACCATATTTTTGTGGGTTGACCAAAAAGGCAGTCTAGGTGGATGGGGACCCAGGTAGTAGGGGTATAATGAGAGTTGTGTAGGGTGTAAAGGGATCAAGATTTGGGTCAAGAGTTAGAATGCCTCCAGAAGGGGAATCTGTGAGTAAATTTGGTGTCGTTATAGTTTGGAGTCACACAGTTTTTCAGTTTGTAACATTCTTTACTCTGTTGTCTCCCACATGCATCTGTAACAATGGTTTATGTTTTCTCTACATTAGGGAATAGAAGTTTGGGTAACTAGGGGACAATTGACTGATCCTTGGTCATATAGTAACAGCAAAGGACACAGCTCTTTTACGACTAAGATTTCTTTTGTCCCTTTTCTAAAAAGCAGACACTCTACCAAAAGAGAAGGAAAAAAAAATCTTGTCAGAAATGTAGAAAGGGAAAAAGAAACATTTTGTATAGCCAAATTAAAGACTGTGTATCGACTAAAAACTATGGTGGCTGTAAGAAGACTGGTGTAGCATAACAACCCAAGGCAATTTGGGCTTCTTTTGCATATAATTGTACAGAATGTGCTCTAAGTGGGTCAGGGAGCTATAATCAAACATGATAGAGCTGAAGAATGGTGTCTGTGTGTTCCATCACATGATTGCTCTGTGCTGAGGCACCCTGCCAAGACAGCTACAGGATTGCTCTTCATGTGCCCTGGCTGATCTCAACAGCAAGGTGGGAGGGTTTATCTTATTGAGTTCTGTTCCCCAACTATCTGAGGAAGTTGAAGATTTAAGGATTTAATATCATTTTGGTGTCATTGTGTCCATCTTATAAGAAAGCAGTTAAAGTATTTGGATACCATCCTAAGATCACATCAGGATAATGAAAGAAGGATTGAGGAATTACTGGTTTCATTTTGGTATCATGTCAGATAGGGTTGTTGTAACATGTGGTGTGTTCTTCCCAAGTTGAATAAAGTAGTATTTGTGACAGGCTCTAGATGAGGTTGCTTTTAACATGTGGAAAAGAACTTTAAATTTGCTTGCTGTTATGACTTCTATTGGTTGTGGGGATTTGCAGGCTATCATTTCCACAGACATAAAGCTAATTTATTATTCACTGTAGATCTAAGTACCTTATTGACTTGGTTTCTTGTATTATTTCTGAATGGCTCCTGAATGTATGGAATTGGTGATGGTTTTTGTACTTTTGCTATTATGCGTTTCCCGGAAAACAAAGTGAGCTCTTCATGCTTGAGTAAACACATTGATGTATTATGAAACTGTCAGACTCTGAATAATTGGCATAAGCTCAATTATTCAAATATGTGACTCTTTTGAATGGCTTTTGTGTTAGCTAATGCGTTAGTACAAGTAGCATGAGGAAATTTCAATACCTTTCCTTAAGATATTAAATCTCAACTGTATGATTAAAGAAACCCAAAGGATTAGTCCTTTTGTTGATCACTTCATTATCATATATAGCTAATTGGTAGCATTCATTTGCTGAGATTCCTAGTTCATTTTACTTTAAAATATCTGTCTTTTTCATTAAATTTTTTTTAAAAGTGGTTCATGCATTATCTTTGTCACCTAACATAACGTTTTTTCCCCTCCATATTCCCTTTCTTTCAGTCCACCTGTACACATGCTTTTTTTTTACATAGTATACCTGCAATTTTGTTTTCTTTTTAAATTGTATTTTCATTGTAAATCTTTTTCAAGTTCTGTGGTCTTTATAGTAATCATTTTTATTATTTCCATAATACCGAATTATTTAATAACATGCTAATCATTCTCTTATTTGAAATGTATGTTTTCTAGTTTTTTGTTCTTATTGATAATAATGCAGAGATATGTTTATGCATTATAGTTTACTTTTCTTATTTTCAATTACATTCCAAGGATAGATGCCCAGAAGGATGTCAGTGAATTTGAAAACTTTTAATTTTTTCCCAATTCTTTACAAAAGGCAGTGCCTTCTCTTATGATTAAAAATATATAATCACTTTAACCAAAAAAAAAAAAAAAAAGCAAAAACAAAACAAAACAAAACAAAAAAAGGAGCCTATTAAATGTTAGCTTTCTACAAAATTAACATTTGGAGCATCCTGTAATCTTAGTAGAGATGTTTTCCTTTGTAAACTCAATTTCTGTTTTTAGCAAACTAATATATGCAAGTAACTTTAAAAAAAATCCAATAAGCTGTATACTGTGACAATGAAGAGCAACAGTCTCCTCCTGCCTTCTCCTTCCCTACTCCAGATTATAACTTTTGAGAACCCCCAGCTCTTGGCTGTTTCCACCAGTGTTTGCCTCCATATTGCTAAATGGCTTGCTTTTGCAGCTTGATTTTTTTTTTTTCAACTTTAAAGTTATCTATTCATTTTCTTTTTTGGAGGATGAGGCTTTAGCACTAACAGTTTCTTTCCCATCCTCTCAATATAGACATAAAATACATTTTGTTTTTACCAATATAGATATTATAATATTATGACTGTAAGTGTACATAATCAAATCTTATATTTATACTATGATTATATCTTCTTAAACTTTATATTTTTCCTGGAATTAATAAGTTCCTCCCTTTTTTGCTTGTTTTATTTTTCTCTTTTTCAGTTTCTAATTCATCTCCAAACATTTTGACAGAGTTGTAAATCTCCTCTAGATACTTCCAAACACATCAGACAATCCTCAGATGTGTTTTTTTTATTTACTGATTTCAAAACTTCATGTTTTGCTTCGGTTTGAGCAGGTTGCTCTCATGGCCTATGGCTCAGTTGACATCTTAGAATTCCCTTCATGATTTCATCCTGGGAATTTTCTTTGTCTTTCTCTGTTTTGTTGATTGTTTCCTGCATCTCAGATCCTTTCTTTTAAATTTACTTCCACATTTTGATGGATTCCTGAGAAGAGTGCAAGGAAGATAAATTTTTTCATACCGTCCATGTCTGAAAATGTCTTTATTCTGTCATCATACTTGATTGGTAGTTTGGCTGGGTATGTAATTTTAGGTTGAGAGTAATGAGTGCTTGGAATTTGGAAGGTCTTGCTTCATTGCCTTTTACTTTCAAGGTTGCTGTTGAGTCCAATGCCATTCTGTGGCCCAGTTCTTTGTTATGACCTTTTTTCTTTATTTCTTCCTGTCTCTGGAATTTTTAGAATGTTTTTATTTCTGGAGTTCTGATATTTTATAGTACTGTTTGGTATGTGTCTTTTTTGTTCATTTTACTGGCCATGTGGTGGTCCCTTTTGAACTAGAAAAGCATGTTCTGTAGCCCCCTGTGCTTTCTGTCTTTGAACTACATATTAGTGGGTTGTGGTACCTTGTGAACTGGTCTTTTTGTTTCCTGTCTCTTTTTCTTTCATTTCCCTATCTCATAGTCCTTTTATTCCACCTTCTGAGGGATTTTATTAACTTTATTTTTCACCTCTTTTATTGGGTTATTTTATTGTTGCTACAATATTTTTTAATTTCTAAGAGCTTATTTCTAATTCTTCAAATCTTGCTTTTCATGGCATCATGCTGCTGCTTCTCTGATTTCTCTTGAGGATATTAATTCTTTGGTAGATGAAGTTTTCTGAGAGATGTATGTGTGTACACTCTCTTTCTTGTCTGCGTATGGGCTTTCCTCAAGTCTCTAGAGAACCTTATTTTTGTTTAAATTAAAAATCCAGGCACTGGGCTTAGGGGGTGAGGTGGGCATGTTTGGAAGCTCTGTGTGCATGTTTGGGGTTTATAACCTGGAGCTTCTTTATAGGACAATTGATGTCTGTAGGTCTATTTTCATACCTGGAGGGCCTGCCATGGAGGAAAGGGAGGGTGGGATCTCACTGATCAAGCTTTGACTTGTTCCTCCTGTTCTTAGTAGGGTTACTTTACCCCTGCCCTTAGCTATGACAAACTGTATTTGGAGTCAGCTCTTCTAGAGAGGAAACTTCAGTCTCTTGCCTGGTTATGCAGGGTAGAGAAGAGACGATGGCGACTTAGCTGTTCTTTACATAAATTTTCAACCACTTGTCTTTCTTTCAAAAGTACCTGGACCAGGGCTGGCCAGTTAGCTCAGTTGGTTTGACCACTGCCTTGTGACACCAAGGTCAAGGATTCAGATCCTGATATTGGCCAGCTGCCAAGAAAAGTCAAGAAACAAAAGTACCTGGACCTAATTTCTTATTGGTCCACTCACTCCAAAGGCTAAATTTCAGTTTTATTTTGATTTTTCTATTAGTTAACATTTGTCCATCTGTTTTTTAGCTTCAAGGATTTTGTTGCATATCTAGTTTGCTTCTTGTCCTCTCTCATTTTTAACTGTCTTCATGGGTTCATTCCATATTTTTATATTTATGTCCATCTCTATAAAAATTCCCTTTAGTATCATTTTAGTACCTTTCTTAAAGGGTGTGGAGAAAAAAGCCATAGGCTCAGTCTGCCATGGTTGGTGGAAGTTGCCAGTGCAGACTTCCAAATATGTACAAGTGAAAAAAATTTTTTTGACCAATCAAAAAAAGAATTTTTGACCAATCAAAAATATTTTTTTCACTTGCACACATTTGTAGATTATTTATTATAGTTTCTTATGTACCATAATTCCTTTTAAAAATGTCTTTTACAATATTTTAATTTTCACATATATTTATTTAATATTGTAGATTTAACATCAATTTTCATAAGTAGAAGATGTGACCATCTACTGGGCAGTTTAGAGTGACTACTATTCTCATTAAGTTGTTCATTAATTTTTAAGAACTTTTTATTTCGAAATAATTTTAGACTGATAAGAAGTTGCAAAAATAGTATGGAGAGGTCCTTTGTTTATCCCAATGATAAAACACCTTCACATGACTACAGTGCACTTTCAAAATCAGGAGATTGACATTGGTACATTCTTTTATTTTTTTTAAAAGATGACCGGTAAGGGGATCTTAACCCTTGACTTGGTGTTGTCAGCACCACACTCACCCAGTGAGCAAACCGGCCATCCCTATATGGGATCCGAACCCGTGGCCTTGGTGTTATCAGCACCGCATTCTCCCGAGTGAGCCACAGGCCGGCCGCAACATTGGTACATTCTTCATCAATTTTTAAAAGACATATTGTTCTAAATTTCTTATTAACTGCAGAATTTAGGATGCAAATATATGTGAAATCTTTGTGAAATTATTTTGTCTTTCAGCAATTTTTCCAGCTAGTCAAATTACGAAAGCTTGGACTTAGTGATAATGAAATTCAGCGACTCCCTCCAGAAATAGCAAACTTCATGCAGCTGGTGGAACTTGACGTGTCTCGAAATGGTAAGAAAAAGATTTCCCTTTGGTTACCCGTTTGTCTCTTCTGATGCCTGGGTTGTTTTTAGTAAATATAGCTGGATAAATGTTATTGGAGTTGCTTTTCCTGATAGTTATAGGAAAGCTATATGTAAATTTAGGGGTGAAATTAATGCCACTTTTTTAAATAGTTCAGTCAATTTATAGATATTTACCAAAAACATTTCATAACAGAATTTCGTGAAGACACCTTTCTCAAAGTAGGCTCAGTCTGATTTGTAGAGCTAGAGAGCTGACTGGGAAATTGTGTAACCTAGTCCCTCAATTTGCTGAACATGACACTGAGGGCTGGTAGCCTGGTTATCTGTCCTTTGTGTGGGTTTCCTACCAAAATCTTTAAGTTTCTTCTCAATGAACCTTAGGTTTATTATATTTTGATCTGATCTATTGGACAGAAACCCTAGGGCCCATATATTATTCTGTGGATCATTGTTACAGTGTAGCAATGATAATTGGTACTTAATTGAAAACGTGGTGAAAAAAAATTGAATTCCCCCCCACAACGCCCTAATTTTTGACAGCTCTCAAATTGCTGTCATTTATTAGATCCCATAAATTAGAAACTGTCTTTTGGCCAAGCCATATGTTTTTGACATAGTGACTACTTTTATTTTTCATGAAAATTATTTCTTAAAGATACTGGAAAAAGGGAAAAAACTTTTTTTTCCCCTTTGGCTTGTTTTAGAGTGGCTTATTTAGTTCCAGGGAATCCAGATCTGCATAGGTAAAGTGGATTTGATTATAAAGGTGGGGGCCGGGGTGGAACTAACATTACAAAAGCATTTGCACCAAGCTCAAATTTGATACCGTCTTGGGGGGTTCATGGCCTTTGTCACCTGATAAAGGTGTCTGCTTCTGTTTGTGGGTGCTGTGTTCTTCTCTCCTCATTGACCTGCTCTCTGGGAACTGGCTTGTAAGGTCCTCTCCATACCCAACTTGTTGTGGCCTCTTTCCATGCACTTTTTGTCTTCTGCCCCTGGTATAGCATATAATTTCTAACTGAGGAATGGTTGACCCAGCTTATCTTTTTATGCCAACCATAAGACATAGGCTACAGGTCACTGGCCACCCTAAAGATTGGATGCCCTGGGAGGGGGGTGGCAAGCAGTGCAAAGCATGGCCCTGCCCCTCGGCACAGAAGTTGTTGATGAGCAGCTTCCTTTACATTGGAGTGTGGGGCAGCGCAGGCATTTGAGGCCTGGCCTGGCCAGAATTGCCTCTAAGACTATTCTGGATAGTACTTATCTAAGGTATACATGACTGAAACAACTCTCTTGTCTTAGCAGTGATCTCAGTTGCAAAGAATGACTGGCTAGTAACTCTGCAAGGAAGCAGTGACTTTGTAAAATGCACACTGAAATGACAAAGTTTGAAGAAATAAAATAACAATTTTGAAATTTCCATTAGAAAGGGAAAATAAGCAGGGGTCCAGCAATACCTGAGAAAGAAGAGAAGTATTGGCTTTAACTATTTGGGAGGAGGGAAAACCTAAAGTTCCTAGTCCCGTTGTTAATTCTAATGGGATGCTCTGTGGGAAGTCAGTGCTGGTCAGCCACCAGTTGTACCGGTTCCCACACAGCTCTTTCTTTTCATACATTCACAGCTAGAAAAAAGGGGTACATGCCTCTTTCCGTGTGTCCATTTTTACCTTCCAGCCTGTCTGTAAGAGAAGCTAAGCTTTCACTGAAGTCAGTGTCAGAGAACACAAATGTTTTCTCTCCTTGGGATAACTACTCTGCTCTTTTTTTTTTTTTTTTTTCCCTTCCTCATTTCAGCCTTTCCTTCTGCAAGTGCTGGAGTTTTGTGAAGGATCCTGCGGATCTTTCCCTTTCTTCTCAGGCTCTTTTAGAAATGCTGAGGGGGAGATAGCTGTTCCCTTCCCCTTTTGGCAGAGCCTGGATCTGGCTCAGTAGTGTGAAGGGATGTGGGTGGGGGGAGTAGAGGGGAAGACAACATGGAGGATGGCTGGTTCAGGGCTTTTTTATTTAGGTTGCAAAAAAACCACACAGATGACAGCAGAACAAGATCACCATTTACTATAACCAAAAGGAATAGGGGTCTTGGGCCATTTTCAGGTCAGGCAAATCTCACAGTTTCCTCTCTCATTTTTTTTTTTTCCTTTTGGCAGATAAAATTACATTAATATGAATTTCTTAGGCAACTGAGTAGGTAAATAAAACTCACAAAGCAGGCAGCCGGAGAACCCTACTTTGTCCCGATGCCGGCATTTGTAAGGATTTGGGACTGGTGTCTGAGGCTGTATAGGCCTCTGGACTTCTGGTGCCCCACAGAGGCTGCCCACTCCCTGATCAGAGGTGGTACCTTTGAGTCCCTGCCCAGCCTCTGGGTTGTAGCAGGGCCATAGCCGTGGCTGGCCACCGTCACGGTAGGACCTTCATTGGCTTTCTCAATTTCTTATTATCCGAAAAGCAGATTCTGATGCATTAGGTCTGGAGTGGGTCTTGAGATGCTGCATTGCTAAGAAGCTCCCAGGAGATACCAGCCCTGCTGGTCCACCGACCACATTGAGTAGCACGATCTTAGACATCACCACTGCAAGCCCACTGCTAACTTTCCTTCAACAACTTCTTGTGGTTACAAGCCCAAGTTCGCTCTGCCTCTGGCAGCCCTGCACCTTCCCATGTGGAAGGTGGGAAAACTTCAGGATATTCCTGGTTAAAGGGTAAGATGCTAGAGCTGATCTAAGCTCAAGTTTGCTTTGATTCCAGGAGCAAAATTAGATTTTTCCTAATGTTTTCTTGTTCAAGTGAAGGAGAAAAGACCAGTTTTGTATTTCTCTCCAAAAAAGTCTATAAATGAGCAGGAGGAGAGAAGTTTTTACAGGCTCACTTCCTGGGCCAAGAAGAACTGCCAAGACCTCAAAGCTCTGGCTTTTGTGGTTTTGTTTTCTGATATTTCAGGAACACAGTCAAGGGACTTGTTCACTGTGTTAAGAGAGCAGAGAGCAGTGAGTTTAGGGAGAAAGAGGGCAGTGCTTATGTATTATCTAGTCTGAGGATTTTTTCTGAGGTATGAATGGAGAGGCTTGGGATGTGTGCAGTGCATATGGTTTCATCCCCAGAATGACCAGATGTGCTTGGCAGAGAGGCCCTGGGCTGGAACCCTGTCCCTGCCATCAGCTCCGGGTCACCTTGGGGCAGGCACCTTCCGATGCTGCCGGGCCTTGCTTTGTGAAGGAATTGGGACAAGGCCCTGCTTACTGTACAAACCCAGTGAGGGTTGAGGGAAGTGAGACACTTCTCATGTCCTAACTTGGTGGATTTCTTATTTAACAGGCAAATGGCTAAAATACATGTGGGGAAAAAGAACTAGATTTCCCTGAACGTAGATTAAAGCACAATTGGGGTATATAACATTGATATGTGAATAGGCTGTTAAAGTTTTGTCTACCTAAAGCATTCGTGCTTAGAATTAAAGTTTGAAACAGTTTTCTGTAGTGAAATGCATTTGCTTCGATGCTCGGGCCTTATGTCTGTATTCTCTGCTCACTGATTCTTACCTATTCAAGGAAAACAGCCTCTGATTGTTAGAAGAGGTATTACCCCATAGTAGCATCTTGCTATCCAAGAATATAGGACAGACTTCCTTAATGTATCATGAATCCTGCCCCAAGGGTTAGTAATTTGAATTTTATAGTCTATGCTGTAATTTGACTTACATCACAGTACTATATCATTATCCATTTTGTTCAGTTTTCCCAAAAGTGTAAGACATACACGTAAACACTGGCACTGCTAGAGATGATTTTAAGCGGCTCTGCAAAACAGCAGTTTTTAATGTGGAATCATGGTGAGAAAGTTACGCCTTCCCCCCCAGTTTTATTCCTTTTGAATTGCCTTCTATAAAATTGGGTAACACTATATTGTATTTATTTTACATTTATCTTCTGTCTCCGGTGGTGATAATAGTTTCATGTTCATGTTAGTGATTTAAAACAATCTACTTTCCTTAAGAATAAATCTGACTAAACTTTAAAAAGTCAGTGTAAAAGGATGAGGCAAATAATAAAGAATACAGGGGCTATGCCAGTATGGCAATACTTGTGCCGGTGGAATAGGCATGGCGGAAGTTAAGGAAACACTGGTTAGTATAAGCGTACTATACCAAAGAGGTCATGAGTTTATTTCTGTTATGGGGCAAATAGTACTGCATATAGAAAAACGTGGCCAGAGACTGCATACCTTGGCTAATTATTTTGCAAACTTGGGTTAACAAGAACTTAAATGTAAGATAGTGTTCGTATAAATCATCACTAGCACCAGGACAACACTTCAGAGTAAGTGGACCGACTGCCGGCAGTGTCATCACCCCTCTCCTAAAGGCAAGACTTTGATTCACTGCTTGGATTAGTTGTCTTCTGTCCAACCACAGGATGCTGATCAGTGTTTGTGGCCTGTAGCTGTGGGTTTGTTTAATGAAATCTAAAACTAATTTTCAAGCCTGCTGAAATGACCTTGTGTAGCATCAAATCTTGGTTCTTCTGAGTATGCCCTGAAAAAAGCTTTTTGGCAAGCAATAAATCTAGTGTGTTTAGAAGTCCACCTCCTTAGTTATGAACAATTAGCCTTTTTTTTTTTTTTTTGTAATAACTACATACACCCACAGGAGAAGTGTGGCAGAAGCCAGTTTTATGCATGCAGACCCGGCACAGTTTAGCCATTGCTCTCCCTTTTCTTGCTGCCTATTATTGGGCCTAAGTTTGGCACTCTGTTTAGCACACTGCCCCAGTGGCTAGACTTAATATATATTACAGTAGGAGAGTTTCCTTGTCACCGTTGCTGTTAAAATACTACAGGAGACATCCAGCAAAGGAAAGCAGGCACTGTGCTCACTCTTCCTTATGGCTGGACTGCTAGACAGTGTCCAGCCCATAGCTTGCTGTCTTGTCTTAGCAAGTACTTCTGCTATCCTATCTTGAGCCTGCTCTCTGCCTTAACTTCTATCTTCTCTTTTGTTAGGAAGAGAGGTTAATGTAGAAAATATAATCGCCTTCTACTCACATTTTAGTTCCAGATTATAGTGATTATTTTTCAAGTGGAGCTGGAAAGGAATTGGGCTTCTGTGATGTTTTCCAGTCACCTTTCTGCTACAGTTTTTTTTAGGGAGCATTGTTTTAATGTGCAGATGTATAGAAACCATTTTAAAAACTGAAAACTTCATGATAAACTTTCCAAATAGATCCCTTTGGATGAGGGATTTTATACATTTTGCTTGTTTTTTCTTGCCATCTAGAAGGCTCTCTCTGGGTTGCTGGCCTTCCACTTGCTTTGCCAGAACTTTGTGGAAGAGTAAATAAACTATTGTTACTCTTAATTTTGTTAATATGGTTAATATTCCATTATCAGAAAAGTTGTGATTGTACTGAATAAGTTGTAGGTTTATATAACTCTCTCTCTCGCTTTTTTTTCCCCTTTCTCTTGTTTAAATTGGTGGGCCTGTAATAGAGAGATCTGAGTTTGAGAACAACACCTCTGAATATATTTTATATTTTTTAGGTCAACAAGCTCTTCATTTAGTTGCATGTTCTCTAAGTGTTTTGTCTATTTTAAGTAGCTCCTTAACTTCCTTCCTAACTCATTCATTCGCTCAGTGTTTACATGCTGTGCTGTGTGTTAGGTCTGGAATTTTCCAAAACAATGGTGGATTTACACACAACAGGCTAAGTTACAGAAGCAAAAGTAATTGCAGTGGTTTCTCCTGAAATAAAGCCACAACATATGGGATGATATTTCTGCTCACTTTTTTATTAGGCAATTTCTGTAGGTAATGGGTTGGTAGTTTCCAGCTCTAAAAGTGATTGAGAATGGGTTCCACATTGCTTGCTTCATTATGATTTTGAGGTCACCTATTTTGTCATGTGAATCTGGCTTGAGCCAAGTGGTGCTAAGCCTCCAGGCAGCTGAAGGCTGGATGGCATTTCTTTGTCAGGATGGTGACAACAACATATTCCCACCCCTGTAAAGTGTTCTCCACTTATTCAAAGCTAGAAAAGGCAAATCTTGCAAAGGGACTAAGGAACTGAGAGGGAATGAAAAGCGGTACTAAGAACTGCATCTTGAGGATTATATATAGAAATGATTTGATTTTTAAGTTAGCTTCATAAGTGTTGAATAAGTCCCCAATCTAACTAATACAAGGGTACTTCAGAAAGTTTGTAGAAAATAGGATTGAAAGATAATGCAAATCTTTCTGTGAACTTTTTTTTATTGTTATACATACATGTGGGGTACAACGTTGATTTGCAATAATTAGATCAGTATAGTTTTTCTATGAACTTTTTGATGTAACCTCATATGTCTGTTCAAAGCCAATAATGAAAACAATTCTGGATTCTTTTCAGTTAAAAACAAAACAAACAAACAAACAAAAAAACAGAGTCTAAATCTTTTTCAGTGCTTACAGTGAACAACTATAGCTCATAATTATCCTTTTTTACTTCAAGCAACATTTATTGAGCACTTACTAAGTGTAAGACTCTATGCTAAATTCTTCTATCCCTTAAGAGAGTAAATCTACAAGCACAACAGACAGATGTAAGGAATTACACATTAATGACTGTTATGCTACAGTATAAGTAAAGTGCTCACAACACACAGAAAGGTGTGTTAGTTACTGGTGTCCAAGACGTCAGCAACTGATTTGAAAGAGGCTTGAAAAGAATAGGGCATTTTTGGTTTGATGGTGAAATCAGGCAGTCTTTAACAGTTCTTATACTTTAGTTGCAAATTTGGAGGGAGTCAGTGAGTAGATTTCTCAGCTGGGTTGTCATTGTTATTTGTCAAATTTATTTCAAGTGTTTGTTGTAGCTTTATAGAGTTAACAATATCATTGGAAATGCAATTCACTGAAAATCTTAAGATTTGCCAAATATTAAAGAGGCACCCAATGTTAATCATAAGAACTAACACTATGTACATTGTGATGGGATTCTTTCTCTTTTTATTGTATAGCTGACTACTGTGTTGCAAAGGGTTTGCTCTGCCAAGGCTAAGGTCTGCGCATTAGGCAGGATAGACTGACTATTGATAAAAAATCTCAGTGGCTCAACACTATGAGAAAATTCATTACTGCTTAACTTACAGGTCAGTGTGTGTGTGGGATGGGGAATAGTACGGGGAGGTTATTGGTGAGAGCCTGTGCTCCATATAGTTATTCAGGAATCCAGGCTTCTTCCTTCAACTAGTGGCCTTCAAGGTCCTTGTGGGAGGGGGTGAAAATGGAGGATTGTGTATAAGTACTGTTTATGGTCTGTACCAGGAAATGTATATGTCATTTCTATTCACATTCTATTGGCTGATTTTATGTCCCTAACTTCACTGAAAGGAGCTGGGAAATTCAGGTAGGTAAAAGAAGAGGAGAAACATGGCTGTTGGTGAGCACTAGAGATTGTGCCACACCTGGCATTTAATTGAATGCTGGAATTATATGGTGTTATGCCATGATCACACTCAGGCTTAGTGTGTTAGGGTTCTTCAGGGAAACAGAACCAATAGGATACACACACACATACAGACATACAAGGGTACTTCAAAAAGTTTGTGGAAAAATAGAATTAAAAGGTAATACAGATCTTTCCATGAACTTTTTGAAGACCCCTTGTTTGTGTGTTTGTGTGTGTGTGGCTCATGCAGTAATGGAGGTTAAGTCCCACAGTCTACCCTCTGCAGGCTGGATACCCAGGAGAGCTACTGCTATAATTCCAGTCTGAGTCTGAAGGCCTAAAAACCAGGGAAACAAATGGCATAAATCTCACTTCAAGGACAAGAGAAGACCAAGTTCAAGCAGGTGTGCAGGAAGCAAAAAGGTGCAATTTTTCTCTTCCTAGAGAAGGAGATTGGGGAGGGCAATCTACTTTACTGAGTCTACCAATTCAAATGTTTACCTCATCTGGAAACACCCTCACAGACATAGTCAGAAATAACATTTAATTTGGCACCCCATGGCACAGTCAAGATAACACATAAAATCAACCATCACACCTAGTAAACAAACACATGCACAAATACACAACACAATCCCCTTGCACTGTCACAACCTCCCAGTGAGTAACACATTTATAGGAAATTTGGATGCATGCCCAAGGAGGACAGGGTAGCCTTCCTTCCCACATCTACACAAAAATGCGTAAACCCAGGCATAGGTTAACATGATTGACCACTGATTAGTTAATAGTTAGCATAAAACCTATGCAAATGTGTGACTTTTGAGTGTTTAAAAACTACTTTAAAAATGTATTTTAAAAATTAGAGTTTTATGTTTGAGGAATACTTGAAGCACTTGCTGTAGGCAATATGGGATTATTCAAAGCTTTTGAGCTGGGGATCACTACCTTGGACAAGTTACTTAAATTCTCTGCTTCAATTTCTTCATTTTTTAAATGAAGATTATAATAGCACCTTCTTTACAGCGGTATTCTGGCTCTTAAAAGAGGCTATGTATATAAAGTGGTTAGAACCATGCCTCATATGGAATGAACACTCAGCATTTGCTGTAATTCATCCTATCCTCTTTCATTTTGGATAATGAAGATAGGAACTAGGACTGTGAGAGTTTAAGAATGCAGGCTGGGGGTGAGAACACAAGCAGGTCCGGGAGATGCAGTGAGGCAGGCGAGGGCGGTTTCTGTCTAAGGTGACTTCTAGATACTGTGCCCATATGCCAGCCATTGTGCTGCTTTATATCATGTCATTTTATCTAACCCACAAGCTAATCCTGTGAGGTATGGGTCTTAGCATCTCAGGATGACTGATGAGGAAACTGAGCCTTGAAGAAGTTGTGATGTACCCCAAGTCATACTCCTAGTTAGAGGTGGAGCTGAAATAAGGAACCCAGGAAAACTGGTACTTTTCATTATTTTTGGAGCACATTGGAGATAATAAAGGCAGGGTTGATAGTTTTATTCTGTTTTGAGAGAAAGGATGTAGACAATATTTAGACTAGGTACCTTCTGACTTTGGAAATAAAAACAGAAAAAAAAGTCATTCTAAGACTTTTAAACTTGCACAAATTTACCTAGTAAATGAATTCAACCACCTATAGAAATGGCCCACCCTAAGAGGTGTGGTGTCTTAGTATAACAAAGTACCTTAGACTGGGTAACTTATAAACAGCAGAAATTCACTGGTTACAGCTCTGGAGGCTGGACAGTCCAAGATCCAGGTGCTAGCAGATTCAATATCGGATGAAAACTTGCTCTCTGCTTCAAAGATGGGGCCTTGCTGCTGGGTCCTCACATGGCGGAAGGGGTGAGGGAGCTCCCTTGAGCCTCTTTTATAAGCGCACTAATCCCATTCATGAAGGTAGAGTCCTCGTGACTTACTTCCCAAAGGCTCGTCCTCTTAATACTATCATGTTGGGTATTAGGTACCAGCATGTGCATTTTGGGGGACACCAACATTCAGACCATAGCAGTTGGTTTGTAAACCTTTTGTGGCCAGTAATGAGGCATCATCCAAAAAAAGTAGCAGGGCTTTCTCAGAAAGATCTGACATAACACTTCTGAGGTAAGCATTGTGCTGTCTTGGCAAAAGATTGGTGCAAAGAAGTGTGGAACCAGGAAAGCTAAAAACAAAGAATGTATGGGGTTTTACCTTTGAAGGAAAAGTAAAGAGAGTAGACAAGATGAATGTCCCAGTCCCCTTGGATGCAGGTGTAGGAGAGAGCATACTATATAATTTGTATGTATCTTATGTATTTACTTTGCTTTGCATTACCTATTTCACGAAATTAGGATCATTCAGCAAATATCTAATTCTATCTTGCTTTTATTCATCTAACATAGGTCATAAACATTTCCCATGCTGTTATTTGCACTTACTGCTAAACACTTAAGTTTTTAAAAAAGGCAGATTAATCAGTATTGCTTGCTTTCCATCTTTCTAGAGAAATATGAACATATCTCTGACTTTAACACTAACAGGAGACTGACTTATAGGTTTAAAAGGTAAGGTTGGTGTAGGATAGATAACTGGCAAGCTAGGGGAATTTCCAGATAGATATGATAAGTTAAAAGCCAACAGACAGAGTGAAGAAATAGGTGAGTAAGCATTTAGAAGTTCTACCTGATATGTGATTCTTGTGTTGAAATAAGTCAGGGAGGCACAATTACCCCCTAGGGCCACATAGGTACTGAAGTACAGAGGGAAGTAATGTGGGCAGCAGCAGACCGAACATAACCGTGCAACTCGTTTTAAGGTACTGTGAAGCAATCAGTTCAGTATTTACCTAACACACATTTTGTTTGAGAAGGTGCTTGGTGAAAGAACCATATACATTAATAGTTATGTCTTGAAGTATTTAACCTTGTTGTTCAGTCTTTGTCTGATGGCTTTACAAAATGTTTAAGAACAGGCATTCCATCTAGCAAGCTGAGTGCTGGGATAAGATGAACAAGTGGGTCTCAACAAATTAGACAAAATTGGGAGGAATGAGTGTCAATAACACACCTCCAACACAGAAGGCAGCCAGTGGGAAAACCCCAGCACCCCAGAGGGCGAGGGGGACTGAGGTCTGTCCCTGGAGGCCTAAACTAAGTCGGCAAGGCAGGCACCTAAGGGAACTGAGTGAGTCACTGGCATCCTCGCTTCCTTTTCTAACAGGGAATGTGCTACCTGTCTCCTTAACTGACAGGACACAGCTCGGCAAGGAACTGTGTCAATTTGAAGTTAACCATAAGTTGACTCAAGTGCAACAGAAATTTGCTTTGTCACAATCACAGGGCGCATCCTTGTTTTAAGAAGTCCCTCCTTACCCCATCTCCACACCCCACTCCCACGTTTTAGTTCCTTGCTCTATTCAGGAGCTTTGCATGTTGGTCATTAAAGAGAAGAGATAACCATTCTGCTCTTCCTCTAGACCAGGTCCCTTCCTTTGGCCCTTGTCACAGACTGGTCAACCTTCAGCCTTCCGGGTTTGACCACATGGAGCGTGGTGGAGAGCTCCCCTCCTTGCCGCTCATTGGCATGTTCTGGCAGATGCTTCGGTGTTCCAGAGCCCTTTCCCACTGCCAGTCAAGTTTATTCTCATCTCAAAAAACCCTCTTTTCAGTGCTAGCAACTGTTCTGTCCTTCCTTAGAGATCCAAATAGAAAGAGATCAACTGAAAGAAATGTTCTAAATAAAGGCAGCACATTTTATTACAATTAGCACAACAAAGCACTAGTGAAAGTCTTGGCTAGAGTGTATGTTTCACTGAGGTAAGGGACATAGGGGCAGAAACACATTTTCAGAATGAGTTTAATTCCTGCCTTGGATTGAATGTTCCCCCCAAACTTAATCCCAAGCGTTAACTGTTGAGGGTAGGAAATCCTGTTATGGTAATTGAAAGATGGGCCTTGAAAAGGGATTAGATTATGAGGACCCTGTCATAGTGAATGGTTTAATGGTTGTCATGGGAGTGGTTCTGAGGGCTTTAAAAGGAGAGCACATGAGGAGCCCTCTTTCTCTCTGCTCCACCACTCTACCAGGTGAGACCCCTGTGTCACTGTCACTACCAAGGCCTTTACCAGATGTGTTCTCTGGACTTCCCAGCTCTGAAACTGAAGCAATAAATTTCATTTTCTTCTAAATTACCCAGTTCCAGGTATTTTGTTATAAGCAGCAGAAAAGGATAATACAATTCCTTTCTTGAATATTTAACCAGATATTTTGGTTCTGTGCCAGGAGCTAGAGCTAAGTCAATTTAGCCATGTCTCTTGAGGGATTTAGAGCAGAAGAGTGGAGTCCATCCCTGATGACAGGATGGTGGGGAAAGTCCTGTCTCAGAGGCGTATCTGAAGGAGACTGGAGGGCGAGGCTCTATCATTTTGGGGGAAGGAAGGTGTATCAAGAAGACTTCTTGGGAAAGTTGACTCTCAGGCTCTGAGGAACAAGTAGCAGGTGAAGACCAAGAAGTGTGGGAAGGATGTTTCTGGGCAGATGAAATAGCATGAACATGTGTCCAAAGGTCTGAAATAGCGTGATGAATCTGAATAGCGGAAATGCATGATGTCACTGATGGCAAGAGATGAAGCTAGAGAGATAGAAGGCAGCAGGATCACGAAAGGCCTGTGATGGCCAAGGAATGTTTCCTGGAAAGCTGTGGTGAGCTGTGGAAGGGTTTCAAACAGAGAAGTGGCTTGCCCTGGCACTAGCAGGAAGCATGAAATTGATTAATGACAGCCTGGGTGTAGGAGGCCAGGCATCCATGTCAGGGTGCAGAGATAGGAGAGAGAACAGAACAGGAGATGCTGGACCAGGCATGAGGGCAACAGCTGGTGACTTGTTGGGGGGTGGGGATGGACAAATGAGACATCTGGTCTAGGATACATTCTCACTTTTCACCCAGGAGAGATGGGAGACCCTGAAGAAGTAGTCAGGCCTGAGGGGAGCAGATGAGTTTATTTGTGGGCGTGTGGAGGGTGAGATGCCTTTGGGAGATCTAAATGGAGATGCTTGATTGGCAGCTGAAGATAAAGGCTGAAGCTTAGGAGAAGTTGTAGCAGGAGATACAGGTTTGACAATCATCCTTCTGTAGGTGATAGTTATGGCCAAGGATGAAGTCACTCAGGGAGAGGACATAGAGTTAGAAAAGCAGATGAGCATGCAGAATATCACTGTCTTAAGGGTAAGCAGAGGAGGAGGAGCCCCTGTAAGATTCTGAGAAGAAACAGCAGGAAGACTGGTCAATGATGATTGGGACCTTAGGTAAAGCAAGAGAATGACAGAGCAGTGGCTGTCCCGTTAGACATTAAAAATGTGATGAGTCTCATGGGCTGAAGCTAAAGTGTGCAAATTAATGTGCAAAGCTGTTGTCATGGATCAAAGAGACTGGGAAGGAACAGGCAGAGAAACAGGAGAATAGCAAGGGTTTAACTCACGTGGAACTAAAGGAAGGGAAGCACATCCAGAAGGCTGCAGCGTAAACTGGGGCGGAATGGTCAGTAAGCGTGTACTGAAGTTTCCATTGCATTTGGCATTCGAGAGGTCATCTGTGACAGAAAAAGCAATGTCAAAAGTGTCTTACAGCACACACGGCTTGTTGTTTCATGCTTTTTCCCTTGACTCTTTCTGGGAGATCAGAGGAAGGCTTGAAAAACACCAGCAATCACTATTTCCTGGAGGAAATAGCATCAATTGCTGTTTCCTGCTGGATCTGCCAGTTCTAAGGGATGTGAGCAATTATGATGTGTGTCTTGGATAGCTAATGATAATATAATTAATGGAGGAATTTCATAACACTCTGCTCATAATGTGTGCTTGTTTGATCAGTGTCTGGCGTGGGAGTGAGCTGTCCAGACATTGCTGCCAAGGCAGACCCAGTAGGCAGGAGTTGGGAAAATGAGTCTCCAGTATTCTTTTCTGGAGTCTGGTCATTGGCTTTGGTTGGGACCAGAGTGGGCTCTGGTCATTTCAGGCCTGTTATTTCATGTTAAGTGTTGAGATAAGTGATAGATAAGTAATGGTCCTTCCTTCTAAGACCTTTTGATAATTTCATTTATGCCATTGCATTTCCAAGTTTATTTCACTTTGGGATTTGTTAAAATTATAAAAGCAGTATAAGGTCATTATAAAAAGTCAATGGAGCCAAGTAAAGGAAAAGTCAACAACCTGTCCTTCCCACTTCCAGACTCTCCCTGCCCTGGCTGAAGTTGCCAGTGTTGGGTGTCACACTATATTGGGCTTATTTTTGTGATAACCCTCTCCCCCACTGTGCTATGAGATCACAGTGGGCAAAGACTGTGCCTCTCTTATCACTTTTGCCTCCTTACTCTCTGCCACATGGCCTGATATAAATAATCAGGGCCCTTTAAGTTTTAGTCGCTTAAATATTGGATAAGTGAAGAAATGAGCGAATGGGATGATTTCTTAGACTTTTCCTTTGGGAACATTGTTTCTATCCGTTCCTTTGTGATTTCAGAGAGAAACTGGACACAAGAGGAGAGCACCCTTTTAATCACTTTTTGATTTGTAGGTGCGCTTTTTGGATGGCACAGTGTAACAAGGAGTAGGGTCTACAGCCCCTTTATCCAGCCTAGACGTAGAGATTGTTGAATTCTGTAAATAGAGTTAAACTGTTCAGAAACTGGTGATGACCGGCAAAGAATAAATCAGTGATGACAGGCTTAGCACTTGTGTGGAATTATAAGGTGTGAGATTTATGATGCATTTTAAGTTCTAAAAAAGAAGCACATCAGGACTTCTACATTAAGTTCTGACAGTCTAGAAACTTGTACGGTGTACTCTGCATATCAGGCACTTGGGTGTTATATCACAAGTATAGAAAAAGGAAGAGTCCTGGCCAAGAGAGGACAAGATACAATCTACCCCCAGGGAATTTCAAAACACGTGGGGAAAATCGTATTTGTAGGTTTGAAAGAGAAGATTGAGAAAAATACTCAAAAATAAGCAAATCAGAATGCCCTGATGATCCTAAGACCCCAGACAGGGGCTTTCAGGAATGATGGGAGCAAGAATTCTTTCTAAAGTCTAGAAATTTAGACTTTGGATTATGGTCTGTGTTCCTTCACTTGGAGCAGTTGTTTCTCCAGGTGGGCTCTGGGACCACCTACATAGAATCCTCTTTAAAACTCCATATTTCCACCTCACCCGAGGAGTATGCAATCAGAATTTCCAGGGCAGGACTTTATTTGAATCTCCAAGAAAATTTAAGCAACTTTAAATTGAAACGGGGAGCCATTCTTATAAGAATCTAACAGAACCTAAACAGTTCTTGACTGGGTCAAGATCATAAATAGCATTCAGGCGGGAAGGATTCTTTACAATCTGCCATTTTTCATCTTCAGCTAAGTCCATGGAACACTAGCTTAACTAAGTACAGAAAATGATTATTGCCCAACCCAAAGTTAGAGCATTTGTAGGAAAAGTGAAGGAAAATGGTCAGGGCCCCTCAGATGTTCAGAATCTTGCTGTGCCCAGGTATTCCTTGGTTATTGTCCAATGTTATTGCGCATGTGCATCCGGGTGTCCTGGGTTATGGACTTAAGTATAAAGGACAAGTGGCTCTGATCCATGCCCCCCTCCCGCCTGGGATGCCCCGAGAGGACCATGAGGAGGCCACTACCACTGCTGGAGACTGTTGCTGCCAGGGGCCCCAGGACCCTCTGGGAGGCCACCACCGCTGCTGCTGGATCTGCTGCTGCTGGATCTGCTGCTGCTGAGGACTGAGCTCATGTTGTCTGCCAACGGCTCCTGGGATCTTTCCCAATTACCTAGCTTATGGACCTGTGTGAGAAGGGTCTGGTGACCCAGTCTGTACAACGGGTTTGAAGGGTCTGAGCCCTAACCCTGACAATACAAATGGAAAACTTAGTATACCTAAAACAATGAAACATTTTGGCTTTAGTTATGAATTGCTTTAACGATACAATTGGTGTAGCTGTACAATTGGCATGGTTCCCAACTCAACAAGTGGCTAAGTCGGCAGGGGTCCGACAACTGCCTAACTATACAATTGGCGTAGTCACTAAATCCAACAGTGTCTATTATAATACCCTAGATTACCCCTTAGCAAAAGCAAACATTTTACTTTCTCTCTCCCTTTTTGCCCTAAATTTGGATGAGAGTGCCTGTGAGGATTGCTTTAGGACACGGAAATTGATCCATGTCAATATATCATCTTTAGGATAAAATTTAGCCGAAACACACTATATTCTAGTTTGATGCCTAGTCTTGAATTTTTTGTACTTCATAGAGATAGGACTGCTTCTGCAAAACTTTAAGTAATGAGAAATACTCATTGTAATTCTACAAAAGGCCTCCAAAGCATTCATCCAATGGCAACACCAGAAGAATATATGTGCATGTCTTATATGATGAATACTTTGAAGGGGATAATACCAGTTTTAGTGTATAAGTTCTGATATGTTTCTTTTTAAGAATTTTAAATGTATTATAAATATCTTACCTTTTCATCTGTCAGTTGACAACTTACGATTTTAAGCTCTTCTCTTTACGGTATTTCTTTGAATAACGTAAGCATGTGTCTGAGTTTTTAGAATGCCTTTTCACTTTGTTTTCTGTTTAGCCTTTTTTTTTCTGTGTTAATTTTGAAAAAGTGTACTTGTATAATAGGTAGAGGGATTTAAAAAAGATCTATTTTATTTAAAGTGAGGGGAGGCAGTTAAATTAGATCCAAAGAATTTTCCTTTCCATCCTTTTTTCACCTCCTTTCCCCACTTCATGCATGCTCCATCCTCAACTGAACAACAAAACAGCTTTCCCTGTTACATGGCTGTTCACCTGTCATTGGAGGAAGTCTGGTAAAAGTTGGATCTGCTTCAGTATAAGAGCAGAAAGAGCTTTATTTCGTAGTGAATTGTGATGGGAGCCATGAGTAGCTGTCAGATGCCGCACTAAACTGGCCAAGGCCTCCTGACAGTGGTGCTTAACCTGGCTGCAGATTAGAGTCACCTGAGATAGGTTTTGTTGCGGTGATGGTGGTTGTTTTTAACAATGCCCAAATCCTATCCCAGGCTGAGATTTTGAACTCTCAGGCGATGGTGACTCCAGGTGATTCTGATCTGCAGCTAGGACTGAGAACCACTAAAGTTAAATACCTCAGTGTTTCTCAGAGGTTACCTTAAGACCCCCTTTATCTAAATCTCCAGGAATGCTGGGGCAAAGTGCAGATTCCTTCCCTGGACCCTAGATCTGCTGAATGAATAACTTGCTAGGAGTAGGACCAGGCCTTTCTGTAAGTTGCCAGGTGATTCTTCTGTGCTCTGAAGTTTGATTATCTCCAGCCTCTGGGATACTCAACAGTTAGGGATGTGCTTTGGAAAAACTGGTAAAACTATTGAAAATCAGTGTTCTGGCTAGTTTCTCTGGGCCAAATGGTTTCTCCCCCGCACTTCTGGAGAACTGTGTTCACTCCTGGCCCTGCACCCTCTCACCTACTCTGTGTGTTACTTGGAGAATATTTTTAGGATCTGAAGGACTCATTCAGCTGGTGGTTGAATCTCTTATTGAGAAACACTGTGCATGGTGCCACAACATGAGAGGTGAACACAGATTTGAGTAGGATGTTTTTCCCAGCTGACAAAAATCACAGATCCTAATTGGAAAGATAAGTGGTACTTGAAAAGGTAACCCAAGAGAGCAAGGCCACTGGCAACATGAAATTCATGCCAAAAAAGTGGGCCTGACCACAGGAGCTTATTTGCAGTTTAGAGGAGAAAAAGATTGTTGAGGCCTACGGAAGATGGAAAAGCCTTGGGGAAAGTTGAAGACTTCATTTCTGGATGAAAGCATTCATCCACAGTAAGACTTCATTTCTGTAGAGAATTTTGATATATAAGTACCAGCAGTTGTAACTTTGTTCATATTAAATGGGAATAAGTAAAATGAGTTCTAATTTTGAGTGAAAGGTGAAGTATCTGACGAATACAATAGTTTTTGATACTTGGTTGCTGTTCCCTTGGAGTATAAGTAGCCATTAATTGGAATCATATGTGAGGGTCTTTGACAAGTTCTTGAAGATTTGTATTATCTTTTAATTCCATTTTATCAAACTTTTTGAAATATCCTTGTATATATATATGTTTTTATTTTGGAAGGAGGGTAAATGAAAATGCCGAACTGTTCACATTTTTTTCTTCATGTTATTCCATATGAAATCTAACCGTTAATATTCTGAAATTCTTTTTTACTTTTTTTTTTTTGTGAATCAACATCTTGTACCTTAAGACATGTTTGTGTTTATTTAAGCCAACTCTGCGGGGGAGGAAAGCTGAGGTATAAAGATTATTTTGGTAATTGTAGCTGGAATTAGGTGAAAACTTTCCAAGCTGAGAAAATTTTTTGCCAGCACAAGTACCAAGACTTGTGCAAAATAAAATTTTCCAAAGGGCTCCTCTCTGTCCTGCCTTCCTCTTGCACCATGCAGAGACCCATGCCGGGTCAGCCTCCATGCCGTCCGGAAGGCTGCTTGGAATTATGGCTTTGTCCTCAAGACTGCCTGCCTCCTGGGCAAATCTGTGGTGGTTGGAATAATATGATAAATGGGACGTATTCGAAAAAATTCTCTATTTAGCTTTTTTTTCCTGTACACCCAGTAGAACAGCTGTGGCAGCAAATGCAGACTTGGATTATGCGTTCATATTTAGTCTTGTTTGACAATCCCAGATATTTTTAAGCAGGATTGAGTCAGGCAGCCCGCAGCACAGCATTCAAACTGTCTTAATCAGCAAGCCTATTTGGCACACAAGGACTTTGTTTTATCCTAGTAGTAAATAACTCTAAATGAAGCAATATGATGTACTGAATGTACCCAGAGTCACAGCATTCAGTATTTTACTACAGCCTGTCAGCATGTCTTTTTACATGATTGTTCTGTTCACTGCTGGTTGTTTTATTCTTTGTAGCTTTTGAGTTCTGTCTTTGGCCAGGTCTTGATTCATGGTTTTTCTGCATAATTGGATCCTACGTTCTGTGCCAGTGTGGCCTTCCCTTCCATTCAGCATTGCCAAGTAGATGTGGTGTTTGTTTTTGCCCAGAAGTGTTTCATATTGTGGCAACTCATTTCCTTCATAAGATCATGGGATTTTGTCATTCACCTCTCTTGTGGATTGGTGGATCTCAACGTATGTTGTTTTCTGACACTGTTCCCAGGCCTTCTGCTCCCAGGCTCCTCTTTCGTCTCTCCTCTCACATGTGTGGCTACCCTCCTTGCTTCTTTCTGACCGTCCACTGCTCTCAAATCAAATCCAAACACATTAAAATGAACTTTCCCATGACCTTGTTGTGCTCCTCAAGCTATACCCCCTTCTCTCTCCTCCTAATTGCCAGGCTTTTTGAAGGCATACTCGACCCCAGGTTCTCAGACTTGGAGGTTTAATGGAGCAGTGCAATTTTTTAAATGGGATCTGACACAGGATTGCCAACTCTTTATTTTGAGAAGAAAAGCTATCACTGTCATTTACTAAAAGAGATTTTAACCCGCCAGTCAGGATATAATCTCAGATTAAACAATAGTCCTTTTAAATAAATAAATTCAGCTTCATGATTAGAAAACCTTATCACATGCTCCCCATGTTTCTCCTTTTGCCAACCACGAATACTGTGTCTGAGGCTAGAACTTGGCAGCTACTATTTTACACTCACTGCATTTACCACCTCTTCATCCATGGGCTTCCCTTCAGACCACTCTGCTCTCCCTCTCACAGGTGACCACAAATTCCAAGCAGCCACATCTTTCTTGCTTGTTGCCTTGCTGCACTCATCAACCCTGTGGGTGACACTCTTTGCTCTCCTAACTTCTATGCCTGCTCCTGCGGTTCTCTTCCCCTCGGCCTATTGGTGCTTCATGGAGGCCTGTGCTGGTTCCCCGTTGTAACAGCAGGTTCCCTCTCCTGCTCTCCTGCTTCCTCTTTCTGCAGTCTGCTCGCATGAAATGACTGCCGAGTGGTATCTTGGCTTGTGTTTCTAGCTAGTTACTCTGTCTCTCCGTATACATTCCTCTGGCATCTCTGATTTCTGCAGCATGTCTGGAGCTGATCAACTCGGACTCTCCAGACCCTCAACTGCTACTTTGCAGTCTGCCTCGGCTGTGAGGCAGATGGACTGGAATTTCAAAGCCCTGCTCTTCCACATGTCTGCGGAGTGACTTTGGAAAATTCTTTAATGTTTTTGAGCCTACTTCTGCATCTTTCAGTGGATCTCCTACTATCTGTCTACTATCTAATTTGTTGCAGGGATTAGAGATGATGCATGCCAAATGCCAGTTTGGTATAAATACATGGTACATAACAGGCCCTCCAAAATCGCAGCTTTTCTTATTTGGAGTCACATAGTCAAGTTGGCTTGGAGGGAAGTAGTTCCTCTTTTCAGAGTCACATCTGTCACTTTACCTGATCTGTGTCTATCCCCCGCTATCTCCCAGGGCCTAGGACTTACCACTTGTGTCTAAGGTGGCAGTGACAAGAGCTGTCAGGTGACTAATTTCACTGGACACTTCTCTGAGCAATAAGTGGTTGGGTAGCAACTTCAAATTTTCATCTGAAATAGAAGTATTGTGCTAAGAAGATATAAAATGTCTGTATGGCTGGAAGGAGGTAATTGTGTGCGCGCTCTTCATACTGTGGTGGCCAGCTGGATGAGAAGTGTCAGCTCAGCGTTGGCTGGGATGAGCCACAGTGCACATCTTCTTAGCAGGAGTTAATTCACTCTGTTCATCCCTCTCCTCTCATAGGAGGGGGCAGTATTGGATGGGAAAGAAGATCAAGTTCTTCATAATCTTGTATTTTGCTCTTGCATTATCCATAACGTTTTAATGTTAAATATGGAAGGTGCTCAGTACAAATGTTAGTAGTTTCTATGAGAAGGAAAACCCAAGTAGTCTTACCCATAGGTCACATCTTACACATTTTTTCTCTATAGAGTAAAAACACAAATGTAAGTAACTCTAAAAGGGAAACTGTTCATCTTGAACAAGTCTTGAGGTGATTTAAAGAATATGGATGTGGAAGGTTGGCAGCCAGTGATATCCATGTGCTGGCTTGTGCATTGCTGATCCCTGTTAGGCTGGCTTCTGCCCCCGGGCCACACTGTGGGGCAGGTCATGAGGTAGCTTTATTTGTGATGCTACCATTTGTTTATGCTGCATTATTTTTGGTCTCTGATTTCGTTTAACGTCAGTGATGTGGCATTGAGGTACTGTCTTCAAATTCTTCACTGCTTATGTAGTTACACATTTTGTATTGCTAGGGCAATTGTTGGAATCCTGCTGAGGTAGCCAATTGTCTTGTTAAGGGTTAGGGCTAACCATTGTACAGGCTGGGTCACCAGACCCCTCACATACCAGGCTGGGTCACCAGATCCCTCACACGCAGGTCCATAGGCTAGGTCATTGGGAAAGATCCCAGGAGCTGTTGGCAGATGACATGAGCTCAGTCCTCAGCTTCCTCAGCAGCAGTGGTGGCCTCTCGAAGCATCCCAGGAGCTCTGGTAGCAACAGCTTCCAGCAGCAGTAGCAGCTTCCCTGTGGCTGTCTCCCCCCTCCCCCCGGGGGGTGGGGGCACTGCAGATCAGAGCCATTTGTCCTTTATACTTAAGTCTGATAACCCAGGACACCTGGTTGTGAGTCAGACAACCCAGGAACACCTGGCTGCACATGTGCAATTACATTAGACGATAACCAAGGAACACCTGGGCACATGTGCATATATACATCAAATGCTCAGCAAGATTCTGAACATCTGACGGACCCTGACCATTTATCTTCACTTTTCCTACACATTTCTTTACCTAAGATTGGACACTGAAGACAAAATATTTAAAGGCTTAGTTATTTCTATATTGACAGACTTTTGGATATTTTTTTCTTCTGGTCTAAGTGTGTCCAGTGGGAGAGGAGTGCAAGAAAACATAGGCCTCAGGCCCCACCAGTTGATATAAAAAGTGACACATACTTAAAACCAACCTGGGTCACTGAGCAGGTGCCTCCATCTCCCACTCTTTGAGTCTTTTGTATTTGTGTATTTTACCAAGGTTACTTACATTATGCACTTTATCAAGTTATCATATTATCTCATTTTACCTCTCAATAGACTTGTGAGAGGACAGAGATGCCAAGATTCCTTTTTGCCAGTAGACAGAGGCCCAGGGTGGATGAGGTTTACCTGCATTAAATGAGGATGCTGGCTGTGGAATCTGCTTTCTGATTCCAGACCCAGTGGGGCAAAGGCAGGGGCACAGGAAAGAACAATATAGGTCTGGTCCCTGACCTAGCAGAGGATACATCTAGTGGGAAAGTTACTGAATAAATTTTTATAGATAATCACTGTTGAGTAAATGCTTCAAACAAAAAGTATTGGGAACTATGTGAGGCATAATCTATTTGGGAGGATCTATGGAAGATTTCATTGAAATTTTAAGAGGCTGTATTGCCTTTTTGTTAACAGTGCTACATTAAGCAAGAGCTATGGAACATTTTAATATATTATATACTTAATCAAAAACTATTTAATTTTAACACTATATCATCATCAAAAGTTGATAAAGCTTAACCATACCAAAGAATTAGAATAGGGCTAGAATTTTCATTTTAAGGTTTCTTCTCTGTTACTTTGATACTTTTATTGTATGTATCTTGAAAATGAATTTTAGTTTGGTTTGTTTAATCTGACAAATTAGGTAAAGAAAAAATTTAAACCTGCCTTAAGTCAGGTCAGATGATGTGTGTGCTTCTGCTCTATAAGACTGAACTGCTGAAGATTTGGCAATGATGCATCCTTGGCTTTCACAAGTGGCACATGTCTCTTGAACCTCACTCATTCTTTTTAGAGACAATATAGGTTCAGTGTGAGGATCGTGGGCTCTGGAGTGAGCTGCCCCAAGGTTAAGCCCTGCCCTCCCACTTACTAGCTGTGTAAACGTGGGCAAGACCCTTACCTTTTTGGTTTCTCTGTTTCCTCTTGAGAGAATTGAGATAACAGTACGTTCTTTAGGGTTGCTGTGAAGATTTAAATGAGTTCACTTGTGCAAAGTGTTTAGAATTGTGCCTGACACTTAGTAAGCACTTAATAAGTTTCTTCTGCTGCTGTTTTATGATTACAAGTTTTTAGGTAAAGGGCCCTCTGAGTGCAGTGAAGCTGGAAACGAGAAAGAAACTGGTATATGCTTGGACTGAATCCAGGACCCTGGCCTTGTTAGCACCTTTTGCTAATTAAGCTAATACAGTCACCTTACTGTGGGGATAAGAATGATGATGCAATAAATGCAGATAGTAACATAAGTAACGTAGCTCTTGCCCCATTTTTAATGATACAATCTCAACTCACTAACTTTTCATATAATATGTTCTCTGGTTTAAAATGTTATTTGTGATTTTTACAAAAAAGACAAATTAATTGATGGAGGTAATAATTTGACTTCTTTAAGCAGTTTTAGTCTCCTTTAACTTTCTATTTTCAAACGCCATCAACATGAATTAGACGATCTTAGAGAATAGCCACAAAAATATTTAAGATTTAAGTTTTGTTTTGCTTCACATTTCATGGTATTATTAGTGGAAAGAATCTAGTATTATAACTTAGTAACGTCAGATAGTTCTTGAACCCAGGAGGAGAAGGGAGACTATTCGTGTTGAACAAGAAGAAATGCCAAGGAGCAATTAATTTATTCAAAAAGAATTTATTGTGCTATCTTAGACAAAACAGGCTGTCTGCCCACAGTCCTCCATGAAAGGAGATGCCTGGAGTTTCTAAACTCACTTACACTTACAGAAGGAACCTGAGAAGTCACTTGGTTCAATCTGTCTGTGTCACAAGAGGGGCCCTAAATGGTGATGGCTTTTCAGGAAAGATCGTGGTCCACCAAGAGGATTCTGGGGATATGAGGAGAAAGCCCTGATTTCTTACAGAAGAATATAGACTAAGTTTATACATTAATTTGGGGGTGGGATCTCAGCTTCATGTGTTAAAAATGGATGCTGAGAAAAGAATATGAGTGCTAGGAAGGGCAGTGAGTGTCCTTTTAAATCACTTTTTAAATGACAGAATCTGCTGTGAAAGCTGTATTCTGTCTCAGAAGCCCTCTGGCAAATGGTGACAGAATTGTTGTCTGCCTGGTGGAGTTGAAGGAGACTTTTTGCACTGACAGAACTTAGAGCTGATTATGAATTTCCTGTATACAGGCTGTAGTAATACTTACATTGGTAAAGCACAGGTTTGGCGTTTTTTATTTTTTGAATATAATTAAATTGCACTAATTCAAGGCCATCTCATTTAGAAGTAACAATAGCTTAGAGTGGGTCTGAATTCAAGGTTATCTGAGGAAAGTTGTAAGGAAAAGATTAATTTTATAATCATTCTCAGACATTTTGCACATTTCAGATTTTATGCTTTTATTCTGGGTATTTATGGGGGACAAGGCCAATTTTCATTAATGAAAAGTATGATTAAAAAAATTTTTTTTTGTTTTACAAGTATTTCTGATACTTGTATATAAATAACTGCTTATTCAGGGTTTAATCATTATTGCTTCTCAAATAGTTAAAACAACAGCAAAAACCCTCTAAATCTTCTCTGTTAATGACACTACTCTCCTTCATATTATTGGCCTTGAATGGAAAACAATGGTCATCTCTATTGATCCCCCACCCAGTATTATAGTGTGCCATGTGCTTTTACTTATGTTAACTTCCCCACTTTATCCTTATAACAACCCTAAGTTGGAGGTATGATTGTTCCCTTTTTATAGAAGAGGGAACTCCTTGTCTAGCACATTACTTGTAAACAGCTCAACCTGGCATATGGTAATTTACTGTCAAGAGATCTTTCCAGCCTTCTTTCCAGATACTCCCATTTAGCTATCCTGAGTTTGGGCCAACTGCGCTGTTGTTCCATGGGACCCACTCTCTCCTCACTTTGCATCCAATGTCACGTTCATGCCTGTGCTTCTTCTCTCTTCTTTTTCATCTGGATCAAAGCATAACAGGGCCCTTTTTTGTCTAGTTTCCCCCTTATCAGAACTTCTGCAACACTTACATTATGATACACTGGCATCATTTAAAAATACCTATCAATAATCCATTTTATAGATAAGGAAACTGAGGCACAGATTAAGCAGTTTTCCTGGGGGCACAATCCTAGTAAATGTGGAAAACCAGTGCGGATATTGCTCTTACCCTTGTTTGGATTTGATGGAGGACAAAATGGATCCAGAGAGGGACATTTAAGAGGATATTGTGGTCCTCTAGATATCTGAGGCTTGGACTAGACAGATAGTAGTAGGAGTAGACAGAGAAAGATGGCTAGGAAAAATAATTAGAGAATATAAAACGGACTTGGAAATTGGATGGGAGTGTCTGAGAGAGGGGGTGGGGGTGGTGGGAAGGATTCAAACAACAGTTTTTTCATGAGGTAGGTGGTCAGGCAAGGTCTCATTGAGAAGGTGTTTTTTTTTCTTCCTATACATTTAGTCTTAAACTTCACATTTGTTCCCAGCAGAACATTTGGGAATCAGTTAAAGGCAATTTCAGCTGGGAATAACCTGCAAGCTTAATATGTTTCTTGTAGAAGATCTGGTGCTAAGCAGTTTTCTTGCTGGTAAAATAGAGATGACACCTATCCTATGGGGTGGTTATTCATGACTCAAAGTAAAGAACCATGGTCCTCATACAGGCTTAGTAATGTTAGTTTCTCATACATTCATTCAGTACCTACAGCCTGCTATGATGTGCTTAATATGGCTCTGGGGAAACAACAGCTGACAAGGCCAAAATTGTCTCTCTTTCCAGTGAGCTTAGAGAATAAGGGAGATTGACCATCACCAAAAAATTATTTGATTAAAACTGTAACCAGTCTTACAAAGGTGAAACCCAAGGAACTTGAGAGCAGGGGAACCCAACCTAATCTTGGGGCCCAAGGAAAGTGTCCCCAAGGATGTGACATTTTAGCTGAATATTTCAGAGTGAGTGGATGTTCCCCTTCCTACCTTCAGTTTCCATTCTGATATGTTTTACTAACTTGCTTAAGGCAAATCAGTAATCAGGATTCTTTAAACCACACCATTGCCTTTCTTGTCTAAATCTTTTATTTTTACAGGCAAATATATTCAAAAGGTCAAGTTCTGAACACGCATGTGGTAGAAAGAAATGATGCTTAGAGTCAAGGAGACCTGTGTTCTGCCCACTATCTGCTACTTTCTGCATATAAGCAGTTGAGCTAAAGAGGCCTTCCTATGAACCAAACTTTTAGGTCAGCTCTGTGTGGACTTAGTCTATCTGTGCTCTCTGGCATTTGCTTTTGTTATCCTCTGATCCATGAATTCCAGACCAGCCTCGACCAGAATTTCTTACAGCCACTATTTATGTGACCTCTTGATTGGCCCATCTTCTCAGGCCTCAGTGATGTTTCTGATGTTCCATGTAATATTAAAGACTTTTACCCGACACAGCTTTTTTCTTTACGCTCTGCTTCTTTGAATTTTTTTTCACCCTTGATAGAGTAGCAAGCTGCTGTAGAATTTGTATTTTAATGTCCCTTGATCATCTTCATCAGCACTTATGAGATACCTCTTTTCTCAGCCTTGTAGACTGCCACCCAGTACCTGAAGTAGTGGCAGGAAGAGGGACTGTCATGGAGTGTCCAGGCCAGCCAGCACTTTTCAGACCAAGGCAAGCCCGTGGTGGGTCGCTGCCTCATTTGCCTGAACAGCGGTGCTGATCCTGTAATGGCCTTACATATGCTCACTTCTTCTTAAGCATGGCAATGCCATGACTTCAGCATGGAGAGCCAGCATTCAGTGAAATAGGTTTGTAGTGATGGGCAAGTCACTTCAATTGTCTGAGCCTTAGTGTCCATTCTGTGCAATGGAAGTTAAAATAATTTATTTTTGAGCAGATTAAATAAGGTAATGTATTTAGAAGGGGCTACCACTGTATTTATACCTAAGATCCCACAAATGTTTGTGAGTTTTAAAAATCCACTCGACTCAACTGTGGACAAGCTATATATCTCTGTATATTGCTATTATATTTATGAAACTAGGATCATAGTGTTTGTTCTTCATTGCATTATGTGACCATGAAAGTCAGAAAATAGTGTGAGGAAAATGTTAGCACAAATTCACATGTGTTAGGCTTTTAAATTTGAACTGAAAGCTTTTCTGTAGCAGCTGACTACTTTGAGGTTGGTGGAGCAAGGCATCCGTCCTTTTCTTTATTTTTCCCTTCTCCCCACCACCCCAATTTAGGAAAATTAGGTACGTTTTGGCCCAGCTTGCATTTGTCAATCTGGTGGAAGAAACAGCATGGGACCAGGAAAACTATTTCTATTTTAGCCCTTCTCAATGTTAACATGTCCAAAATAAAAGTATTCTTGAATTAAATGCTATGAACTAACCTCTTAAAACCCTAAACACTATAATCTCAGGTTTTATGCCAAGAGAAAGAGAAATTTAAAATAACAGTTTTAAATTGGTCATTTTAAATTCATAATATTTAGTGGCCAGTATACATGGGGAAAAATATTCAGTCCTATTAATGATAAAAGGAATATAAAATAAAATTTTTTAAATGTAAAAGAAAGAGGAGGAGAGACACAGGCTGTTAGAAGTATAAGTAGAGATAACCTGCCCCCTCTAAAGCAATTTAACAATGTTTATCAAGTGCTGTAGCTATGTCAATGCCTTTAACACAGTAATTCCACTTCTGGGAACTTAGCCTAAGGAAGTAATCAGAAATCAGCATAAATATAATATCAGGAACTTGGAAACAACCTAAATGTCCAACAATAGGGGAGTGATTAAGTGAAGTATTAAAATATATGCAATGTGCTTTTCTGCCATTAAGAATGGCAAACTAGGAAAAAAATGATAGGGAAAAAGTTTATAAAATAATATAAAGTGAAAAAAACCCCTAATTGTCATGAACCTAGTATTTTGAAAGATAATCTACTTATACACACACTGTGTGTGTTGTGCGTGTGTATGTATGTGTATGAGTGAAAACTGAAAAAAAAACGTCAGAGTAAAACGTTATTGGGTGATGCAAGTGTTGGTTTTTAGTTTCTTCTTTGTACTTTTGTATATTTTCCAAATTCCTATGTTTGTAATCAGAAGAAAATCCACAATTTAAAGATGTACTAGTTTAGAATATCTTGTAGTAAAACAACCATATGAAAACATAGTGAGAATTACAATAGAATGCCATCAGTGACTTTTGATAGGATGGTGGGACTTGGTGGTGGTGGTTTTTAGTGTTTTTCTTTAATGTGTTTCTCTTCAGAAGATATCTTGTGTCAGGAAAGCGAATATAAAATAAATGCAGGAAAATACTTTATAAATCCATGCTGTATTTTAATGGAGGTAGTAATTTCTAGATAGTCTCTTGTGACTGTGGTTCATCTTGAGATTGATGAAAACTGTTAACAATGGTGGTAATGACTGACTTTTTTTTATTCTTGCAGATATTCCTGAAATTCCAGAAAGCATCTCATTCTGTAAAGCACTACAGATAGCTGACTTCAGCGGAAACCCACTGACTAGGTAACATTTCTGCTTACTTTTCTATCTATAGTACTAAAGGTAATCTTTTTTGAGAGCCATGCAAATAACACAACCGGGTTATCCATCCTGGGGGTACCTAGATGGATCACTCTCCTTATCAAAGATGGTTGACTTTCACGGATGTTTATTTATACATAGCTCTGTACAATAAAAGACAGAGGGTGCTATTGATAGAAACATTGACAGGATATTGTAGAGGAAAAGGGGAGGCACAGTGGAGTGTACAAAACAGGAGTAAATTGTGCATCTCTGATCTATATGAAGAATTGTAGTAGTTTATAAATCTGCTATTGATCTGTCCTATCTTATGGGATAAGACTGAGTTCTAAGTGCCCAGCGAGCCTACACCATAGTTATCCAATGAGAAGTTCTATTAGTTATTTTTTCTTCTCAAATAATGAAACAGATTTACTATCTCAACTTTCCTCTAACTCACCTTAACAACATCAAAACCCTGTCAGCACCATTTTTTCCTTACTTTAGCAGTAGCTGTGGGGATTTCTTTGAGTTTATCCCTCCAGATAAAGCCACCTGTCACTGTTGTACTACTTATTCCAGATTTGCCCTTTCTGGTATGACATGACACAGCATGCTGCTTGGGCATGGCTGAGGGGCATTGCTGGAGCCTGTCTTTATGGCCCCTGGCTTAGTCGTGAGTCCACTGACCACTGGCTTCCAGGCATCCGTGTTGCCAGGATAACTAAATTGGTGCCCACATGGCAATGCAGAGACAGTTCATAGGAATCTGTTCTAGAGGTCTCTCTAGGCCAGATGGGTCCATTTCTAAGATTTCTCAAGACTCTGTAAACAACTTCAGAAGAAAGGTACTTCTCCCTTCCTTTTCTTTTCTTTCTTTTTTTTTTGAGATTGAACTGAAACTTGGAATTCCTCTTACCCATTTCAGAATTGCTTGGGACTTCTTGGGTATGGAGTGCTGGGGGATCCCCTGTTTCGTTTTGTTTTTCTCATACTTTTTTAAGGAGTAAATGTGTTTTTAAAAATGTTTCTGATTTTCCTCTTTTGTATTTCAGTGATTTAGTTGCTTACATTTATTACTGAAAAATTGTAAGCTAGTAAGCAGTTACCTAACAGCTTCGAAACTCATTTCTGTCTTCATCTTAATCCTCTCCCTAACCATCTTCCATACCATAGTCTCTCTTCTTAAAACCCTCCTGTAGCTTTATCCCTGTAAGATAAAGTCAGAGCTCCTTGATGTGCTGTGTAAGTTTCTGCCAACCCCACATGACCATGGCCTCCTTCTTCACTATCATTGCCCTTGGTGGCCTGCGTCAGACATCACTCTCTGCTGTAATATAGTGCTCATAGTTAGTTCACTTTGTGCCCCTCTCTGCTTGACTATATCCACTCTTTAACCCTCGTTTAAGATGCAATTCAAGCATTACCCATTTTCAGGAAACCTTTTCTGATTACTCCCCATGGGTTCCTCCTCTAGGTTTTCCTAATGCTCTGTATTAGTCCGTTTCTGTTGCTTATAACAAAATACCTGGAACTGGGTGATTTATGCAGAAAATGAAATTTATAGCTTACAGTTTCAGAGGATAGGAAATCCAAAGTCCAGGGAACACATCTGGTGAGTCTTTTTTGGTGGTGGCTTTACAGCAGTGCAGGATCTCATATGGCAGAAAATGGTGGAGCAGAGAGTAACATTCTCGTTTACTTTCCTTTCAAAGCCCTCCAAACCATGCCCCCGACCATCATTTTTAGCCTATTCGCTAAGGCATGGTCCTACAATCTAATCACCTTTTCAAGGCTCCACCTTTCAATTACCATAATAGGATTTCCCACCCTCGACAGTTACAGTGGGGATTTAATCTTCAGTGAGGTTGGGGGGGCAGCCAGTCTACAGCACAGTCTCTGTACTTTTTTCATAATAAATTTACATTTAAGTTATTCTTTTGACCAAGACTCCCCAGTTGGACTGAGAAAGTTGCTTGTGTTCCTTTATTATTTATTATTGTACCTCCAACCCTACTATAATTCCTGGTATGGAGTAAGTGCTGGATAAATGTTTATTGAACTGAATTAAGCTTAAGTCAGCTTATAGGGTTAGGTAAGCCAGGAAGTTCTCATTATGCTGCTGAATTTTTTAAACCACTCAGTTGCTTAATCCCCTTTTCTGTTTCTTTAATTTTCCTTTTCTAATGTCTCCTGACATTTGACTTTACCATTATCTCAAGATTCTCAGCTAGAACACACCCAGATTGTATGAGGCTTTACTTGTTTTTTTAATCTGGGCCTCATCTTTGGCAGGTTTCTTAAAGTAAAGCCATTTTAATTTGGCAGGTGCCCTGTTTTAAAGAATTAAGACGGTATCGGTGAGTTGAAGGAACATTAGAAGTTATTTAGCTTGGCCTACTTATTTTGTGGCTGAAGAAATCAAGGCTCAAATAGGTTAAATGACCTTTCACAATCACATAGCTAGTGGGCGGAAGCTTGCACTACGGTTCATTTCTCCCAACCTTTCGTCTGTGCTTCCTCATCACATCATACTGTTTTGGCTCTTTCTGTCAATAGCCAGTAAAAAAGCAAGTCAGCCATTTAAAAATGCATTTCCCTATGTTTAAAAACATTTTAGCTAGTTTTAAAATTTGAAAATGATATATATTTTCTGGTAAAAACTCAGGCAGAAGAGATAAGTTGCATCTTTTGAATTATAAGTAAAAACCTTTCTTTGTTACTTCGTTAACTATTCTTAAGAATATATTTCAGTGATTTTAAACATTCCAGTTAGTACCCTGATCTTGTGGGCCTGAATTTGTTTTGAAGTTTGGATTTAACCTATATTAAATGTCAAATTGTAATGTAGGATTTGTTTTTTAATAAAAAAGAAACTAGAAAGAGGAAAGTGAAAAATTCTACTCTAGAGACTATCAAAAGTCTCTCCTCCACTGAAAAAAGGAGTTATATGTTCTGTTGTTTATATTAGCAGACTTATGTGTCTGTATTGAATCTTATTTTGGATGCAATGAGATCTTTTTGCTTTTTGGTTAGGCTTTTTTTTCCTCCCTAAATACTGGGAACCGTAGAAATATTGAAACTAACCTTCCTTTGTAAATTTTAAATAATGACTTTATTTTGAAGTCTTGCTATTCTGTAGAGTTTAAGGGATATATTAAGAATTTCTTTTTGTGTAGAACATAGTGAAACATATAATTATCTCAAGCAATTGGCATCTTAAACTGAATTAAAAGAAAAAAGTTAAGGAAGTAGCAATTGGCTGTCAGCAGATCAATTCTAAGTAATCTATAGCTTTGTTCTGGGTATTATAAGCTACGGGAAGAAAAATTATTGAGCAGCTGTCCTGTGTGTCCTGTGTTTTATAATCTCATGGGCTGACAATTTTCTTTATTTTCTGCTAATCAATAAAGTATTTTCACTCTTAGGCACTTTTTTAACAATTTGTTTTCTTTCATAGAGCACCCAGTAGTTCACAATATTTTTTGCCTTTATTCTTAGAGCTTGCATATCTTTCCTCTTTGATTATTTCTGGATCACCCTATCAACAAGTATTTATCATGCCCCTGTATTCCTATTAGATAGACGAAGTCTTTGTTCTTCGCTTACGAGTGTATTACATCTCGGAAGACAAGGCAAACATGCCATCTATAATGTAATTTTTAGGAGGTGACTTCAATTAGCATATAGAAGAAATCATCATATTTATGCTTATAGTATACACTTACTTCTCTTTTTTAATTAACAACATTTTTTTTTTAGGTTGCCAGAAAGCTTTCCTGAATTACAGAATTTAACATGTCTTTCTGTAAATGACATCTCACTGCAGTCTCTGCCTGAAAATATTGGCAAGTAAGTTTTTATGTGAAGTTTGTGTGTATCAGAGTGAAAGGGTGTTAATATCATTAACTCCACCCTCTTCCCTTTTACAGCTCTTGTTTTTCTACTCAGAAAGCTGGTTTACCCATTCTGCAGTATTGTCATAGTCATTCTGCAATAGTGCCATAGCCAGCCTCCTGTGTTTTTGCATCCTATCACCCCTAAATTTTAATGGTTAAAAAGGGTGCTACTGCTTGTTACTAGTAAAAGGTCTAATTTGTTTGCAAGGTGTCTTTAAACTGATGGAATCCAAAGTAGTTAATTTAAGCAAACTAGCATGTGTCATATAGGTGGCTAGTAAATACTTTTAGAAACTACCACTCAGTAATTTTAAACCATATTCAGGAGGAGAGCCAACAAATACTCCACTGAAAACTTAAGTATGTGCCATGAACAATGCTATGTCTGACAGTATTTGTGAACTGTAGACCTGAGGTTAGGGAGTAAGAATGGTTGGTTTGGAGAGCAGGAGAGAGATGGAATGGGATGGGCACATTTCCACATTGTTGGGTTAGAGGTTGTGGAGGACTTAGCCATAGCAAGAAGTAGAATCTTTTGAAGAAAATGTGTGCTGGTGAAATAAATGTTCTGTTAAACATTCCACAGATGAATTAATTGAATTATCTTAGGAGACCTTTTCAGTTCTCCAGGACATGCAGTGGGTTAAATCAGGTTGATGTAGTGGCTCATACTTAATTACTTAAAATGAAAGCCTTCTTGGCTGGCCTAACCTGGTAGACCATTTGCTCCCTAGTGTCATATATGATTTTCCTTGTGTTTACCTGTTGTAAGTTCTAAGATGAAACAGAAACTTGCTCTTTGAGAACTGCAGTAAGTGGCTGAGTGCAGTCTACCTGGCATGTCTGTTCTGCAAAGGTTCTCTTTCCAGAGATGTATAGAAGTTTTCAACACACAACTTTTCCCCCATCCTTTCCCTCCTGTGCAGGTGGAAGACAACTTGCTGATCCCTGTTTCAGGCAGCAAGTTGGCATTTTTCTGAGGAATATACTGATATTTTAACTTTGTGCCAGTAAATTTGCTGATTAAGAATTGTGCCCTTAAATTCTCAAGAGTGGAAGGAGATAGGAAGCCTCTGCTATACCCTGGGTTTATGGTTTCAGTTGCAGAGGAAGCAACAATATTCTGTTGTGGACTTCATGCACTTACACTTCTTTCACTGTATAAAGTTTCACGTATTTATAATTTAAAAATCCTTAAATATAATAGCCATTTAAACTCCTAGACTAACACCGTCTTCCTCTTGCTCCTCAGCGTCTCTGGAATTTTACCCCCTTGGTACCCTCCCTCTCATTCAGTCTCAGCCTACTGCTGCCCAGGTGGTCATCCCTTCTAGCCCCTGATTCTTACCCCTCCCCCCTTTCTTGTTTCATGCCTTTTTAAAAAAGGTTTAATGCTTTGAGAGAAAATATGTTCTTTTTAAACCAAAGTGCCCCTCTCACCCCTACTGTATTGTTTAATGGAAAAGGTCATTTAGTAATCATTTTAGAATAAATTACAGTAGTCCTTATCCCATCTTTTTTGTTAATATTTGTACCTGTTTTTGTCAGTGTTCAGGATTTCTTGTGTATCTGCACTTTCTATTGATAGTAAGATTAGTGTATTTTGTTTTTAGTCTTAATCAGCTTGTGTTACTATTAAAGCATTATGTATACTGATGGTTTCCAAAATAAAGTGCCACTTTGAGCCTGATATTAACTGAGCCTTCTTAGGTCAGTTTGTGAAATTAAATGACAAATAGAGAGTTTTCTATTACCAGTTGTTAATAATTTTATTACCATAGCAAGAAACTGTATGATTTCTTCTCATTGGATTTAAGATTTATGCATGCTCAAGTAGCAGGCTATTCTCCCTTAGTAGAAAGAAACAATCAAATAATTAAACTCCTCCTCGGAGGAAGAAGATTAGGCACCCCTGGTGTCCTAGACCATGCTGAAAAGGCACTTGAAATAGCTGAAATAGTGAATTGTTGAGTAAATCTCAAACATGCATAAGTATACTACATTTTAAGCAGGTCTTTATTTGAAACTTATAAACTTTCCTCATGGAAAGGGTTCTTCAGGTTTTCAAAGGATTCCTAAATGGTTAAAAGCATTTAAAGTGTTTAGTTAACCAAATATTTAGGAACCAGTACAACTTTTTTTCTTTCTTTTTAGTTTCTTATTTTATTTTTTATTGTTACATAGTTGATTATATATATCTGTGGGGTACAGAGTTGAATATCAGTACCTGTGTGTAACACGTGATGCTCAAATCAGCATAATTAGTATATTCAACATTATACAATGTAATTGTTTTTTGTGGCAAGGCAGATGGTATGATCTCCTTAATTCCACTTGCTTTCCAACATGCATAGGTAATCAAATTAGAGTTCTGGAAGCTTTGTGCTAGGACCACATTAGCCTATGCCTACATAGTCACTTTTTTGGCCTAATGCTGTATTTTCAGTTTCTACAAAAAGTTGTTATAAATAAACAACTATGAAAAATACAGCTTCTGTTCTAAAACCTCTTAATGAGGAATAATTATTGTTCATTAATATTGCTTAATTTTTTCGATGTAATGAGACATTAGAGAGAGAAAAAAAATATATTTTGGGAAAAAAATGCCTTACCAAAAGAACTGGTAAGCTTCTTTCTTTTTAATAACAGTTCTGACATTTATCACATTTACTTTTCTGCCTTTGCTGCCAGAAAGCTTAGAGCTAATCGTGGTGCTCATTTCTGTGTGATGATGAGAACTGGGGAATGGGAGAGAGGCATCGATGACCATTGCAATAGGGGGAGTGCTCCGTTAGGCACATACACTGTCTCATTACAACACCCTCACTCTTAAGGCCAGCGTTCACTGCCTTGAACTTCATTAGCTTCCTCTGTCAAATGGGGGTAAGTGGTGTGCCCAGCTTCACATCACTGGTGGTTGGTAGAGCCGGCATTTGAACTTGGTTTCTTCCTTGATGGTGCTGCATTTTCTTACCGCATGCTTCTCATAATGAGCACATTAGTTTCTCCCTCCCTTTCATGGCCCTAACTTTCTATTTCATCAGCCTTTTTACGTATTTGCAATTTTTACAGGCCTCTTTAAATCCTTTTTTAAAAAAGTTGCGGTAAAATTAAGTAAATGACTTCATATATCACTGAATAGGCTGGTTAGCACGAAGGGCAGCAGTGGAGGAGAAGGGAGACGTGCAGTGAGGGCCTTAGAGAGGAGGGCTCCAGGTCTCGGATTGGCCTTAAGAAAACTATCTGAATAAAATATTTGATTTTTTAGATTTGCCCTTGGAAACAGTGCCTAGTGAACAATGGCTTTTTACTTCGCTATCACTAAAAACACTTGGAAGATTTCACTGGTAAAGCAAGGAAGGATAAATTTGCTGTAAGGAGTTCTTAAATGTTAGTACAGTACAGAATGTGAATGAATTTGTATTCTAAGAGAGCAATTTGATACTGAAAATATTTTTCTTAAGTCAGTCATATTAATTTTTATTCCAGTAAGTCACTCACTGCATTTTTCACTTTTCAAAAGTGAGTTACCCAGTGGATGACATGATATTGTGTATGTGAGAGTACTTCAAGAAGTTTATAGGAAAATAGAATTAAAGGAATATGAATCTTTCCATGAGCTTTTTGAAGTATCCTCGTAGAGAATCCTAAGGAATCCACAGGAAAACTGTTAGAGCTAATAAATGAATTCAGCAAGATCGCAGGATACAAGATTAATATATAAAAATCAGTTGTATTTCTGTACACAGCATTAAAAAGTTCTGTTTACGAAGCACCAAAGAATTAAATACATACGAATAAATTTAATAGAAGTGCCACACAAGTACAGTGTAAACTACAAAACATCATTGAAAGAAATTAGAGAAGACCTAAATAAATGAAAAGATATCTGTTCATGGGTTAAAGACAATATGGTTAAGATAGAAGTACTCTTCAAATTGATCTATAGGCTCAACTTAATCCCCACCAAAGTCCTAGCTGGCTTTTTATCAAGAATTGGCAAATTAATCCCAGAATTTATGTGGAAATGTAAGAAACCCAGGATAGCCAAAGTAGTCTTAAAGAAGAAGAGCAGAGTTGGAGTACTCATATTTCCTGATTTCAAAATATATAGTAAAGACTGTGTGGTACTGGCATAAGGATAGACATACAGATCAATGTAATAGAATTGGGAATCCATAAATAAAACCTCACATTTATGGTTAATTGATTTTGACAAAGGTGTCAAAACAATTCAGTGTGGAAAGAATAGTCTTTTCAACAAATATTGCTGGGACAACTGAATATGCACATGCGAAAGAATGAGATTATACCCCTACCTCATACCACATTCAAAAATTAACTCAAAATGGATTGGAGAGCTAAATATAAGAGCTAAAACTATAAAACTCTTATAGGAAAACATGGGATGAGTCTGTGCAACATTGTATTAAATAATAGTTTCTTAGCGATGACACCAAAATTCCATGCAACAAAAGAAAAAATCGATAAATTTGACTTCATCAAAGTTAAAAACTTGTGCATCAAAGGACACTCTCAAAGAAATGGAAAGACAATCCATAGAATGGGAGAAGATTTTTGCAAATCATGTATCTGATGTGGGTCTAGTATCCAGAATATATAAAGAACTCTTACAATTCAACAATAAAAAGACAACCCAACTAAAAGTGGGCAAAGGATTTGAATAGACATTCCTTTCAAGAAGATATAGAAATGGCCAATAAGTATATGAAGTGATGACCACCATTATTAGTCATTAAGGAAATGCAAATGAAAACCACAGTGAGATACCACTTCACATCTACTAGAGTGATTATAACCAAAAAGATAAATGATAATGAGTGTTGTCAAGGTTGTGGAGAAACTGAAATCCTCATATGTTATTGGTGGGTCTATAAAATGGTGCAGCCCCTTTGCAGAGCAGTTTGGGCAGGTCCTCCCTCAAAAAACTGAACATAGTTACCATCTGATACAGCAGTTCTACTCCTAATTATATATACCCAAAAGAATTGAACACAGGTCTGCACAAAAACTTGTACATGAATGTTCATAGCAGCATTATTCGTAATAGTCAAAAGGTGGAAACAACTCAAATTTTCATGACTGAGTAAATGGATAAACAAAATGTGGTATATCCATACAATGGAATAGTATTTGGCCCAAAAAAGGAATGAAGTATCTGCTGTATGCTATAATGTAGATGAACTTTGAAGACATGTTAAGTGAAAGAAGGCAGACACAAAAGGTCACATTGTATGACTCCATTTATATGAAATGTCTAGTACAGTCAAATGCATAGAGACAGAATTTAGATGAATGGTTGCCAGATGCTAAGAATGTGGGGATAGAAAAAAGAATGACTTCTAATGGGTATGAACTTTCTTTTTGGGGTGATGGAAATTTTCTGGAATTAGTGGTGATGTTTGTATACCTTGTGAATAAATATATTAAAAAGCACTGAACTGTACACTTTAAAAAGTTGAATTTTATAGTTTATGAATTATATCTTAAGGAAAAAAAAAGAATGGACCTTAGGCAGACTTCAAGCTGGTACTGCTGAAGGACGATGTTATAGCTGGACATTGCCTAGTTTATTCTAACAGGAAATACTCTGTTAATGTGATCTTCCGAGTAATGTGCTGAGACCATTTTGTCTAGTTACTTGCACCTAGTGGTCAGGCAGTTACACACAGCCAATGTCTCCAAAATGCTCAGGTGACATAGAGCAGGAGTAGAGGTTGGGAGGACACAAAAACCCCAGTGGGAATTGATGGAAAATTTTGAGGATCTGAAAAACCTATGTTTCTGAGAGCATGCTGCTTTGTCTTTAACTCTCTCCATGAGTTTCCACATCCTTTGCCATTAAAGAAACTAATACCCTCAGAAAAGAAGTTAGCCAAATATTTGTAAACATCTGTACTCCCCGTTTAGTTAAAATTTCTCCACAAAAAATAGCATTTAGAGGAGAAAGAATATAAGTAATGAACCACTACAGTACCCCAAACAGTTATCAGTCACTCAGTGGTTATTATCAACATTTAATTACTATATGACAATTTGCTGGTGGAAGTAGAGCAAGTGAGTAGGCCCTAGGTTCTCTGGCAGATTGAACTAGGACATGTGGGTCTGATTTTGTGTCTGCTGACCTTAGGAATGGTGACCTTACTTTGAGAGGGCTTAAACTGAGCGCTAACAAGGCTTGGTGCTAGGCTGCTTACCTGTATTGTGTTAGGAGTGCATGCTGCCTAAGAGGAGTTAAATCTTCTTTTTGAAAACTATTACTATATTTAATGCTCTTTTTGGAGGCCTGGGAATTACTATAAAATATTTATTGTTCCAGAAACAAAGATTTTAAAAAAAAGTTTTCCAGAGCATAAGCACCACATGGAAATTTATAAACAGATTTTTAAAATACTAATTTGGTATTGAAAGAACACAGATACTATGAATGTGTAAGCAACTCCCCCTCTCCCCATCAATATTGTTTTCCCTAATCAAATACTGTTGTGATAATGTTTGTAGATTTTAGTTTTTAATGGTTTTGCATTGCTGTTTGTCTAACTTAATTCTGGCCGCCAAAATGGGAGAAAAAATCCAAGTGGATTAAAAAGGGTTTTTAAAACATAGGGGAGAGCAGATGTAAATTCCTTAAAGTAACCACTCATCCAGTCCCTGAAATAGAATCCTAAAAATACAGTTGTCCTACATTCTGACTTACAAAAGAGCGTAACTTTTGTCCCTGCTATTATGGACTGTGTAAAAATTAAGTATTAGTGTTCTGAGAAGAAATGCTTCATGTACTCTTCCTGTAGGAGCTTGTTAGGTGCTGCCCATCCTCCTCCTTTGGTGGTAAAAAAGTTAGGAGTGACCGGAAGGATAGAAAATGTTTTTTGTAAAAGGAAGATGAGGTCATTTCAGTAGTATTGCAGAGAAATTTTATTTGTCAGAAATTAAAATTGAAGGGCAAAGTGTCTGTTAATAGGAAACTGTTTAAAAAAAATTAAGGTATATATGGAAAGTGAGATACTGTGCAGTTGTTAAAAAAGTATATATCGATAGGAAATAAGACAAAAATCTCTTAAGTGAGGAAAGCAAAGTGCCAGATGTGTATAGGATGCTGCCTTTCTACTGAAAAAAATAAGACTGTATATTCATACCTGCTTGTCTTTGCATAAAAGAAAACTGGATGAGTACATACGAAGTTTTTAAAAAGGTCATTTCCTGTGAAAATGATCTTGGTGGTGGGAAGCTGGATTTATGGGGAACAAAGGTGGGAGGAAAACTTTTTACTCAGTATCTTGTTTTGAATATATGTAAGTGTATTATCTATTCATAAAGTTGACTTACCACCTCAAAAATGAAAGGCAGCAGAACAGAGTGGTTAAAAATGCAGTTTTTCCAGGGAATCCTGGCTTTTCCACTTACCAGTTGTGTGAGAACTTGTTCAAGTTCCCTCTCTGTGCCTCAGTTTTCTCATCCGTAAAGTTAGTTCTTGTAAAGCAGTTACAGCAATAACTGTCATACACTAAGTTACCAGTATCATTATTAGTAGTAGCACTATTCAAGACTAATAATTCTCTTATTGCATCTCAAATGTCTATTTTTTTTAAAAAATCACATTTGTAAAAGTATTGGAAATACCTGATGCTTTCTTATGTCTCTATAATATTCTGTTTTAACTGAAGTAACAGATATATGCATGGGGAGTTTGGGTCTCTTTGTCTCTCTCGGCCTAGTGATTAAGAGCTTGGACTCTGAAGTATGTAGAATTAGGTTCAAATTCTCCACCCAACACTTCTCAGTTGTGTATTCTTTGCTGTAAGAAATGTGAAGATGTTTGAATTGAATTGAATAGGTTGCCTTGATGGGGGCAGGCGCTGTCCTGAAGTCTTGATTGAAGATGCTTTGTTCTAAAAGACCAGGAAAGGAGATTATTCATTTGTTCATTTTTGTATTAACATCTGTGATCCAATTCTGCATTTATGCAGATCCCGTTTTATGTCAGCTGTTACTACAGTAGCCTAGAGAACCACATTCTGGAGTGGGCTGGTGGGGTTCTGCACTTTGGTCTAGGATTATCCGAAGCAAGCTACTGATAAGAACCCACGGTTTCATTCTAGAATCAGTTAATGGTACTCTAAACTGAGAATGACTTGTCCAGATTATGCTGTGAGGTTTGGACTCAGACAGGACTTGTGAGTCTGTAGTCAAAGCTGTTTCTTCACTTTCTATTCCTTCTTGTCCCATGGGTCACCAATTATGGTTAATGTATGGTAAGTTTAAAATCTGGCCAATGCCAGCAGCTCGCCGTCTGTAGGGCCTGTCCTTCGAGGAGGTTTTCGGTAGTTGGGATGACCGCTGTGATTAACAGCATCTTGTAGCAATCTTTCTGAAGACCCTCACTCAAGGCACACGCACTTGTAAGGTACCCAACTGCAAGGGCTGTCTCAAGGAAATAAGGCAAAAAACTGCTTCTGTTAACTTGAAAGGAATATATATTCTGCCCTAGTTGCCATAAGAGATATGGTTATATATTTTTATTTTAGAGGGAATCAAGTAGTGAAGCACCTCAGCCAAACAAATCCAGACAGTTAGTGAGCGGCAGGCCGGAATTCCAGCCCAGGCCTTGGGACTCTCACACTCTGCATGCTCTTTTTAGAGTTGCTTTCATCAGTGGTTCCATGGAGTCTGACTGTAATCTCCAAGTATTTTATTTTAAATAGTTTAAAGTAGTGGGGAAACATTACCTCAGAAAGACTCTTCTATACCTTAAGTTAAATTTAGTTTCAAATGGTTAAAAAAAATATGACCTTTTTTGTTGTCAGTGTAGCACTCTTACATACACTTTTTTCCTACTCTCCCAGAACAATGGAAACTAAGGTTTTGTAGCCAGAACTGTCTTATATAACAGGATATGTTATTTGGGTACTAGCATGAAAGGGGTGGGAACTACACCACAAACAGGTTGGCATTTTAAAAGTATTTTTGCTGAAATGTTATTTGCTTGTAGTAACTGTGGCCTATGCCTTTTATCCTCAAGACAAAATTTAAAGATAATTTTGAGATAACATAAAGCAGCAAAAATTCCAGTGTCCCTTGGTGTGGTTAAAAAGGTAAGACTTATGCATGCACCCAAAATTAAGAGGTGTGTTAAAAATTTAAACTAGGGAATTCCAAGAATGGAGAGCCCTTGGGATGCCTCAGGCATGGGGTGAGGGCAGGAGCTTTGGCATTCATCTAGGTTTGAATTGTGGCTTTGCCTTTTGCTAACCAGTGGACCTGACACAAATCCGCACTCTCCTAACTGTCTCATTGTAGCGTCATCAGTGTAGCATCATCAACATACTGGGTCATTACTGATTGAGTGAGATGAGGTGTGGAAGGCGTCTCCTGCTTTAGCAGAGTCCCCTGCCTGCGGCTCTTCCATGTTTCAGGTGGAAGATGCTCAGACCAAGGCTGCGGAAAGTTGGTGCAACACTCAGCTTGCAGGACTGTGTGAAACTGCTTTTTAATACACTTTTGGTGATGCCCAATGAGTAGCATATTTGAAGCAAAGAAAGTCCTTTTCCTTCTTTTCTTAGCAGATTTCCTTAGTTTGTCAAAATAGGTGTGACAGTAATGGATGTTGAATGAGATAAAAATGACAATCCTAACAGTGATTTTTAAAATCCAAATGTGAAAATAGCCAAGGGATTGCCACTTCCTCAGTAAAACTGGCCAGGGGTTACATGAAAATTTAAAACAGAAAACAAAGCCCTTTGTTTTTGAATTTGTACTTTTACTTTCAGGGTGTTACTTAGCACCATTATAGACAATTGCTTTTGGAAGGAGATACTGGGTGGTGTGTATCTCACTGTCCTTCCCATCCCCTTGTTATTTCTTTTACATAAATACTTGGTCTAGAGAAAGTAGAATTAGATTTCTACAGCTTCCCACTTTGTTACATTTTTTTTTTTTTTTTTTTTGTCTTTTTCATGACTGGTACTCAGCCAGTGAGTGCACCGGCCATTCCTATATAGGATCTGAACCCGCGGTGGGAGCATCACTGCACTCCCAGCGCTGCACTCTCCCGAGTGTGCCACGGGCTCGGCCCCACCTTGTTACATTTATTTGAAGAATGTTTGTATTAATTTATTAGCAGAGATTTTGATTTTTTAAAAAAATATTTGAAAGAATTTTATGTTTGCTTTTGCTTGCTTTAATTATGAAAACTATTATTCAATTTTCTAAAATTGGTGAAGGAGAAACAGAATTCATCCATTTCATAGTACAGTTAAAACATATTTTCTGGCAAACAGGAGTTAACTGTGTATTGCACTGTTTGCTTAAATCAAATTTACATTTTCTGATATTATGAAACCAGTTTTGTTAGTACATGTAATTCTGGCTTTTTTGTTGGAAGGAGGGAGAACAGAGGATTAAGGCAGATTAGAGGGTTGGGATAACATTTGACTCCTTGTGTTCTGTATGCTCAGAAATAAAATTCCTCCAAATCTGGGTGTTACTATGGTGACATTAACAAAACGTGAGTTTTTGGTTGGTATAGAGTTTAGCGTGGTGCCTGTTGGGGTAATAGATGAGTCAGTTATTTTCTGAATCAATAAGTTGTGCAAATGCTGACATAACTAGGGTGTGTGAGGGTTTCTGGTGATGTAAAATTGCCACTGACTGTCAAGATTTGACCCAAATAATCAGTCTCTGGGGAGAACATCTGTCCCATTTTACCATGCTTCTAATAGGCTGGATTACACCTGAGAGGCAGAAGAATCTGCTGAAAAGAGCATCATTCTACAGTTAAATAAGAATGAGAGCAGCAATATTAACAGCTACCATTTATTAAATCAGTCTTGTGTTCTAGGTAATGTGAAAGGTGCATTATTACATTATCCTAATGCATTTAATTGGAAGTTATTCCCCTAGTGCTGTGGCCACTTGCTCTGTAAACTTATGATCTTAAATAGAGCACTTGAGCTTTCTGGACTGAGATGTCCACTATGTTAAAACAGGGATGGTCTCTCACTGATGCTTGGAAGAAGAGTTCTGAACTCCACAAGATTAAAGGCATTACTGTTTTTATGGTAACAGCACATTTTTGAAATTCTAAAGTCTAGAAGCACATGTTTGGCTTCTATCTTGGTCCTGGAAGTGGTTGTGTTTTAATGGCTGTTGAGTTATTTCCACATATCAAATGTGCAAGTATTTGAGTGAGGGTGCCTTGTAGTCATGGCACACTACTCTTATAATTTTATTAATATCTTAATATTCAAATTTGGAAGGTAGAGATTATGTTTTTTAATGGGGGTGGGAGGTGGTGGTGGTAGATATTTTTACTCTAGGAAGTGACATATGAGGTTTTATTAAGAGTTGCTACTTGTTGAGTATTGCATGTGGGAATGGGAGTTAGAAGAATCTGAGGAATTTCCCTTACACTTTTTTCTTCTTTTCATTTCTAGTCTTTATAACCTGGCTTCACTGGAGCTGAGAGAGAATCTTCTCACTTATCTTCCTGAGTGAGTCTCTGGGGTAAATAAGAGGGGATTGTGTACTGAATGAATTTCTTTAAGTATTAAAAAGAAACAAAACAAGACTACAGTATTATGTCAATTCTATATCCTTTGGAAAGTTTGGGAGATGCCAGCCTTCTCTTAATAGTCCTTCCTGTGCAATATTTACTACCATAAATTCCAAATGGGTCTTATTTTTGGAAACTAGTCCAAGTGAGGAATACTATTTTGTTCAGCATTTCTAATTTCTAAGTGCTTTTTTTTGTTGTTGTTGTTGTTTTTTAAAATAGCTCTCTTACCCAGCTACGGAGACTAGAAGAACTTGATTTAGGAAACAATGAAATATACAATTTGGTAAGTCTGTATCAAAGAAAGATTTGAATTTAGCTTTGTCCTTAGTTATAATCACAAAATATTTCGGGGAGATCTATAGGGATTCTTGTAAAGCCAGTATTTCCACAAATGTAGCTTGGGAACATTAGAAAATGTGCTTCAGTTCATGCAGGTTAAGAATTAATTCAAGTAGGGGGAGGTCAGGGCAAGAGATGATGAGTGTAGGTGGAAACAACTGGCATTCTTGGGGAAAATTTGGGGCACTTTTAGGAAAGGGGGTCTTGATGTTAGAGAAATAACAACCACCATCTACTACGTTACCCAATTATTAACTGATCAGTTAGGATTTTTTTACTTAGTGGAAGACTGAAAATTGGATCTTTGTTACAATAACATTATTTTTTCTTTGTTTTAGCCAGAATCAATTGGAGCTCTCTTACATCTAAAGGATCTCTGGTTGGATGGAAATCAACTGTCAGAATTACCTCAGGTAAGTGGTAATTTCACAATGTCTTCCGCCAAACGTAGAACAACAATAATAATAAAGCTTGTGTATTTCCTGCTTCTACATGAGGTTTTCTAAAAAAGGATCCTGAAAACCAAAAGCATTGAAAAAGCACATTTGGAAAAATATATTGTGCATTCATCATTCTACACTGCCATAGAAAAATTGAAAACCTCAACCCACCATTTCTAAGGATAGTAAATATATCCTTTAGTTTGTGAAGTCTGTATTTTATTTCATCTTTGCTACCCATAAAGCGTACTTCAAGCCCAGAAGATTCGTAAATCACGAGGACCCATGATTCTGACAGTATACATTTCTGCCACTCTTTGTGATGTGCCAAGTGTTTGGGATAGTTTTGACCACGTTTTTCCCTGTAATAATAGTTGATATAAAAGCAATGTTAAAAGCTTTTCTTTCATATTTTTCCAAATATTGCTTATAGTTTAGCTGGCATGTCATGCAGTTCAGGTTTTTCCTGCTGTTACCAAATGAAGTAGAGTCTTGTATAGACTTCTGAGTTCATAGTCATCTTGTGGAGTCCTGGCAAACAGGACTTTCTGAGAGAGAAACTGAGAAATCTAAACAAACAAAAAATGGGCATTTCCCCCTTTTATTTTGTTTTTTATTAACAATTACTGAATTTTATTTTTTGGTGTATCTTACAGCCAGTTTTTATAGTCAGAAATATTTCATGATGTCAGTGCTTGTGTTTTATAAAAAGTCTCTGCCCAGCTGTGTGAGCCAGTCTGGTTGGGGCTGTGTACTTTAGGTGGGGAATGCCATATCAACACAGGGAAGTCTGACACTGGAAGGAAGCACTTAAGTAAATTTTTAAATGTGGTAGTTATAGCACTGAAGTTACTGTGTGTCACTTCATGACTAGCAGAACTAAGTAACTAATTTAAGTCTGTTTTTGAGATCTTGGTTATAGTTGGGAGAAAGAGAGATATCAGTAACTTGTGGGTAGGGTTTGATTAATATTTAGATGTCTGTAGGAAATACATGGGAAGTCCTGGTTGAGAGAATGTTAGTTCCTTTAGGAGTTAAAGGAACAGGGAAAAATACCATGAAGTTACCAGGAGAGTAATAAAAATCATCTGTGGGAACTGAAGGGGAAATGTATGCATGTAGAGATATGTGCAAAATGTACATCCTAAACAGAGAGAAATTAAAGCTCCAGTGATCATGTTATTGGTTATTTAGAAGACTCATTTGCTCATTTAGTATAAACTTGTATTAAACCAGGACTAAACACACCAAAAAGCCTCAAATAATCAGAATTTTCTTTTTGTCTTGATTGATGATGGAAAGAACAAGATACAAAAACATTGTTAAAAGGGATTAATGAAAAGCAGAGCAACTTCAGGGTTCTGCCCTGAAATTAGAATGTAGTCTGGTTTTCTAGATAGGAAATATATACATGGGCAGGATCATAAATCGTATAGTAGGTAGGAGTTAGGCTGGAAAGACTAGATTAGACCAAGTTAAATATAGATTGAGCAATTTGTACTTATATAGACATCAGGGAGCCCCTTGTTTTTTGTGTAGAAGGGCAGCATGATTATATGACTAGAGCTAGCTATGTTTTCAGGAAGGACATTAGGAAACACAGTTTGTAGAATGGACTCAGTAAGGGGGAGTCAAGACCAGAATCTAAGAGGTAGAGTTTACAGTCATGGAAAGAGGGTAACGAGGGTAGGAATTTAATGTACACAAAGTGGGAATGGGAATTTAATGTACACAAAGTGGGAATGGAAGAGTGGAAGCACTTATAAAAGAGCATTTTGGGAATGGAGAGTAAGATAACTCTTAAATAGACTGTTAGACTCATTGAGGTAATTTTCCAATCCTGGATTGATTGTTTTCATTAAAAGCAGTATGTTTCTCTTTTTTGTTGATGTTAAAGTATTGATGGGTCTTTATGTTACAATTTTGCCAGGGAGCAATTGCATTGTGGTAACAAGTACTACCTGTCATGGAAGGAAATGTAAAGTAGGTGGTTTCTTACCAGAGAAAATCCCAGGGTCACCCTGCTTACTAATGATTGATTCCCAACTTGGAGAATTAGATTCTAGCCTCCTTTTTTCTCTTTTTTTCCCTAATTGTGTGAGTTTGAAATCATTTGTTCTTTCTTGGTGCCAGTTTCTTCATCTATTAAGTGGGAATGACTCCTTGCCTGTTGGAAGGTGGAAGGCTTGGCATCCCCTCTAGCTCCATACAGCTTCTCATTTTCATTGAAAGGGAGTCTAGGGATTTACTCCTGTGTTTACATTGGGATATATGCTAAAGAAATCCTTAGGACTGGTTTGGGATTTGTAAGAAACCACTATAACAAATTCCTCTGTACTGTGGCAGGTTTAAGCCTGAGTTTCTTTTTGAATGTCATTGATAATAGGAAATAGGAAATCTGAAGAACCTGCTGTGCTTAGATGTCTCTGAAAACAGGTTGGAAAGACTTCCTGAAGAAATCAGCGGCCTGACTTCATTAACGGATTTAGTCATTTCCCAGAACTTATTAGAAATGATTCCAGATGGCATTGGTAAGTAGTGAAAGTAACTAATTTCTAAAGGTGCTGCCTGCTGTTGTCTTGAGCATTTGGAGTACACTCTGATCCTTTGGTCACTACTCTCAGGTGCTGGGGATGTGGCTCCTTAAAGTCACCTTGTTGCTTGTTTTTAAAGAAGGAAAGCAAAGAATTTTAATACAATTTAAGTTTGTCTCTATGCAAGTATTTCTGTTGTCTTGGTTTGGTAGCAGTTATAGGTATTGTCACTTTCAAGTGTTAACTCATACCTACTTTATTGGCATCTTGTCTCAGTGATTACAGTAGATATTAGCCCAAATAATAGAATGTGTTTGGAGCATATGAGTAATCACTAAGAAATTTCTAATTCAGCATCCTAAATGGTTTATGAGAAAATATCCCTGCCCTTTCTGCATGACCTGGGGAAGGTGCTACTAAAGGAAGAGTGGTGTGATTGAGTTGAGCCTTTTCTGGAACATTGAGAGCAATTCTCTAACCATTCAAAGCTACTTCTTTAAAAAAAAAAAAAAAAGTCAATCCAGACATTTCCTTTATTACAGACGAACTCAGTCTGGTATGAGAAATTAAACACAAACAGAGAAGGTATAAACAGACATGGGCTGGCAGCTCCACTGTAGCAAAGCCACTTAGAAATTGTAAGAAACTGTATTTAACTATAGAGTTGTCATAGGATTGCTGTCTTTAACTTTTATTCAAAACATCAAAGGAAGTTTTTGAAAGATTTTCAGTAGTTGGAAAAGCTGTATGACAGAGGACGACTTCATCTCTGGTGTTTTGTCAGGATGAAAATGGTAACCAATAACAGCAGCTCAGTAGGAATACAGACGTTGCCTTTTGGTGAAAGCCGGTTGGAAAATTGATGGGGATTTTGATTCTATGTACAGATGTTTTGTCATATCTGGTGGGACCTGGGCATGTTTTGTAGCTTGGAATAGCAAGATGTAGCAGTCATGAGTTGGCTGACTTCAAGCATTTGAAGAGCTGTCTGTAGAAGAAGTAGATTTATTACATCTTCTAGTTCAAATGGACGAAATGAAAGAATTATAAATCTCAATTTCATTTAAGAAAGAGCATTAAAAAACAAAGATATTGGTTACAAATTAGTTTTAGCTGCTTAGTGAAGAAATGAGTACCCTATCACTAGAAGTATTCAAGAAGAGGCTGCAAGACTACTTGACAAGAATATGGTTAAGGAGACTCCTCTGTTGGGGTGAGATGTTCCTGCGCTTGGGTGTGATGCTAACATGTCTCCTGACAGTGAGGGTAGGTGGAAATCCTCCAGGGACATTGTTAGTAGATTATTGATTATGCTAAATAAAGAGCTTAAGAATTGGTTAGTTCTCCCACCTTGCCCTGTTACTGCATACAAGGCAAGATAATCCTTTAGACTTTTCCCTTTCTCCAGCTTTATGTCTCTGTTAGGATAGAGGCTGTTCTGATGTAAGGGGAAAGTGTCATCATCTTAGCCACACGCAGTAGACAATGAAAGACACCTGCTGTGTAGGCTTAGTCCCTTGACTTGTCCTTGAAAATGAGAAACTGAATGATTTAGGATTTCCTTCTCTCGGTGGGGACTTGTGAGCAGACTGCAGTGTCCATGGCCTGTTGGCATCACCAGTAAGTCAAGTCTTCCTACTCTGAGAGAAATAGACTCAGTCCTTAATATGGCTTTTCAGAGATGACCACGTTATTCTACATATATAGAAATACTTTATTATAGGGGTCTTCACTGAATCATTTTCATTCGTAGGTGATTTAATAAACTGCACTGTATTGTTTTTAGTAGGGATGACTCTTGTAGTAACATAAAAGGCTCCTCCATCCATGAGACATCTCTTGTTCCTAAAGTTCCATCAAGAGGCAACTGTTGGTTTTTCTTTAAATTTTCTGGCTTTGATATGATATTTTTATGCCTTTTAAAATGATTTGTTTCTAATTACTGCCTGTTTTTGATGTTCTGAGTAAATTATTTTAACTCTCAACCTTTAGTATTCTAAATGAGAATGATAGAGTTTCATAATGTGAAAAGCTGGATGAGAACAAACAAGTAACTATTTAAAACAAAAAAGAACAGCAAATAGGAAATATCAAGCAGTGATTAGGAGAACAATTGTAACTAATGAGTTTAAATAACACTTTTACAGGAAAGCTAAAGAAACTGTCAATCTTGAAGGTGGATCAGAACAGACTCACACAGTTGACTGAAGCAGTTGGGGACTGTGAAAGTCTCACTGAGTTAGTTCTTACAGAAAATCGGCTCCTGGTGAGTGTGGTTTGTTTACATTATCATAAAGACTTAGGGTGGATTCTACTTCTTTGTAATTTGAGTGGACTAAATAGAAATTTCCTTATGTTACATCTCAAAAAGGGACTTACAAAGCAAATGCATGACATAAAGAAGATCAGTTTTTAACTTGTTTAAGCACAGAAAATGGTGCTTAGGCTCCCTTGTCAGAGCTTGTGTCCCAGTTGTGGTGCTTACAATGTAGGGACTGAACTGATGCATCCCGGAGGTCCCAGTGAAGTGTGGGGATAAGCCACTGTATGGGATGTGTTGATGCCTCTGCCATGGTTTCTAGAGACTGCCAGCAGAAAAACTGTTTGGGGATTCCTCTGGCTTCTTCCTGAGTTCTTTCAACAAATGGGAAGAGCTGGAGAGAAGGGGAAGAAATAGTGTTTGACCAGGGAAAGCCTTGGTGGGGTTGGGTCTGGGGAGCCAAAGATGGTAGCTGATGGGCTTTGCTCAAGGCTGCTTCTTTCCCTGTCCCAGAAATTGGGGTTGGAGGTGGCTGCAGGTGACCAACACTTGGATCAGGCTTCTTGCCCTACCAAGGGCACAGGCAGAGCATGCACCTCCTGCCAAGAGTAGGTTTGCAGGGGGCAGCAAATCTCAGCTGTCTTCTCTCTTCCTGCTACTTCCTCTGCTTTTGTCCGTCCTTCAGTTGTCACTTCATCTTCTCCTTTTCCCTTTCTTCCCTTTTCTCCTCTCTTTATAAATAGTGTAAGTAATGCTCTTTAGGTGAAAAGAGCAGAAAAAGATCGCAAGAGAGGATGGAGGCCACTGACTTGGTCAGAGGAGCCCAGCAACATCTCTCCTCAAGTCGCTCAAGTAGCCATCGACCAGCAGGTGTGGTGGTGGTCACCAGAGCTTCCTGTTCTGCTTTGTGGTTTTAGGCTTACAAATAGTAATCCTAACAGTTATTCAAATATTATCTACCCCTGATTCCATTGAGGTGTTGAAGACCTACACCAGGCCTGGTTACTTTGCTCCCATCCCATCTGTCCCCCTCTCTTTCCCTGGCCTCACGGTATTCTTTTCTGCTTGGGCTGCCGATTCCCTGCCCCACACTCTGGCTTCCGCAGTCTTCTCAGCCACCTTCCCAGCATGTCCTTGAAGGGACGGGCAGGACAGAGCTGAGTCTTGAGGGTGCAAATTCCCACTTACCTGAGTTGAAGAACATTCATTTCCTGCTTGTTATGTGTTTTCTTGTTCCCAGGACTCTGCCTTTGACTCCATTTCCTTGAAACAAACTGTCATTTCAACAAAAATTCAAAATGTTTACTTCTGCATCACTCCAGTAAACATACAAATATGTGATATTCAGGAAGAACTATTGCTTCTCTTGCTGGATGAGATTATATTCTTCAAGTCCTTGTAAAGATTTGTTTTACTGTGTACCATGTTAAAAATATGTATTAAATTAATAGTAAAAATGTTATTTTAACAGACTTTACCTAAGAGCATTGGAAAACTTAAGAAGTTGAGCAACTTGAATGCAGACAGAAATAAATTAGTGTCTTTACCAAAAGAGGTACGTGCTTTTAGAGAAACAATATGATAATAATTATAAAGAAATAACACTCAAGGGATCAAAAATATCAAATACTTTAAAAAGACTTATGTGGTGTGAAGTCTTGTCTGTGAGTATAAAGCCGATTGGAGGAATTATATCAAAGAATGATCATCAGTAACAAAGAGAGTTAAGAAAGGTGAATTGATAGGATTTTAAATGGGAGAAAGAGATTGCCATTTTGAGCTTGACTTAGAGAATGATGAAACCATTGACAGAAATGCATAATTTATGAGTTTGGCAGAGGAAGTGGATGGCTTTGGATTTGATTGTTGAATTTACTGTGAAATTAAACTCTGTGGGAGAGAAGCTGTGTGGACTTAGAGGTGTTTAAATTCTGGCAAGGGAAGTGGAAATGCTGACAATGAGGAGGAAGCCCATAGTAGATCACATAAGGAGGGATCTAGTGCCTTTTTTTTAAGAAAGCTTACTTTCTATTGGGAACTAGGAGAGCTTGACTAGAGTAGGGCAATACTGACCTTGATTTTTTTAATTAGTAATATAGTCTAAATATATTATATATATTATATATTAATTATATATTAGTAATATAGCCTAAAACTGAATTCAAGCACACTTCCACCCACTGCCCTCATCAAATAAGCTGTTGATGAGTCCTCCCTTTGCTGGGTCCTCACATAAAAACATGTAGTATTTTCTTGTATGATGGGATCACTGGACAGTTTTCTTCATATTTCTGTTTTGAACCTTTCCAGCATCTATCTTGGAATAATTTCAAGGCTGCCATCCAACTGACCAGAATTTGAAGGGTTCTTATTTTCCTAGGGCCCCTTCTCTGAGTGTGTGAACTTGGCCTGGCTTCCCTTTTCCCTTCCTCATCTTGGTGTTCTGCCCACAATGTCTCAGTCTTCTCCCTGGGTTGGATGGCCAACATTCTTGAATGGAAGCATGAAGATATTTATTACTAATGTGCCCATGGTTTGACACACCTTAATATGAATGCTGGCATCTAAATAAGACTGTTTCCACCAGAAAGACTTAAGTCTATATCTCAGCTAAACTGGGACACAACTAAGAGATTCTGCTAATCAAACATTATGGTTCCAGTCTCTGCGTGATAAACCAAAACACAGAGCTGATACTCTGAACATTAATTGTACTCTTGCTGAATTGTACTTGTGAATATGTAATAGATTGGACATGTAGTACACAGAGAACGAGAAGTAGAAAAGATTCATTACTTTCATTTTCAGTGCCATGCACTGTACTAGGTGCTTTCAAGTATGTTGACTCATTAAATCCTCACAACAGCTTTTGAAGTCATGATGATTTCCTCATTTTACAGATGAGGAAACTGAGGCCAGTAAGTTTTTCTTTTCTTTTTTTAAATTAAATTTAATTTTGTCAATATACAATGTGGTCAGTTATTGTAGCCCATTACCGAAACCTCCCTGCCTCTTCTCCCCGCTCCCTCTCAACCATCTCCTTTCTGTTTGCTTGTCGTATCAACTTCAAGGAATTGTAATTGTTGTGTTTTCTCCCCCCCCCCATTTTTTGTGTATTTATTTATTTATTTTTTAGCTCCCACAAATAAGTGAGAACATGTGATATTTCTCTTTCTGTGCCTGACTAGTTTCACTTAATATAATTCTCTCTAGATCCATCCATGTTGTTGCAAATGGCCGTATTTCACTCTTTTTTATAGCAGAGTAGTATTCCGTTATGTAGATGTACCACATTTTCCGTATCCATTCATCGGATGGTGGACATTTGGGCTGGTTCTTATCAGAGTTCACATAGCTAGGAGATGGTAGAACCAGGCTCCAAAGATGTCTCCCAACAGCCAGCCCACTGCCCTTTGACCGGCCAATAAAAACGTGGCAACTCAGATAATGCAGTTTCAACCCAACCTTTGCAACTGTGTAGTCCTGAGGTAATACAAGACTTTGATTCGGTAGAGAAGGGTCAACTTATCTTTAGTTTAGACATTTTAGAAAATTACCATATTGTAGGAATATTTTCAAGGCAAGTGCCAAGGAGAGCGCTTTTAAGTTTAATTTTAATCCTCAGTAAGTTTCACCACCCACCCCCAGCTTTCCTGTCCCTCTCTTTGATTCCATCACAGGAGCATGTTCTAGAAAAGAACTTTAGAGACTTATTTTTATGAAACTATAATCATTTCATTATCAGTCCTTTTTTCACTTTAAAAGAGAGAAACTCATACTCAGCATTTCTGATTAGAGGGTTATACCTAGTAAGTGCTGTGTGTCTGTTTAACTTTACTAGAACAGCTTTTCAAGATGTGAAAAGCTTCAATGCATTTTAGCTATTATGTTTCATTTATTTTCTGGGAAATTATGCTTGGTTTTCTGGCATCTAGAGTTTTATAAAGGAATAAAGTCTGTACCTTTTCTTTCAGCTGCCTGATTAAGCAGAGATTGTTTAGGTTTTTAAGAATTGGATCTTTTCTAGCACATCTTCACTCCTACATCATGCGTGCTCAGCTCCCACAGTAGGAAATATGACCGGCACATCTCCAGTTCTGCTGCAGGTCATGGTTTGGGAACCCAGCAGAAATGGTTGAGTGCTTGCCCTGAATGTTGGGGCTGAGCAGCCAAGCCACCTAGAGCCTCCTGACCTTGTGTTGCATCATGTTGGCCTGGGCAGCACCATCATGTCATGAGTCTCTGTGCAGTGAGTGTGGTGGCCCCGTGACTGTGTGTGTGTGTGTACGAGTGAACGTATGAGCTCTGCCTCCAAGCTTGATGCCATTTGATCAAATCCTGCATTTTCCTGATTGGATTCTTTTCTCAAAAAATTACTACTTTTTCTTGAACAGTTAAGTTGCATATATGACATATCTAAACTGAAATTCAATTTATATGCTGAAAATCCATAGCTGTATTAATTGCCATTGGTCTGGTGCACTGTGTAGTTCTTACTATATTTTGTCCTTTTCTTTTTTAATTTGATAGTGTTGTGTCTAGTCAGTTTTATGGCACAGCTTCTTAGTCTGTAGCAGCATTTATTTGCGTTTTTTCCCCAAATGGTTGAGGGGAAAATGTTTGTACTGTGTGGGTCACAATAATAGATTCTGTTTGTGTTTTGTGGTGTTATTTGTAGTGAACATTTGCAAATCAATGAATGTCTCTTGTTTTCTTAATTGTTAGCTGCTTGGAAATTTAGAAAAGTCAGATAAACTTGTTATCCTGTAAGTATGTTTCAGACCACAGTTTCATCTCCAACTTCTATTTTGCTTCTTAAATGCATGATGATTTGAATCAGCTGACTGTTTCTTCACTGTAAAATATTAAACATTTTCTTCTAAATTCACTTTTTTTTTTTTAATGACTGCATGGCGTGGAACCCTATATTTTTATGTGTTTTTCTGATTTGTTCAGATTATCTCAAAAGAATGCTTCCTGTGAATTACATTTTAAGTTACTCAAATTCTGAAAGGCCTCACTCAGCAGCTCATCTATCTACGATTCTGTCTGTGATGGAGAGACTAGATTTGATTTGTTTGCTGTATGTGGCATGCTTCTCATTTTCTAGCCACTTATTTATGTCTTTTATTTCTCATCCTGTTGCTTAAGTATACTTCTGGGAAAAAGAGATTCCATTAATAACTCTTATATTTGGTGGAGAGAATATCTAAGAAGAAGAGACTGTGTAGTAGTATGATTTGAGGATGGACAGGGAGTTGGTGTATAGATGATCATGGGTATGATGAATAAGAGCCAGTAACTTCATAATATTCCCCGGCCAGATCTTATCTTTGAATAACCTGGACCATACAGAGTTTCTGACTGGCAGAAATTGAGCATATATCCAAGTTTAGAGTCCAGTTTTTTGGTCTCCATTAAGTCAAAATGAAAGCGACCCCAACTGTATTATACCTATCCAGTCAAATGAGACAAGGTAGAATTTGCAGGTCATTCATCAAAGCACTTCTTTATCTGGCAAACTGTAAACATTAATTACCCATAATTATGAATACTATTGTGGTATTCAAAACTATCTATGGTGATAGAGTATTCATTTGTGGATAGCTTTCTGACTTCTTATTACAATTTAAAATTCTTTTAGTGTAAGTTTTCATTACATTCTAAAATGAGTCATTGATAAAAGACATAAAACCTAAAAATATTAGAATAAAATATAGTTGGCTATCAGATTCAAGACAGAGAAGGCATTTCTAAACTTGAAGGGGGAAACACATCATAGAAGAAACAATTGATGGATTTGTCTGCATGAAATTAGATTTCTGATCTTCAAGAAAGTAAAGACAGCCTGGGGGCAGGGAGATATTTGCAACATCTCAAGTGAAGGGGAGACCTCTCCTTATTCTATCAGATTTTGTCAAATCATTGAAAAAAAATGTATGCACTGTAGAAAAGTCAACAAAAACAAAAAAACTTCCGACAAAAATCAATAACCTATTCACAGAAGAAAAAATAGAAATGGCAATTGATGTGAAACAATTTTGTCCTCATCAGTATTCATAAAAATACTAATTAAAACATTTTCGCCTATCAAATTTTCAAAATTCTAAAAATAATAATACTAAACATTGACAAATGTTCAGGGAAGTGCATAATATAATGTATTTTGGCCTGTCTGGAAGGGAATAAGGTAATATTAAAAACTTAAAAAATGCACATACCCTTTTTGCAGTTTACTTCTAGGTTTATCTTAAGAAAGCTTTCATGGATATACACTGAGAATGATGCACCATATTTCTCCCACTATTATAGGAGCAGCTAAAATGTTCTAGGCACCAAGCATGTACAAGTACAACAAGCGTGTGCCAAGTGTTTTCACGCTCACTCTTGTCTATTTTCATAACAGTTCTATGAGTTGTGGGTAAATCATTACCAACATCCAACAGATGGTGAAACTAAGACTAAGAAGAGGTTAAGTAACTTGCCCAAGGTCACACAGCAAAGAAGGGGCAGAACTAACTAGCAATGTCTAACATGGGCAATTTGCTAAATAGTCTGTTATACATCTGTGGAAGGAAACAATTATGTGGTCAATAACAATCCTTCTAGAAACATAGTGACATATGAAAATGTTCTTGATGTCATATGTAAACAGAGGTGTTAAAGATCATAGTATCGGTTCTAATTTTGTTAAATTGTGTATGTATGAGGGTAATTCAAAAAGTTTGTGAAGAAATAGATTTAAAAGATAATGCAAATCTTTCTATGAAGTTTTGACGTACTGTTGTTTTGTTGTATAATCACAAATGCATGGCAATAATATGGAAGATTGTGCCTCAAAATGTTAATACTGATTATCTTTTTGTGATAAGATTTCATATACTTATTTTTATAGTGCTTTTCTGTGTGTGTATGTATGGTTTTTATTTTTCAGTCAACCTAAGTTACTTTTATATAATCAGAAAAAAGGCCGTAGCTATTATTGTATATTTTGATATCAGTGGCCCAACAATTCAGGGAATCCCAAAGCCACATGATTTCCAAAATATTTATGAAGTTGGGAACATTTGAGTAATATGCCAAAGGTGATGCCACAGATAATGATGGGATTCTAAAATTATACATCATATTATTTCTACTCAAATTGTATTTTATCCAGATTTTGCTTACAGTACATTTTACTTTTTTTGCCAGTGAAATGTGGGTTACCTTCTGTTACAAATAATATTGAAAGGAAGATACTGAGGGAAAATGAAGGTTCCTTTACACTTGGGGCAGGCATTTGCAGACAGGAATATAAACAGACAAAGGTGACTAACATAGGCTTTCTCTTTGAATCATTGAATCCGTCTGATTATCTTTCTTAGGGTAACCTGCAGGCAATTATACTTAAAGCTGATCTGAGTAAAGGTTTGCTCAGTGATCTGCTGGTCCTGTCTCCTTGAGGTGGATTAGATTAGTGCCAAACAGTTAAGGACAGTATCATTTTGAATTAAAAGAGACACAAAACAGATAAATACGAATTCTAAGCTACATTCAGTTGTTTTCAGAGAACCCAAGTCCAACCCCTTGGATTCTGGGAAGGTGCTATTATGTGGTTTAAGGGAGGTTTAAAAATACCATCTTCCTACATAACTGGTAATAAGTTATTTAAACAGTGGCTCTGCTTCTCAGAAGTTCTAAGTGATACAGACATTTTATTGTGATGACCACTAAGGAACTTGTAAACTCTGCCCCCTGAGCCAGAAAGAGAAAGCAAAAATTCATATTAATAATATGAACTCATGTCTTCACTATTGTTAATACAAAATGTCACTGTGATACATTGTCAGGGAGACAGTTCTTTAAGACATTCAGGTGAATTTAGGAAAGAGATAGCCAGCATCAGCACGGTTCCAAAACATAGTAGGTATTCAAGTGTCTGGAGTTTTCACTTCTTGGAAAAAAAATAGCTACCACATTTATTTGGCAGTATCAGTAGGCCAGGTTCTATGATAGGTGCTAAATTATATATGTGGTTTCATTTAATTTAATCCGTATTGTTACTTTTAGTTAAAGTAACCTATCCAAACCCACAAAACATGTGATTGAGTCTAAATCCTAACCTGTGTCTCTGATCTCAAAGCATCTGCTGCCTCCATTGCACCTCATACCCTCTGACATCTGTAGTGGACGATGTCTTTTGAGTTATGGTTTTGAATGCTTAATAATCTCTTCTAAAAACCAAAGGTTTGTGCTATCCTTTCTTGGCTGATTTGGAAAGAGGGTTCTGTTGTGTGAATGTTTGCCTGGGACAGCATGTGCCTTTGCTGGTGATTAAGGCATGCCTAGCACACTCTGCAACAACATATGCTCTTTGCTGTCATTGTTTTTGCAAAATCCATAGACAATAGAGATCAGGAGGTCACACTGCCTGCTCTGACAACCCAGAGGGCCGAAGAGGCTCTTGAACACAATTGCTTTCCACCCCTTGACATCTCAAATGGGTGTGAGATTAGAGTAGGAAAGGAAAATGGAAAAAAGAAAAAAAAGCAAAAAAGACTATAAACACAGTAGACAGTTCACACACTCATTGGAAGTTTACACTATTTTCCCCAAATACTCAAGGGACGTTTACTTGCCCAGAACTTTTAGAGCACTCTGACCCACTTTAATTAGTTAATTTTTTTTGACTATGTGATATATGCACATGATACAGATTGAAAATGTTCACATGGTATAGTAATAGGGTCCCAAACAGGTATCTTATAGTTGGCTGGGGCAGTGGACAGCTTCATGACATGACGTCTGGACTCCGTATGCCCTCCAGGATGTCCTGTCAGTATGATCATATGATTAACTGATATTATCATTATCTGCTTTGCCTCCTTGGGGTACACATAGATCCTGATTGTTTGAAGCTAGGCCAAGGTGTCAGGGTCAAAGGGTCGCCAGCTTCAGCCAAGTGCTGGCCTGGAGGACCTCCTTTATGTGACGCAGGCCCACCACTGAACCCAGACCTCATGCAGATGCCTTTCCATGTGGAGCAGAGGTGGGGGAAGGGTGCACCATGGGGACCTTGGGTATTCCTTCCCATGAGTAGATGTTTGTCAGAATTATCTAAATTTATCAGAATCTTATAATATCGATCCTTAAAAGGATCAGAGTTTTGATTTTTTTCCTTTCATGATATTCCTGGGCACCTGAGTAAAACTGGTGATTTCCTTCCTCAAGGGAGGGAAGAAATGCCACGCCATGTGAAAGATCTGGTTGAACATCTCTTCTAGGACACTAGATTGGGGCCCTGTTTTACAAATACAGGCCCCGTATTTGTAAAACCTAAGAGAAGCTGCTCTGGTGATTCTACCAGAACAAAGAGTTTTGTTGTCTCCCTCCATTGCTACACATAGAAGCATATAACCTTTAAGTAGCTATTTTTAACAAGTAAGCAAGTAAATAAATAAAGTGTATGAACATACCTAAACAGGAAATTTGGTAGGTAGATAGGCTATGCATGGTGGGTAGAGAGTATATGAATATAGTATATCCATGGTGGGTAGAGAGTATATGATATAGTATATGGATATTATACTTGCCAAGCACTCTGATTATATGTAAATATGTGCAAATTAGACAGTAACTCAGTCAGATCTTAGAAATCTTCATGAGGTATTTTGTACTCTTAGAGTGCTAGACATAATTACAAAATGAACGCAGAGAGCAATTTATCATATGGACCAGAGGGTTCTGGTAAGACTTTATGGAGGACATTTAGCTAATTTTGAATGATTGGTAAGATTTAAAAAGACAGAAACAAGAAAGACATTTCTATAAGAAACAAGGTGTATTTTAGAGTACGGTGACTAAACCAGTTTTGCTGGGATGGGAAATGTGATTAGGTGAATACTGAGATAAATAAAGGGGACAATCTAAAAGCCTTTCTACATATCTGGGTGCTTTCTACATGACCAAAGACAAATGTTAGCCCACGTTTTCTTATATGTTTATTTTTCTTTTATATCCACTATAGTTAAATACTGTGGTCAAATATATTGTTTTGAAATTTTTATATTAACTCTTAAGGGAAGAAATAAAAAGATGTGTGAAGATAATTATATAGTAGTTTCATAAATAGGCACTCTGCTTTTTAGGATATTATCTACATATATTAAGCACATGTATAAATAGAAAAGGACAGAAGATATATTCAGATATCAATGAAGATTCAAGTCTCATGCTCTTCCTCAAGTGGGAGGCTCTGGAATAGTATTTTTCCATGTGTCAGAAATACATCAATAGGCCCCTTCATGGGCCTTTTCTAGCAATTGCTTTTAGTCAGGATAGAGAGCACCAGAAGAATGTAGTACTTTATGGAGCCCTGCAGAATGTTGTGTCTGGGATTGAGTTATTTTTCCACCTCCTTGGTTCAGCTTTACTGACTGTAAAAACCATAGTCAATTTGCTCAAGAAAATCATTGAACTCTTTTGTGTCTGTATTCTTTATTGAAGGCTAGACTCATATAAACATCAGTTACCTTTGAATTGCTTACTTTAAAAAAGATAGTAATCAAATTTGGTGTGGACACAGATGTTGATTTATGTGCTTTTACCAACAAGCCATAGCTGAGGAAATTAATGTATATATTTACCAAATTCTCTTTTTACTAAAATATTGTTGATTTTACATTTATTGAAGGAAATTAATTTACCAAATTAATCAGATATTCCTTTTTTTTTTTTTTTTTTAATGAACCAATGCCAAAACCACTGAAGTTCATGTAATGGAAAGGTCTTGAACTGTTTGTGTGTGTGGATTGTCCAGTTCCCTCCCATATTACCAAATACTATTTGTCTGGACCTGTGTAGTTTGATTAACATATTTAACAGATGCAATTACATTAAATATCAGCAATGGAAAATGACTTCCTTTTCAGAATGAAATTTTGAACTGTATCAGTATTGTTTATTTTCTTGATTTAATTTAGAACATGTATATTTAACATTTTGCAGAGTTTTTTATGAACCTATGGGACTGTTTGGTGTGATTTAAATTAATCATAGTTGGGGCATCAGTGAGGCTTAAAATTATATGGTATAATTTTATACATCTTTTTCATAATGTTTGAAACAAGTACTCTGGTCCTACTCCATATTCCCCCAAAACTTGAAAACGATATATTTTCTTTTCCACTGTAGATTGGTGGTTGCTGCAGCCTCACTGTGTTCTGCGTGCGTGACAATAGACTTACTCGGATACCTGCAGAGGTGTCGCAGGCGACAGAACTTCACGTCCTGGATGTGGCAGGGAACAGGTAAGCATGTCCTAGTTTGCTTTGCTTGAGAGAAACAAATGTACACACACCTCAGTTATTGCCATGCATCTTGCTGCATCTTACACAATTGGAGGGTCCTTCAAAAAGTTCATGGAAAGATTCATATTATCTTTTAATTCTGTTTTTCCATGAACTTTTTGAAGTACCCTTGTGTAGTACTGATTAGTCGAACATCCCAGTCCCCAGAGAATTTTTTTTTTTTTTTTTTTGGTCTTTTTCGTGACCGCCACTCAGCCAGTGAGTGCACCGGCCATGCCAATATAGGATCCGAACCCGCAGCGGGAGCGTCGCCGCACTCCCAGCGCCACACTCTCCCGAGTGCGCCACGGGCTTGGCCTGCCAGAGAATTTTTAATATGGGAGCTGAAGTGATTGAGCTCTGTGTTGTAGGTCCGGGACAACCTGAGCATGGGATACTTTAAAGTTTAAGTGGACACTTCCATAGAAATGCTTCCCAGAAGTGATGCAGGGGAAAGAGCACTGGCCTGAGAGTGGGAAATCTTGGGTTTTACCTTAGCTATTATCAATAGCTTTTGTAAGTCATCATAGGCCTCAGAGTTTCCTCATCTGTAAAATGAGCTTGAACTCTGTTATAATCAGGGGTCTTGATATACTCTGCTGGTGACTCTGAATGCCATGAAATTGTGAACAAAATTATGTATTCAGATACGTTTTTCTGGTGAGAGGATCCACAGCTAATCTCAGAATCTCCAAATGATTCGTAACTCAAAAAAATTTAAGAGCCACCAGACTGGTATCCCCAAGGTTACAGCAGCACCATTTCACAAGCTCTGGGGCAGAGGTGGTGTTGGACTGCTCACCAGTTTCTGGAATATGCTTGTTCTTCGTGTTTATGGAATATAGATTTGTTTCAGCCATTCTGACCTATGTTCACTACCCCATATATTATATGCACTTTCTTCCCCCTGAGCCTACACAAGCTGTTCTTTCTACCTGGGACCGACCCTCTTCTCTGTCTCCCTGCCTCTCCTCTTCACCACTCATGCTTTATTTTCTCTAGGAAGCCTTCTCCCTGAGTCTGCATTTGGGGAATTTCCCCAGCCATACCACTTATAGCACCATATATTATAATTGCCTGTTTACATGTGTATAACCTCCTAAGCCCAAAGTTACTTACAATATTCAGCTTATGTTTCATTGTACAGTTTGTTACTTCATGGTTCTTGGCACATGAGGGGTCTTGAAAAAGTTCTTTGGCAATTTGTATTATGAAAAAACTGTGCATAGATTTCAATTTTTTTTTGAACAAAAATAAACTCGTACTAACTTGTTATAATATGTCTGAAAAGGATCTAGTTTGAGGCACTGAGAAGGATATGAAATTACATTGAAAAAAGCTCCTATCAGAGCAACCTGAATTCTGCTCAGATTAAAGCAAGAACAAACATCAGATTCATGGCAAAGCTTGGGTGGAAGAAGGGTGAAATTATTAATGCTTTATGAAAAGCTTATGGGGAAAATGCCACAAAGAAATCATCAGTTTACAAACGGAAAACTCATTTTAAGAAGGGATGAGATGATATTGAAGATGAAGCCTGCAGTGGCAGACCATCCACATCGATTTACGAGGAAAACATTGATCTTTTTTGTTCCCTAATTGAAGAGAACTAAGGATTAACAGCAGAAGGAAGAGCCAACACCATAGATATGTCAATTGGTTCAGCTTACACAGTTCTGACTAAAAAATTACAGTTGAGCAAACTTTCTGTTAAATGAGTGCCAAGACTGTTGAGCCCAGATCAGCTGCAGACAAGAACAGAGTTTTTAATGGAAATTTTAAACAAGTGGGATCAAGATCCTGAATCATTTTTTCGAAAAATTGTAACAGAAGATGACACATGGCTTTACCAATATGATCCTGAAGACAAAACACAATAAAAACTTGGCTACCAAGAGGTGGAAGTGGTCCAGTCGAAGCAAAAGCAGACAGTCAAGTGTAAGGCCAAAGAATGATGACATATGCTTTTTATGAGAGTGTTTTGAGAAAGTTAGCCAAAGCTTTAGCAAAATAATGCATGGGAAAGCTTCTCCAGAGAGTCCTCCTCCACCATGACAATGTCCCTGCTCATTCCTCTCATCAAACAAGGGCAATTTCATGAGAGTTGCGATAGGAAATTATTAGGCATCCACCTTATAGACCTGATTTGGCTCCTCCTGACTTTTTGTTTCCTAATCTTATTTTTTATTTTTTTTTAATTGAAAAATAATTGATTATACATATTTGTGGGGTACAGAGTTGAATATCAATACTTGTGTACAATGTGATGATCAAATCAGGATAATCAGCATGTTTATCATTATAAAACATAATCATTCTTTGTGACCACTAAACTATGTCACTAACCCCCTCTCCCTCCACCTTTCCCACCTCTATTAACCACAGTTCTGTTTACTCCTTCTGAAAGATCAACACATTATTGTGTCCTTCCTTCTTTCCTTCCTACCTTCCTGACTCCCTCCCTCCCCTCCCCTTCTCTTCTGTCACTTGGAATGAGGACATGCGGTACTTCTCTTTCTGTGCCTGGCTTATTTCACATAATGTAATTTTCTCCAAGCTCATCTGTGTTGCTGTGAATGGCAGAATTTTATTCCTTGTTATGGCTGAGTGATATTCCATGGTGCATATATACCATGTTTTCCTTATGCAATTATCCATCAATGGACATTTAGGTTGGTTCAAACTCTCGGCTATTGTAAATACAGCTGCAATAAATATGGGAGTGCAGGTATACCTTCAACATGATGATTTCCATTCCTTTGGGTATATATCCTGCAGTGGAATTGCTGGATCATATGGTAGCTCTATCTGTAGTTGTTTGAGAAACCTCCATACTGTACTCCATAATGGCTGCACTAATTTATAGTCCCATCGACAGTGTATGAGGGTTCCTCTTTCTCCTCATCCTACCAGCATTTGTTATTCTCTTGTCTTTTTGATAATAGCCAGTCTAACTGGGGTGAGATGATATCTCATGTAGTTTTGATTTGCATTTCTCTAATGATTAGTGATGTTGAGCATTTTTTCATGTGTCTGGCAGCCATTTTTATTTCTTCTTTAGAGAAATGTCTATTCAGATCCTTTGCCCATTTTTTAGTTGGATTATTATAATTTTTTTTTTTTTTACTGTTTGAATTCCTTGTATATTCTGGATATTAATCCCTTGTTGGATTTATAGTTTGCAAATATTTTCTCAAGTTCTGTAGGTTGTCTTTTCACTGTTGATTGTTTCCTTTGCTGTGCAGAAACTTTAGTTTGATATAATCCTATTTGTTTATTTTTTCTTTCATTGGCTGTGCTTTTGAGGTCTTATTCATAAAGTCTTTGCCCAGTCCTACATCCTGAAGTATTTTCCCTATGTTTTCTAATAGGAGTTTTATAGTTTCAGGTCTTGTAGTCTTTAATCCATTTGAGTTGATTTTGGTACGTAGCAAGAGGTATGGGTCTAGTTTCATTCTTCTACACATGGATGTCCAGTTTTTCTAGCACGATTTGCTGAAGAGGCTGTCCTTTCCCCAGTGTATGTTCTTGGTGTGTTTGTCAAAAATCAGTTGGATGTAAGAACATGAGTTGATTTCTGGGTTCTCTATTCTGGGTTCCATTAGTCTGTGTGTTTGTTTTTATGTCAGTACCATGCTGTTTCGGTTACTATAGCTTTGTAGTATAATTTGAAGTTAGATAGTATAATGACTCCAGTTTTATTTATTTATTTATTTATTTGCTCAGGATTGCTTTGGCTATTTAGAGTTTTTTGTTGTTCCATATGAATTTTAGGAAATTTTTCTATTTCTGTGAAGAATGTCATCGGTATTTTGATGGGGACTGCACTGAATCTGTAAATCAAGAAAGCAAGCTCATTTACAATAGCTACCAAATGATTAAAATACCTAGGAATAAATTTCACCAAGGAGGTGAAAGATCTCTGCAATGAGAACTACAACAAACTGCTGAAAGAAAGAAAAGAGGACACCAAAAAATGGAAAGACATTCCATTTTCATGGTTTGTTAGAATTAATGTAGTGAAAATGTCCATAGTACCCAAAGCCATCTACAGATTCATTGTTCTCTAATCTTAAAAAATCTTTAAAAGGCACCCATTTTTCTTCAGTTAATAATGTAAAAAAGACTGCATTGACATGGTTAAATTTCCAGGACCCTCAGTTCTTTAGAGATGGACTAAATGGCTGGTGTCATTGCTTACAAAAGTGTCTTGAACTTGATAGAGCTTATATTGAGAAATAAAGTTTATATTTTTTGTTTTTATCTTTTATTTACATTTTCCATGAACTTTTTGAAGTTCCCTCATAGATGCCTGGTAAATATTAGTCAACAGAATGGAAATGTTAATTGTTTTGCAGAATGAATAGTAGACCACTGCAAAATGTCATATCACAGGCTTCATTGCCAAAAGGAATTAAAAACTTGCTTTTGAACCTGATATAGTTCGATGGGAAAAAAAGTGTTCAACTTGGAGAAGATCAGTGATTTTAAATGGTAAAGGCCAGCAGTCTGAAGAGTGTTTGGGGACTGTTTCCTAAGTGCTACTTAGCTGGTCACTTAGGTCAGGAACAGACCACCATTGGTCATTCTTGCTAATGGATTATAGACAGCAGGGCTGAATAAATAGCAGTACTCAGCTGGACTCTGGAGGTGAGTTATGGCCTCAGAGAATGCTTTCAAGACATCTTGATAGATTCTTAAGACCACTAACTGGTTGCTGGAAACTCAGGATTAATTTGAGTTGAATGTTGAATTTCTGCTGGAGTCTTAGCTTGAGGAGGGTGGTTCTTTCCTGACTTCTCGCCTCCAACCTCCAGCAGTGGAAGTTCAGTGACTCCAAAAGTCCCCTGGCTCTTACTACACTGGTGAGCATGAATTTGCATCATTAATTCTTGAGCAGAAAGATGGCTTTGATGTCTAAAAACTTTTCAAATGAGTGAAGGCCTCATTCTTCTGTTTTCAAAAGAAGGGAAAGTTAAATTTTTATTATGCTTGGGCTGGGGTGGAGAAAACCCAGTTAAAAAGTCAATTTCCATAGCTGTCATCTGAGTCAGTTAAGTGTGTCATTTAGTCCATGTATATATAGATTCACAACCAAATTTTAAGCCTATTAAAATACTTAATTACTACTTTTAAAGTATTAGTATTGAAACTAATAAAAAATAAATTCATAACCAAATTTTAAGCCTATTAAAATATTTAATCACTACTTATTTGAAGTATCAGTATTGAAACTAATAATAAAAAAAAAGGCTACTGTGTCAGCCTTTTAGCTTGCAGAAATGTCACACCATGGGAAATCATACCAAATACAGCAGAAGTTTCTGCCTCTTTTCTCAAGCGTATAAAAACAGCAAATGGCAGCTGGGAGACTACATTAGTTTCAGGAAACTTTCTTTTACAGGTTTGATAGAAAATTATAGTGAGGGTGACTGTAATGTGGCACTTGGAAACTAAGTATCAAACCCTATTTGTGACAGTAAGGAAGAAGGTGTCTTATATCATCAGCTGCCCGTGGGCACGGAACACAGAATTCCTTAATTCTTAAACTTTCTCACATAGGAATATCCACTAAGTATTTGATGATCTTCCTTGCAGTATTAGAAGTTCCAAATTCTAGAAACAGTGGCTGTCAGTGGGGAGATAGTTTATACCTTTGAGTTTTGCACAATGTATATATGTTATTACTTAATCCAAAAAATTAAATGAAAAAGATATTTACAGACAACAGTATAGCCATACTGTGGAATACTAAGCTGTCAAAGAATGAGATATTTCTGTGTAGTGACATGGAAGGAGACCCATAATGCTGAATGAAAAGAGCACGTTTTGAATGGTATATAGTTATTCATTTTTCTTTTTGCTGTTTCCTTAAAAAAAAACAAAACCCCAAAATAGCTATATACTGTATAACCCACCTTGTCTGTGCAGTACTCCAGAATATTAGGAGTAGTTTCCCCTAGAGGAGGGGTGGAGATTTGAGGGTACGGGGGGCTTTCATTTTAGATATTTTGGTATTGTTTAATTTTTTTTTACTGATTTTGTTCTCAGTTTATATTTTTAAACATTTTTGAAAACTTTGCCTAAAACTAAAAATTCAGGTAGGAGGTAACAGATGAAAAACATTAAATTGTAAGAAGTATTCAACCATAGGTTAAGTTAATGTTACATTAATCAGTAGGCCATGCTTAGTTATTAAGTAAATTTGACAAAGCAACTGCTATGGTAATTTGGAGGCATGAAAGGTCACTTCAGGCTGGGTTGGTCATGGGTATAATTTAGATGAGTAGCCCACAGTGTGGTTATTCATTTGCTTAAGTCCCTGTACCGTTGGTGTAAATAGTAACCACAGGCTTTTTTTTTTTTTTTGGTGGGGGTATGTGGTCTTAAATAGAACATAGAGATGTGTACAAATGGGGCTATGGTTTCTTGTGTTGATTCTGTTTATTCTTTAGTGTACAGAAGGTACCAAAATAAACCAATATTAACTCCTCTGGAAAGCAGGAATATGTTTTTTTATCTGTTTTCTGACTTGTAGCTGGGATGGTTCACCCAAGGGAAACGGAGAAGTGTGTGTGTGTAGGGTCCCCCCCCCCACTGCCCCCCCCGGGCCACAGTGAGTCAGTGAGCAGGTTGGCTCAGCCTGCAGAATCTGTGTGCAGATTGTACAGGGAACAGGACCTTGGTTTCTCCTTGTCACCACTGGTAATACTGTTGTCCACAAGACAGCTCTGAATAAGCTAGTGTGTGGTGTGAACTTGGTCAGCAGCAGTGATATTCAAATTGGCACTTTCTTGGCAAGAAAGCTGGTATTTTAGACAACTCATTAATCTGAGTTGAAATACAATTATAAGATATGTTGTTGTAGAGTCTAGTAATTTATTTTAGCTTTTATCATATGTTTTGTCATCCTTAGGTGCTGTTACTTATTACTGGTGCTCTTTTTAGCCTTTTATTTATAGCTTTACTTCAGCATTCAGCTGGGAAGCCAATTATTACTCTGAGAAGTTACAATGACCATGTTTGAGTATCTGTATTTTGTGCCAGTTTTCAAGTCTTGAGTTTTCCCTTTATCCTCTCATGATTAAGAAAGGTAGAGATGCTGACTACAGGTTTTTTTGTCCAAGTCTTGAAACTTTAAACATTCTGGAGGATGTTAGCTTAACTTCAAAAATAGCAAAAGAAATTATCCTTTATTCAGTAAAATAAGAGAGTTTGATGTACTTTAAGCTTTCACAATGTATAATGGATTTTCTTTAAAAAATAAAAGTCTGTTTACAGTGCCTGGAAGATACAGATCTTTAATTTCCTTGAATCTGAGTGTGTGTGCACCAGCCTTTGGGTGGAGGAAGAAATTATTGTTGCATAAGCACAAGAGATTTCACCTCCTATCCCACTTGAAGAACAAATACCTCAGAGTAAGGAGAGGTGGGCTTGTGAATCTGCTATTCCCTCAGATTCCCATGGGCATCCCTCTTATAGTGTGAGCATCTCACTGCATTAGGTGGATTTAAAAATACACATTTCTCACCGAATTTGCCTCTCATTAGTGAAATACTGCACAGTACAGTGCACAGAGTCTTTTCAAGAGCACTTTAACATATGCAGCTCTCATGGGTGCATTGACTTTAGAACCCAACTCCCACGTAAGTTACAATTCCACTGTGCTTACTCAGTACTGCACCCGGTACATGTGTGTGGGATGGTCTAGCTTTTACTGGACTCATTGTCAAGAAAAAGAAAATATTTTCTCTTCTTTCTAATGCATTAGAAATCTTGGGCAAAATATATTGTGAACAGTTTGTTACTAATGTGTTTGTTGTTAGTACTCTGTGTTCCCTGATATTTTTTTACTTCATTTATTAATTTAATGGGTTTATGCCTACATTTTACTCAGATTAGGCTTATAATATTGAAATACAACTTCTTTTCATATCTCTATATAGAGTTCTAGTTTATTTCCCGTAAGTTCTGTCAATTAAAAATGGTATATATGTCTGATAATGCAATATTAATCTATTGATAAAATGTATGGGTAGATTTCCCACACATGTTAACTGGAGATAAGTGTATATCTCTCTTTAGGAAGACACTTCTGTGATTAATTCATAACTTAACATGGAGTCATCCTTGAGTGAAAATACTTGGTGAAATATAACCTTAAATTCTCTAAACATTAAATTCCTGGTATCCACAGGGAGAGGTTTGGTTGTTCTCTTAAGTGAATTAGTTGACTATATGAAGTGTTGAGTTTTGCTAAAGCTGGGTTTTTACCCTTGGTACTGTGGCATTTTAGGGCAGGTAATTTTGTGTGGTGGGGCACTGTAGGATGTTTAGCAGCATCCCTGGTCTCTGCCTTGCCCACTAGTGCCACTAGTATCCCCACCCCAGTTGTGACAACCAAAAATGTCTCCAGACATTGCTAGATGTCTCCTAGGGGCAAAATCACCCCTGGCTGAGAACCACAGCATTAAAGTAATTTTTAACAAGTACCAAGTACATATGATTTCTGGTGGTGGTCTTTACTCAATAGATTTGACTGGTTGTAGCCAATCTGTCAAATTTTTGTGCAAGCATAAATATGAAAGTAATCTTTAGGTGTCTTGTTACAACTTTTAAAAGTACTTTCATACATACTACCTCGAAACTGAAACAATCATTTAGGAGTCTAAGAAGTGCGAGCTTTGAGAAACTGAAAAATAAAAGTTTAAAATGGAATACCCAAAATAATCTTCCTAGAGAAAGCAAACGGAGTCCATGAAAAATGGTTTTTAGTGTTTTAACTGCGCCTTGAATTCTGGCACCACAGGCATCTCCTTCCTCTCGTCCTGATTTGCCAGGTGCTCCTGGGAACAGGTAAACCCACGGCCTCATACCAGCCCTGTCAGTGAGGCTGTTGCCATTTGATGTAGTAAGAACTCCTGCTTCCTTTTACAATTACGCTGACTTTTTTCTCTCTTTAAATTGAAACCTAGTAGAAGACCTGATCATGTGTCCTATAATTTCTTCATTTTTTTCGCCCTGTGGGCTGAAGGTCCTAATGAGAGAGGTGACAGCAGAATAGAGAAGCACAGAACCTACTGCAGAACCTACATAAACACAACATCTTTTTACATTTTGAACTCAATCTCAGGAAGCTCTTTTTAATTTTTTTTCCTGTTTTTATTGATAGGAATTGATTTAATTACAAAATTTGAGGTTGTGATGTGTCCTTTTGTTTTAAATTAGGTTGTTGCATCTGCCTTTATCTCTGACCACCTTGAAGTTGAAGGCTTTGTGGTTATCTGACAACCAGTCCCAGCCTCTGCTCACGTTCCAGACAGACACAGACCACACCACAGGAGAGAAGATTTTAACCTGTGTCTTACTTCCTCAGCTGCCTTCTGAACCTACTTGCCAAGGTGAATTTAAGGACAATATTCCCATGCCTAGGAGAATGAACAGGAGCTAATGTTTGTCCATCAGGCCTCTTCCCACATGTGATTGTGTTTTGTCTGATCTGCCCCTAGAGTCAGCCCGTGAGATCATTGTGGGAATCCTCTGGGAAGGCTTCCCCACATCCTTGCAGAAAAAGGGCTGCTCACACCTGTTTACCATGTCTGAAATTCCATGAGCAGTCTTTTAGTTTTGAATGATAGCTAAGGCTGAAAATATAATACTCCTAAAAAAAAAATAGTAATAATAGTAATAAGGTAACAGAGTCTCTTATAGTCCAAACTGATAGTTTGGAGGATTAAAAACACCCCTGACATACTGTTTTTAAGCCAGTAAGTTATTTTGAGTCATTGTGTCTTTGTTTTGTAAATTATGTATGGTTATATCACACTAATATCAAAATGCTATTATAAATCCTTTGTTGAGAGATGGAGTGCCTGGGGGAATGGGAGTCCCCTAAGTGGAAGGCCCCAAAGCCAACTTGGCAGTCTCAGCTATATTAGATGAGCTCTTAAGACTCTGAGAGAAAAATGTGGTACAATGTGTTACTGAGGAAAGTACTGGCATCTCAGACGTGCAGCCACATCACTTTCAGAACATGAGAAAGAGAATTAGGAAAAAGGACTCTGTAAATTATTATGACATTCTGTAATGAAATATTAAACATTAACTTAGCAGATTATTTTATATGATCTCAGATAGAATTATACATCATTGAAAAGAAGGGGCAACCCTGTCCCAGGCCTCTTTCTTTTTGTTTTTTATTTTCTTGTTTGTTTTTCGAAGCCAACAGTTAGAGGTTGTGACAGTGGCTTATTTCTGGCATCATAACCCTGTTCTCCTGATAGAGTAGGCCTAGTCAGCCGCAGACTTAGCACACAGCAGTTGCCATTCACATGACCTGGGGGGTCCCTGCTGATGTGATCTTTGTTGCTGCAGAGAATCTGCCTCGCTGTGGTGCGCTGGAGAGCTTGGTAAATGACGTCTCCGATGAAGCCTGGAACGAGCGTGCAGTGAACAGAGTCAGTGCAATCCGATTTTTGGAAGATGAAAAAGAAGAAGAAGACAATGAAACGGTATGGAAATGGAGATTCTGTGCCTCCATGGAAGTTCAAAATTAAAAGCCTTCCAAGATTGAGAATAGCACCTAATAAGGATTTTCCTTATTTTCAAATAGTATATTCTCTATTTTGCCTTCAGCATTTAGGAATTTTTTTAGAAGACAAAAAAGTAGGTTCTTCTAGATACTAAGTCATGAAATGTAAATAAGGCAAATGGAACTTTTGATGTTATTTTGGTTTGAATAACTTATGGTGCTTCTTTTTCTTTATTTGAGATAGTTTCCTTTCTTGCCCCCACTATTTTCTTAAAATTGGGAGTTTTTTCTTTTTTATTGTTCCCAGTGAATGAAGTGTCTTCCTGTCCTCCACCCCCATTTACAGCTGTTCCATGTTGACTCCTTCCTCATGTCATGGTGTGGCTTAGTATCAGACTTCTGTCTCATCTTCATATAACCAGGTCACCTTAAACTCTGTGTACAGTGTTTGGGATCTTATTTGGATAACCTTAACAAGCTTTAGAGAAATCAGGAATAGATTTGAACAAGAAATCAGGAATAGATTTGAAAGCAATACCCATCCTTACTTTCATCTATACTTGAAATGTCTCTCAGGCATCCAACATCTACAGGAGTCGGTGACAACTCCTGACATCTTCCTACCAGTTGACTTTGGCTTCTTAAACTCCTTGCACTAATTTTCATAAGCAGAACTTTAAGGGAGTACTTGCAGCCCCAAAACAAAGGGCAGTTTTAAATTATTGGCTATAGTCATTGTTATTCCTGCTGTCACCAAATGAGATTTTAGGCATTTATAGTAGTAGAGCACAAAAGGGGAATTAGGGATGACAAAATAACTTCAGCATAAATGACTCTTTAATTGCTTACCTCAAGACTTGTTAGAGTGTGATGATTTCATCAGTCACTTTATATCTTCAGTAGTGCTTTTCCAGTATTGTTAACCTAGTTTGGTTCCTCCTGAAACTCTTGGAGAGGCTATTTAAAAGATATAAATGCTGTTTTTTGAGCTAAAGAGCACGTAACATGTTAAGTAATACAATATTTTAAAAATTTCTCATACCCTGTTACTTCCAGTACTGTGGTCTTTATTAGAAGAATGTGAACTTTCATAAGTAGGTCATAAAAATAGCACACATAGCAGCAAAATAAGAAAAGAAATCTTCCTCTCTTTCTTCCATTTTTCTTCAACTCCCATGCCTCAAGGGTTGAAGGAAGCCAGAATCACTTTGGGTAATAGTAGAAAAAACGTTATAATGACTTTAATATACGATTTTTTATTTACTCCTTTATCTTTTTCTTCCTCCACACCCCATAATTATATCTTAAATTAAAAAATTAAAAAAAAAATTTACTCTTTATGGTACCCTATTTTTATTTTATACCAATCTCAAATTTTAAAAAGTATTCTTTTATTCCAAAAGTAATCCTTCTATCGTGACTAGGTAAGTTCCATGAAACACTTTCATCTTACATTAACTACCAGTGAGCAGCTGATAAATGTACATGGCTACAAAAAAAGCTTTCCCACCCACTTTAACTCAAAATTTCTAAGAAGGTAAGATTTGTATAGGAATGCTAACGCCTTGAATCTGCATGTTTTGAAAAAGTAATGGGACAAAACCAAAACACTCACTCCACTGTTTGTTTTTAGAGAACACTTCTAAGGCGAGCCACTCCACACCCAGGGGAATTAAAGAACATGAAAAAGACAGTAGAGAATTTACGGAATGATATGAATGCTGCTAAAGGACTGGATTCAAACAAAAACGAAGTCAATCATGCCATTGACCGAGTGACCACGTCTGTGTAGAGAACCACCTCCGAGTTTTACCTCCCGTGTCTTCCCCTGCTGGCTAGACGACCCCGTCTGCTTCTGAGGAGTCTCACGCAGTCCCTTGTCTTAGCAGCACCCGCGCAGGCGCAGCGTCGTCTCCCGTGGAGCCGGCATGCCGCTCCCGCCCAGGAAGTGCCTTACTCTCATCCTTCAACTAATCACTGCACTAGTGGTCTCCCAGCGTGATTTTTAAAATTTCAGTCGTTTGTACTTAGAATACACTACTGTAAACATCTGACCTTTGTTTTTGTCTTGTGTTGGGGTAAGGAAGAGCAGGAAGGGGAGTTTTTATCCTTCTCCCTTGAAGTGCTGGGACATTTCGAATCCAAGTTCTCTTGGACCTATTGATGAGAAATAGTTTTATGTATGAGGAAAAATTGATACTTTTTTAACCTTTTCTGGCAGCTCAGATGGTGTAAATTTTAAAATTTTGTATAGGTATTTCGTAACAAAAGATATGTATTTCTTTTTTGTTATCTTGAAAATGGTACATATTTTAGTATTTGTGCAGAAAAACAAACCAGTCCTAAAGTATTTGTTTTTATTTGTACCATCCACTTGTGCCTTACTGTATCCTGTGTCCTGTCCAGCCAGTTGTGAGCAGTGGCATCCTTGAGCAGTGAGAAGAGAACAGGAATGTGGTACTTAGCAGTGTTGGATTTTAATCAGTAATCTACCTGGTGGATTTGTTTTTAACCAAAAGGATGAATTACCAACAATTTGTAAATTATGTACGTTGATTTTTAAAAAAAGATGAACCAAAGGATTAGACTGCTATTTCATTTCTTACACTTTAACTTTTTATGAGTCTTTTCTGATGAGTGCAGTGTCAGACTGCACCTACTCTGAAGGTGTGTGCCATTTGTAAAATAAAATAGAGCAGAAAAGCACAAAGAGAGAGAACTGGTTCAGAAATTCAGTGGGTAAATAAATTATGTACTGCAAAAGTATGATTTCTATTAAAGGAAGCTTTAAAAGTTTTATATTGAGATATAAAACCACAATAAAGGAAAATAACCTACTATGCTAATAGGAATGTTGCTATCTTTATAAGTGCAATTTAATTTGTAAATAGAATTTGAATCAAAGTATAACAAAATACTGCAAGATTTAATTTTAAGTCTGCTAATTTAAGGGGTATGGGGTTGTGTTTTGGTGCATTTCTGTTTCCTTTTTGTATGCTGTGATAAAGAGAGAGATGAAAAGTACCAGTCACTGTGTGGTACCTAGGAAAATCATGTTGTTTGTTTTTGTTTTTGTTTTTGTTTTTGTTTTTCCCTCCATGAAATAAACTCACCCTGGATATTGGCCATACACCATTTTAAAATTAATTATTACTTTGCATGTTCAAATGATAGCAGGTAGCCAAACTTTGACAAGGCACTCCCTCCATTAACTATCAAAATTACTGGTCAGTTTTGAGTAACTTCCTGTGGGACTTGCATCCACATGTCATTTTTCCACACAGGACAGAATGCAGAATTCCTTCACCTCTGGCTCATAATTTTGGGTTGTGGCTATCTGACTAATTGGGCTCATTAGAAACCTGTTTTCAGCCAACCAAATGTGATACCTTCTTTTACTTCTACATGTTTACTTATTGGGTTCACTTACCTGTTTAGGTTATGCGTATGTACAATGTATAAGTATGTATTTTTAAAACTATTGAGCTGAAAGTACATGGCATAAGTGGTTTTTGACTAGCCAGTTTCATACCTTGCTCCCTAATCTGGAGGTACCCTTTTTCTTTTCTCCATTTTAAGATTTTGGCATACAGTGTTTTGTTTTAAGCCTATAAAGGATGATGCCACTAACTCATGGGCTGAATAAAGATAAACAAATCGGTTTTATTCAAGGAGAGTTGTCTTGACACTGAAGAACAAATAGAGCTTGTGTGGCGTTTTTTGTTATTTTCATATAAAGCCATCCATTTTTGCTCAGTTATCTCTTATCATGGCTTTAGTGGAATTGAGGTGGACAGAATGGAGTGTGTGTGTGTGTGCGCGCACACGCGCGCACTTAAATTTTTATAGGAAATTTTATGTACCTTATTGTTTATTTCCTCTGGCCTGTCTCATTTATTTTACCTTCACCTAGTTGTTTGCTTTTTGTTTTCAGTTTTGGAGATTTTGTTTGTTTGTTTCCCCCCTTCCTTAGGGAAACATTACTTTCATCTTAATCTTTTATTCTGGATGACACTGTAATGTTTCAGGATGCTGCAACCAAACTTAAGCTTCACAATAGAAATAGCACCAACCAAACAGTCCCAACTTGAGAACATACCAAGCCTTTTTCAAGAAGGCTTGTCATGTAGTTACAAGGAAAACTTAATTATGTGAAAGGGTACCTTTCCCTTGTGAGTCTAATGACAAAAATTTCTTACCTTTTTCTAGGGGAGAGTGTTATATAGCACGATCAGCCACCGCCTGTGGCATGGTCTTTCCTTTAGGAAAGGGAGGAGTACAGTGTGCGGCCTGTTTGTCTTGTGGGAGTGACAGGTAAAAGCAGGAGAGGAGGTTAGTATGACCTGTTCACCCACTTTTTTTTGTAGCCCCTTATTTCCTTGTTTTAGCAAAGACATTTCCTCTCGGGATAAAAGAGCCAGAAAAATGAGAGGGGGTGAAATAATTAAAATTATTGATAAAAAGAGGGACAGTAAGAAATCACAAAATGTTTGTCTGGGTGTTCTTTTATTTTTTACTGTTAAGTTTGAAGGAATGGTCCTGACCAACCCAATCTTTCTGTGTGAAAACTTGTCAGCTGGCTACCTATGAGGTGGGGAAGCAAGGTGGAATCACTCGAACCAGCCTCGAACAGCACCCCTTCTGCCATCTCTTGTGATAGCTACCACACCTGAGAAGACACTTCACGGATGGGGTGGAGGCTGGGAAACATTCTGTGTCAGAAAGTTACTCTGAACAGCAGTCCTACCTACCCTTATCAAAATGACCAACACCCTGCTGTGGGCACACTGGCTGGTGTGTGGTAAGGCTGTGCACACACTTGCTAATGAGGAACTTGCAGTGGGGCTGCTTATTAATAGAAGGTGACTAGGGATATTGCAGCTCAGTGACACCCATGGAGAGTTGAAATCTCACTTTGCCAATTATTGTTGACTTACCTCATCCAGCTCTCCAAAGAGCCAATTTAGAAAAAAAAAAAACAACTTTCTTATTATGGAAAATTCAAAACATGCAAAAGTAGAATCATATAATAGACCCTCATTTACCTGTCACCCATCTTCAACAGTTATTAACACAAGACCAATATTAAGCCATCTTAAAGGAATAAAATTATGTTTTAAAATGCATCCATAAGAAGATGTACAATGAAATAATTTTTTTAAAACTCAGGAAAAGCAGAGCAGTGCACCCTTTAAAAACAGCGTGTTGGAGTTAAAATTTTTGGGAGTCAACATAGCATGCAGTTGGAATCATATGCATATGAATGTGAGTTTGAATAAGCTATTTAACCTCTCTGGACCTCAGGTCCTTTATTTCTAAAAAGGCTCAGATACCTAAAAAGGCCTCTAATACCTCTTACAGGCTTAGAATCAGGATTACATGGGATACATAAAACATGGCTGCTATTAATACAGGTCTTGCTGCTGATATTATAGTAGTGTTCTTAGCAGCTCTGCAGTTCCTGCCACTGAGCCAACAGTATGTGATCAAATGGGTAGATTTTTCAGGAATGAGGGCACATACTAGTTCTGACAGAGAAAATGTTATCTGAAAACTTCTTCACCTATGGTTTTATATATAGACCCCTGTGATAAATAATGGATGAGGGGAATTTTGATTTGTCCTGTGGACTTACTTAATGGTAAATTTATCAATGGTCTTATGCTAATCCCCTCATTTTACTGAACTTAGAAACTACTGATCCTCAAGAAAAAACTAGTTTCTACCAAGAAACCATTGAACACCTAGTGGAGAAAAGGGTCTCTTTTCCTACAAAATGCCCCCTCTTTGCTGTGCCGTCAGTTTCCTGGATTTTAGTCTGTGGTGCTCGTCCTCTGTTTTGTCTGTGTTATCACCCTGGATTTTCATAACTTTCTCCTTTTTCACTTCCTGCTGTGCTCTGTCTCCTTTCAAAAGGATGCCTTTGAGGTTTTGATGTGTCAGGAGGGACAAGTAGATTTAAGACATGGATCATCCCTGGAGAAAAACTTACTGGAAAAAAAGAATCGCAGCCTGGTTTGGGTGTGTAGAGTGCATCCCTGTCTTGCTCGAGTGTTTGGTTTTAAAGACAGACAGCTGACGGGAGAGGGAAACCAACCAGCAGAACCTGATCTGGTTACTTTTGTTCAGCAGCCTGTGTGGAAGGGTGGAGACCAGTGTTTGTGCCTGGCAGTTGGCCAGAAAGACAGTGTGACTTAAACTATGAGAGTGGGTCACTGTGACAAGCATGGGTTTTAGCCAAAGGCTCTTGAGTTCCAACTGGACAAGAATCTGATTGGATTGACAAGAATCTGATGCTTCTGAAGTTCAACATTGAACTTCCAAACAATGAGCTGCCCTTTTGTATACTAAGATGGGAGTTGCGATGGCTGCTGTTCACTGAGCACCTGCTGTGTGCCCCACTGTGAGCTAAGTAAACACAGTCCCAGTTTTCCAGAACACCCCCATGAGGTAAGGTGGTGGCACTTCCATTTTGCAAAGAGAGAATTAAGATTCAAATAGTTTCAGGAACTTGCTCAACATCAAACAGTAAGTGACAAGGTTAACATTCAAATTCCCATCCCCACTGACTCGCCTCTGTGATCTGGATTCCTTTGTTTTGCCCTGCTCCATTCGTCCAGCCAAAATCCTGTGAACCTGTAGTTACATTTAGAGTATTGTGGTGGTGATGGTTCTGTTTGTATTTACTGAGATGGTTTAGGCCTAGGTTATAGACAAAGACGGGCATGGAACTGAGTGAAACTTAGTGAAACGTCTGCAGTGTCAGACCTTCATTTGTGTCTGGCTGTGGTTGCAAATGCTGTGACTTTGCACCCTCTCCTCCCACCACGCCTGCTCCCCATCCCCTTCATCCTATGGTAAGTGCTGTGGAAATGTTCGTGGGTCCTTTGCTCTGTCTCGTCAAACTGTGCATAAATCATAAAAAACATGAGAGATAAATTATTTGGTTAGTGGGTGACCAGAAAAAATTGATCCTATTTTTTTTAACATGAACAGGATTGACAGTTTGGTAACCAGCTCTCTGAGAGAGCTTCAGCATGTTCCAAAAATTGGCAGTTAGCTCAAGAGTGAGCTAATTAGTTAGGAATTATTTTTTATCCTCACTACCTTTAATAGTGTACCCTTGGAGAAAAGACAGATAATGAATACTTGGAAGTCTACAGTGCTATAACTTGAACTTCATGCAGTTTGGGGGAAGTAGGAAAGGTGACTCATGATTTATTATTTAAAATCCTCCTCTTAAAAAATGTTGTTGTGAAAGACTTGACAAATAATGATTGCTCCCATTTAAGAACTATAGTTTAATCAAAGAAGCAGAAAACAGGAAGAACAGAAAACTTGTGTGACTAAGCAGTGTTTAATTTTATTTGAAAATTGTCTTACTTCCCTGGTGGTAGAAAGAGAAGGCCTTTTGCAATCTTCACCTGGTGAGAAACCGGGCTTGTGCCAGGGTATAATAGAGGGGCACCCCACACCTGATATACTGCATAAATGCAGAGTCTACACATACTTCTTTTTAGATGCTTTCTCAAGGTAAGTCTTAAATGAGGGCCTAGGGCATTAAAAAAGCAGCTTGCAAAAGGTTGCCCAAGCACACCATGAGACAGCACTTAACTGAGCACCTAGAGAAAATATTCATTGGAAACAGGCTCTGCTGGGAGACAGTTTGTTCCTGCCTGGGTCCCCAGTGCTCCCATTCACACACCTGGCTGCTGCTTCCGAAGCCTTCTTGGCTGGAGGTGTAAGTGCTTGTTTGTTTAAACCTCACTCAGCACTGGTTGGAAAACAAAACAACACACTTACTTGTCTGGGCATTGACTCTTCTTCCTGAATTTCTGTCCTGCCCATTGGCCCAGAGGCATAATGGGTGGGGTGAGTTTCGGCGTTAGTTTGGGGAGTTTCGAGAATGGGCTGTGGGCTGGGTTGTTAGGTTGGGGTTGATGTTGGTTTTAACCGTATTAGAACATCTGAGGGTCAGGAGCATTGCCATAGATGGGGTGATAGGAGTTGTCATGCTCTGGCTCTGCCTCTTTCTCACAGGTGACAGGAGATGCACCTGGGGAGGCATATTACAAGGCCCTGACAGATGTTAAGTAACCCTCATCTATGTGTTCTCACCTGGACACCTGAAAGGTGTGCAGTATATAAAAATCACCAGTTAGGTTAGATGCATGCTTAATGTGTACTCCCTCCCCAGCCATGGCTACCTATTTTCATTTCCGCCCCTGTGCTGATGCTGCCAGCAGGTGAAGGTAATACACCCCTGGGACCTGGGCAGAAGCAGTTCTTTGGAAACCCAGGGTTTGTCACCTGTGGTAACTTCACCCTGGGTGAATTACCTAACCTTCTATTCCACATTTCAAGTATTGCAAATTCATGTAGTGGATAGGTTGTTAGAAGAAATGATGTCAACAACCCAATATGAAGCTCTTGGTGTGGTGCTTCTCCTCTAGTCAAAGCTGCTCAGGATAGTACTGCTTTGCTCTTTAAAGAACTGGCACAATGTGAGGGGCCAGAAAAATCAGTGCTCCAGAGGGCTGCCCTGTCTCTACCCTTATCTCCTTAGGTTTGTTCAGAGCTGCTCAGTGTGGCTGAGCCCATCTTGCTCAGCATCATACAACCTGGAATCTACTACAGTATCCTCTTTTTCTTGAAGGCAGTATTGTGCAGTAATTCCCAAACTTGAGTGTGTATCATTACCTCCTGGTGGCCATGTTAAAGCAGATTGCTGGGCCCCTCTCAGAGTCTCTGATTCCACAGGTCTGGGGTGGGGCTGAGAATTTGCATTTCTAACAAGTTCCCAGGTGCTGCTGCCAGTGTAGGGAACACACTCAGAGAACCACTACTGTAGTGTGTTGGAAGGAGCAGAAGCTTTGGAGTTAAGCAGACCTGGATAAATCCAGCTGTGGCACTTTCTTAATGCTGTGACCTTGAAATTTTTTTTGATTTCTCCAAGTCTTATTTATCCCATCTGTAAAATGGGAATTATACCTCCAAGACGTTCTTGAAAATTGCATGATAAACATATCACAAAAAGGTTTTCAGTCATCCCAGCTCTTTTTGCTACTCTGAAACGTGTGCATAGTTGCTCCATATAGAGGCCTAAGAGCATTTCGGTCTTGTTGGCTATGTGCTGAACTTTAAGCTCCTCTTAATATATACAAGCTAAAGGGAGTACAGGAAGTGCTAACAGAAGTAGAAACAATGCTTACCTGTGGGTGAGTGCCCAAGGGGAAGGCTAGACATGCTGCTGGCCAGACATGGTCAGACTATATGAACACTTCCTGACTTGCTGAATGGCACATCAGCCCACATGCTGTGGACTTCCAATGTGCAGGAACCTCGTCTTACTCATTTGTGTATCTGTGCCTGACGTTCAGACCCAAAATCTCCAAACCCACAGTCTGCCCTTATACCTGCACTGGTGGAGTTAATCTCCCAACCTCAGGATCCCAAACCTCACCTGTGTTCTTCATGCAACACAACAATCATTTTAGTATCTTTAGGAAACTTCAGTCAAGTTGCCTCATTCAAATGTTCCAAGTTTTCATTACTCTCTCCAAATCCATTATCCACCTCCTTGTCACCCCAAGGATGATCCTCAAAATAGGTAACTGGTTATGGGAATATATGGTAATATATAGATCAATACATAAATTTTAAAAGATATCCCTTTTTATTGTCTAAAGCAAAATTCTATATATCACTAAATTACTTTCTTAGAGATCTGAATACTGGTGCTAATCATTTGTCATATTGTAATTTCCAAATAATTTGTGCATTTTTAGACCTTGTTTAATGTAGTGGTTGCTATCTAAATGATCCCCTTCTCTGAGCCACGATTTGCTTTGGGAACAACATCAAACTTTCTCGATAAAATTCCTATTAAAATACTTAAGTTCATGTGTCCTTAAATTATGGCCCACTGCCTGTTTTTGTAAATAAAGTTTTCTTGGAACATGGCCACAGCCATTTTTTAATGGGCCAAATGGCCCTCAAAGCCTAGAATATTTACTATCTGGCCCTTTATAAAGTTTTCAAGTTTCTGCTTCTCTTCAAGAGATGCAACCTGCTACTTTTTGCCACCAGAGGGCACTGGATGTGCTGCCTGCTTTTCACAAGCCAGATACCTGTCTGGTCTGGACACCCTGGCTTTCCAAACGGGCTGAACTCAGATAGCCTGCCCCTTGATCAATGACAACAGCATAGCCTGCCCCACCACTTGCTCTGCCAACATCGGGTTGCTGTGCAACACATGCCTGGGGTCACCCCCTTCTCAGACTGCTTAGGAGCTGGAGCATGTCCTTGGTGTCTCTCCTGGGTCCCATTACTGTGATAGGTCTGGCTGAGTAACATCGTTGTATGACTTGTAGGCCCCATAACTGAAACTATTTAGCATCCTGTAGGAAGAGATACAATATTTTTTAAATGGTTAAGGCAGCACGTTTAGATACCACCCGAATGTCAGCCTTATTTTATGGAGGAAATTCAGGCTTCCACAAGTGAATCACATTTGCGTTCCCCACTACATCACCCACATTGTGTCTATGCTCTCTCCTTGCCCCAGAACAAGCTTCCTCGTCACAACAAGCTCTTTCAGCCACTCTATGATCCTTTCTCTCTTAGATCTTGCTCCATCAATGATCCATTTTGCCCCATATCTTCAGCCATTTCTATAAACATGTTTAAATCCCATTCAAAAAAAGCAAAAACCTTGATCTCAAGTTCCTTCTATAGCAACCTGTTTTCGTCTTTTTCTATGCCAAAGTTGTTGAAAAAGGCGTCTATTGCTGTCCTCCCCCTTCTAAATTTCCATTCACCCGTCCACCCATGACTGTGGGGACTCTGCCTCCAACATCACGTTGTGGACGCTACACTGGCCATGTCACCAGACCTCTGTGTTGCCATGTCCAATGGATACAGGCTTATCTCTTGCTTTTCTAGACCTGTCTGCTGCATTTGACTCTGTGGACTGCTCATTCCTCCTTGAAACTCCTACCTCAGTGCTTTTCCAACTTTTTTGCCTGCAACTTAAGAAGGTGCCTTTTACATAGCAACCCAATAAACACATACAAGTACACAGCTGAAACAAAAGTTTCCCAACATAGTACTTATCCATAACTGTACATAAGGAACTCTGCTATTTCCAGTTTCATTCTTTTTCAGTGCTGATCACAACCAAGTAAATTGATTTCATGACTTGTTAATGGGTCAGTTCCCATAGCTTGAACCCTAGTGCTATTGCCTTCCATGACACTCCTTCCTCTGCTGCTCCTCACAATCTCTTAACATTCTTCTTGGCTCTTCCCCAGTGTTCTGCTGTCAGCCTTCTGTTCTTCCTGTGTATATTTTCCCAGGTGATCCTATCTACTCTCGTTATGCTGCAGACTCCAAAATTTGTTTCCATCCCTAAATCTCTACACTCTGTTCCTGCAGGAAATGACATTGGCCCCAGGTTCAATTTCAAGGGACCTGCACTGGTCAAGGTCAGGGGAAACTGGTCACCGGGTTGAAACTCATGGGCCTGAGGCCTATCCAGGACAAAGCTGAGAGCAAAATCAAAATAAAAAGCCAATAGGTCATTCTGCAAGGGCCAGACTGAGACAAAACCAGTCTTCTCTACTGCAAAGTTATTATGTTTTTCTTTCCATACTCCCTTCGTTGTAACTGAGTCTGTAAGTCCAGCCCACATCAAGGAAAATCGTATGACTTTATCATCAATCTGGCAAGAAGAGATAATAGCTCTCCTTTTCTGAGTGACAGCTGTTAGGTGTTGGGCTCTCTTTGGGCTGCAGTGCATACACTAGCTCGATTCAGTTTTACTCTCACAACACTGTAAGCTTGGTAACATTATACACATTTGAACTATTAGGAAATTGAGGAATAAATAAGGTAATTGACTAGCTCACAGTTGCAGCTTTTATGCTTGAAGCCAAGTCTGTTTAACTCTTTCAATGACACATCTGGCCCCAGTGTTTGCAAAAATCTTCAGATAAAATGCCAACAGGGGTGGTAATGGCTGGGGGACAGAAAGTGACATAGAAGTATACTTGATTTGTTCCTCCAACTTAGGTGTACAGTCCTGGCCATTGACAGTGGTAGGGAGTAGGGGGAGAGGAGTCAAATTGAATAAAAGTGGCAGAGGAGTAATGAAGACTCCAGGAAGCCTCTTACCAGTTGATTAGCATCTATAGTAAGTTCAACTGGTAAGAAGTTGCTTTGGAGGAAACTCATTAGCTTGGGTGAGAGTGGGAGGAAGAAAGGGAAAAATGAGATGTGGATGTTTGTGGGTCTTGATGGGGTGAAGAAGGGCAGTGATGAGAGGAAGATTGGGTTTGTAAATAGGGCATGGAGGGAGGTAAGCAAGAGGTAAAGAACAATGTGTTTGGAATAGGTTTCTCCATTACATTTGTGCATCACATTGAGTTAATCACTGGAAACCTCTGCATGCTTCTTAGGTTTATAACATTTCAGGCAGAATAGAATCAGCCTAAGAAATTGGGGGTTTTCCAGTACTATTCATGAGATAGACTTTCCTTTTAACTTTATAGACCCTCAGCATCGCCTCTCTTCTGAGGTTTGAACAAGTATATTGGCATTGTTTCTGTCTTTGTGGCTGCTTGTTATTCGACTTTCACTGTCTGAAATATTTTCTTAGCAATCCTTGAATGGCAGATAAGGAAACTGTCTCCTGATTACTATGTGAAAACTTATTCTAAAAAACCGATTTCCTTTTGGTTTTTGCTTTACTGTTGTTGTAAATTGAATCCCTGGGACTGAGATGGAGATTCATGTGTAGGAGGTTTACTGGGGAGTGCTTTCAGCAACATTTGTAAGGAGTGAGGAAAGCAGACTGGGCAGTGGGAAAAGTTGAGCTGCAACGCAATTACAGCGGAGGCTTTGGCTGATCCAACAGGGAGCTCAGGATCCCAGCTGAGGCAAGATGGCAGGCCTTTGTATCCCACAGGCAGTAATCAGATGTGGGCTGCTGCTGGAAAGGAGGTGTAAACTTGGGCAAGGGAGCTTCCTTCTTAGGGATCAGGTCCTGGAGAGGGCCTCAGGAGTGAGCGATCAGCAGCCAGTTCATTCAACAGCTGGGGCACCAAGCACTGACTTCTGAAAGGGGGATCTGGGCTGCAAATTACAGAATCCACTACAGCTGTGTTAGTCTGCTACAGTGATCTTAAACAAATCTAATTATATTCTGAGCATATATTCAATTTAAAATGGTTCTTCTAAGACTTAGTTTTTTAAAAACTCATTTTTTATTTATATTCATTGTGTCTCATGACAAGAGATCAGGAATCATTTTATAAAATTAAACTGTATCCCAATTCCAAATGCCCTAAATTGTCCTGTGAGCCTAAAGACATAGATTATATTTTTTCCTCTATTTCTGGTTGCTACATAGTCTAATTTCTAATACAGTGAAGGCCTTTGCCCTTTCAGGACCAAACCATTGATGATACATTTTGTTATTAATAGTTTTAGTTAATCAAAGGATCAGAGAGGTAGGGTTATTTTACTTTTTTTCCAGATAATTTTTTAAAAAATTAATTTTACAAAATGGCATATAGTTGATTGACGTCATGTTTTGTTGATTTCCTTCACTCTATTCCACCATCATCAAATTCTAAAGATATAATGTGTGCATTTAGCATTGTGCTTAAGATATATCATGGGAAAAAGGGAAATACTCTTTTTCATCCTGCTGTAAAGGCCTAAAAAGTATAACCACTTTGATTTTTATAAAATATATATGCTTACATTTTATGTGCATGTCAAAAAAGTCATATAAAATTAAATTTCACTTTATACACAAAAAATTGAAATAATTCTAATCATTCCTTAGCCCTCTCCCCTCCAGAAAAGCTGGCACGTTGAGTAAATACATTTGTGCTATCTGTATTTTGTGGCAAAAGGTATCTGGTAAACAGAAATAGCTGCTCTCCTCAGCACAATCATGTGAGTCATTAGAATTGATACTTCTGCAAGGAATCCTGACTATTGTCCCTATTAAACAAATTAAAATCTTTTTTTATATCCTATAACAATCCATTGTACAAGCAGTCACTACATGATAATGCTCATGCTAGAAAACGTGTCCCCACATCAAAATTTGGAACAGAAGATGTGATAAGACATTGTGAAGAAGGCCATCAGGATTGAGGAGAAAATTCTCTGCAAAATATTAGAGCTAATGCTTAGAAAACAAAAGTCAGCACTAAAACAACTATGTCTTAAGTTGGCAAAAATTTTTATATAGACAGAAAAGATTGAAACCACATTGTAATATCAATACCATTCTAATGAGGCTCTGAGTTTACAATGTTTGTATATTGCTCTCTGGGAAAATATCACCCCTAATTTAAATTTATTGCTATTGAAAAATGAAACTTGACTAATGTGAGTTTTCAAGTGTATCCATTTTCGTTTTAAAGTCTGACTGTTTTGATGCTTCAGTTTTTTTGTTTGTTTATTTGTTTACTGTGCTAATTCCTTGACTTGTAAATTGTTTTCGGTCATTTGTAAGAGAAGATGTGGTAGATCAAGAAAAGGCTGAAGAACCAAGGAAGAAGGATGAGAAGAAAGGAAGAGAAGCAAAGGAAAGAACAGAGAAACTTGAAGGGGTGTCAATGGTGGGAGACTAACTGGAGGCCAGGAAGAGAAATGGGACAAAAAGAGCAGCAGTCAGGTGCAGCAGTCCAGCTGGGGGAAAGAGCTCTGACCCAGGTTCAAATCAGGGCTTAGTTCCTCATTATGCAGCTCGTTTGTCCATCAGCCAACCAATATTTACTGAGTTCTGGCTTCTTGCTGGGCACTGTGACAATAAATGTGAGACCTACAGAGTGTCCTTCACAAGTTAGTTCAAGGCTCTGGACCTCATTTCTGCATCTGTATCATGGAAATGGTAGTGCTTATTATATAGGGTTCTCAGAAGGATTCAGAATGAAGGATGTATGCTATGTAACACACTTGGACATTAGAGGCATTGCCAGTCTCATTATTGTTTTCAGTTGGCTGACTTTGGCATGCTACTTATATCCAAACTTTAAGGATCTCACCTTTCCTCCATCCATTCCCAACTGATTATTGAATGGTCTTTAGAATGTATAGACAGAGACGATTATAGCTGAGGATGTTTAGGTCCCCTTTTGTTTTCATTTTCTGGCTCCATTTCTTCCTTTTGCTGCTTAATGAACAGTTACCTCAAATTCCAGTATAATCTGTCCCCAAATAATCAAATTTTCTCCACACCCCACTCCCCAAATCTGCTTCTTTGTGTGTTTTTTTCTGTTCCGTTAATAGCACTGCCACACACAGCGTGTCCCAGCCAGAATCCAGGGGCACGGCCATCCCTGCCTGTCCATTCCACTACCTCCCCCCCTGCACTCTCATCTTTCTCTCTCCATCACGACCTCCTGGCTCATGCCCTTATCACTTCCCACTCAAAACCATGCTGAGATATGAGGTCACCATGGGGACCTTTCTAACCGATATTTTTCATTTCTGTTCAATTTGTTTTAGAGTATGGGGGTGTGTGGAAGAAGGGAGGGGAAGAGAGCTGTTGGCATGGCTCTTGTAAGATCTGGAGCAATTTCATGCCACCCCACCCTTCCATACCCCACTTAGGAGAACAACCATCCCACAATGAACTCAGACCACCCCCATACACACCTCTCAGGGATCTTACTACACAGCAGCTCTCAAACATTTGTTCCAACTTCACTTAATCCTCTTGCTGAGAAGATTTTGGGTAAATATTTTGTTGACTCCATCTTGTAAAACTTCTAGTGGATGTTTTAATACCTAGAGCAGACGACTAACCTGCCCCTTAGTAGGCATTCTCCTTCTTTTTTTCTTTTACCACATTACATAAAATCTGAGACACCATCACTGTAAGATGCACCATGTTTTACCACTAAGAAAGAAAAAAACACTCAAGAACAGGGAGTCTAAGAAGAAACCCCCAAACAAAGGTGGGACACTGCAGGGCTGCACCTCCGTGAAGGGGAAATGTGAAGTATGCTCCCCACCCATCAAAAAGGAGGGGCAGGAAGCAAACATGTCTCACACTGTGGAGACAGGAAAAAGAGAAATTTCCCTTGAGAAGCTGAACCAGGAACTGTTATTCACATAAATCGTGGTCTGAATTCATAATAACTGTGGTTTTAAAAGAATTTCAAGCCAAGAATTTAATTTAAAGTAGTCTCATATTGGGAACGCTCCTAGATTACTGGAAGAAACAGATGCAAATAATCTCTGGAAAAATGCAACTGCAATCCAGGCTGACAGTGATTGTAGGATGAATCCTGGTCTCAGAGGTGTCAGAGGGTGAATATGCATGTGTCTTAGAGTAGGTAAGAAGTGATAGTGAGGAGTTTCAGCTGCACTCACGGCCAAGTGGCTGGAGACTGCATTTTCCAGCCTCCTCTGCAGCTAGGCGGTGTTGAATGACTTACCGTGCTGAGAGCAGGCTGAGGTTCTCTCCTACCCCTTTTTCCCGACTGGGAAATTGTTACAATAACCTTCCTGGACCCAGTGTAGAAGGTCCCTGTTGGAGATGACCAGGCTCACTACCCCAGCCTGGGTCTCTGGATGGCCTAGGGCTCAGAGACTTCTATTTTTCCTAGATCGGGGATTAGTTGGATAATAAAGGATGAGACAGAAAATACTTTAGGCTTTTCTGGCCATAAGGCCTCTGTTATACTACTCAACTCGGCGGTTGGAGAGGGAAAGCAAGTATAGACACCCGGGAAATGAATGGACATGGCTGAGTTTCCATAAAACTTTATTTACAAGGCTGCAGTCTGAATTTGGCCCCCATGCTGTCATCTGCTGACCCCTGCCCTAGACACACATGTTTGGAGTAGTATGTGAAAGATGGAAACATCTGTATTATTTAAGCTACTGTATTTTATTTTGGGTCTCCTTGTTATAGCATTTTATCTGTCTGCATCTCAATTAATGCAGTCTTCATCATGGGTTAACTCCCCAAGCAGCTTTTCAACTGGCCCAACTCATAATCTGGCTCTACTCTCACCCAGGCTGGCAGCCATCTTCAGTGGGTCCTGCTTCCAGTCTCAAAATCCAATGTGTCATTCTCTCATCTGCCACCAAGATGGAGCTTTCTAAAACATATATCTTATTTTCCCCTCCTTAAAATGCTCCATGGTTACTTATTGCAGAGGGTGAGATCCAATCTCCCAGAGAGGCATAAGAGACCCTACCCTGATCCAACTGCCCCCAGCCCACCTCTTTGGCATCGTTAACCTTCAGAGAGGTTTTTGTTTGTGCAGCTCACTGGCTGGAACGACCTGTCCAACGTGGTCCTTCTTGTGTACCCCAATCATCTGTTACGACTTATCCAGGCTTTCCTTCTCTTACAAGCCCTTCTAGGTTTTCCCCCTTCTAAGAAATGAACTGTCTGTGAGCAAGAACTGTATCTTGTTGCTTATTTTTCCAGGATCTAGCATGGAGCAACTCTGTACATGCTTAAATGAGTAACTCTTTCCTCCTTTGTCACTACTAGTAATTAAAAGCATCACTTTACCTAGGAAACATATAATACTTACAAATCAGAGAGCAGAACAGACCACTTCATTTAGAGATGATAAAAGAGGACCACAGACTAAGTATATTGCACAAGGTTTATTTATCTTTTCTTTATTCATTTTTATATCTCACCTGTTGTGAAATCCTACTTCTTGCTTTTAATCAACCTACTCCTTCTCCCTACATCTACGATTAAAATCCTTTCCCATGTATTGACATACTTTTGCCTTGACATGTGCACTACTGTTCTTTGAAACACTGTTGCCCAGACCCCCTCCTGCTTGGATAAAATCTCACTCTGTCATTTTTTTTCTCATATTATTTATCCAGTTGCCCTGCACAGACGAAGACCTAGTTTCCTCGCTCTTTACCTGATGGAACAGGATGTTAAGTGAAACTTTTGCCTGAGATCCTTTATCAGAGTAAGTTGTGAGAGAGACCATTCTTTTCTGTGGGATTTGTGAAAGGTTAGTGGGTCAGACCCGGACTGATGTCTTCTACAACTCGCTTGCACACTACAAGTGTGAAATGTTGGGTGGTCAGAGAGTGGGAGGGTGCGTAGAAAGAGCTGAGAGTGCTGGAGTCGCCCCTTCCCCCACCAGCACCCACCAGGGAGGTGGAGTGAGGGGGCGCCTGCCCTGTAAGAGGGGCTTCAACAGACCACCCAGAGAGCTAGGTGTGTGCCTCTTAGAATCATAGGGTCAGCATGGACTGAAGACTGATGCTCTCCTGAGACGTTGAAAGGTCCAGAGACTGGCTGAGCAGTGGAGTGAAGGAGAGCTGCTGTGGGGTTGGGATCAGCCAGACCTCCCTGAGTTTGACACAAGTCTTCCCCTGGATGACATCCAGTGCAAGAGAAAGATGCAGCATGGGGTCACCTCCAATCTTGTCCAAGGGGGCCACCTGGAGGGGCTAAGACAGCTCTGTAGAGAGAAGCTGAAGATGGGACTAGGTTCTTAGGGGCTTCGAGCAAACAGCTAAGATGGAGATGCATATGCCTGGGTCCAGAGAACTGCAGGAGAAAGATGCACATTGAGGAGGGGGATTGCCAAAAAGAATCCACAAACATGCCAGCAACAGAAACATTCAGTTCTATACCATTGCCAGGCCCATAGTGCATGAAGCCAGCTTACGATAGTGCCAACGAGGGGAGAACTTTTCTTCTCCCCTTACCTCCCCTCCCTCTTTCTTCAATACTGGAGGTGTCGTTCCACGCCTGGGAAGCATGCCAGCAGAGGCACAGGAGAAATGCCAGCTCGTCAGAGAGGAGCGATGCTCATCCTGCCCTTTCTGCAGGGCTAGAGTCTTGCCTGGGGCCATACCTCTCTGGAGGCAGGGGAGAAAGCACAACTGTACAGCTTGTGCCAACTTAGAGTCTGGTAGGGGCCTGGAGTTTCAAATTTCTGCATTGATGAGGTTTGCATTAGCTATGAGTGACCAAAAAACCACAGGCACAGCTTGCATTTTCACCAAGGGCCTAGGGGAGCAGAAGACAACACATGTTTTATGATTACATTTCCCCACATCAGGCTTGTTCAATAAATCAATTAAAATTTTCCACCTATATTTTTAACTTGTGAAGGCAGTGACATGTTTATTATTCCCAGCGATTTCTGCCAAAATTAAAGGAAAGTTGGAAGGCAAAATGATGTGCATTTGGAACTGAAGTTGTACTGGAAATTAGGTTATTTGCTAAAAGTGAAAAAATACAACACAAGGAAATTAAGAACTGAGCCTATTTTCTCATTAACTAAATTCTCACATGCTTTAATAGTATTTCATAGTCTTTCACACTTCAGATATCTCAGGATTAGGAATAGGTGCAATTTTCCACTCCTCCTCTGCAGGTTTTTGATGAGGAAAGCGAACAGAATCACAGGGAATCTATTCAGTGAGTGAGGGTCCTGTGGAAATACAGAGGACACCCTAGTTATGATCAGAACCCCTGAGGAGTTTGGCTTTAAATATCTTCAGAAGCAGCGTTAGCTGGGCTGCCGAAAGGAGACCAGTGGGAGAAAACTGGTGATCTGGAATGTTGCAGCTGAGGTCTGCTGGCCCCCACAGGTGTGGGGCGATGATGATGTTGGTGGGGGCATCACCTTCATTTTGCCACAAATCATTTGCAAAATGGCTTCCTTACACAACAAGGTAGGTGTGGAATAAATACTTCTGTTGCTATGGAATTAGAAATGGGCAGCTTGGCATCAGGGACTGAGGTTTTGATTTTAGAGGGGAGGCTCAATAGGCATGAGTCAGAAAGGAACAGCTTTGTGAAGGGCTACTAATTGTCCCATGAGTGGGGCTGCCACCCCCAGTGTCCCCTGATAATGCAGCAGGAGGCTCCTCTGTCTCCAGCATGTTGCTGCTGGAGCCAGCCGACATCTATCCTTTCTAAGGCACACTGCTTAACTCTACATTTGTATATCAGTAAATATGTAAAGCACACAAACAGTTTATATATGTGTATATTTAGAAGAATAATAGAAATAAAATGAGCACCACCTACATATCATCCAACTCAAGAACAAAACATTGCCAATATTTTTGAATGCCTCTGTGTGCCCTAACTGATCACTTTCCCTTCTCTGCCCACGCTTCAGAAGGGACTGCTCTCCAGAAAATTTGTCAGTCCCTTGCTTCTCTTTACAGTTTTATTTTACATGCATATATCATTAATGAAGACATTATTTAGTTTTGCCTGTTTTTGAATTTTACATAATGAAGTTCTTTTGTATCTTGCTTTTTCACACATATCATATTGTTAACATTCATCTGTGCCAGTTTGTTCAGCTGGCCTGGGTTTTCACCTCTCTGTAACATTCCGTAGCATGAAAATATCAGTTTTGATATATTAGTTCTACTCTTGATTAACATCAAGAAATCACAATTTTTTTTCTATTGTGAACAGTGCTACCATGATCATTCTTGAACATGGCTTCTGCAGTGCATCTGTAAGAGTTTCTCTTTGGTGACAATCCTTGGAATAGGTTTACTGAATGGAAGAACATGTGCATGTCCAATTTACTAGGGGACACCAAGACATTTTCCAAAGTAGTTATTCTAGTTTATAATCATGCCAACAGTGTATAAGAGTTCCCATTGCTGCACATCCTTGATTATCATTGGTACTATCAGTCTTTACATTTTTATCAATCTGATGGGTGTGAAATAATATATATGAATATTTCATAATACATATGTCAAATGATATCTGATGTTTCACAATACATAAGTTAAATGATATCTGATATATTGTATTTTCCTGACTAAGGCAGTTCCTTCCTTCATAGTCTTCCCAAGCCAGGTGCAGTTTATCAGTCGGGGGTCATTTTTATCATAAAGCACTGCTGCCTCTCAACACAGCTGACATTCTACCTTTAAGTGTTTTGTTAACCCTTTCTTCACCGTGTGTGTGTGTGTGTGTGTGTGTGTGTGTGTGTGTGTGTGTGTGTGTGTGTGTGTGTGTGTGTGTGTGTGTGTTTGACATGAGTAGGGATCCCCTTTCATTATTTTCTTGGGGGATAACCAGTTCTCCCAGTACCATTTACTGAATAACCCATCTTCTCCTCACTGATCTGCAACGCCAGCTCATTTTTCAGGTTTCACTGTATATATGCAAATCTGTTTGTTAGCTCTCCATTTTGTTTCAGTACCACTCTGAGCTATTCATTACCACATAGACCTAATTACTATAGTGTTATCATTAGCCTTGGTATCTGCAAGGTTAAGTCTGCCTATTTTGGCAGGTATGTCTTGTCTGCTTGTGATGACTTTTTTGATCTGTCACCTTGGCTAGGCTACAGGCCCAGTTATGAAAACATTACTCTAGGTGTTGCTGTAAAAGAATTTTGCAGTTGTAATGAAAGCCTCTAATCAACTGACTTTAAGTAAGGAAGATTATCCTGGATTATCTGGCTGGGCCTGATTGAATCTGCTGGAAGGTCTTAAATGCAGGACTGAGGTTTCCCCAGGAGAGAGAAGAAATTTCACCTGTGGATGACAGCTTCAGCCCATCCCTGTGAAGCTGCATTGTGCTCACGTCTCCCTCTTCTCTGGATTTGGGGCTTGCTTAATCAGCCCCTATGATCATGTAAGTCAATGCTTTGTAGTAAATCTCTGTCTCTTTGTGTCTCTCTGTCTCTCTCTCCATATATATATGTTCCAGTTCTGCTTATCTATTTGAACTTTGACTTACACTCTATTCTACTCTCTTTTATATAAATTGCAAAATCAACTTGTCAAGTTGATTGAATGTAATATAAATCAAAGTCCGAACATGCACATCAGGAATCAGACAAAGATGTCCACTACTAGTCATTTGGATGAAATTGATGTCTTCAGAAAACTGAATCTTTCTATCCATGCTATTATACTTACTTAGGTCCTTTTAATACCTTTCCATAAAGTTATGATTTTCTGCAAAATATCTTATTTTCGTAGTTATTACAAATGCCAATTTTTAACCTTTTATTAAATAAAACACATACATATAAAGTATACAGCTTAATGAATTACTATAAAGTAAATATCTATGTAACACAACTCAGGTCAAGAAATAGAATATTTCTTGAATTTGCAATGTCTTTTTCCTTTCACAACCCCTTCTCTACTTGACATATAATCATCATTCTCACCTTATGGCAATCTCTCCTTTCCTTCTTTCCCCCCTCCCTCCTTTCCACCTTCCTACATTCCTGCCTACCTGACTTCCTGCCTTACTTCCGTGGTTTTGCCACTTCTGTAAGAATTTCTAAATAATATAGTATTGAACTTTATATAAATGGAATCAGGCCATATTATTAGTTAAACTTTTCCCTTCCTGGTAAAATAAATGTTTATCATTATGAAATGTCCCTCTTTACCTCCTAAAGTATTTTTTTGCCTTGATGTCTGCTTTGCTTGTTATTAATACAGCACGCCAACTTTCCCTTGTCTTTTTACGTTCAACCTTTCTGAATTCTTATTCCTGGTGACCTCTATGGTTTTCCTCTTTTCTTATATCTTTGCAAAGAATTCTTTACTATTTTATTGTCCTCCAAGCTATAAAACATTATTTATTTGGTACAGATTTTCTACTTATCCAAAGTAGGATGACTAGTGCAAATTAAATTCACCTTATCTGCTGTTATCAGAAGCAGAGTTTCCAGCTGTATTTCTTTTAAATTGCTTTTTCTTCATGGCTGGCTATAAAATAGTTTTTGTGCATTGATCTTATACCCTGCAGACTTGCTAAACTCATAATTTTTAGCTTTTTATGTATAAATTCTTTTGGATTACTACGTAGATAATCATACTATTAGCAAATAAGGTATTTCATTTTTTCCAATCCTTACACGTTATATTTCTTTTTCTTGTCTTGCCCTTACAGGTATCTCCAATACAATGATGAGAAAACAGTAACAGTGTATATCTTTGTCTGGTTCCTGACTTTAAAGGGAATTTATTTAATGTTTCATCATTAAGCAAGATATTTGTATGGGTTTTTTATAGATAAACTTTATCAGAGTTAGCAGGTTCCTTTCTATTCCTAGTTTGCTAAGAGATTTTAAAAATAAAATCCTATATAATTATTGAATTTTATTAGAGCTTATTGTGCATCTATTAAGATGATCATATGGTTTATCTCTTTGAATCTGTTATTGTGGTGAATTACATTACTGTGTTTTCTAATGTTGAACCAGTTTTGCACCTTTGAATAAATTCAACTTGATCGTGATGCATCATCTTCTTTACACATTTCCTGACTTGGTTTGCTAATGGCTTGTTTAGAACTTTTGCATCTAAGTCCCTAAGTGGCCTGGAATTTAACTTTCTTATTATGTTCACATCTGGTTTTGGAATCAAGTTTACACAAGCCTTATAAAATGAGCCTGGGAGTATTTTCTGTTGTACTTTGAAAGAACTGGTATAAGTTTGGAATTATCTGTTCCTTGAATAATCAGGAGAGCTCACTTCTAAGCCGTCTGGATCATGTGTGTTCTTGTGGGAAGATGGCTACTGATTTGATTTATAGGCTGGATTTACAGTTATCCAAGATTCCTGCCATGGGAGTACCCACTGTGCCAGCACAGCCTGTGATTTCTGACTGATTGCAGGCCCCTACAATTTCTCTCCTGTTTCTCTCAGAAAATCCACAGCTCCCTGAAGTGGCTGCAGAAGGGCAACTCTGAAAGTAAGCTTGTTAGTGATGGGCAGCCACAGCTCCAGGTATAGGCTCTGGGCAACTGCCTGCATTCCAGCACTGTCCAAAGGCTGCCATATTCCCCAACAGGGCTGTAGGCTTGCTCTGATCAGGGGGAAATGAGCAGAGAGGGAGCGACAAGTGGGAGTCAAGGAGGGCTGGCTCGTGGGTGAGAGGTCTGATAGATCCCCAGATGGGGTGTGGGTGGAGGACACAGAGAGGGCTGGGGGGAGGGTAATGCTCCTGGAGCCTCACCCACTGTGCTGCACATTGACATTTAGTTGCTAGATCAGGGGTACCCCAGGAAAGGGGCAGTGGTGGCAGGGCCACGTGGAGGGGTGCCTGAGCTGGAAGTGGGGCTCAGTACAGCAGCTCTTTACCAACAGTAAGGAAGTTTTTCAAAATTTTAATGTCTGTTACAGCTTATCTACTGTGCTCCAGCTCTGATCACTGGATATAGATTTCTGGATTAATAGTTACTTTCTTTCAGCTCTTTGAAGGTATTATATTACAGGATTCTGGCTTCATTATTCTGTGATAAATTAACTATTAGTCAAACTGTAAATCCTTTGAAAATATCATCCCATTCCTTTCTAGCTTTTAGGGTTTGGGATGAAAAGTCTGATGTTAACCTGATTGGGGCTCCCTTATAGGTGATTTGACGCTTCTCTCTTGCAGCTTTTAAGATTCTCTCTTTGTCTCTGAGTTTTGCCAATTTGACTATGACATGTCTTGGAGAAGGCCTTTTTGGGTTGAATACGTTTGGAGATCGTTGAGCTTCCTGGATCTGAAGATCTGTGATTTTTCCTATACCTGGGAAGTTTTCTGCCACTATTTTGTTGAATATGTTTTCAATGGAATCTCCATTTTCCTCCCCTTCTGGAATACCCATGACTCGGATATTTGAGCGCTTGAGGTTGTCTGATATCTCTCTCAGATTTTCTTCCATGTCCTTGATTCTTTTTTCTTTCTTTGCCAGCCAAGAATACTCTACCCTGCAAGGCTATCCTTCCGAAATGAGGGGCAAATAGTATATTTCTCAGACAAACAAAAACTGCGGGAGTTCACTACCACAAGACCACCCTTACAAGAAATCCTCAAGGGAGTACTGGGTTTGGTTCCTGAAAAATAACTACCACTGCCATAAAAAGCTAAGAAAAATCTAAACCCGCTAGTACAATAAAAATGGCATTCATGAAGAGAAAACAAGCTAACAAAAACACTATCTACAACCTAAGGAACCAACAAACAAAGAAACCAAACAGTAAATCAGAAAGCAAGGAACAAAAGACACCTAAGACAACCAAACAACCAATAAAATGCTAGGAATAAATCAACACCTTTCAATAACAACTCTTAATGTTAAAGGCTTAAATTCCCCAATTAAAAGACACAGACTGGCTGACTGGATCAAAAAGCAGGACCCAACTTTATGCTGCCTACAAGAGACCCACCTCACCCATAAAGATTCACACAGACTAAGAGTGAAAGGATGGAAAAAGATTTACCATGCAAACAGAAAAGAAAAACGAGCTGGAGTGGCTATTCTTATATCTGACAAAATAGACTTTAAACTAAAAACCATAAAAAGAGACAATGAGGGACACTACTTAATGATAAAAGGACTGATCCATCAAGAAGACATAACAATCATAAATATGTACGCACCCAATGTTGGAGCAGCCAGATTTATAAAACAAACTCTATTAGACCTAAAGAAGGAAATAGACACTAATACCATAATAGCAGGGGACCTGAACACTCCACTGTCAATATTAGACAGATCATCTAGGCAAAGAATCAGTAGAGAAACACAAGATCTAAACAAGACTCTAGACCAATTGGAATTGGCAGATATCTACAGAACATTCCACCCAACAACCTCAGAATATTCATTCTTCTCATCAGCACATGGATCATTCTCCAGGATAGATCACATATTAGGTCACAAATCAAGTCTCAATAAATTCAAAAAAATTGGAATTATCCCATGTATCTTCTCAGACCACAATGGATTAAAACTAGAAATTAATAACAAACAAAACTCTGGAAACTATACAAACACATGGAAATTAAACAGCATTCTACTTAATGACATATGGGTCCAAGAAGAAATCAAGCAGGAAATCAAAAAGTTTATTGAAACTAATGAAAACAATGATACATCATACCAAAACCTGTGGGATACTGCAAAAGCAGTATTGAGGGGAAAATTTATTGCATTAAATGCTCACTTCAGAAGAATGGAAAGATGGCAAGTGAACAACCTAACACTTCACCTTAAAGAACTAGAAAAAGAAGAACAATCCAATCCTAAAGTTAGCAGACGGAAAGAAATCATTAAGATCAGAGCAGAACTGAATGAAATTGAAAACCAAAAAACAATTCAAAAGATCAACGAATCAAAAAGTTGGTTTTTTGAAAAGATAAATAAAATTGACAAACCATTAGCATGGCTAACAAAAAAAAGAAGAGAGAAGACTCAAATAACAAAAATTAGAAATGAAAAAGGCGATATTACAACTGATTCATCTGAAATACAAGGAATCATTCGAGACTACTATAAACAACTGTACGCCAACAAATTTGAAAATCTGGAGGAAATGGATAAATTTCTGGACACACACAAGCTCCCAAAACTGAACCATGAAGACGTAGAAAATCTGAACAGACCAATAACAATAAAGGAGATTGAAGCTGTTATCAGAAGGCTCCCAACAAAGAAAAGCCCAGGACCAGATGGATTCACAGCAGAATTTTACCAAACATTCAAAGAGGAATTGACACCGATTCTTTACAAACTATTCCAAAAGATTGAAACGGACGCAAATCTCCCAAACTCATTCTATGAAGCAAACATCATCCTGATACCAAAACCAGGTAAAGATATAACCAAAAAAGAAAACTACAGGCCGATATCCTTGATGAATATAGATGCAAAAATCCTCACTAAAATACTAGCAAACAGAATACAGCAACACATACGAAAAATTATTCATCACGATCAAGTGGGATTCATCCCAGGGATGCAAGGTTGGTTCAACATACGCAAATCAATAAATGTGATACACCATATTAATAAACTCAAACACAAGGACCATATGATCATCTCTATAGATGCTGAAAAAGCATTTGATAAAGTTCAGCACTCATTCATGACAAAGACCCTCTATAAGTTAGGTATAGAGGGAAAGTATCTCAACATAATTAAAGCTATATATGACAAACCCACTGCCAATATCATCCTGAATGGGGAAAAGCTGAAAGCTTTTCCTTTAAGAACAGGCACTAGACAAGGATGCCCACTCTCACCACTCCTATTCAACATAGTGTTGGAAGTACTAGCCAGAGCAATCAGAGAAGAGAAGGAAATAAAGGGCATCCAGATTGGAAAAGATGAAGTCAAACTGTCCCTGTTTGCAGATGACATGATCCTATATATCGAACAGCCTAAAACCTCTACAAAAAAACTGTTGGATTTGATAAATGATTTCAGCACAGTAGCAGGATACAAAATCAACACACAAAAATCAGTAGCATTTCTTTTCTCCAATAGTGAACATGCAGAAGGAGAAATCAAGAAAGCCTGCCCATTTACAATAGCCACCAAAAAAATAAAATACTTAGGAATTGAGTTAACCAAGGAGGTGAAAAATCTCTATAATGAGAACTACAAACCACTGCTGAGAGAAATTAGAGAGGATACAAGAAGATGGAAAGATATTCCATGCTCTTGGATTGGAAGAATCAACATAGTGAAAATGTCCATACTACCCAAAGTGATATACAAATTCAATGCAATCCCCATCAAAATTCCAAAGACATTTTTCTCAGAAATGGAAAAAACTATTCAGACATTTATATGGAACAATAAAAGACCACGAATAGCCAAAGCAATGCTCAGCAAAAAAAATAAAGCTGGAGGCATAACACTACCTGACTTTAAGCTATACTACAAAGCTATAATAACCAAAACAGTATGGTACTGGCATAAAAACAGACACACTGACCAATGGAATAGAATAGAGAATCCAGAAATCAACCCACACACTTACTGCCATCTGATCTTTGACAAAGGCACCAAACCTATTCACTGGGGAAGGGACTGCCTCTTCAGCAAGTGGTGCTGGGATAACTGGATATCGTTATGCAGGAGAATGAAACTAGATCCATACCTCTCACCATATACTAAAATCAACTCAAAATGGATTAAGGATTTAAATATACACCCTGAGACAATAAAACTTCTTAAAGAAAACATAGGGGAAACACTTCAGGAAATAGGACTGGGCACAGACTTCATGAATACGACCCCAAAAGCACGGGCAACCAAAGGAAAAATAAACAAATGGGATTATATCAAACTAAAAAGCTTCTGCACAGCAAAAGAAACAATTAAAAGAGTTAAAAGACAACCAACAGAGTGGGAGAAAATATTTGCAAAATATACATCTGACAAAGGATTAATATCCAGAATATATAAGGAACTCAAACAACTTTACAAGAAGAAAACAAGCAACCCAATTAAAAAATGGGCAAAAGAGCTAAGTAGGCATTTCTCTAAGGAAGATATCCAAATGGCCAACAGACATATGAAAAAATGCTCAACATCACTCAGCATCCGGGAAATGCAAATCAAAACCACATTGAGATACCATCTAACCCCAGTTAGGATGGCTAAAATCCAAAAGACTATGAACGATAAATGCTGGCGAGGCTGCGGAGAAAAAGGAACTCTCATACATTGTTGGTGGGACTGCAAAATGGTGCAGCCTCTATGGAAAATGGTATGGAGGTTCCTTAAACAATTGCAAATAGATCTACCATACGACCCAGCCATCCCACTGTTGGGAATATACCCAGAGGAATGGAAATCATCAAGTCGAAGGTATACCTGTTCCCCAATGTTCATCGCAGCACTCTTTACAATAGCCAAGAGTTGGAACCAGCCCAAATGCCCATCATCAGATGAGTGGATACGGAAAATGTGGTACATCTACACAATGGAATACTACTCAGCTATAAAAACGAATGAAATACTGCCATTTGCAACAACATGGATGGACCTTGAGAGAATTATATTAAGTGAAACAAGTCAGGCACAGAAAGAGAAATACCACATGTTCTCACTTATTGGAGGGAGCTAAAAATTAATATATAAATTCACACACACACATACACACATACACACACAAACCGGGGGGCGGGGAGGAAGAAGATATAACAACCACAATTATTTGAAGTTGATACAACAAACAAACAGAAAGGACATTGTTGGGGGGGAGGGGGGGAGGGAGAAGGGAGGGAGGTTTTGGTGATGGGGAGCATTAATCAGCTACAATGTATATCGACAAAATAAAATTTAAAAAAAAAAAAACAAAAAAAAAAACAAAAAAAAAAACAAACTGTAAATCCTTTGTAGATAATTTGTCTTTTCTTTTTAACAATTTTACGGTCTTTTTCCTCTTCTGATGTTTTGCAGCTTTTTGATGATGTATCTAAATGCTGTTTCTTTTTACTGGTCCTGCTTGGGCTTCCTGATCTGAGGACTGGAATCTTTCATTAGTATTAGAAAGTTGTCAGATATTATCTCTTGAATGCTGCACCTCCCTATTCTCTCAGTCACCTCCGTCTGGATTGTGTATTATGCCTTCTCACTTTTTTCTCATGATTTTTCATCACTTCATTTCTCTATGATGCCTGCTGGGTAATTTCTTCAGATCTAAATGCCACCTCATTGATTCTCTCATCAACCATGTCTATTGTGTTTTTAACATATATATAGTTTCCTTTTTAGACGTTCTATTTGGTCCTTTTACAGAAATGTCTGGTCAACTTTGATAGCCTTTTATTTCTTCATCATACTTTTAACAACCTTTTATTTCTCACTCAAAGTGGCTTATTTCATCTGTGTTTGCTGGTTTTTGGCTGTAATGTCTGATTTTTTTTTTACAACCTTATCTGTGAGATGTTCTTGAGCTTCTGAGTTTGAAGTACTTGGGTTAGGGACTTCTTTAAGGTAAATTTTCATATGGGGGATTTGAGGGACTCACACAAGTAGTGTGGATTCCAGACCCAAGCTCATTTTATTGTGAGCTTGCAGTTAATAATTCTGAGGGAAAGATTGCCACACTCCTGCCAATCTACCGGAGGCAAGGCAAAAATAGCTAAGTAGATTATTACTGCTTTCTCTATGAGGGAGGGAAGTTGTAGAGGCTCAGTTTTATTCACTGTGGATGTCACCCTTGAGAATCTCAGCACTGGGAGTCTTGGTTCTCTTGCCCAGTCTCCTAGACTCCCCACATGACTTGGGCCCAGATCGTCTTCAGGCACTGGTGCTTGGCCAGTTAATTTTATCCAGGTTTTTCTGTGTGCCATACCAGGCAAGGTGTCACCTCATGTCTAGCAGTCATATATCTGGGAGTGAGTAGATAGCTTACTTTAAAAAAGAACTCTCTTTATTCTCACATTTCCTCACTGTCCCTTTGGTCCACCTCACATTTTCTCTGGCAGGCTGTAGGGCTCTTAGTTGGGGTGCTGACTCTCCTCGCACCCCGCCAACCCTTACTTCAAGAAGAGTTCAGGTACCTAAAAATGAAAGCACAACTAATCACTTATATAAACACTTAAATTTCTTTCTTTCTTTTTTTTTTGTCTTTCTTGTGACCGGCACTCAGCCAGTGAGTGCACCGGCCATCCCTATATAGGATCCGAACCCGTGGCGGGAGCGTCGCTGCGCTCTCAGCGCCGCACTCTCCCGAGTGCGCCACGGGGCTCCGCCCTAAACATTTAAATTTCTAAAGGGATCCTATTCAGTCCAATTTATTACAAAGCACACACACACACACGCACGCACGCACGCACGCACGCACACACACACACACACACACACCACCTACTGTATACCAGGCAGTATTCTAAGTGTTTTATAAATATTAACTACTTCAATACTTGTAATAATCCTATGAAGGAGAGATTTTTATCTTTCTCATTTTACAATTAGGAGACTGAGGCACAGAGAGATTAAGTACCTTGTCCAGGATCCTAGAACTAGTAAGTGGTGAAGCTGGGATTGAGATCTAGGCACTGATTCTTCTGGCCAGGTGCTTAAACCAAACACAAGGCGGCCCTGTGGGAATTCCTCATTCGTTCTTCTTGGTCTGCCTCCAGCATTGTTCTGTTGGGTTTCCTAAACATTTTTTCCAGGTATTACAAATTTTTGGAAATAATCCCAGGAAACTCACTGTTCTACAGTCTGATGTCTTAGTCTGGCTTAAGGCACCTCATAGGAAATGGCAAAGGAATGAAGCTGGGGAGAATGAGAGGGAATTCTGGGGATGATTCAATTGAAAAGGATGACACTGTGAGAAGGTGACTGGGAAGCTCCTCTCCAAGTGCCTTGAGAAGTTTTCTGAATGAAAGTTTGTTAATGGGGAACCTTAGGGAAACAGAGGGACGGTCCCTGATGATTAATAAAGGTCACCTCTGTATGTAACAGCCTCTGTGGCTGAGATGCTCCAAGTGAACTCTCAGTAGTATAACCTCTCCCCTTCTTTGTTTTGTTTAGTTTATAAAATTGCCTGAATGTAATATTGTGATGTTATGGAACATTTGTTTTTTTTTTTTTTTTTGGATGTGGATTTAGAAGACCAGTAATCTAATTTCTACTTCCCACTTGCTGTGTGGGTTGGTCATTTAATCCTTTTGAATACTCAGTATCTTCATCTACAAAAGGAAATGACAATAGCTATCCTGTTTACCTGCAAGATTTGTGCTTGTGGCTATGTAATTATTGTTAATAGTAATGATACCTGTGGTCATGTACCTATAACCAATGATAAGTGGAGTAAAGGAAAGAAGTAAAATTCAAGTCAGTGTTTTTTGCTGCTTATTAAAAAGGTTGTGTGCATTATTTGGACTCAGCAGTTTTATGTCCTTTTTACCTTTTCTGTTATTGAGTACACTTCCAATGTATCATTGAACTTACTTCTAGGATGTAGGTTTTTAATTTTTGCAGTCATTTACTTATTTATAACTTCCCCAGATAAATGCGAATTTTGTCCCTTATTGATTTTGCATGTAGTTGTAGGGCTCTCACAGACCCCCTGTGTATCATCCAGCTCCTAAGAGTCATGGACCTCCTATTGTGACCCATTTCTAAGGTTCCCGTTGTTTCACCTGCAATGCGCCAATGTGAATATGAACCTTTGCTGAATTTGCCAGCAAATTAGCAATGGGTTGGTGACTGTTTGAGTATCTGGCAGCCTGGAGTTGCACATATTTTAGGGGAACAGCTTTTTGATCATTTAGATAAAAATACCTTGAACAATATGAGCTTTTCTTTATTAGCTATAAATCTTTTCATCTAATATTACTAGCTTTGTAATAATCTTCAAAGAATTTCTCTTCTGGACTCAAGGAGCATGTTTGTGAGTTGATGATGGTTAAGGTTTTAGAATTTAGGGATTTGACATAAACGTATAAGAATTCCATTCTTTGAAAGTGCAAGATATATAATTATATTGGTCAACTTGTAGTATGACACAGAGCAACCTAATTCCCATATTTAGGAATTCTTGTCCTTCTGGGAAACTGAGATGCAAATTATATGATTAGCGACTTGTTCATTTACATGTATGATGTTAGTGTGAGAATCATTTTTAAGAAGTAGCAAGAATTTTACATGGGTGTGTTTATTAAAACTGATTAAATGGTAAGCTTAAAATTTTTGTGCATTTCAATGTTTGAAAATTTTGCCACAAAAACTGTAAACAAATATTGAATTCTAGTGAGTGCTATAACGTGGAAGCATTTAAAGTGAAGTGTACTATGTTTATAACCTACTTTGAAATATATCAAAAAAATCAGATGGATTGATAAAAGGGTAGATAAATAGATCTGTGATAAAGCAAACAAAGAAAAATCTTGACAAGCGGAGAATCTAGGTCGTGGGTTGTCTCAGTCCATTCATGCTGCTGTAACAGAATACCATAGACCGGGTGGCTTGTAGACAACAAGTATTCACTTCTCACAGTTCTGGAGGATGGGAGGTTCAAGACCAAGGTATGAGATCAAGATCACAAGACCAAAATTAAGAGGCAAGAGAGCTCTCTGGGGTGTATTTTATAAGGGCACTAATCCCATTCATGAGGTCTCCACCCTTTTGACCTAATCACAGACCAAAACCCCACCTCTTAATACCGTCACATTTGTCATTGGGAATTCAACATTTGAATTTGAGGGGTGGGGGAGGCACATTCAGTTCGTAGCATGGGTATATGGTGCCCATTGTATAATTCTTTCAACTTTTTGATATGTTTGAGCATTTTCATAACTAAATGCAGCCAAGACAGGAAGAAAAGTAGCCAAGGATAGATTCCTACATCACTGTAAGTTCCTTTCAAGTATCTTACTTCTCACTTTTGTCAGAAAATATACCTAATATAGTACTCTGTATACACATCTTGCTCATGAAACACAGAAAACTATCATATGGACAGGAAACAGGAACTCCATGAATCCCCCAAAATGAAGTTAAAGTTCTGAGCCTGAAATACCCTAATAAAAAATGCAGCTATTCATTTGGTACCAGTATGTGTCCAGTTCTGCTCTAAAAGCTTTTGAATGTCCCTCATTTTATTTATTTTTACTTTTTATTTTATTTTTTGGTGGCTGGCCAGTGTGAGATCCGAATCCATGACCTTGGTATTTTAAGGCTGTGCTGTGACCAACTGAGCTAACCAGCCAGCCAAAATGTCCCTCATTTTAACCCTCCTATCAATCCTCTAGGTGGGGGAAGGTTAGAAGGCATTATTTTTCACATTACATATGAATACACTGAAGCTAAAGGAGGGCAATTCTCTTCTGTATTTTAGGAGGCCAGAATGATGTGATTGGCACTAAGCAAAGATGCTTTTGCCATGAGAGATGACTTAACCAGATATTAGGTAATAGCAAAAGCTCAAGTTTCATTGACATTTAAAAGTGCTTTAACATCTAGCCAGTGATTATCTTTGAATGAAACCAAACAAGAAAAAAAAGAAGAATCACAACTTTTAGTATACTGGGTCTTGGAGCATCCCAGGATGATGAAAGGAAGCAGCTGTTGATTCATTCAATCAGCAAATACTTACTCAGCACCCACTATGTGCTGAGCACTATTCTAGGTGCAGGAGACATAGCAGTAAACAATACAGAAAAGTCCATTGCCTGTGGACTTACATTCCAGTGCATATCTGAAAAGTTAGCGATGGGCAGCCTCAACTCCAGGAGAAAGCTCTTCAATGAGGTCAGTAGGAAGAACATTTTCTTCCAAGAGGCGATCTTTGGATCCCTAGGACTTAGCACTGAGCCCACATATAGTGGCTTCTAGGATGGGATTAAGGCCATTAGAGGCTCTAAACATCTAAAAGTTTATGATGTTCCCCATCTGCATCCACCATATATATAATTCAACATAAAATAATACTAATACGAAGTTGAAAAAAATGGGTTAAGTCTATCCAAGTTTAAATTTTTCCCATGATAGTTCCTTTTCTATAAATTATTAAATCCTTCCCTACCTCGGCCTGACCAATGTACATATTTTCTGTATGTGTCCTTGCTTTGCTGGTTCTCTAAGCATGGACTTACTATGCTAATTGAGCAGTTCAGCACTGGTAGGCACTCACACACATTTGTTAATTACAGAAAAAGTAGTTTTAGAAAGGACTGAAGCTCCGCCCACTCCTGAAAGTGGTACACACCTATTTTCATCTCAAGCTGAAATATCTTTTATCACTGTCTAGACAAATTCAGCATCACATTCTCAAAAAGCTTATCTTTACTTGAAATACTGGCTACGTTCTGTGTTTTAATCATTTTAATATTTTGTACTTTTATTTCCTTGTTCTGTTTACCTTAGTAAACTTACTAAAATGACTCTTGCAAAACCTCAAGTGGCTTGTCAGTTTCTCAAGGGAAGAAGCAAGTCTTTCCATGGCTGAGTTTGTATGGAGAGGAGAGCGCCTCTCGGGTTTCTTTCTGATGTCTTGTATCCAGTTTTGCTGCCACCTTAAGCTGTGGGCTGTGTTCTAAAAGCCTACATTTTTAGTGTGGGTATTTTACTTTTCGTATTAATTTTTAGTATTCCTATTTTATCAGAATGCTGTATCAATATTTTATTAGTATTGCTTATTAAAATGGGACTTTGCTATGAATGTGGTCCAGTGTGGTGGGTCAGCCTTCTTTTCCCCATCTGTCTCCTTCCCTTGGAACCGCTGCTCCAAGTGGAGGAATCATATTCCTTCACATGGTTTAAGAATTCTGGTTAGACCTAAGCTAGGGCAATCAGAGATGGAACAAAAAGATGCAGGGATCAGTTGACCTGCTTTTTCGAATGACCCAGATACAACTCAGGGTGTTGGCCATGGATGTTTTCCTTCTGGGGAGCCTGGGAAGCAGAAGGCTGACTTCCCGTCTCCTTTAGAAACTTTCCTGTTGGGAGCCTACGTGGATCCTTTCGGGATTATATTTCAAAATCACAGCGGGATGGTAGGTTGGCCATAAGTGGTTTAATTTGGGAGGTGTCCAAGGATAAAACTGCCTGAGGAATCCCTAGTTACCATCTTTCAATGTTGTCTTTGATAGGCCAATCACATTTTTTTTCTCTAGAAACTAGAATATGTTATCTTTATTATGCAACATGTCAGGTTTGTGGAATAAGCAATAGCTAGAAAAATATTTGTTTTAGGACTTCAGTAGTGCATGCAACTCTTTAAAAAATTTTTCATTCACCTATTTTGGGTAAGCAATGTCTTGATTTAAATGTAATTAATATATGCAAACATAAAACTCGTTATATACTCCTTATATGAGTTATATACTCACTTATGTTTATGTTATATGACTATAAACCTAAATCAACTGCAAATTAGGCAAACAATACTGTGTGAAATGGATGATAGTCATACTTGTGAAGCTTTTCCTGTGCTCAAGTTACAGTCTAAGTGCTTTACATATATTTAGCTCATTTAATTATCACAGAGGCAGGTACCACTATGATCTCATCTGATTTTCAGATGAGAGACTGAGGCACACAGGCCGCTCAGCTATTAAGTGTTGGAGCTTTGCTTTGCATCCAGGCAATTTGGCTTCAGAGAATGTGCACTTAGCAATTATGCTAAGCTGCCTCTCTAAAAGCCAGTGAATAGCATTAACGTGACAGATGGTGTTGATCTGTTAACATTAATTTGCAGGTAGTTGGTCTAACTGGGGAGAAATGTGGGTATCAATTTGATTATTTTCATTTAGAGAATGATGGACCATCATCTGAGTCATTATCATGACTCCTGTCATTATTTTCTCTTTCTAGCAATAAATGTTTTAACAGCACATCTGTTATTTGGATGAGCCAATGTAGTAGTACACTTCAAATCACAATTCTTTAAAACAACAAGAAAAAAATTGGTATGACAAACTGTGATTAGAGGAATATATTCATGCATTCTACACCAAATGCTGTGGGTCATTTTGATTTTAAATGACATGACAACCCAATTCTGCTACCTTTTTTACTCTCATTTAACTGCAAGGGAAACCTTCATTTGTGGTGTGGTTTGGCCTTGAACAACAAGATCGTAAGCATGAATGTAAGGATGGAACAGCTTGGTGCCTACTGTTATTAAATTGTTACGTGGATTCTCCAGAATTTGCTTGTGTTCAAAAATTTTAATTACCTTTGAGATGAAAACACAACTTTAAAATTAATAAAAAGTTGTGTTCTCTCAAAAATATACTCATAGGAGTCTATGGTCTTCATTTAAAAACCACTGGTATTCCAGGTTGGAATTTATTCTGACGCTGAAAAGTGAAGACCAGAGTACTGCATGCTGACAGTGGCACGACCACTCCAGGACTGACTCTTGCGTGTGGAATTCTGAAGTGGGAATGTCAAAGTGCTTCTAGTTCCTTCAGCAATATGTTATAATAATTATGATTCTGGGCATGTTTACTTTGGGTTGTTCTTATGCTTTTGCCACAAATTGCCAGAATGTTTTTGCTGAAGACCAGGCTTCCTTTGTATGAGGGGGGGTCTTCAAAAAGTTCATGGAAAGATTCGTGTTACCTTTTATTCTATTTTTTCCATGGACTTTTCAAAATACCCTTGTATTATTTTAATTGAACAAATCTGTAGATGGGTCTCTGCTGAGTGTTTACTATTGCAACCCCAACTTCAACGTTTCATGTACAAAGAGGGGTACCTGCTGATAAGAGTGCCCTGACGTGGGATTGTTGGAGGATACTGAACCACACAGATCCCCTCGTTTGCCTTGTCACTGTTGGGTCCTGAGTACCTGGCAGGGCTCTGCATATGGTTTGTGGCTCTATGTTGAGCAAAGAAATGCCATTAACCCTTATAAGGTTCAGGGAGATGTTTTTAGTGAATCTATGGCACAATAAAATTCTAGGTTTATTATAAATATGATCTTGTGATTTAATGGCCTTGAAGGAAATTTTCTAATAGATGGCCTTTGAAAAATATCAGGATAAATTTTTTTTTGAAACAATGAAGTCTTTTCTTTTTCTCCCTCCTTCTCAGAGTAAAGGGCATTGGACATCTGCACTTTTGCTTTAATAGGCCTTCTTGTGAGCACTCTAAACTCCCAGCGCCAGCCTCAGCTATGTCTGCTGTCAGTAGCCTTCCATGTAGAATGATATTAGCAAGGAGGCAAATCACCCAGTTCTGTCTTTCCTCTCAGGACACGGGTAAGAGGCTTCTGAAATCTCCTAAGAGCTGACTTGCAAGGTTCCTACTGCAGCTCATTATAGGGATGAAAAATTTTCATGGCGGTTTTTTGGACAAACTCAGATCAGCTAATGAAAAAGGGAAGGAAGAATCAGTCAAGAGCAAGTAGCTGAGGAGATAGAGCACCTACATGAAAATGTAAAAGCATATTTCCTTTAAAATAGAATATACTAGTTTTAAAAAAGACTAGTTTTAGACCTTTCACTTTGCAGCTATACCATTAAATAATACTAAACAAATGTACTTGCAGTTCTGGTCCAAAAAAATGTGTTGTGGAGATGATGACATCGCCTAGCTATCACTCTGTGCTTTTTCCCCCACTTAGTGGCGTGTTGCACCGATCATCTTGATCCTCTCAGGACTGGTCCCCTTTGTGTTTGGTAGCAGGTTGCCATGGTATCATCAAGACATACTTTCCTGCAGACGGACCTGTTAACGGGCTTTTCCATTCTCAGTATCAAGGAGGGGGTGGAGGGGGAGAAAAATATCATTTACTATTCCAATTCATCGAATGACCTAACAAATATCAGTGAAATAATGGTGAAAACTTTTGGCTGTTTGCATGCAGAGGAATTAAAAATAATCCCTTGATAAAATGTTATTTATGTACATTGTGCTCCTCATTGTGCTTTCTAAAAATTTTTAATTTATTTTTACATTAGGCTTGAACTTTCCAACACCTGGTCTTGTACTAGAGTTTATCTTGGAGAACTTAGACATCTATCTTCTTGTTAGATTCCATATAGTCAGTTGATGTAATTTTGTTTCTTACAAGACATTGATTTTTAGATGAAGTGAGGCCTTTTGGAAAGAAAGTTGCTTTCTTTATCGTTTTGTTAAAAATGTTCTATGTATCACAAAGATGTTTATTGCTATCATTATTTATTGTTCTCAGCATTGCCTACTTTTAAAATCTGTTTACTGATTGTTGTAGTAGATTGCCTATCATTTTGGTAACTCTAGTTTTAAACATTTTACAGAGTCAGCAAAGTTCCCCCAAATCACTGCCTCTTTGAATGGTTTAATGGAATAATTAGTTCTATTTCTAAGCAGGTTACCATTTTCTTTTTTGGCTTGTGGGTTCTAAATTAAAAAAAAAAGTTAAACCTTTAAACTTGAATAAATGTATTAAAAAAAATAGCTTCATCCAGGCATCTCTCTTCCACACAGGATGAAGTTATGGAAAGGAGGACCATTTATGAAGTCTAGAGTGCTGGCAACTTCAGAGTGTTTGAAGGGCAGGGATAAATATGGTAAAGAGTGAAAAGAATCTATTAAAAATGTTCTCTATGCTTTAGAATATTGTTTACCAACAGGGTGGGCAATGCACTTTTAAATGATCATCACTCTGCATGGTTTTGGAAGCTGTATATCACTTATTTTTCCTCTTAAAATCCAAAACAGGAGCCAGTGCCTGGTGATCTCTTGGCTATTGGACTCAACAGCAGTGACAAAAGAAATCCCTGGAAAGTTTTTCATGAGAAATCCAAGAAGCTACACCCAAAGAGAGGATTTGGCTGTGACCAACAGGAAGAGGACAGTTTCTCTGATTTCTACTTCCAGCAACATTGCATTAGGTTCTAGCCACATCCCTGGAGACACTTAAGGTCACTTGCATTCCACGAGTGACAGAACCGATATAGTAATCCTTAAAGGTAAAGCAATCCATTCAGAAACATGTTGCCACCTTGCCATTTAGAAACATACCAGTAGATGGCAAATAGCCTTGTTGGGTACTGATGTGTGTGTACGGGTATACACATTAGGTAGGGGTGTGTGTGTAGGCACACACATGCATGTGCTATGTTCTGTGAGTTTAAACACACAATTTAACCTGTATTACAATTGTTTTCTCTGGAACCACATATTTAGAAACTACTAGTTATTTTCAGTCTTAAAAAAATGAGATTTTCATAGTCTAACAGTACAATGTAGAGAAGTTTATCTTGCACTCTAACATCTAAAGTGAGTTTATTGACGTTTTGTCTCCACTTATATTCAGAAACATTGTTTGTTGCTTGGCATGCATCTAACGTGGGGATGGCAAGAGCAGAACTGGCTCAGGAGATGACAACCAGGTCTTTGACTGGCTCTCTTTCCTGAGATAAGTACCACAACTGCTCTGGATTTTAGTTTGTAATTCTTCAAGAGATTTAGACCCACATGGTGTCTCATCTCTCTTGTCATCCTTAAGCTTCATATGTCATTGCAGTATCTGCAGGAAATAAGGATCTTTCTTTTAAGTTGTTCAAGCTGCAATATTGCCGACCATTTATGGGAACAACTTATAAATATAGAGGATATCTCTATATTGAGTTTTATAAAAACTTTTCGTAGATCCATGCATGGGCTGACTTACATGGTTGCCTCATTTCCGTACTGGTTGACTTCTCCTCTGCTTAGGAATAAGCTCTGCACATAAAGAACTCTGCAAAAGGTTTCTAGGTCTTTTAGAAAAATGGTGACTTAAATTAGGGAGAGAAGTGTGAAAGTCACCTTTGATTATTTCTTTATTAAGTTCTTAGTGACCAAAGTGAGTGAGTGAGTGAGAGAGAAAGAGAGAGAGAGATTGATTTTGCTCCTGGAATAAAATCAGTGTTTTTGTTGGGATTATAATTTTAAAAAATATTTGCTCAATTTTTCTCTTGAGTAAGTATTTATAACTACTGTAAAGATTTTGAATTGAAGCAGAATTACTCAATGTGGAAAAGGTTAATTTATATGAAATGAAAACTAAAGACATTAAGAAAAAGAGGAATGCGTGGGTAGGAGAGTCAAAGAAGAACAGGAGCTAAGTTTCTCGGTTTTAGAGATGATAAAGTTGTAATATCAATCAAACTTTGTTGTATATTATAGTAAAACTGGTTAGTTTTTTGAGACAGGCAATGTTATACTTTGCTGATTAGTTTAAGAAGGCATGAGCTTTTTGGACAGCCATTTGGTAACATGCATCAATAACAAAACATTCATCATTTGATCTAATAATTTTACCTTTAGAAATCAATCCTAAGGGAAAATCTATAAAAAAATGGAGAAAGATTTATGTGCAAAAGATGTTTATTGCTAGGCTATTTTAAATATCATTTAGTCCTCTCATATTTTTACTTTGTTCCTTTCAGGCCAGATTCCATAATCTATTATTTTATCTATTACTATAATCATTCTGTTGCAAATACCTCGATTCCTCTTGCCTCTTCTTTTATCTCATCCTCTTGGCTACCCCTCACACTGAATGAACCCAACTATCTCTTTGCTGTCTGTCTGTTCCTAACCTTGTTGGAGGGAGTCATAGTCAAGCAGAACAGCGGCATTATAAATTAATGATTACCAACCTTGACCACTATTTATTAATGTGCTTGATATATCTGTCAAATACAGTGCAAATTTCTACCTTTTTTCTTGGTGAATCTAAAGACCAACCTTCCTTTTTTTCATGAAACACCCTGAACCTTCCTTTGGCTTCTGCAGCATCATAGTTTCCTGGTTTTCTTTCTGCCTTTCTGGTGTTGACAGCTTCTCTTCTACCTGACCTTTAAGCTTTCCATTTCTTTAGACCCCAGTCTTTGGGCTTTCTCTCACCACTGTGTTCTCCTGTTCTCAGTGACTGTGTGTGTGTGTGTGTGTGTGTGTGTATATATATATCCCGTCAGCTTTAAATATAACGTCTATGATGCTAACATCCAAATATATTTCTCCAACCCTGTCAGCCTCAGATCCCAATATCCAAATACCTCCTGGATAGAGCCACTTGACCATCCACCAGCATTGCTGACTCTTGACAGCCTTCCATATTCCTTCTTCTTTTTAGAAAATGCAGATTCCACATAAAGAACAACTTCCCTTAGCATTTTGGTGAATTTCTTTTAGGTAAATTATAGCTATTTGTGAAAAAAAAAATATGAATGTTAGAAAACAAAACAAAACAACTTAGAACCCAAAAACCTGAGAATTTTCTAAATTTACAACTTGGGATGTTTGTAGAGTTTGTTAAGCTTCTAGTTTAAGAAATACAAATGCTAGGAAATACAAAACGTGGAACACTATTAAGAGCTCATAGTATACCTAATGGTAATTTGAGTATTAATAAAATAACCCCCCACAGCACAAGCCCTTGCCAATTTCCTAGGCTTTTACATCTATACTTTAGACAAACAACACACCAGATGTAAAAGTGGTTATTACTCTGAGAAATAGATTCACAGATATTCCCATTTGCAGAAATTCACTTGGGATCTGTAGCGTGAGCACAGACATTCTGCTTAAGCGTATGTGTTTTAAAAACACCGTAAGGCATACAGGAAAAATAAGTGCCTCTATTTTGTGTCGTTGTCCTCAGGGAGAAGCAGAGTTGATATGTGAACATTAATGAGAAGGATTCACTTTTGAAAAGTAGATCAGCGCAAAATTGTGAGAAACAATTTTCTAGCTCAGTGGTTCTCAGCCTTTGGAAGTATGAGAACACCTTTTTAACATTTATAGAGTTACAGACATCTTCCCACAAAAACAAAGCAACATTAAACAAAAATCTCACACAAAATCATGGTAGCTGTTAGGTTCTCATTTCTTTCAACTGAAGAACTAAAGTGACTAAAAGGTTACCGTGAATTTAGTAATTCTTTAAGAAATTTGTATTCTTTCTTCTCCTATCCTTTGATTTTGATTTTCTTCTATATTCATATTTACTTTTTTGTGATATATATTTTGGATATGTCACCTCAAACTCTTTGTGGAAAGAGTAAAGATATTAAAAATAATAATATAGTAATTTTTATTGGATAAGTTATTTCTTTAAGATTATGAATACTTTATATTTAAAATATTTGAAGCTACACAAGAACATAGTTTAAGAAATTAGAAAAGCTACAATGATTTTAATAAAAAACAGAAATCCTCTGGGCACCCCTATCTACTCTCTCAAATTTTCACACCTCTGCAGCATCCACTTTCAACTAATAGAGCTGTTTCTTTTAATGCTTACTTCCATATTTCTATACAGCAGATTTATATGGTTGTTTCTTTGCTACTTTATTGTTACTTAACTTTTGCAGTTTTAGTCATAATATATTGCTTGATATCCTTGCTTGATACTTTTTTTTTGACCTGCCATACATGTTTACTTCTTGCTTTCTCTCACCCTCCCAATACAGCTATAACTCAATTTTGGTTAAATTAATATTCAATATTATTTTGACTATAAAAATGCTATTTACAGATGTACTAGTCTGTTTCTCTTGCTTACAACAGAATACCTGAAACTGTAATTTATAAGGAAATAAAATTTATTTCTTACAATTTGGAGGTTGGGAAGTCCATGGTCCCAGGGGGCAACATCTGGCGAGAGCCTTCTGGGTAGGAGCTCTCTACAGGGTCCTGTGGCGACCAGGATATCACATAGCAAGATTTTCAAGACCTCTCTCACGTGTTCCTTACAGAGTCACCAGTCCACACCCATGATAACTCATTACTCGGTGAATGGATCGATCCATTCACAAGGGCTTAGTCCTCACAATCCAATCATTTCTCAGAAGTCCCACCTTGTAAATGTCATAATCAGATTTCCCACCCTCTTAACACTGTTACCGTGGAGATCAAGTTTCCTGCACATGAACTTTTGGGGGACACATTTGACCCATAACAACAGATAAGACAAGTGGTATACTATGATTACTTTTTATTTCTTGTAAAATACTTATTTTCCTTGGAGTTAAAAATTGTTTACTTAGTTATTTTTTATGCTTGTTACCAGTTCAACCCCAAATTCTCTGTCAGTTGTTGAGTTTAAACCAGCTGCATTAAGCTCTATCTATTCATCTTCTTGGAGAAATCCATCTTGGTGCCTTCCAGCTTGCTCTAAACCCTCCTGGTTTCCCTCAAGACCTATTTCAGAGTTGTCTTCTTGGGACTTCCCCGTAGTATCTCCTTACAGATTCTTTGAACTTCTCTATTATGTTGGATTACCTGTTTTTTTGGTTCCCTTGTTTTCCTGTTTTTTACTTTATTCCTTTGTTTGGTAGTTTTTTGAGAAAGATGTATTTGAGAAAATATTTTTTCATATCTTACATTATCAGAAAATATTTTTATTTTACTATAAAATTTAATCATAATTTAGGCATAGAATTCTAGGTTGAACAGTATGGAAAACAGTATGGAGGTTTCTCAGACAACTACAGATAGATCTTCCATACGATCCAGCAATCCCATTTCTGGGTATATACCTAAAGAAATGGAAATCATCATGTTGAAGGGATACCTGCACTCCCATGTTCAACGCAGCTGTGTTCACAATAGTCAAGATATGGAATCAACCTAAATGTCCATCAATGGACAATTGGATAAGGAAAATGTGGTATATATACACCATGGAATACTACTCTGCCATAAAAAAGAATGAATTTCTCCCATTTGCAACATCATGGATGAGCTTGGAGAAACTTATGTTGAGTGAAATAAGCAAATCACAGAGGGATAAATACCGCGTGTACTCATTCATATGTGGGAGCTAAGAGAGAAAGAAGGAAGGAAAGAAAGTCCACACTGGTGTATAGGACTTGCAGAGGGAGAGAACATACTTAGGGATACAAAGTGGAGTGCAGAAAGAGGGATGGGGAGAGAGGTTGGGGATAATTGGGTGGAGGACACGGTATAATCACAATTTGTAGTAATGGGCATGCTGCCAGTATGGATCTGGCCATTGCATCTTAGGCACGAGTGGTAACAATTTGCTTTGTACCCCATAAATGTTCATAACCAATAAAAAAGAAAAAGAAAACAAACAAAAAGAATTCCAGGTTGAAGATGTTTTTTCTTCATAATTGTGAATTCTAGTTTCCAGAGTTGTTGCTAAGTGGCCCAATGCCATTATGATTCTTGATCTCTTGTAAGAAAAAAGTTATTGAAGTTTTTAGGATCTTCTATACTTTATTGTTGGTCTGAAATTTCACAATGATGTGCCTTCATGGAGGTCTATAGTCATCCATTATATTATGACTTTGTCTGCCTTTTAACATAAAAATTAATTTCTATCAATTATAGGAAAATTATTTTGTATTACTATTTTCATTATTTACTCTATTTTGTTTTTTCTGTTCTCTCTTTCTGGATTTTCTATTGTTTGGATCTTTACTTGACTTTCCTAATTTTCTATTTCTTTCTATTTTTCATCTTTTTGTTTTACTTTCTGGAAGATTTCTTCTTTGAGTTTTTCATTTCTGCTCTCATATTTTTAATTTCCTAAGGTTTCTTTTTATTCTCTCTGTATTTTTAAAATAGTGTCTTGTTCTTGCTATATGGATGTAACACATTCTCTTACCTCTTTGAGGATATTAGTAACATGTTTGAAGATTTTTTTCTTCCTGCATTGCATCTGTTTCTTTTAAGGTTTTTTATTTATTTATATTTTCTTGTTATTTGCTTCAATTTCTGTCTTTTAAATGAAATACTTTCCTCAGAAGTCTGGTGACCCTTATCTATCTGCTCATTTTTAAGTGGGGCATTAAAAGGTTGACTGGAAGCTTTGTGCCTATGAATGGGGCTGGTTGTGATGGTCTTCATTATGAAGCCAACTGCTTATGTCAGTATGTTTAGGAGTTTTCTCTTGGGCTTGTATGAATTTCCAAAGTAGTTACCTCTAATCTTTTTAATGAATTCAACCCATGTAGTTGCATAGTATGATTTTTCTTAGTTTCTTTCAATGTAAAGAGAAGGGGAAAAACCTCTAAGCCCTGGGAGAATTGTTGTGGTCACCCTGCAAAAGCAGGAGGGACCCCATTCAATGTTTGGTTCAGATGTCTGGACCGACGATGCCACGTGCTCACCAAGAGGCTATGAAACAGCTTGTTACTTATATGGTTGAGGTCTCTGAGGAGAGCAGGACAGAGCTCTCAAGCAGGTCCAGCATGGCTTGAGAAAGCAAGGAAAGGAGACCAGGCTGGGTTTTATTGTTGTTTTTAGGGCAGGGACCAGGGTAAGAATTCACTTGCAAAGAGGATTGTATGGTTTGAATCTTCCACTGACACCAAAGCAGAGAGCAGCCAGTCTTTCTTAGCAGCTTTCCCAGATGCGGGGCACAAAGGGAAAGAGGAAGGGTGAGGCTCGAAAGCTGTCAGCAGCCAAACAAAATAATGGAGTCGGAATCCTCATTACAGGAATGCTATGGCCAGGGGGCAAAGCTAATGTTTTAAGAATGGCTTCCACTTACAGAAAATATTTCTAAGGAAGATTGTCTTTCCCAGGTCTGAGGTAGAGAAAATTACTTTAAAAGCTTCAGTTCTCGCTTTGTGTGGCTGTTGAGGTCAGGAGTATGTAGGTCATTCTATTGCTAGGAAAACTTGTTAAATGACCTTTAAAGCAGTGATTCTCAGAGTATAACAGATCACCAGTAGCATCAGCAGCTCCAGAGAATAAGTTACAAATGCAAATTTTCAGTCCCCACCCCAGACCTACTGAACTCTGGGGGTGGGGCCCTGCAATCTTGGATTTCACAAGCCTTCCAGTGATGCTAATACATGCTTCAATTTAAGGACTTCAGATATGCAAGTTAAGACTTATCTGGGAAGGAACTGGAGAACTAAATGGCACAGCATAATGGGCATAAAGGAGGAATAGGACTTTTGAATTTTCCACTGGCAGGTGGAAAAGACAGGAAAAGCCTGGGAAAGGCAAGCAAAGGGGAACTTTCCCTGGGGAGAGCAGCTGAGCCCAGTAACATGGTAGAAGGCTGGGGTCTGGGGAGGAAGAGAGCTGGCGAAAATTTCCAAGAGGTAGGAATGATCAAAGAGCTCCTAAGGCTGGATATATGATACTTTGCTTTAAGTTTTCTGTGTTGTAATGTCTCTTCCTCAGTCACAAGTCTTCAGTAGAAATCAGTTATATACAACCAAGATGTGTTAGTGCTGCAGTGGGGAACGGAGGAGAGATGCCCAGGTGAAAAAATCCACCATTATTACACTGCTCAAAGAGTACATCTGTTTTACTTTCAAAAGATATATTCCTCAATGCATTCAATATTCGCTGACTGAATGACTAAATAAATGAAGTGTCTGAGTACTTTTAGAATTTGTGAAAAGAACTTAGGCCTATTTTTTCTTTTAAAGAAGTAATTTGTTGCTTTAGGCATATCACGTATTAAAATAAAAAACAATTGACATTTATTTTCCTTTTTTCCCTATATTAAAATGTGGTAATCACTTTATATAGACTGGCTATATAAATTATGTATGTAAATTCCTTATAAATAAAATATACCTATTTCTATAAATATTTATGTAAACTACTTCTAGTATTTTTTATTACTTGTCCTCTCATGTCCAGATCATTGCAATAGTCTCATTAATGCCCTCCCTCCCTTGGATCTCTCTTCTCCTCCCCTCACTTCCAAAGCCTGCAGAATTAACCTTGGAAGGACATGACCCTTATTGTGTCATTGTCACATCCAGGAACCCTTGGAGGCTTTGTATTGCCAAATAGGTAAAATTCAAAGTCTTCATCCTGGTGCCCAGCTCTTCCACAATGGGCCATGCATCCTTCAACCTCATCTCCCCCCACTTTTCAGTGAAAAGAAATACCGCTCTAACTGAGATGTCCTGCTTCTCGTCCTCTGGATTTCCCTGGTTTATTCTCCCCTCCATATCTCCGCTTACACTGAGTAAGGCTCTGCTCTTGCTCTTCAAGTCTGACTTCAGATGCTAAAATGTATTTCCTCTGAATAACCTTTTCTGATCAACCAACCCATAGCTCTTTCTCTTTTGTTTGAGCATCTTCCTGTTCCATGTATTAGGCTCTTTAATTACAGAATAATAAAGTTACTCTCTGAGCACCTACTCGTTGCCAGGCAGTGTTCTAAGCTGTTCTTAATTCAGTTAATCACCACACAGTCAGATGAAGTAAATGCAGTTATCATTTCCATTTTACAAGTGAGAAAAAAAGAGGCACAGACATGTGAAGTAACTTACCCAAGGTCATAGGATGATAGAACCAGGATTTGAATCAAAACTGCCCACTCAGAATCTGCCCTCTTATCCACACGTTACTCCTCTCAGTCTATACTGCCTTAGAGTGCTGTTTCTCTCTGTGTTTGTGTGTGCTCTTTTTCATTTGTGTTGCCTTCCTAAGTAAATTGTACACTCCTTGAGGGCAGGAACCACATCTTATATACATTCTCCAAAAGGCCTAGCCGAAAGGTATGTGCTTCCGTAAGCACTGAATGTTTGTTTGAGGTGAATGGATTATGAAGTCTTCTTTTTTTCTCCTGAGATGATATAGCTAATTTTCAATTGAAAAGTTAGTCTCAAAATTACGTCTAAGTCATGACCAAATGAAAGAAAAATCAAGAGGTAAGCCCGGGGTGTGGCCTCACCTCTTCGGTTCAGTGGAGTCTGATCATTTCGCAAATTATGCTGTGTCAACATTTGAAGAGTAATGAGGGTTTAATGAGCCCGTGTGTCTCTTGCTGTTCTTTGTGGTGGGTGGAAAGTGAACTTGGGTAAGGCCAGCATGTCAGCAAATAAGAATTTAACCAGCTTTGATTCTAGAAGTTACAGCTGGATGACCATCATTGAAAATGCAATTACTCTTTTCTACTATTTTTTTTTTTCCTTTGTTAAAGCAAAGCGTGAGTTGTGGGAGGAAAGGTTTGATAAATTTTTTCTGTCTTCTCAGGGGGCCCTCATGGATAGGCTATTCAAGAAAAATTCAAGAAAAATGCCTGACATACCAGGAAGGGGCAAGCAGCCAGAGGTATAACAGAGAAGAGAAGTCTTTTAACACACTGAGTTGTATTACACGGTTACTTAAAGCTGTGTCACAAGTTGTAGCTTTTCATGTTTTTTCTCTCCTTAGAATGAAACCTCTTCAGAAGCTTTTCAGATTACTTTAAATTATTTGTAAGGCTATGCAAATTGGGCAAAACTGTCTTTCCTAAGAGCCATTCACCTTTAAAAAGTGGGCATGAGTCTCAAACTATATGCCATCTTAGTGTTTAGTAGCGTTTTCTGGTATTTCCCAAGTACTTTATAAGCAAAAAAGAACAACTTGTACTTATTTGGTGATTATTATTAACCCAAATAAAATTTGCCTCTTGCAAAGCCCTTGGAGATGCACACACGTATTTTAAAGAAAGTAAATCACCGAACATTTATTGCAGGTCATGAACTAGGTCTATTACGCACAATGTTAGAGACAAAAAGAATGAAAGCCCTGGAGGCATTTATCTTCTAGTTGTGAACGCCAGATTAAGGCTAAGGCCCACCTCTTTCGACCACACATTCTCCTATCTCAGCAGCCTTCATAATATTCAGCCTTTGTTTACGTTCTGTAGGGCCTAGATTTGATTTCCAGGGTTGTTTCTTCTGCCCTGACTTGGTGGTAACTGCTTCTAAGGCTTGCAGTTGTGGTTTATAGGTTCTGGTCCTGACTGGCACTTTGCAAGATTGCGTAATACCCAGCCCACACATCAGCACATGTCGGCCCTGACCATTATGTCTAGATGATTTTTACAGATTGTTAGTCTTATTTATTCTGTGTTGATGTCATGAATTTTATACTCAGAGTTCTGAAGGGAGTTGCTCTGTTTCTATCTCCATGTACTAACCACATAAGATACAAATTAAAGAAAAACAAAAAGTGGAATCTAATTATAAATACAAGACAACAATATACTGGAGATTAGATGACTTGGAAAATGCATTTTCAAACTTTTAGAGGTGGAACCATAATAATGGAAGCATGTTCTAAGAATTGGAACATCTATTTTTCTACTACTGGCTCACTTATTAAGATTTTGATCCTCAGTTAGTTATTTAACCTCTTGGAGGCTATAAAAAGGGGAGACAATACCTGGTCTACCTGCTTTCCTGGGTTGTTTGGAAGCTCACAGGAATGCTGACTGTTTGCCAGACATGAAGATAGGCTGAATATCAGCAATGAGCAATGTAGAGTGGTCTTTGCCTTTACAGGATGTACTGTGTTGGCAGGCAGGACATTTAAAAAGTGATTAAAAAGGTATTGAGTATTGTAAAAAGATGTCCAGGTGCATAATCAGGAGTCTGACAATTGCTAATTTTAAGACTGTTATTCAAATACATTGAAATACGTGTGTATAAAACTTACTTCTAAAAGGAGTTTTTGGAAGAAAAATTGGCAATTGGTATGATTTGCCATAGATTCTTTTTGTTTCCTCTTATAGGAGAGATTTGTTTGTAAACTTTTTATGGTGTTTATTTACAGAGATCTAAAACGTGACATATAAAGGACAGATTTTCCCAGACAACATCTTGTGGCATTGTCAACTTAAGTTAATTATTTTTTAAGCATTTATTGCATATCGAAGTACAAAGAGATACCAGCTGTTGCCTTTAGAACTGTACTGTCCAATATGGTAGCCACTAGACACATGTAGCTACATAGTGGCTGGAAATACGGCAAGTCCCAATTGAGATGTGCTATAAAACATCTCTTGGATGTTGAAGACTTGATATAGAAAAACATGAAGTATTTCATTAGCAATGTATTTAATATTAATTAATGTTAGAATGATAATATTTTAGATATATTGGATTAAATATGATATAAGATAAATTTTGCCTGTTTCGTTTTACTTTTTAAGATGTGGCTACTAGAAAATTTAAAGTTATATATGTGACTTGCATTTGTGGCTCATATTTTCTTTCTACTGGACAGTGCTTCTTTAGAATTTGATGGAATAGAGTGAATGACATGTAAGCAAATCACTATAAGCCAATGAATGGGGCAAGTGCTTTAAGGGAGGTAGCTGTGAAGTATAGTGGAGGGCTCACGAGCTGGTGTGCTCAGGAAAAGATTCAGGGAGGTGGACCATGAGATAAGTTTTAAAAGAAGAATAGAATTTTTCTAAACAAATTGTAGGAGAAGGCAGGTCAGAAAGAGAGAAGCCTGCATAAAGTGGAGAAGAGAGACGTATAGAAGAACCTACCTTAAGGCGGTGGGGGCAGAGGGGAGCAGAGGAAAGAGCCTAGAAGTAGGCAGAAACCATAGAAATACAATTTTCATAGTTGCCCATCATATAGTTAACAGTGTGTGTAACATGAATTGTTCTTTGAATAACAGAATATGTTTCTTACAAAGCTACTCAAATATCATGGATGCATTATCTCAGGGTGCCACCAGATGGCACTGTGTTCAAGGATTGAAAGAGGCTGGCAAGAAAAAGTGTCAATTTCTTGACTGAGGAAGTAGTGCCTAAACTTTTCAAAAGAGCACTCATCACTTTTGAGCATGCAAACCCAATATACGTGTATTTATTTATAAAATATATACCTAATTCTTCACTAATACAAGGGCACTTCAAAAAGTGCGTGAAAAAATAGAATTAAAAGATAATATGAATCCAGAAACTTTTTGAAGTATTCTGGTATGTCAATTATAAGGCATGTATATAGAAAAATTGAAATATGAAAGGTCATGATAAACTGAAGTTCTAATATTTCTGTCCTGCACTCCAGTAAATCTTTTTTTGTTGTTGTCGCATATTCCCTGAGGTACATATGTACACCCTACTTTGGAGAACACTGGTTTATTTCATGAATTCTATCTTCATAAAGATTGAAGTAACACCAAAAAAATATATAAAACAAAACATTTTTACGACATGCAGATGTTAAAATATGGGTCACAGTTATATGTCAAACCATTTAAAGCCTCAAATTACAGACAAAAATAAAAAAAAGTCAAATCTTATTTTCTTAGGAATCTTATATTTTTCGATTTTAAACCAGATTTGTTTTAATGTATCAAAAACATAAATGAGTTAATAGTAGATCAAGTATTATAGAATTTTTTCTCTGCTATATATTTTGTTGTTTAAAAATCAAACAGGTTAATATTTACAAACAGTAACAAAAAACAAAGCAAGCAAAAGAATGGGTATAAATGATATAAAAATATTAGTGATGGTATGCATGCCAAATAAATATGTAGAATTAAGTTTTTAAAAACATCCAAGAAAAACTAAAAAAAAGGGAGAACATTTCCTGACTCTTTTAGAAGAATACAATTGCATTTTGCCCTGATTTCTTAGATCTGTCCTTGTATAAGGTGTTTATTTAATTGTTGTTTTGTTTTCTGTGTGATGAACTTTTGGATTTCAGAGAACAGGTGATCCTTGTTGGTCAGTGATCCTCACTGGTCAGGTGATCCCTGTTGTCCAGTCAGCTGTGGTTGAGGCAGGGGCTGGATCACAGAGTATAAACATGAAATTCACTCCGTGGTTAAGGGGGTGGGGATTGGATTTCAGAGAATAAGAATTATGAGCTAGGCAGACCCCAACACATATCATCTAGAGATGGATGATTCCTTGTAATTTCACTTGTACAATATTTTTAATCCTTTTTGTAAGACATTTACAGTGTGGTGTGGATAAATTAGCTAGATTTAGGAGTTAGTAATCTTTATAATCACTGTAATGCTCATGTAACCAGTTCACACATCATTCTTAACTCACCTGGATACAAACCTAAAACAGGATGCTTTTTCTCTTAGTATTGACTTCAGCCACACTCCTCCAAACCTCACATGCTTTTTAATGACTGGACAGGTGTACTAACTTTGCAGATATTTGTAGGGTATTTAAAAGCCACAGTTCACAGTTCTTTTCTCTCCTTTTAACATTTCAACTTATTTGTCTTCGTTTTTAGCTCCCACATATGAGTGAGAACATGTGGTATTTCTCTATCTGTGCCTGGCTTATTTCACTTATATTTTGGTTGCTAGAGGCAGGGAAGGAGAGGGGTTGTGGGGATAATAAGAGGCTGGTTAATGGACACAACATCAGAGGACTCAGAGAACTAGAGAAGAGGAGGGAGGAGATATTCCTGAGGTGGGCACATGCACTCACCCCCACTCTAAGACCCCGGACGCCAGCCTGGCCAGTAGGGGGCAGGGGACTTTAAATCGAATATTAAATTTTACTGAACAAAGGATTTTATTTTTCATTAATTTTTTATTGAAACATATTGATTGTACATTTTTATGAGGCAGAGAGTCATATTTCAATACATGTATACAATGTGTGATGATCTAATCAGGGTAATTACCATATTCATCGTTGCAAAACTTAATCATTTCTTTGTGATGTGACCATTTGATCTCCTCTCTTCTAGTCAGTAAAACATTGTTAATAGTAGATACCTGGGTCAACCGTACACCAATAGAACTTATTTTTTCAAGCTAGCTGCTAGGTGGGAAAGCTGGGATTTGGAAGTAGGCAGTCTGGCTTTGGGACCTGTGCTCTGGGACATGACTTTTTTGATGTGAGGTGGAGGGGAGGATAAGGGCGGTGTGGGGTGTGTGTGGTGCTGGGCTTGGGCTGAAGGTAACAGAGCCAGGTGGCTGTCTCTTAATAAGCCCCCTAAAATGTCTGACTCCCAGGTGATTGTTGTTCTTTTGAGAATGTGAAGCTCTTCAGGGTCTGCTCAGCTTTGGGTCCTGTTTTCTACTTTCAGGGCAAGAATAAAGTAATGCCTGAAGGATCCCTAAAAGGCACTTGTTGCTTTCAGCGTCTTATTTTTAAAAAAATTATCTTGTATGTAGCAATATTTTAAAATAGATCAGCCATGACTACATGACATGAAGGGCGCTTAGTTTAAAAGAATGCTCTAGCACATTTGACATCTGGCTTTCCTCAATGTGCAGTTTGGATGGACAGATTGATTGATTTGTTAATTTTATGGGTGTTGGTGGGGGGGATTTTGAGTAGACATGGTTTATCAAAATGATAGCTGAATTTGGGGAAGAAAGCAAGCTGAGGTCTTACTAAGGCCCATAAAGCCAATATTTTTCTCTCAACCATAAACCACGGTAAATGAAAGTGGTAGGCAATTAAGTTGATAAATGGCAATAATTTCTTGTTTAAGTCCTTGTATTAATCACTTGTTAATTAATAAAGACACAATTTTGAAAACTTTTTGCAATTCACCTTTCGAGTGCATTTTCTGTGTGCTTTGGTCCTTGGCAGTAGCTATGGAGTTGGATTTACAACCCTCCTCTCTAGCACATTACACAGCAAGTCACGCCCAGGGGATTTGGTCATTCGCTTTTATTCCTTGAATCAGGAGCAAGTCAACATCATCATAGCTTTGGGGGCTGCATTCTGTCAGAATGAGGTGACTGGAGGACCATATAGAAATGTTTTATTTATTTAAAATTCAAAACCACAAGTAATACAATAAAAGGGACTTGAGTTCATTTTTGCCTTGTAGGAAAGCTCTGTCTCTGAACCTGTCTCACCTGATTTCATCGGTGACTCAACTTCAAAGAGTGCCTCATTCCAGAAAGTAAATCATGTAATAACAGTGAGTTACACACGTAATGTGGATAGATGGCTCCTTGCTGCTGTAGTTAAGCCAATGTTTCACCACATTTTCTGTCTGTAATTCCTCACATCTGTCAGATTAGGTCAACAGAAAGAGCTGCACTTTTTTCAGCACCACACTCTCCCGAGTGAGCCACGGGCCGGCCCGCTAAAGAGCTACACTTTTTTGGTAAGAACATGGTTACCCTGTTAGCTTCTCTTGCTCTTAATTGTACCATTTTAAAGATCAAGTTCTTGAATTTCTCAGATTTTGGTTGAAGAAAAACTCAACTGCAGATTTGTCTTAGGTGGCTACAGTTTTATGACACAGCTTCTATTGAGAAATAGAAAAATAACACCTTATGCGTGACATTGGTATTGTCATGGCTTTGTGCGTAGGCTACATGTGTGCTGTATGATGATGTCTATAATGCCACTAGACCAAGTTCTGCTTTTAGTTGCAACTGATTTACATTAATGAATTTTCACTATTTTAATGGTTTCACATAGGACAAAAGTTCAAGAATTTTAGTATTAGTCTATGATATATGTAAGCTTGAGACATAACTGAGATTTTAGGATAAACCAACCTACCAGGCAACACATGATTTTTTTACATGACAGAATATTTTTTACTGTATTTCTGTGTTCTGCAAACTTTTTGGGGAATAAAGCATTGATAATAATGAAAAATTTTATTTATGTATCATGAACATATATATTATTTAAATTATAAATTGTTTAAATGCATTGTGACCCTATTCTATTATGAGCATCACAAAAATACACAAAATTACAATTTTTAAAAGGATGAGGTAAAAAATAAATATAAACTGCAGTTCTGATCTTTTCCTCTTGCCTAACCTGGGGTAGGTGCTCTCTACTTGGACTCCTCTGCCAAAGTCACAGACTCACAATTAGACCCACCTTTCATGTAACTATGGAAATAAACACAAAACCAATATCATCATTGCAGAAGGAACTTTTCTGAGTCTGCTTGTCCAACTTCTTTGGTTTTAGGCACAACTGGGAGATTTTTTCTAAGGTGAAAATTAATTCCATGTGGTTTTCAAAATTCTAAATTGTAAAAGAACTTTGTCAATCATTCATGGGAATGTAGTTATCACAGATAACTGGAAAAACAAGCAGGTGACATCACTCTGTGAGGTGTCCCCTCTACGTGGCTGCCTCTGACTCCATAGAATCAAATGTTCACTTGAGAGCCAGGGGTGCTAGGGGCCTGGGAAAAATGTATACTTGTCCAGGATCCCTGTTCTGTGTCCTGAGTCACACATATGCAACACCAGGGTTTGGTTAGGGACCTACCTAAGCCCACGGTTGAGACCTACTCACAGGAGCAGCTTCCTTTGGTCACTCTCTGGCGGCTTGTGTATAGCCACTTCTAATCCACTGTTAGACTGAACGGAAGGGCACATTCAGTTTTTCTTCCAAGTGGAGGACAACTTGCTCAAGTGAGGAATAGGTAAATCAACATCGAGAACCAGAGAGGAAACTTGTGTGTGCCTAATTTGCTGAGGATGTCCCCGGCGTCCTTACTGTGGCCTCTGAGAGCTTTCCCAGATGCCCAGCAGGTGGTGTGGTCCTGCTGGGAATGCCTTTTCTGCTTGTTCAGCACCCTGCTGTTCTCCAAGGCTTTTCACTCTTCATCTGTCCAGGAAGAATTTTTTTTTATGATTTCACATTTTTTTAGTACCACTTAGAAAATGTTACAATGTTTTCACAGACATCATTTCGTTTGATCTTCATAATCCTTCAAGGTAAATAGAGTAGGATGTTGGTGTCCACATTTTGCAGATAAAGAAAGAGAGATTGAGAGGTTAGATGACTACTAATAAGTGGCAGATCTAGGAGGAGAACAGTGATCTTTTGGCTTCTACCCCAAACAAAGGGCAGAAAAATATACAGTTTCAAGCATATCCAGATGAATTCTGGTTTATTTTAAATTTCAGTTGAGTATGCTGCAACTCCTTTATTGCCGTTGTGGAGCTCATTTAGGTGGAGTCACCTAGACCCAATATAAATGCCTTGACTGCATTTTTATCACTCCCCTCGCTCCAAATATAATAATCCCAGTGCTATCGAAACTTAGTGTTGCCTTGGAAATGTGTTCTTCATGACAGAGAATGTTGAGCTGCCTGGTGGAGGGGCTGCAGGAACTGCACACATCCCTCTCACCACGAGGTGTCATGAAGATAAAACTGGCAGCTTATGAGACCAGCCAGCTAAGTGATACACGTCAGCCAACAGTTTAAATTCTCTTGGAGTGTTTTTGCTGTGCTTTATCGCGCAATGTTTGTTTGGGGGAAATGAATGATCTTCCCTCTTGCTTCCTAACTCAAGGTTTCTCTGCCTCCATCTGTTTTGGCATTTGTTTCTTTGTGCCTGGAGACACATTTTGTCTCTTTTTCTGTATCTGTCCCTGACTCTCCATCTTTATCTCTTTCTCTCTCTATTTTCTTTTTGTTTCGCTCTCTCATTTTCTATAAATACATAATTATCACGAACAGATTAAAGAGCCTTTTAGATGCAGAGAAAACTTGAAACAGTTTCCTTTAAGAATTTTTTGGTCGTTCTGTGTGTATATGTAAGTGAAATTTACTTATGTTAACACATTATATCCTCAATTCTTCTTTCTTTTCTTTTCTTTTTTTTGGTGGCTGGCAGGTACAGGGATCAAATCCGGAACCTTGGTTTTATCAGTACTGTGCTCTTACCAACCAAGCTAACTAGTCAGCCTGGTTCCTTAATTCTAATCTTCAAATGTGTAACTGAGATATTCTTGTGTCTCGCTCACAGAACCTCTCCTGGATGAATGCCCTGATGTATTCCTTTCCTAACAGCTCTGCAATTCCAGATTAGATACGTTAGCATAGATAGTATTAGAACCTTGCAAAATATGCTCTTTCCTAAGTGTGGCTGATAGACAAAGGCCAGCAGGTGTCAGTCTCACCCAGTAGAAGAACTAACAATGGTTTCACTGAGGTTTTTCTCTATGGCAGTTTGCTTTTTTTGAGTGAACTTTTAAAAAACCAAAGTGAAGTTCTTGTTTGTTTTAAACAAAGTCTGGGTTGATTTAAAGAGAAAGTAGACAGTCGTAACCTTGTATCACCCCACACCCAGAGTTTTTACTGATTCTTCTCTTTTTAAAAACACAATTATTTTTTGGGGGGGGGGCCGGTAAGGGGATCGCAACCCTCGGCATGGTGTGGTCAGCACCACTCTCAGCCAGGGAGCGCACTGGCCATCCCTATATAGGATCCAAACCCGCGGCCTCGGCACTACCAGCGCCGCATTCTCCCGAATGAGCCATGGGGCCGGCCCTAAAAACACAACTATTGAACTGAAATATAAATTCATTATTGTCTGGGCATCTGAGCATCATTTAATAGGTAATTTAAATTTTATTTTTATTTGCAGGGTGATTGATTCATGATAGAGAATAAAGCTCCAACAGAGTGTCCCTTTGGATGCATGCAGCAGTATCCTAGCTCCTGGAATTTTGCAGTCAGTCATTATCTGCACCGACCATGTGCTCTCCTATACCATTTTCAAGCTGAGGAAACAGATCCAGAAAAAAATTTGTCCAAAGACTCACAGCTTTGGGGAAGAGGGTCAAAGTTAGGACTAAAATCAAGAGCTAAATTGGCTCGGTCTTCAATAAGCCTGAGCAATAGTCTGTTATTTGAGTCTAGAGCCACTGGTACTTCTCTTGACCTTTGTGGCTCCACTGTCCTCAGTGTTCAGACTGGGGTACAAAAGCAACATCAAGCTCCAGCGGGCTGTCAAAATCTGCACATGTTCACAAGTGATTATCTCCAATGTAATTCCCATAGCAACGTAGCAAAGTGACTGCCTGTTGCCGGCTGATAAAAATGATTATGCTGGAGAAGGAAAGAAAACCCTGGGGACAGCTTGATTGAGGAGTTGTTATGTATACCGGCTTGCAGGGCTGCTTCTCCTCAGTAGCCGATGTTTGAGAGAGGCTTATGGAGCTTCTTGTTTACATAATCAACCAGAAAGCACTTAATCATGTTGGTCTGTGGTGTGCACCTGACTAGCAAGCCAGAAATGACTCTGGTTCATGTTTTTGTAGCTCTTGAAGGTGTTTGAAGATGAAGGACATTCTGCCAGCCAATTCCTGCCATTTGCTATGGGGATCACCAAACCAGAGAAAGCTGCAGAGCTTTAGGCCAAGGAACAGATGCTAATGACAGTTTTCCCAAAGAAAAATGCTTGCCAACCTTGGCTGACGAAACAAGGCTTAACAAACATGGGCACAGCTCGAGGCAGGCCTCCCTGTGAGTTACTCTCCCTGTGTCTTTTAAAGTAGTTTATGAGTGGTTTTTGTTAATGCAAGTGTCTTTGATAGTGGCAGCTAGGTGGTACCCTAGTCTAGTTGGTTAATACCGGTGCAGTAGACACGAATGTGCATTGCTGAATCCTGCTTCAAGGAAGGTCTTGCTGGCCAGCTGTGGGAATGCAGTCAGCAGCCAGCCCATAGTTGTCATAGCTTCTGTGTCTGCCTCAGCTGCAGAGAGCTGCCTTGCCCTATGTCTCCCTCTGCCCAGCAGCCTACCTGCAGTGACTGAGATGGGGAGGGGGCTGACCGCCTAGACATTTCCGCCCAGTGGGTACACTTCTGATGGGCCCTACTCTCCGTGGGCCCAGTCAGGTCACCTGAGGCTTGTTGGGCCTACACTGACATTCCTCTTTTTCCTTTTCCTGGTCCATCTTTGTCTCCTACCCTTCACAGGTGTTGATCCCAAACCCATCGCAGCATCTGCTTTTGGGAAACCTAACTTGCAATAATCAACCTGTCTCTTCTGCTTGGATAACTGGGGGAAAAAATTGGCCCCATAAAGTAAATACCTAAAAGCCTTTTGAAATAATTTAAATTTTCAATAATTTTTGGATCAGAGAGAAAAGCATTACCTTTACAAATTCTCGGAAAGAAAAAACATATTAATACTGTAATTAATACTATACAATTAGTGAGTTATAGTAAACTGACTCTCAACATAGCCCACTTAACCACTTTTTAAATGGGAAGAAAAGGTTCCTGAATTCTTGACTTATGAGTCTCCAAAAATCACACTCTGAAGGTTTTCACATTCCGTTCCTTATTAATAACTTCCCTAAATGTTTTCTCATGTGTCTGATTATGCTTTGTGTTTCCATCAACCTTCCAAGATAGTCTCAAAATATCAAAGCATTGCTTGACCTTGTTGGGGGTGGGTTCAGGTTTTCCCTTCTTGGGATCTCTTGTGGAGGTGGGTTGGGGAGAGCAGGAGAGAATGGATAGAGTGGGGAAAAGGGTGTAGGGGTCTCATCTTGAGGGCACCAGGCTTCAGTCTTTTGCCCTAGCAACTTTATTTTCAGAACTTGCTGAATATATACTTGATCCTTCAGTTATCTAATTGGTTAGGTTGGGAGCAGTTTGGAATCTAATGGATTGAATCAGGAAAAGACAAAATCTGAAGGAATAAACGACCTCTTTGAAGGTGCTGCAGAGCTAATGAGCAGAGTTAATCAGTACTCATGGCATTAGTAAATTTACTTTTGAGTACTGAGCTTGATCACATGCTGGTTGTAACCTACGAAGTAATATACGTGTGCAACAAATTGGTTTACATGAAATCTGAAAAGTTTATGATTTAAAATGTACAGAGATAGAAAGCAACAAGTCAGCCCTAGTCAGAGTTAGAACTGTTTTTAATATGACACCAACGGGTGATATCCTGGATGACACAGGGGCTGGACTGTGTGTGTTTGCTAGGGCTGATAACATCTTGTTCTTATCTGTATTTCAGGAAGCATTCTTATTAGAACCATCTCCTAGAAGAAGGAAAGTTATATTAAAAAAGATTGAAACATGAGTCAGTTTTCAGTATTACAACATAATGAAAAACCAAATATACGAATGCTGGAACATTTAGCGAGAGTAGACCCCTTAAAAAATATAAGAAAATATGACCAAGAAGGGTTGGTCTTCACCTTCCGGGATTACCCAATCCTGATAATAATACATGGATATAGTTCTGTCCCAAAAATGTGGTTTAGGTTTCACTCAGCAAGTTGTTAAATCTACTTTGCTTGCTCCTAATATGGTTCTCTTAAGTTCCATCTAAGTAAACAACAACAAAAAAGTTACAACCTTCTTACAAAATGAAAATGTCCTTTTTCTCAGTGATGATTCAAAACATTAAAAAAATATTTACTCTCAATGCCAGTGATGGAGTATTCTCAGAGCTATGCATTTTTAATTCTGATACATTTCCAGTCAATTTGTTTAACCCCAAAATGAGCATTATAGGTTTCAACTAAGTGGTGCCATTTCAGGTATACTCAAATGGGCAACGCCAGTGCTTCCTTTGTTGGGTGTTAGGTTCTCACAGCATCTCCTAAACAAAATATATTGGATTTGTAATTAGTGCCTCCCATCACGTGCCTGCTGGGCTCCTTTGTTAGGTCCATACTATAAAAGTCAGCGAACATTTAGTTCCCACCGGCCTGTCTTGAACAAATACTTTTTTTTCCCTTTTCTCATTTCACTTTCTGACCCTTTAAAGGGTTTCCTCGTTTATCCTGCCATTAACATTTACCCCTGCTGGTCTTTCGTTTCTTTCATCCTATCATTTCTGGGTTTTATTTGCCTGTTTGTGTGAATGTTTCCTTTTTTTTTTTAATCTACTGGAAAGGAAAGGACTTCTTGTAGTGCTCACTTTAGAGTGCTGTGGTACCTTTTAGAGGTCTTGATTGGACTTACTCCACATTTCAACTGCCAGTATTTTACTTAAGATACATGTTATTGTTCAGCCTTACGTTCTTTACAAGATAGTAGGGCAGCGAGAAAAAGGACAAAATCGTTTAGCAATTTCCAAGTCACAGAAAAATATTTTTACTACATCACCTGGGGATAACTAGGGCAGTTTAGAGAAGTTTTCCTTCTCATTGTTTTTCATTTATTTATGCTTTGAGTATTAGCACTTAGTTTTAAATTTCCATTGAGCATGTTCTCATTTTGTCATAAAACTTAAATTAGGTCCCTTAATTTTTTCCCTTAGATCTAGCACCCTAATGTCCAGAGGAGTCATTAAGAAACTGAAGAGACCCCTGTCCTCTCTGTGTTTGTGATGTCCTTTGGAATGTTTATCAGATATTTGTGATTCCTTCCTAGTAGTGAAATATTGACATTAAGAAAGGGAATATCACCCAAGGGCCCAAAGGCACTACATATCCTGGGGCTTAATTGTCAACAATTTGAAATGTAAGAACAAAACTGAGTGTACGAGTGTAATCCTTTGGAAAGATGACTCTTACTGGTGAACTGGGTCCTCCCGAGTTTGAAGGAAGAATTCTGAATGCTTCTGAGACACACGCACTTTTTCTTTCCCTCCCTGTAAATCAGTGCGATGATTCATTTCATTAACTTTGATTTTGTCACCCTGATAGTCTGACCTTTATCTTCTAATCTAAGTGAACATTCAAATCTCCGTGCCTTCTGTTCATTCTATCTGCTTTTAGATGAGCCAACTGAGAGATCAACATTTTTAATACATAAAAGTTTATTTTGCCATAGACTGGTTTTTTTCCTTTAAACTTTACACATCATGAAATTTACTGTTAAGTGTTTAGGATGACAAAAAAAATTTTGGAGATAGATGGAGGTAGTGGTTACAATTGTATGTCTAAAAATACTTAAAATGGCAATCCTTATGTTACATATGTTTTATCACAATTAAAAAATATACTGTTAAAAAAAAAATACTGTTAAGGTGTCAAGTAATTCCTAAAGGCCTATATATACTTTTTTACTTTTTATTTGGAAGTAATTTCAAACTTATACAAGTTACTTGAATAAAAGTAGTATGAAGAACAGTTAACCCTTTACCTAGCTTCATCTACTGTTAACATTTTACTCAATTTGCTTGGTCATTTGTGCATTCTCTCTCCTCTCTCTTTCTCTTTCCATATAGCCATACATCCATGCATGATGTGTATAAACACACTTACATGGACATATATATGTATAATAATGTGTATATACACATAATACTTTGTTTATACTAAAGTGTTTGAGAATAAGTTTTATATATCGTGGCCCCTTATCCCTAAATAATTTAGTATTTTTTATAGATAGGAATATTTCTTACATAACAGGGCAATTGCCAGTTTTCATAAATGCAGCATTTATACTTTCACCTAATTCATACTTCAATTCTTTCATTGCCTCAGTCATGTCTCTCACAGCTTTCTTTTACTCTAATGCAGGATGCAGTATAGAGCGCAGGTATTGCATTTAGTTGTCATTTCTCTTTAATCTCTGGAACATTTTCACAGCCTTTTTTTTTTTTTTGGCTTTTATGACATTGACATTTTTGAAGGTAGAGTCCCTCCACTTTTCAAAAGTAGAAACCTCCTCACTTTGAATTTGCCTGATGTTTCCCCGTGATTAGATTCAGGTTGTGCGTCCCTGGCCACAATACTGCATATGCGATATGGTGTGCGTCTCAGACGGCTGCATCTGGAGGCACATGACACATCCATCTGCCCCTCACTGGTGAGGTCAGTTTTCATCACACAGTAGAAGTGTTGTCCCATTTCTCTATAAATAAATAGTCACTATTTTTTCCCTTGCAAATAAACAGTTTGTGGAGAGACATTTTAAGACCGTGCAAATATCTCACTCCTTATTAAAATTTCCCCTGAGATTTAGCATCCATTGACGATTCTTGCCTGAATTAATCTTTATTGTGATGGTAACACAGTGATGAGGATCCACTTCAATACTCTCTCCACATTTACCACTCAGCACGTGACATTCTACTGTAACCAAGAATTCTTCCTTCTCATGTGTATGTGTTGTCTTAGTCCATTCCACCTGCTATAACTAAGTACTTTAGACTGGGTAATTTATAAACAATAGAAATTTATTGCTCATAGTTCTGGAGGCTGGGAAGGATAAGATCAGCAGGTGCCGGCAGATTTGGTGCCTTATGAGGGCCCTTTCCTCATGGAGGGTGCCTTTGCTGTGTCCTCACATGGTGAAGGGACAAACAAGCTCACTCAGGCTTCTTTCAAAAGAGCACTAATCTCATTCATGTGGTGGAGCCCTCATGACCCAATCACCTCCCAACATTCCACCTCTTAATACCATCACCTTAGGAGTTAGGTTTCAACATATGAATTTTAGGGAGACACATACATTCACACAATAGCAGTATGTATTATCTGTAGGGACTTACAGATTTGTTTTTCCACCACATCCCACCTTAACCCAAATGGGTTATAATTATGTTTCTTATTTAGTTTGGTGCTTAGATTATCCCAAATTTGGCGAGTAAAAGACCCTTCAAGCTGGCTGTATGTGCCTGTTGCCTGTGTCATATGTTCATTATTCTTTTGAGTACGTCTTTATCTTCTGGTATAACAAAATGTTCCAGGCTCAACTTGCAGTTACCCTTCCCCAGCCCTGCTTTCAGCCACTTCTCTGAGGATCCCTGGTTCCTTTTAGTGGAGAATGGTGCTAGGGATCAAGATCCACACACTAGCTGTGCTCAATGCTCCTGGGATGTCTGAACTTCTAGACCTTTTTAGTGGACAGAGCTGGGAAGTATATGCATGCAAACACACACACTTACATAAATATATATACATGCAATACATACATACACATGATGTACACATATAAATATGCACATGTATGTGCATATACACATGTGTGCATATTTTGCATATGATATATCTACACCAATACCTCCATTAACAAGAAGTCTTAAGTACCCTCCCCCATTCCATATTTGCATGTCCCCTTTTCACACTGAGAAATCTGGCCACCAAAGGCATCAACAAATTTTCTCATTTGCTCAATGCAATGATACATCTAAAACAGTTTCTGAATGGCTTCAGCCATATCTAGTACAAAAAACAAATCTAGTAAAAAAAAGCTCAGGATCCTCAGTTTCCAGTCTCTCATCTTCCTACACCATTCAAATTTGAAGGTTTGTAGGGAATGCAGTCAAAACTGTCTTTATAAGTTACTCAAATTCTTTTTTTTTTTTTTTTTTGCCCTTCACTGTAATAATGGTATTCATTTGAAATATAATTGGGTTCGTTCGTTTCAGTTTCTCCTCTTCCCATCCTTATTGATTTAATTTTTTGAATCTATCAAATATTAGCATGCTTCCAGAAGTCAAAACTTACGAAAAGGATACTCAGACAAGTAAGTGTTTCTCCCTTCCATGTCCCTTGCACTTTCTTTATCTTCACCCCTTGTGAGTAACCATCATAATTGCTTCTGGCTTTTCTTTTCTGTGGTTTGTCTTTTGTAAAGGTAAGCAGATATACGTATGTTTTCTTATCTCCCGTCCTTTCTTAAACAAAGTAATGGTACTGGATATCATCTTTGGTGCTTTGATTTTTCACTTCACAAGATCTCTGGGCCATTATTCCACATCAGTTCATAGAGAGCATCCTCATTCTTTTATATAATTGCACAGTATCCAGTGTATGTTTGTACCAGAGTTTATTCAACAATCTCCTGTAATTGGACATTTAGGCAATTTTTAATATTTTGCAATTACAAACTAACACCATAATGAATTAACTTGTGCATATGTATTTTTGTATTGTTGGAGGGATATCTTCAGCATAAACTCCTAAAAGTGGGATTGCTGGGTTTAAATGTAAATGCATATATAATTTTGCTAGAATTCTGCCAAATTCACTTTCATGGGGTTTGTATCATTTTGCTTCTCCAACAGCAATGTATGAAAGTGCCTGTTTCCCCACAGCCTCAGCAACAAACTGTATTGTGAAGCTTTTGAATTTTTCCCTGTTGGATGAGTGAGAAGGCTACCTCATTGTAGTTTTAGTTTGTGTCTTTTAATATTAGTAAAGTGGAACATCTTTTCATATGCTTAAAAACCATTTGTAATCTGTTTTTGTAAGTTGTGCATTTATATTTTTTGCCATGTTATTTATAAAATTTTTGTTACTTTTCCCCCTTTAATTTTTAAAAGCTCTTTGTTATTTTAGGGATATTAGCCCTTTATCAGTGATATATGCAATACTGCATACATTGCAAGTATTTTCTCCTGGTTGGTACTTTGTTATTTGGCTTTGCTTATGTTTTTTTCTTAAAAATTGTTTGTTAAATTTTATTTAGTTTAATTTCTCACTCTTTTCTTCAATTGCATCTGGATTTTTAGTCACAGTTAGAAAGCCTTTTCCTACACCCATGTTATAGAGGAATTCACATGTTTCTTTCCCCTGGTACTTGAATAGTTTTAGTTTTTACATTTAGATGTCTGATTTACTTTTTTTTCCTTGTATATGGAAAGCCCTATCCTTTTTTTAGGAACTATATACATGGCAATAAAAAGTTGGATTAAGTAAGCCCTCTGAATTAAATCAGTGGACCCTCATAAAGGAGGAGTTTTAAAATTAGAATATCATCTAAAGATTTTGATATTATCCTTATCAGGGTATTGGAATTAGGTGTTGCAATGAAAGCAGTAGAGTGGTCATATGTCCCTAACACCAGTTCTCAAACTTTGTTAAAATGCAGATTCTTGAGCTCTATCACTAAAAATTCATATTTAGTTGCCAGGGGTGAGGCCTTGATATTTTATCTGCTTAACAAACAGCACAGTGAGGATGGAGTTGGGGGCCATTGGATCACTTTTTGAAAAGTACGGTCTTAGAGGGAAAGGACAGCCTACATGAAATAAATATCTAGCATAGTAACACGTATGAAGGTAATAAATTGTTTTGATAATGACAAAAAGAAATTCAGGCTGTCCACTACATGCAAATCAGGAGAGTTACTCAAAGAGCTAGAAGTTTACCACTGAGGCTGTTGGAAGTAAATCCACATTTGGTAACTTCATCGTTTAGATTTTATTCTCGATTGTCTGGACATGAAATTTAGGTCTGTGGTTCTCAGGCCTTTTCAGTTTTACATATTGTTCAGGAAGCTGAGGACTCTGAATGACTTCTTTTTATGATAAAGCCCCATTTGGCCCACAATGATAGGATGGCTGCTCTGATTTTTTGGCTTTAGTAGAGACTAAATAAGTGCATTTTTTATAGTTTAGTAGTCCACATTTTATAATAGAAACATTAATGTTTCTTCCTATATTGCCTCCTACCATCTGGAAAATTAGTAATCCTGGAATTTTCTTTCAAAACCAGGGACCCAAATGGTTGAGTGTAGAAACAGTAATTGATACAGCTCTCTACCAAGCTTTGACTTTGAATATTTGGCTATATTGTGTGTTAGAAAGTATAAGAAACATTTGCTTCCGTTTTCTGAGCCTGATATACTGAATCTTCTCATCAGATTTCTTTTGTCTGTGCATTCCTTTGTCTCACAGATTAGAGTTTGTTGTTGTTGGGAAAATAGAATAGTTTGGTCAGGGCCCTCACCTTGGGTCCCATTGGGTGTGGTTTAGCACATCCTTTGTAAGCAAATTGTATATGTGTGTGGAGTTAGTGTGCACGTGTGCCAATGTATCTTTTTAGTTTTGTTGCTGTTCCGGTGTTCTTCAGAGAGAGAGAGAGAGAGAGAGAGAGAGAGAGAGAGAGAAAGGAAGAGAGTTTTAGTGAAGCAGGTGGGCAGGCACCTGCCTCGGGCGTCTGCCCTGCACAGCCATGCTCTCCAACCTATGGCTCCAAGGACCTTTTGGCCAGTTACCTAGCTCATAGTCCTGCGTGTGAGGGGTCTGGTGACTCAGCCTGGTATGTGAGGGGTCTGAGGACCCAGCCTGGCATGTGAAGGGTTTGTGACCCAGTATGTGAACGGGCTTGAGGGGTCTGTGAGCTCCAGACCCAGCCCTAGCTCGGCGATTGGCCCAGCCGGTGCAGGATTAACAGCAGGTGAAAGAGCACAACAACTGGTGTGGTCGCCTAGTTTTACAATTGGCGTCATGAACAGGATTAAGAGCGCTACAATTGGTGATGTTGACAGGATTCCAGACATTAGTCTTAGCAGTAGTGCCACAATTGTGGTTCTAATCTCTGTTTTACATGTTTTTTATGAATGAAATCCCAGGCACACAGAGAGTAGTACATATGCACATTTTACCATGAGACAGTAAAATCTCAGTGTGCAGAGACTGCATTCCCAGTGTGACCTTATGGTTCCCATCATTTGCAGTTTTAAAATTTTAGGTTAATCTGGCATTATGGACGGGGATTTTTCTTCTTTATTGTGAATCCTAGCAGAATACAGCAGCCATAGATTAGCTAAACTTGGAGAGGCTTTTTGGCAAAGATTTGAATCTCTGCCCTCTGGCTTTTTCTGGTTCTCATCTGTATTTCGTAACACAAAAGTAATGAGGATTTCACTTTGGTGAAATCTTCCTACTAAATGATTCCTGCAAATAAAACATTCATCCATTAGCATTTGGGATTTTGATTAAATCATTTTGCAAGTAATTTCACTTTAGTGGCTGTTAAAGAGTATAGTTTGAAAGAAAACATATGTTTTGACACTCAGTACTTTGAGATCCCTTTACAGGTTATCAAAATTTATGCAAATTATAATGTGACTTTTTAATGTAGAGGTGAATCCTTTTGATTCCTGCACTTCATATTATCTGATACATAAAATGATGCATATGTCATACATTGCTAATAAAATGTCAAAGTTGGATGCACAATCTTAGAGTGTTTACTACGGTTTTATTGCCTTACTAGCCCTAAGTGGATACATTGTCTCCATTTTTCCATTCTACTGCTTAAAACATTTGCTCCATTGTTTTATTCATGCTTTAGTCAGACCTTTGTTACTATACTTCTGTGATTACTCATATTCTATGGTGATTCCTGGCATTTGGCTCATTTTTTTCCCATTAGCCTCCTTACTTTTGAAATCTGTCCATCTCATTTGTCAAAACCTCTGATTATCTCAAAGGTGCCTCAGATTATCCTGACTCATTCGACTTCAGATGAGGACCCTGACCCAGTATCTCAAGACCCAGGTGACATTCAAATGGAAGGTGGAGCCAATGATGATGTCCTCCTCCACTCTGACTGTTTGAATAATGCTTTTTACTCACCCTAATACTCTCTTATAAAACATTTTAGTATTTTTAACATGTGTTTTTCTAATATTGTATTTGATTCAACATCTTAGTCATAGTTTAGCAGATTGTACCAACGTTGTTTTCAACAGAGCAAAGAAAATTCAACTCCATTTAGGTTGTTTTTCATTTGCAAATACTACCTAAAACTTGAGTTAAAAATTGTATAACTTGAAGTGAAACGGTCTTAATAAAATGAAGTTGAGGGCATATTAAAATTTTTCTAATGTTCACTTTAAGTGTATGAGTATTTTGTAAAAATTCAATAATCAATGGTGCTAAAGTATCCATGGAGGTGTCTTCATTTATTATATTCCACTGGGAAAAAAATGGTTAAAGTAATTTATAGATTTTTATCTTATTCTTTTGCATTCTGTGTAACCAGTCCTTTGCTTTATGTACAAATGCCCTGGTTCCTGGAGGCTGTTCTTTTTCTGTTGAAATAAAGTACCCTTTCAATTTAGTAAGTAACTTTGTATGTATATTAGTTTGGGAGAGACAGCAAATAATAATTTAATTCATTGTTTGTGCAGTTTTTCCCTCTAAGATGCTTTATTAATTCACACATGGTATAATATCTTCTACTTGCCTTCATCAGAACAGATCACTCCTCCTATAATAATGCTCTTTCCTTGAGTAAATGCTGCCCTCATTAAAGTATTTTAGCTTATAATTAAAAAAAAACCCAAGAAACCAGTTCATTATTCTCAGACAATAAGTCCAGACATTACTGGATGGTAGAGTTGGTTCACTGACTCGATGATGTCATGTCTGACATCTCTGCAATTCTCTTAGCCTTTTCCTTAAGATGACAAGATGGTTGCCATCATCCAGCTATCATATCTACTTTCAAGTCAGAAAGAAAGGGAAAGGACTTGCCTTTAGCTTATAATTTAGGAAATAGGTATGAAGCTATTCTCAGGAGGATGTGTAACCTGGAAATAGAAATGTTGTTAATTTTCTATATGGAATAATATCTTACCTTTCAAATTGACTATCTGAAAGGTTATACATATATTTTTTACATTATTATTTAGCATGTATTCATTTAACAAATATCATTCACTAACTATGTGCCAGAAAATGTTTTAAAAGTTGAGACTATAAATGCTAATAAAACAAAGATTTTACCTTCAAGTAGCTTCTTGAAGAAATGCAAGAAAACGGACAAACACAGTACTGTGTGAGTGATAAACCAGAGAGCTTAGCACTGCAAAAGGAGAAGATTAGAGTGTGCAGTTGCTACGTGGTACCTGGAGCAACTGAGGCTTGACCTGAGATCTGGAGAGTGAAGACAAGATAATCAATAAAATGAGGAAAAGGTATAGAGGTTATCCTGGCATCAGGAACAGCAAGTGCAAAAGCCTGGAAGTGCCAGAGTGCATAATTTACTCAAGAACTACAGGTAATTCTGCATGGCTGCATCATAGACATGCAGGTTGGAAATTTAGGCAAGCACTTTACTCAGGACTTTGTCTTCATTCTGCCCTCAGTAACTATGCTCCAGCCTTCCGATTTTACCTCATTCTGATTCCTTAGAACTCAGTTTTGGTTCTGCTACCCTGGAACCTATGGACGGACTAACAAGTCAAATATTTTTCTTGTATTAACATTAGTATTCAGTTGAAATTATACATTGGTGATCTGCTGGCCTAATCTGATCTTCAGACATGGCAGTAGTGAGTTTTTAAAAAAATTTTGAGTAGCATAAAAAAAATGAATTTATTTCCAACATTTAAAAATCAGGAGATTTCACAGATGAATCTAGTTTCTCTGGAAAAATTAGAAGATCTGGAAATACCAGGCCTGCCTTCCCATACAGCAAGAATAGGCTAGAGCTGAGTAAGGGCTGGTTGTATCTGGTTCACTGCAGCCCTCATTTCCTGTGGTTTTACAACATGTCCACTTGACTGATTTAAGATACTTGGTTAGTCCCTGAAGGCATTTATTTCTGCTACCTTTAGTACAGGACATAGAACTATATAAACTTGGTTACCTTACACACTAATAGTTCTTTCAAGGTATGGTGACCTGATTTTGTTTTCCTTGACATGAACTGACCACATGGTCAGTGGTTTTACACTGGCTGCCAGCTTGCTTGAGTGAACAGCTATGAAACATCTCTGTATTATGAATCTTGTTTCTAATTATCCTATGCAATTTTTATCTCTCACAATGATTGCTCCCTGATAGACATTATAGTCTAAAAAACCACTCAGCAAATTATAACAAAAAGTCATAAGACTATGAGTCTTGAGTCATGATGTCTGGTTACTAACAAACATCCCAATGGCATTGGCTAACCCATTTAACCTCCTTGGCCCTCAGGATCTTCTTTTGGAAAATATCTACAATGTCACTAGCTCTATCTACCTGATGAGGTTATCACTGCATTCAAATGAAATAGTGTATGTCACAAGTAATGTGGATAACTACTGAGGACCGGCAGATGAAAGCGGATATTGCTTATTTTTGTTCGGAGTCTTGGTGTCTTGGCAAAATGTCTTACCAGAAAGCATACTGGTGTAAGAAAACTTTGGACCTTGATAACTTGTCAAATGTAGAAAGGATGCTGAGGCGTGGGAGCCCATGAAGACTTTAGGGGCTGGGGCCAGTAGACAGACTGGCAGTAGACAAAGGTTTAAAGACTTTTGCATTATATTTTGCTCAAAAAGTGGGTGGAATTTATTGAGTCTATTACTTTGTGTTAATATTAGATTTACATAACAAGAAAAAAAAAAAAAGAAATTATCTAGTCTAGTTTACCCATTTAATGATGGCCAGATAGGTTCTCAGAGGTACAAAGTGACTAATTGCCATCAGAGACAAGACAAGGAGCACTGGATACCTAAACTCTCAATTCAATGATTTTTTCCATTATGCCTGTGGTATCAACTTCAAAGAGAGAGCTTTTGATGCTCATATGGACTTTACCTAAAAAACTGTTGGTTTTGCTGTTTCATAAGGAAGCTAGAGAAGACTCATTTCTTTTGTGTCCTTTAGACTTATTTACCTTATAGGTTGAACAGGGGAGCCTCAATAAGTTGTTGTCATCTTGGATGGGTTAGGAAATCAATAGGAATTCTCATGAGATTTGGTTTTTCAGTGATTGGAGGAAATAGGAGCAGAATTACTCTGTTGCCTCAAATATTCTGGAAAGCAAAAATCCTTAGGAAGTCTTACTCTCTTGGTTGTTGGAGTCATAGGTCTTCAACCCTCCAAATATTAGAAGAATCTTCACAACTGAAAATCTGGCATGATTTTTCACACTGACAAACCTGTAAGATGTGAGTAAAATTGTGTATCAGCTCTAAGAAATTTCCTCTCTCTAAAAAATTTTTGTAGCATTTTCTACAAAATAAAAAATATTTTCATATTTGAAATTTCAAAAACTATAGTTTAAAATGATGTTGTCAGTTTAATATGTTCTTCTTAAAAACCATAAGCTATGCTATGTGAGGATCAAAGTGTTCCTCAGGATGTAGGTTTAAAATCCTTTGATAGTGCTGGAATTGGGCAATTATATTTTTATAAACTATTGTCAATTATAATATATCTATAAATTATTATATTTCTAATATTAGCTAATGTTAATGCTAAAAATAAATTCTTAAATACGTTTATATAAAGTCCTCTTGATTTTCCTTTTTTTTTTTGTCTGCTGAATCATTTTTTTCCCCTTCGCACTAGTCATATCTTGCATAGACTTCTATAATACAGCTTCCTACCTGATTTTTCTTTGTTTGCTCTTTGTGTTGAATTGTGCCTGTTGACAACCTGATTAAACTTAGAACTACATTTCCCAGAATCCCCTTCCCGTTGAGTTTCCTGTAGTGCTGGTCAGGAAAGGAACTTGGCTGGAAGTACCGCAGAGACGAACAGTTGCAGAGGTACCTGGTGGGTCCCAATTTATCCTCACTGCCCTTCACTCAGTGGCCCTCTCATCTCCCTGACTGCTGGACCTGCTGACCAGCTGTGGCCCCAGAAGCATGACTCCAGATTCACAGAGGCAGGGCTGCCAGAGGCAACAGCTCTCCTGAGACCTCCATGAGCTTCCTTCCACAGCCCTGCTTTAGAGGCTGGCTGTGCTTGGCTTTGCAGGTCTCCCTGAAAGCTTTGTCTCATCTACCTGAGTCAGTGCTTCCTGATGGCTGGTTACGACTCTTCTGTTCTCCAACTCCCTCTTCCACATCTTTCCTTCCTCTGCTCTTCCTCTAATTGTGCAAACTCTCATTCCTATAGTAAATCCCTTATTTGCATAAAGCTCTTAGTGGCTCTACTTCCCCAACTAAAGCCCAGCTGATACACTGCTGAGCTCATCCATTGCCTTTCCCAGAGTGAGATTTTAAAGTGGAAATGATCATATGCTGACCCAATCCTCTCCTTTTCCAACAATTCTTGATCCACATTATCCCTGTCTTAAGACTTCCACTTCCCAGGACGTAGAGCTCCATCTCCCTGGGTCCTGCCCATCTGGGGCCACACACCTGCATACTTTGGAGTTTGAGGCTTCTGCTCTGACCCACTCTCTAACACAGCAGACTGGGGTTTCATGTGGGGCATATTTCGATTCAGATTCTCATTCTGCCCCTTTCTAGCTGGGGACTTGGGAAAGTTATTGACATTTGTTAGGTGCAGGTTCTTACTTGTAAAAGGGGATAATAGTAAGAGCTACCTTATGGAAGTGGTGTGGGATGTAGAGTCAAAGCTGTAAAGCATCTAGCAGAGCCAAATACTTGGAAGTGCCTCCACAAATATTGTCTTCCTGCTGCTTCTTCATTATTTTGCTACCAGTACACCATTGCTCTCCAAGGAGAAGAAAGGTATAGCCTCATGGTTCAGATGTTTCACTGCCTTTAGGACCACAGCCCCCAGTGAAAAAGGCTAGCACTTGAACCATGGACTGAGGCACCAGACATTGGAGTTGGAGCATCTCGGCTCAAGGGCAGGAGGCTCTATCTTTTTTTTTTTAATTGAAACATTATTGATTGTACATATCTGTGGGGGCTCTTTCCTTTAATGTGGATGATTGTTCCTGTGAGTGATGATAGTGAAGCCACATTAAAAAAATTGCTGACATTGATGATGATTATAGATATGAAGAATGGACAAAATGAGAAGAGAGAAAAAACTGGACTTGACTGTAAAAGTGATACTGATTACAGACATTTATATCCATGGCCTATTATTTATATCCAATTAGTATGCAGCACAATGGTAATAATGCACGTCATCAAATGTATCACACCACTAACTTGTTTGATGCATTTGAAATAATAGGTTCTCTCCACAGACATTTGACCATTAAAGTTTGTTGTTCAGGTACCATGTTCATCTACTGACAACCTAGAATAAATAGAGGAAAAGCAGTTCCTACAAAGATGTGTAGTGATCACTTTTCACATTTCATCTCTCACAAAAGTACTGTGAGAGAGTTGTTATTCTTATCCCTATTTTTCTAAGAAACTAAGGCTCAGGGAATGTAAATAAATGCCTAAAGCCATGAAGATATACATTGAACTCAAATAGTTTTCTCTTCCAATCTCTTGCTTGGACCTATGTGGCAAAGCTGATCTATTGCGAGATGTTTTGTGACACACATAAATGCCTTTAACTCATGGCATGAAAATGTGAAGAGGGTTGGATTTGCAAAAATTGAGATTTGCAGATCCAGGCTTGAGTTCTAGATCCTGCAGCAAGGGTGTGACCACTTATCTGTCCATGGGTAAGATTTCTTCAGATGTTCTTATTTTTTGAGGTTTGTGTCTGCCAAAACTTCGTAATCTGTAGGCTTCCTAAAAGCTCCAAAAATTTAAAAACAATTCTTTGGTTTCCCTGGTATCTTCTAGCATCTCTGAGCCACCTGAATGGCCTAGCACCATCTTCAGTATTTCAGAGGTACCACACTGTGTTCCAAACAAGCAACAATGCCTCCACTCGACAGTGTGGTTCCCAGCCCAGGCGGACATTGGGTTCTCCTGTCTGACAGCTCTTAAGAAGAGGACGCTATGATTGACCCCAGTTCTTTAATTAGACCAATAATTTCTCCATGTTAGTCTGATCTGCGGGCTCTGAGATTCATGTGCAAGGGTGGAGAAGAAAAAAGTCAATTTGTCATGTTTGAAGGAAAGGATAATGGGATAAATGAGACTTGTATAATGCTTTGAAGTCTTAAGAAAGCTAGATTTGCATCATTTTCTCCAAGGGTATTTGAGTCACCCTTTTTACCTGTGGTATGTCAGTTCTTTCATGCCCCCTATATACAATGTACCAATCATCCAATTAATAGTGTACCAATTAATTTATGGGTATGAAGATTAACATGCAATCTGTTAATGCTGCGTTAATGAGTTTATGATTTTTATAAATAGGCAGACCAGTTATGAGTTTTATCAACCTCACTAGTTGAAATTAAAATGGAAACAGCAACATTTGTTTTTATTATCACTACAAAGCAACTAATTATTTTCCTCTGGATAATGGTAATTAACAAAATTCCTCTTGGGTTCCTGATCAGTGCACAGCTGGTATCAGATAATCACAAGGTCTTGGTTTTATGTGGTGACATCAAACCTCTAACTTGGGAAGTATCATTAACTTCATACTATTGCCTGAGCTTATTAGTTCTAAATTATGCCTCAATGAACTTCTCAAATTGAGAGCAACATTTATATTAAAAAATTGTAGTCAGTGAGAGGAAGAGAGAGGTAGATATCATGAGAATCTACTATGGAGTGTAGGTCTTGTCTGCTCCAGATGTTATAGTTGGGTTTCTAACTTTGATATATTTGAATAAGTTCCAAAGGAACATATTATCTATTCATAATGTATTTTTAAGGCATTCTTTCAGTTAAGCATGAATAGCCATGTGCTAGGTAGGCTCTGAGGCTGAAATGCCTTCAGAGCGCTACCACCCTCATTCCTCAGGATCTTCTGAAGTGCAGGTTTGGACCAGAGCTGGCCTGAGTACCTGCTGGGTGTGTATTGCTGAGGGAGTTCCAGTGCTATGCAGGGCGGCCCCAAGTGGGATCCAGTAGGCTTCTCCAGTGTGTCTACTTCCTTGAGGGCTGTCGTCCTTCCCATCATTTACGTAATGATTCCTTTAAAGACAGGGACCATGTATCTATATATTTTTATTTCCAAGTTTCCAACAGTGCTTGGCAGCTAACAGGTGCTCAATCTATGTTTGTTGGATGAATGAAGGGTGGTATCAAGGAAAAATGACATGTTTAGCCCTGGCTGCTGAAGGAGGCTTGATGCTAATTGGCATCAATGTGTGGCAATTGAGCTTCAACAGTGATATACAAGAAACCATGTTTGTACTTGTATGACCTTAAGAATGCCAGTAAATGTTATTGTTATCTTAAGTTTCCACTATGGCAAATTTTTAAATGCAGTGATACTTTATGCTGGGAGGGTACGTGAAAGGCACATTCAAGCAACACTTTGGAAAGAAATTTAACAATATTTATCGAGAAGTTGGATAATGTTTGTTTTTCTTAAACTTGTAAAATTCAGCATCTGAAAGTCAATTTTAATGAAATATCTTAAAATAAAGAAATAGCTTTCTGCACACAAAGATGTTCATCTCAGATTTGTTTGAAATTGTGGCAAACTAGAAACAATCTAAGTTTTTAGCAATGTGGAAATGGTTAGAAAAACATGCTGTATTCACTAATTGGTGCTTTAGGTGCTGATTTAAAATGTTTTTCAAGATTTTATAGAAAAATGAGAAATTCTTATATTAAAGTATAAAGTTTATACATTACTATCACAAGTAAAATATTCCGTATGTGGAAAAAACCTGAAAGGCAATATTATTAAATATAAGAATAGGAAAGAGACTGGAAGAAAATCTGTCAAAATATTAATATAGTTTGGTTGTATTTTTTTGTTTGCTTCTGTTTTGTTTTCCCAATGTTTAGTAGACTGTCTTAATGATGTATTTTCAATTCCTGTGTGTTAAGAATATGTGACCCTGTCTTTTCTCTTCCCTTCCCCACCCCCCAATGCTCATAGCAGATTGGATCAAGATAAACATCTGAATCAAGATGGGCAAATTGGATTCCTTCTCCTGGGAATTTAGAATAGGGAATTCAGAGAAAGCAAATCAGTTTGTACGCATGCCTTGGATTGAGGGACATGCAAATTTTGGACTGGAGGTGTAGGCATCTTCCCTCACTTGCACAAGGAAAGCAAATGTTGAGAAAAATAAGAAGAAAGCAGATATACAAAGAAAGAAAAAGACAAGAGATCATGAGGCCCCAGAAACTCTTTTTGGATGACTTTGTCATTTCTGGTTCTAGCCCTCATGAGGCCTTGCTAAGGACCATGAGATATACTTGTGCCTTATAATATATTATTGTTATTTTTTTCTCATGTCAGTTTCTGTTACCTGCAATCAAGTGTAAGTAAATAAAACACCTTTACTTTGGGGTATTTTTGAAAATGTAACATGTGTGCATTACAACTGTAGTATTATTATAGTAAACATAACAATTGGTGTATTTTTAAAAAACAGATATTGTATCAAGAGTTCTTGCTGATACACCATTTGTAGCAAGTAAGAAGCATAGGTCATGCATGGCCATAGTATTACAATGTTTTATATGATCTTGTTTTTTTTTAATTTTCGAGGTTTGATCATTCCATTTGCCTATAACGTGAAGTTATTTGTTATTTTAAACAAACTTAATACAACCAATTTCAATTTTTAAATGATAAAGTGAAGAACCATCCGTTAAGGTAGATTATGTCCAGCCAGTGCCATTGTCTAACATCTGCCCCTGACCCTTGGCCAGGCCAGATGAAAATTATGTTTACTAACATCTATTAGAAATACTTACAGATAAAAGCATTAACGACAGGGGAATTGTTCATAATGTGTTATTTAATAAAAAATACAGGTTACAGAACAGTGCACAGTGCAATCCTAATTACTTTACAAATTATAAATATATAAAGAAGACTGGAAAGAAATTTATGTTAATGTTAACTGTGATATATTAGAGTTGTGGCTTTACAGATAATTAAAATTTTCCTTTTTGTATTTTCTAAATTTTCTATAGTGTATATGAATTTAGCTGGTATGTAATAATTAAAGCTATATTTTCAGTGAAAAAATAATTACCATAGTCACCAAAAGAGTATTGTCAGTCTTCCCTCCTGATTCCATCAGATGTAGGAGTTTAAGAAGGAAGGAAGGAAGGAAGGAAGGAAGGAAGGAAGGAAGGAAGGAAGGAAGGAAGGAAGGAAGGAAGGAAGGAAGGAAGGAAGGAAGGAAGGAAGGAAGGAAGGAAGGAAGGAAGGAAGGAAGGAGGGAGCTTGGGCTGCCTTGATGCTCTACCTGTGAGATTCAGGTTCTTTTGTTGCTCTCTTGAGGAGCATTTATCAGGCCTGGGATCTTTTCTCAGTCTAGAGAATCCAGGGCTTAGAGCAGGCAATGGCTGAGAGCTCCGGTTTAGGAGTAAACATTAGTTTTGAATCCTGGCGCTGCTCTTTTCTGTCTGTATGAACTTGGAAAGTTACTTAACCTGTTAGTGTCAGATTTTTTATCTGTAAAATGAAGTGGCTACCTCATGGGGTTGTTGAAAGCACAAAATGAGATAAATCACATCAATCATTTAGCAGAATCCCTGGCTCATAGTAAATGCTCATGGTGTTCTTTCCTATTACTGTTAGGTGACAGACATAAATCCTCCATAAGTCCTCCATTTCTTTCTGCCATTCCTCAAGCACAGGGTGCATATTCTAGCTTCCATTATTTTTGTTTACACCCATCACGATCAATTCTAAATGTAGTTAAATCTGTTCTTCTCAAACTTTAATGCCCTTATGAATCACCCGTTACTCTTATTAAAGGGTAAATTCTGACTCTACAGGTTTGGGGTGGCATTCAAGACTTTGAATTTTTAACAAGCTCCCATGTGAGGTGAATGTTGCTATACAAAGACCACTTTTGTAGCAAGGGCTAGGATAACCCAGCTCAAATCCAATATCTGTGTGAAGTCACATGCAATGTCTGTAGCCAGAGTGGTCCTCTCCTTCAGCTCTGAAGCACATCATTTCTACCTCTAATTTAGCACTTATCACAATCAGCCTTCTTTGACATATTGCTGTATGTGATTGTGTTCATTCCTAGCTAAGCTCCTGACAGTAGACACTGTGTTCAACTCCCCAAAGCTGTCAGCACCTGCATGGTGATGTAGATGTACTCAATCAATGATTGTCAAATTATTGAACCAGATGAAAAAGAATGAAATGGTATCTTAACATCATTTTTTACAAGAGCATTCAGTTAGAAATCATCAACATAAATCAGTCAACTCATCCAGTGGAAATCATTGGTAGACAGTGATGTGAATTATCCCAAATGGCAAATGTATGATTGTAATATTCTCCTTTTAAAAATATGTTGTAGAATGCAGGGTGGGAAGATACACTGGGTGGGATGACTAAGCCACTCTGAGTTGATACAATTTCCACAGATAATCAAGGAAATGGGTAATGATTTGTTTTTCAAATTGTGACTGACTTGGGCCATGGTGTAAGTGGGGCCTCCAAATGGGCCAGAGATCAATGTTGGAACCCCCTTCATAGACGCTGGACATGTAATTAGTGGTCTTTGGGGTAACACTGACTCACTTTTATTGAAAGTCATTAGGGAAGAAAATTTGTGGGAACTGAGGAGTTTGCAGCAGAGGTCTGCCCTCTCTGGACATATCTGGGTGGATGGATTGCAGGGCAATTGCCCCGCCTGACTGTGGCATTGTCCAGCTTTGCCAATGGGCCACCTATTGCATAATTCTGACTTTCTTTTTCTGGAGTAATTAACATTTTGTTTTGGGAGGACTTTCAATTTTAAGAATTCTATCAGTATAAATAGAAGAGAAACTCCATTTTCAGTAACCCTTTACACCTTTACCACTTATGTCGTTAGGGAAGCTAAACAAATTTTCATCAGTACACTAAAATGTGGATAGTTAGATATATTATAAAACTTTTCAACACTTGATTTCAAATCCCCATTATTGCTATGACATTCTTGTAAAGAAATCATTTGGGGAAATTTAGCAACTACTGTTTTTGTGAAGAGGTCCCAGTGGGGATGAAGTTCATGCCTAATTCTTTTTTAATTTAGTTTCTGTCTCTTGTGCTGGGTGTCCAGTATTAGTTACAGAGTAAACAATATTTTCCAAAGACTGACAGGGTCAGCTGCTCTGGGAATGTGGCTGGTGACCTCCCTGATAGATTACTGTCCTGCAGGCTGCTTCCAAGTCAGTTGAGAGGTAAGCATTCTTTCTCTATAAGTGCGGCCTGCTTTGGAATGTATTTGAATTTCAACTGATAAAACTGAAAGTATGTTCTAGGCACGCTGTTTCAAAAAGTATGTAGCTGTTACTTGGGGGTAAAGTGATTTGTCATGTCAACACAACCATGACAGCGAAGCTGCTGGGTTTAGGGGAGGAGTGAGCTACAGTGTTGAATCTGGTTGCTTTGATTAAGCTGTAAAGACACAGGAAAACTTAAATCCGGAACTCCATTTTAAAGTTAAAAACACACTGTGTAATTCCATGTCTGAGGCCTTTTTCCTAAAGTCTTGTCAGTTTAAGATGGCTTGTTATCTTCTCTCCTGAAACAGCAATGGGCTCTGTATGTGTATGTGTGTGTGTGTGTGTGTGTGTGTGTGTGTGTGTATGAAAGAGAGAGAGAGAGACAGAGAGACAGAGGCAGATGAGAGACTGACTGTTAGGAAATATATCTACTATTCAAAGGGGCTGGAAATAAATTGAATGTAAATATTAGAGCAAAAACCTGTTTAACTAAGGACCTCTGTGGATGTCACCATGAACAAGAAAAAGTGTATTGAAGGTCCCCTGAAAATTATACATATTAAATATAGAATAGTTGAGCAAATGGAACATGCTGGATTTGGATCCACAAGAGGTTTTAGTCAGCTTGTATGTTAGACTCTGGAAGTAGGAATTTAGTTTCATATTGGAATCATTCTTATTTTGAAAATATCATCAATATTAATAGTATTAGTTTTTTAAAACCTCACATTTTACTTTTTTGATTAGTTTGATAACAGAATTGCAATTTTCAGATGCACACATTTAAAAAGATAGCACTTTTCAAAGTTCTCACAGTTCTCATTTGACTGAAATATTTTCTAATGTCCTAAACAAATGCTCTACCTCAGAAATGATTTTTTTAAAGAACACGTTTCTTCCATTACATTGACTAAAATGTCTTTTCTACAGTCATCTAAAAAATCTGGCCCAGAACCAAAATAAGAGGAGAGACAGTATCAAAAGAAGTAAAGAAAATCATATGCAGTAGAAAAGATTTATTTTTCATTGAAGAGTGGCAATTATGAAGGTACAAATTTAAGCTGTCATCATAATTACCATATACTCATATTTGGGGGTTTGCTTTTATATCTGCTTGGCAGCTTCAATTTACAAAAAATGTTTATTATGTAGTGACAAATTCAACTTTCAGAGATTCCTCTATAGACATCTTTTCCCTAGCTGTGGGCATGAGCCACAGCTCTTAGCACCTTGTACCTCTTGTCTGCAGCTGCTATACGAGATGCCTTAAAAATGGTGGTGATGGTAGGTTAAAAATCTTCTAGTATTTGCCAGATGTACAGACAGACAAAAAGGTGAGTCAGAGGAATCTTCCAGAAGAGTTGACAGCTGTTGCTTGAGAGTTCAAAGTTGTCAAAGCCGATAAATAGACTTAGATGGGGATGCTGAGACTGCCAGAAAGAGGTGGGAACCATTCTCTCATTCTCTGCATTTTGTTCTTCACTGACAGCCCCACCCCCCACCCCACTCCTCCACTAATGCTGTGAACATCAATTGGACTAGAGCCTTCTAGAGACATAGGCTTCAACTCTGAACTAAGAGCAACAGCAATAGATCAGAAGTTGTTTGAGTGAGATCAGTTCTCAGTGCTAGGTCTGAGCTGAGTTTGCATTTGGCTCTTGGGTGCCAAAGAAAACATACTGCTGGTATGGTTCTTGGCATAGGCTGTGGCACCTGGAGGTGTTAGCTGAGTGTAGTATCCTGATCCACACTAGATGGGTGTGGAGGTTACACGGGCTTCTGACTTCACCCACGGAGAGCACAAAGGACCCATGCCCTGGATGGGCTATTGGGAATAATAAAAAAAAGCATGTAAAAGGTATTGATTGTCTCAGAAGAGGACCCATGTCTTAGCTTAAGATATCTATCCTTGGAGCATTCAATGGGGAAGATCCTGGTTTGTCTACACATATTTCACAGACTGTCATTCTTTCGAAAGAAAACAACATTTGTTTTTCAAGCCTTGTGAGTGTCTTGTCTGCCTTGTGAGGTTTCATCAATAGAGCATTATCTATGCTTTTGTTCTGGAGATGAAAGTTAAATCACCACTATTAAAATTAACTATATTTGTCCCTTTGACCCAGTAGATAAATAAGCAGTTTTTATAGTTGCTGTAGTGAATTGAATTATGTTCCCCCAAAACTCATTGAAGCTTGAATTGTATCCCCCACGTTTTATGTATTAGAAGCCTAGCCCCCCACTGTGATGGTTAAGAGTGTGGAAAATTCTATTATGGTAATTGGAAGGTGGAGCCTTGAAGAGATGATTGGATTGTAGGACCATGCCTAGTGAATGGATTAAATATGATGGTCAGGGGTGTGGTTCTGAGGGCTTTAAAAGAAGAGGAGAGTCTCTCTGCTCTCTCTGCTTCCACCACCTTGCAATGTGAGACCCCTGGGTCACTGTCGCCACCACCAGATGGACTTTGGACTTCTCAGCCTCAGAAACTGTAAGCAATTAATTTCATTTTCTTTATAAATCACCCAGTTCCAAGTATTTTGTTATAAGCAACACAAAACGGACTAATACAGTTGCAAACTCCACTCTCCCCCAGTTTTTAAATATATGCACAAAATCAACACTCACTTATTTGCAAAATACGTGGGATAATGCAAAGAAATGGAGTAAGGTGGCAGTATCTTGAAGCAAATGTCATTTACTGAAGCTCATTTGTTTCAGTTTTGGTTGGAGTTCTTGCTTGCCTACTGTGGCATAGATTTTAATTTCCTGTTTGGAGTGACCCATTGTGCATTCTGTAGTATTGAAAAAAATAAATTTCCAGCATAGAAAGGAATTACAGCTTTTCTTCTGTGAAATTGCTTAAAAAGCCTTATTGAGATATTATTTGTATACCATAAAATTCATCCTTTTAAAGGGGATATACACTTTGGTGGTTTTTAATATATTCCCAAAGTTGTGCAATCATCATCACTGTCTGGTACCATAACATTTTCGTCTCCTGAAAAAGAAACCCTGTACCCATTAGCAGTTACTTCCCATTCTTCCTTCTCCCCTGCCCCTGGAAATCACAAATTATCTGTCCGTGTCCATGAATTTTCCTATTCTGGATATTTCATATATATGAATCACAGAATATGTGACCTTTTGTGACTGACTTCTTTCACTTATTAAATATTTTTGAGGTTCATCCATGTTGTCACATGTGTTAATACTTTATTTTTTTATTGTTGAATAATATTCCCCTGTATGAATACACCGCACCTATTTCACCATTCATGTGTTGATCGATATTTATATTGTTTCTACTTTTTGATATAATGAATAATGCTGTCATGAACATTTACGTAGAATTTTTTGTATAGGCATGTTTTTGCTTCTTTGGTGTAGAAACCTAGAAGTGGAATTGCTGGGTCATATGGTAATTTGATGTATAACATTTTGAGGAGCTGCCACGCTGTTTTTTAAGGTGGCTGTATGACTTTGCAATTCCACTAGCAATGTATGAGAGTTCCAGTTTCTCCACATCTTTGCCATCTTTGTTATTGTCTGTTATTTTAGCCATCGTCATAGGTATGAAGTATTATCTACTGGTTTTGATTTGTGTTTCATAATCACTCTGATGTTAAACATCTTTTCATTTTCTTGTTGGCTATTTGTCTTCTTTGGGGAAATGTCTATTCAAATCCCTTACCCGTTTTAAATTGGGTTATTTGTCTTTTATTGTTGAGTTGTAAGAATTTTTTTATATATTTTGGATACAAGTTCCTTATCAGTTAAATGACTTGTGCATATCCTCTCTGTTAATTTTTGTGCCACATTTGTTAGGATTTTGATACTACCTTTGAAGTAACCTTTTTCTAGATAAGCGTTGTGTGGTCTAGGGACATGATGGCACACGCTTTTCCTGAGAACCTGCTTGATGCCAGACACTGTGTTAAGTTCTTTGCACACATTAGCATGCTTAATTCTTGTAACAGCATTACACAGTTGGTATGATCTCTCTGTTCGAGGGAAAGGGAATGGAAACTCTGAGAATTATGCAATTTGTTCAAAGTGACCCAACTAGAAAGTGGCAGAATTTGCATATGAATCTATTTCTTCTTGCTTCCTAAGTCCATTTATTTAACTTTTACTCTAATAGTTGTTTGAGTAATCATCTTGATAGTTGTCTTGAACAATCATCTGCAGTATAATTCGTGTTGGATAAATATGCATTCTATTCCTCGGTTTCTACCAAACGTCTTATTAATAAGTTATGTATAAAATGTCTTGAGTCTCATCCATTTGATACATTTTCTACCCTACCCTCCCTCATGCCCTTCCTCCTACCTTCTTTCCTTCCTTCTTTGCTTTTTTCCCCTTTCCTTTCTTTCCTTCCTGCCCTCTTTCTTGTACAGGTATTTATTTAGCTCTTACTATGTTCTAAGTGTCAGGATAAAATAATAAATAAAGCACAGTCTGGGGCTTACTCTAACAGGTGAGACAAACTACAAATAAGTAGATATGGATTAACTTAAAAAAATAATGTGAAATACTTTAATGCTAAAAATGATAAGAGCTATTAAGAAGAAAACAGTAAATGAGTGGATGGAGAGTGGTGGGTTTTCTATTTTAGATGCAGTCACTAGGGAAGACCCAGATGAAGTGAGTAGAGAGCCACATGACAGTCTGTGGGTAGAACACTGTGGAAAGAAAGTCCCCAAGGGAGGAATATGTTTGTCGTGACTGACAATAGACAGGAGACCAGTGTGGTTCAAGGCCTTTTATTTTTTTCCTACATTTAATTTTTTTTTTAAATTTTAAAGGAATTTATTTTTCAATTGATTGTACATTTTTATGGGATGCAGAGTTATATTTCAATACATGTGTACCATGTGTGATGATCAAATCAGGGTAATTAGCATATTCATCATTGCAAAATTTACCATTTCTTTGATCTCTTCTCTTTAGCCATTTGGGAACTGTCTGACCAGCAAGTGGGTAAGAGCTAGTATTTGCATGGACATAATTTTACCTAAGAAAACCTCCTGTCCCTAAATCTTATCTAAAATATGTTTAAACATGACTCTGAAAATGAATGGAGTTGATAGTATTTGCCATACAGTGCTGACACTATTTATGACACTGTTGATGAAATTATCTATTCAGGGGAGCTAACATGCACAGTGGCTAGAGAGGAGCTTAGACTGGGGGACTTGATTGCCACTTAATAGTTGTGGAACTCTGTCTTGTTTTTTCAACTTTGAAATGGATATATTAGTTTGATAGGACTGCCATAACAAATAACAGAGAGTGGGTGGCTTAAACAACAACAATTTATTTCCTCATAGTTCTGGAGTGTGGAAGTCTGAGATCCAGGTGTCAGCAGGGTTGGTTTCTTCTGAGGCCTCTCTCTTTTACTTATAGATGGCTATCTTCTCACTGTCTTCACAAGGTCTTCCTTCTGGGAGTGTCTGTGTCCTAATTTTCTCTTCTTAGAAGGATACCATCATATTGGATTGACCTAATGACCTCATTTAAACTTAGTTACCAATTTAAAGAACCTATCTCTAAATGCAGTCATGTTCTAGGGTGTCAGAAGATTAACATTTCAACATGTAAATTTAGGGGGATATAATTCAGCCCATAACATAGGAAAAACAATAGTATCTACCTTCTAAAGTGGTTTTGAGAATTAATTGAGATAACAAATAGAAAACCTTAAAGCAGTACCTGACACATGGTGAGTGTTGCAGAAGGGTGCTATGAGAGTATTGTTATCCTACTAATATCCAGGTACACCTAGGTTTTGAGTTTGTTGAGGAAAGAAGTCCAGAGATTGTGCCTTTTAATTTTATTATTATTATTATTATTATTATTTTATTTATTACTTTAAAAAAATCCCTAGGATATTGTTGTCCCTAGGATAATCTTCACCCATTTTAGGTACTCTGTGCATGTTTGTTGAATTAAAACTTCATTCTTCTCACTAGCAGCACACTCTTCTGTATCACTATCACTTCTCTCCCAACCAGCTCTGCACCACACACATCATTCCTTTTCCTCCTACCTGGATCTTGGATTTCGACTTTAGACATTTAATTAGCATGCCGAGCAAGAACTGAATTTCTTTTTGCTGCCACATCATGATTCCTTTTTTCTAGAGAGCTTTTGGAAGTTCCGTTCACATAAAATTTCAACAGTTGCCTTGCTTTGGACATACATCGATCTTGCATGCTGAAAAACCTTTAAGACTTCCATTTTCCAACTTGTTAGGGCAATCAGCATGTATGATTCCCTCTCTAGAATTCAGTCGGGCCGAAAGGGGAAGCCCCTTTGGACATGAATCTAGTATAGTGTTTCTGAATTCATCGTCCTAAAGCAGGGCCAGGTTTATTTCTTTCCAAATGTTTCACTTTTGAAGTCCTCAATCCTTCCATCTCGATGCAGAATAAACTCTAGTTTATTCCATCTGGCAACTGAGAATTGACCTCAAGCACTGTGAAGGAGAGAGTCTCACAACACATTTTCTAAGAACTTTTCTTAAGAAATGAAGGAAAAACTGATAGGGAATTTGAGATAAGGCCAAAAACAGGTGTTAAAAGGACATTTAAGCAGGCTGAGGGATTAAGCCACCACAGGGATCAGTCTTAGCTTACTTTGCAAGCCATTTTTATGCTTTTATTGCCATCACATATCTGTTTTGCTACAAAACACAGAGAATTAATTACCATTTAGCTGCACAATTAATTTCCTTTAAGGCATGTAACATTTTCTAAAGAATTCTGAAAACATTTGTTCCATTGGAAAGATGAATTTCATTTCCTATGTCATAAATTTGTTGCCAGTGGAAAAGCCAGGATAATGAAAAACAAAATCAGTTTTTGTAAAGAAAAACACCATTTTTATTTCATGGTATATCTAAACATCACTTGCCAACTTTTCATGAAGAAAAATTGGCATACCCCTTCAATATATGTATTGTGTGTCTTTATAGTTTTAATTATTTATCTTTTGCTCTTTCCCTTTAAGTGACATTTTTCTTTGATCTGAAAAGTAATGCACAAATGTCTGCACTACCAGGACATAAATTGGAATTTGAAAGGACTGGACCATTGACTCATATTTGCTATACGACTATCGCATTTATCCTCTTTAACTGATTTATTAGGTCTATAGTCTAGAGTATATTTTATTCTGCTCCAACAGCTATTAATGAATTCTTTGATAGTGGATTTTTGTCATATACATCTTTCTTGGTTCAGGAAACCTAACCTGTTGGAATATTCTCCTGTTGAAGAGTTTGCTTTTATATCTAGTGACATTTATCATTATCTAAGGCCAGCTGCCTGACTTCTCTTTAGTGCTCTGTTTATGGGGTTTGAACATCTATAAATGGAAACACTAGCTAACCAGAAATTATCGCCAGGGCTTTCTGATAGTGTCCTAGGCTCTCACAACTTGGAATGTCCTGCAGTATCTAACATGTAAGCATGTCAAATTATTTTCTAGACAGAATCTGAACCTCTGTTTCTCTCTCTCTCTCTCTTCCTCTCCCTGTCTTTCTCTCTCTCTCATTTACTTTTAACATGGAATTCAAAAAGCATGAAAAAAGAAGCTTACTAAACAAGAATTTAGAGGAGAAACTGACGGTAAGACTTGTGAAATTTAGCATACACAGATGTATAACGTACTGGACTGGGTAAAAGAGCAGCAGTCACAGATTGGAAAGGTTGTACTAACCAGCCCATATTTCCATGTTTTGCCAGTCAACAACCTTGAAATTAATGAGTTCCATGGGCTTTCCTGAAAACAATGTAATAAGGTTACACATAAAATGTTACTATTAGAATGTGGGCACATTTGATTTAGTTAAATGACGTGCTTTACCACTGTTTTATAAACTGGGATCCATTTATTTTGAGCCCTTCTTGTGTTGGCCTCAGTACTGGAAGATTGTTTTATTTATTGATATGAAGCTTAGCAAGTGTTCAAAGTCCAGTTTCTCTCTGAAATACCAGGGATATCTGTCAAGGAAAATATATAATTATTACAAAATATTTTAACCCTTTATGGAGTAAGTTTAATTAACTTCATTATAAGGATAAAGTTTACCTGATGCTAAGCAATTAAATGTCAATGAATAGTAGTGGTCACTTATATTTGCTCAAACACAAGATATACTATAACCTTGAGTAGAATGTGCTGTCTATAGATCATCTGATTGGTATAAGTAGCTAATTACGTTTGGAAATTTACTGTGGATACAGAGTTAACATTAGAATAGGGCATGACTAATTTTAATAGCAGTGCAAATTATAAAAAGTAAAAACATACTGACTATAATACTGAATTTGTGAGAATGCATTGTTCTTATGTCTGAAGTTGAAGTTTATACACTATTAATGATATTAAAACTTGAAAAATGGAAAAAAGAACTGTACTGGGTTGAAAATTCTTGAAGTGTATTAGAATCCCAAGGTCTTAAAGAAATATATTGGATAAAATATAACTTTTTGTTAAAGAATCTAGGTCATCGTTTTGAATAAAAACTGTGGACTTCTGCTCTAGATGATTGTCCAAACATGTAATGGCCACAGACTATTTTGTGTTTTAACTGTTTTGAAAGGTTGTGTGTCAATGTAACTAACCAGGGATTTTGATTCAGAAAGGCCTGGGTGAAAATTCTCACTTCACAACTTCTAAGTTTAAGATTATGGGATTTTGGTTAACCTTTCTGAGTCTCAGTTAACTCAGTTGGAAGATGGGGAACAGTAGTACTTAATTTGAAGGCTTTTGTGAGGATTAAAAACTGTACTGTATGTGAAGTCAGAGCCTGTGCCTATTTTTAAACTGTTTTTGTCCTGACTTACTAAAAAGCACGTGCCCAAAGAGTATTTAATATAGGAAGAGAAAGCTGAAGTGCATTTCAAAGTAAAAGGAAAAATCAGATATGTTAAGCATAAAGGCTTAGTGGACATAAAACTTTTATGGAACCAGATAGGAAGTAAATAAATACGCAAATAAAGAGTTGCTATGAATTAGTGTGAAATTTGATCCTGAGCTTCCTGGCAATCTTTTCCAGGAAGTTTTGCAAATATACGTGGTGGACAAGGGGCAAGGGCACAAAGTGAAAATGGTCTTACGTTATTGAAGTAATCTGATGCATTAACATTTCACTTTCTGGAAATCAGACATTTTGCCTCTCCGCCTCTACCTTGAACACAGCTATAAATCTAGAAGTGAGCAAAAACCTCTCCTTAGAGGAAGTAGCTGTCATAAAACGCATGAACATTACTCTGTTGCAGAGGCCTAGGGCTAGCCTCTGATTAACTTCCGGAAGATCAGGAAAAAATATGATCCAGATCAGAAGGTGTGAGACAGCCAAGCTCCACTGAGAAGAGACAGTTCTCAGGGAACATGTGAAAGCTCGGTATCGAGAGCAATTTCATGTATACCACAGAGCAATGTAACTCAGACACATTTCAGATAGAGGAATTCTCATGACACTGTGTTAGGAAGAAAAGATTAGCTTATGCTCAGTATTTTCTATTTTAGAAAATTGGAAAATATGTATCTGTGAAAGTTTCCAATAAAAATTATTTTAGCTAAACACTTTGGCTACTTATGCAGATAAACATCCAAAAATTTAAATTCACGGAGCATTGTGTTCCTTGCTAACACCAATGTAATAGAGTATGACTGTCTAGGTTGCTGAAGATAGTTTAAAATGTATTTTTGTGGAGTTCACTATGTTCTGAAAATTATTCAATTTATTTATTCTAAATAGTAAAGTTTTTAAAAGTGGGGTTTTTAAGAAGGGAGAATATCTTGCCATTGGAATATTTAATAAATTTATAATATTTAAATATTTGTACTTTATAATATTGTTGAGTTATAAGCATCTTGTTTAAAATTAAAGCTGTATTTCTCATAAGGATCTTTATCATGAAAAACGTTATCGTATACATGACATAACTAAGAAACATGCATGGTTGACTTTATTAGAAAAGCATTTCCAAAATAAGACCTATATCAAACAGGTAAGAAAATCAACAGTCTGCAGAATTTTAAAACTCAGTTTACTCTACCCAGAGAAATAGACAAAAAATGAAACAGAATTCTTTATTGTACATATAGTGGAAATCTTACCTTACCCTCGGTGAGTGAATTGCTACTTTTAAGTACTGACATTTTCCCTTGAATTTATTGCTGTTTGGTGATTAAAAGTAAAGATTTCCTGGGTGCTTATCAATTGAAAACACTTCTTTTACATCAATTCATCAACAGATAATCAGAAAAAAATGATTCTGAAATTCTTCAAGATTTCCTAAATCTACCAATACAAATGAAATTTCTCATAAACTGGTTAATATTAGTCCAATTTTTCAAACATGGAAAAGAAAAATCAATTAGCATGGACTTAGAAGGATATTTCTGCCCCTTGAAAAAACAGCTATTAAGCCATGTTGAATATCTCAGTCATTGATTCTGCAAAATCAGATTACATTAAGGCTAATTTTTGTGGGAAGTGGTGGGGGGTGGAGAAAGGGAGATGTATTGTTATAAAATAATATAACAATATTATAACAATAATTATATTATTTTATAACAATACATCTCAGTTTGGTTAATTCCACAATAATTGATGTTGGGGCTGAATGAATCTTTTGTTTTTCCTACCATGTGTTTTTCAAACTATGTTCCAAGGAACTCTGATTTTTCAAACTGCTCTGTGGTTCTGGTCTATGCTCAAGAATATTCAGGTAACACTGTGTAGGGAGTGCACCATACAGTACATTTCCCCTTGAGGACTCATATTGTATTTTAGCATAGTAAAGGCTGTGAGACACTCTGGAAGTTTATCTTGTTTCTTAAACTCACCTGTGAATGTTAATGCACTTTAACGTGTGTGCAGTAACTGTGAATTCTGAGAAACTAGTTTTCACTGGAACATATTTTAGACAATGATGTTTTATCATATGAATTCGTAGTCTGATTTTATTTATGAGTTACATTTTCAGAATAATCATATATAGAACAATAAATTCTAGCTGGGTGTCATTTGTATTTATAACATGAAGTTACTTCTAGTTTTAAAAATAAGTACTAGTTTCTATTTAGTATGTTTTAATAAATAAGTAAACCTAAGGCAATAAATCCTGACTACTCTCCAAACGACTTTTCTTTTAGATTATTAAATGCATCAGCAAAGAATTTTACTTATGTTTATCTTCAACTGAGGTTTTATAATGAAAAGAAACAATTCATGCATTAATATAGTAAAAATGGTTGTGTACCTGAGGACATTCTGACATAATAATGTTTTCTTTCTCTTAGAGAGGATAAGAACAGAGTTCATGCATGCATCTAATAATTTCTATCACATTAGTATAATTTGTCTCAAGAGACAGTTTTATCTTCCCGAGTAACGAATGTTCAATATCAAAGAAATGATGAATAGAAGAAGAATATGTGATCCAACTCGTTTTATGTTGAAACTTGGTGGATACAAATCAACAAGGTAATCAATATCTGAATGTCACAAATATGGCTTCCTTGAGTAAAAGTAACTAAGATTGAGAAAGAAAATATGTCATCTGACAGTTTTTAAACAGAATATATTTGTTTCCGTAGTGTAGTGGTTATCACGTTCGCCTAACAAACAGAATATATTTGATATAAGGTGCTAAGAGATTGTATTTTAAGTAATTTAAATTTGAACTTTTATATTTAAAAAACTTTAACTTAACTTGAATTTGAGGATGAAAGGCTCATCCAATGAAATGTAAATTTACTTATAATCTCACAATACAGCATTCTTATCAATTTCAGAAAAAGGCATTCATACTGCCTATGTCTGAATAAAAGAAAAATGAAATTGAACTGTGGGTAAAATGTAAAAATACAAAAAACTATATGTTTAAAAATTCTGTGGTAATTCACTGAAGGGTAGCTCCTTAAATAATATTAAATTAGTTATTAACTTATAGCTTCATTAATAGAAATAAAATTAATTACTTTCTAAGAAGAAATCTGTCCGCAGACAAATAATGTGAGATTATTGCTTTGGTTGCAATTCCTGATGTCATTATCTGATGATGAGTTTGAGTTTTGTTGAGAAACATCTTCTGAGATGTGAGCTGTTGCATATTAGGTAGAAATGTCCTGAGGAAAAAAACAAAAAGAGACTTTCAAATCAATACACATTTCTGAGCACTTATTTTGAACAAGACACAGTACTAGAGGTATAGTGGAAACATACATGATAAAGAAAGTCCTATGATTATCCTTTGATTATTTTTAAGTAGTTTACAAAATAATGATAAGTTTTAGTAGCTTCAAAATATTCTAAATGTACAGAACATAGACATCCCAATTTCTCACATAGGCTCATGGTAACAAGTCTATAATTATTCATCAAAATGTCTTAACAATGGGAACACCTGTAAAGCATTTTATGCAGTAACATTTTATTGCATCATAATATCTATCTACTTATCTATTTATTTTTCTTTCTATTTATGTCTAGAGTCAATGGTAACAGACACTCAGTAGGCCCTGACATACCTGAAAAAAAAGTTTCTACTGCTGATGTTTCTGATGTGTTATCTAAATATTATTTTCAGTATGGCTTGAATATTGTCTCTGATATATACATCATTCCTTATAAGACAACTTCATTGATGGAATTTGGATGTGTTGTCTCCTCCAAAACTCATGTGGAAATTTGATCTCCAATGTGGCAGTGTTGGAAACTGATTGAGTCATGGGGGCAGATCCCTCATGGATGGATTAATGCTCTCCCTGGGGGAGGGGGGATTAATGAGTGAGTTCTCACTCTATTAGTTCCTGCAAGAGCTGATTGTTTAAAGGACCCTGGCATCTCCTCTCTCTCTCTCTCTCTCTCTCTCTCTCTTGTTTCCTCTCACCATGTGTTCTGCTTGTATCCGCTGGCTGCTGCCACTTTCTGTCATGAGTAGAAGCAGCCTAAGGCCCATGCCAGATGCAGCTGTCCCAGAATCATAAACAAATAAACCTCTTTTCTTTATAAATTACCCAGTCTCAGATATTCTGTTACAGCAACACAAAATGGACTAATACATTCATATAATAAAATAAGTGATAAATCTAAATTAAATAAGTGGTAAATCTCTGTAGGTAAGGCACTGGGTCTATTTATCTTTATATCATTATTGATTGCATTATATTTTTAATAAACTAATTTTGGTGATGAGCAAAATGAAGGAAAGATGAAAAGAAATGAACATTAATATTTCCTTTTTTATGTTATTGTATTATTTATTTCAGAAACCTCTTCCCCTTTCTGTGCTACTCATGGAGTCGACCAATGACTTGCTATGTTCTGGATTTGACTGATAAAGTAGCCTTGGATGTCCGTTTTGTCTGCGTGATGATTTTGGTAGTAGGGGATGTGAGTTAATTTGTCCCCAAACTGTTGCTCTCCTGTGCTGCTAGCTCATGTTTGCTCTTATGGGTGACGCCTTCATGGGGAACGGGGGGCACTCAGCATCTTTAAGAATGATGCTGCTTTCCCTAAAGTTTCTGATGGAGTTTGGATGTATTGTCCTCCCAGCACTCATGGAAACCTGATCTCCAATGTGGCAGTTTGGGTCATGGGGGCGGATCCCTCATGAATGGATTAATGCTCTTCCTGGGGGAGGAAGGGTAGTGAGTGAGTTCTCGCTCTATTAGTTCCTGTGAGAGCTGGTTGTTTAAAAGACCTCAGCACCTCCTCTCCTCTCTTGCTTCCTCTCACCATTGGATCTGCTTATACCCACTGCTGCCTGCCGCTTTCCACTATTAGTAGAAGCAGCCTGTGTCCCATGCCAGATGCAGCTGTCTCAGAATCATAAGCTAAATAAACCTCTTTTCCTTATAAATTACCCAGTCTCGGTTACTTCTGTTATAGCAACACAAAATGGACTAAAACAGTGTCTGTGTTGCCCATTGTGCATTCTATGCCTCTACTTGGCACATCTCCCAAGATGACTCATTCATATTAGTATATTTTGAGTTTATTATCCACTTTTCTCCAGAAAGGGTCAGAGTTCTGTAGTAAGTTGACATCCAAAACACTTTATGGAAATAATTATTTTCAAAAAACAGAGGGGTGGCAGTGAAAAAAATTTTATGGTGAGTTCCTCAATAAGTATCCCTCAACTGGGAGACAAATGGTGGGAATTCAGACCCAGATTCTCTCAATTTCTGAACTCAGTGTCACTTCTGAATTTTTAGTAAGATCAATTAATTTCCATTTTTTAGGCAGATAACTGTCTGAAAAGTCAATAAAGGGGTGTGTAGGATCAATACCTCTACACAAGGTATTAGAGAGTTCACTGATTAAAATAATATTCTTTAAAGAACTGAGACATTCCTCAAGCATTATCAGTGATAAGAAGCTGGTTTTACTCCATGTAAAAATGTATATTTGCAAACAGTAACCATGAATCCTGATCATTTGGTAGATGAAAGTGAAAAACTAAATAGTTGCTCTCAAATCTCTTCTGCGTAGGAGGTAATTTCACCCTAATCTCTTTCTGGCCTCCCCTTCATAGAGCCAGTAATAAATTCTTAAAAATTCCTGAAAAATTTGTAGGATAAAATAAAAAAAAGGAAGGAGGAGGCATGATGCTGTGCTGGTAGTGACCATGGGGATCAATGAGAAATTACCAAGCAGTGGGAATTGAAGTCCTAATGAGCATAATTGCAGAATGAGGTGAGACCGGAAAAATGATGAGTCCGGGTAGGTCAGTGAGTGCAGATGTTCCTTGTACTACCTGACACACCTATGGAAATGCTAATGAAGGAACTGTGTCTTTGGGGGTGTGTGTGTGTGTGTGTGTGTGTGTGTGTGTGTGTGTGTGTGTGTGTTTTAACAGTGATGAGGACTTATTCCAAATATTCCAAACAAGAGAACTTCTATCTCTTCCTAAGTGTCAAAAGCATACTGGATCTGAGTCCAAGAGACTAATACTGTCGTGTTTTTGTGGCCTGCGACAAATCACTTACCCTTTGCTTTCCTCATCGACAAAGTGAGAAGCTGGATTGAATGTGCAAAGATTGCTCTGCTCTCTAGCATTTTATATGTCTATGGAAAGTGTCCTCTG